>NC_042617.1:24988212-25588212 GCF_901001135.1 Rhinatrema bivittatum | reverse complement strand
ATGTGACAAGATTCAAGGAGCACAGAGATTTTGATACAAAACATTTAGTTCAGTTTATTGTTCCACTTGATATGCCGCAGTCTCATTATTACATAGATGCGGTTACTGTTACAAATACAATGCATACACAATCATCTTCCAAACATGCCCACCTCCCAATTTCCACCCTCCCCCAATGCAAATTCCCCCCCGATTATCACCCACTAAAAACACCCTCCCCCTAAAACCATTTGTCATGGCCGTGTAGGCCAGTTAAATGAAATCCCCAAGTAGGAGCAGTACAGGACTCAAGAGCAGAGCAGGGCAGGGTCTTCTGCCTATCCGGCCACCTCCCCCTTGGGTTGAGCCCACAGGTTCTGGTGGCTGGCAGGATACTCTGGCAGGACTCCTCTGGCAGGATACTTGGAGCAGGGGTTCAGGCAGATTCGAAGACAGGCAGGGCAGGCAGAGTTCGAGCAGAGGCAATGTTGAAGATCAGGCCTGATCAGGAATGAAAAGTCAGTCCGATAGCAAGGAGATGCAGGGCTAGCAGGAACTTGAACAGGGGAAATATCAGGGGTGGAGCAAGGTGGGAAATAGGGCAGACAAATAGACAGAAACAGAGACAGAGGGCAAGGCATGGCAATTCTGGGACAGGATACAAGGCAGATCAGGGAGCAGACAATCAAGAGAGCAGAGGAACAGAGACGGGAACAAGGCAAGGCAGGGGCAAGACAAGCGAGACACCAAGGCTAGGACAGGGGCAAGGGCAAAGCAGAAACAGAATGCAGGACAAGACAGGGAGCAGACAGACAAGGACAGAAAACAGGCAAGAAGGCTGTTAGGAGGCCAAGCAGGAACTGGTAGGAGGGTCACAGGGAGGACAGGGGAGCAAACAAAAAGAAACTTGATAAGACAAGTGTGGCCTCTAACAGGCCTCACTCAGAAAAGGTACTAGACAAGGCAAGAAAGCCTCTAACAGGCCACACAGGGAACGGGAATAAGTCAAAGCGATAATAAATAATAAAGCACAGAGGTGGCCAGATCAGGAGGGCAAGGAGACCCGATGAGGCGGCAGTGGGCTATGAGTGAAGTAATGTGGATAAGTGCAAGGTATATTCCAAAATTCGGGGGGGGGGGGGGGGGGGGGGGGGGCAGCTAAATGCTATCCAACAGGTCGGTTAAATGCACTTTCCCCAAAGGAGCTGTTTCCAGGAAAGCTGTTGGTGCATAGTAAATTAATGAGTCCATCAAAGACTTAAAGGTGAATCTTCAAACGTGTGCTTAAAAATCAGCATTTACGCATGTAAATGGCATTAACGCGTGTATGTGCTGTTTTATAAACCTCAAAGTACACGCACAAGTAAGGGTTGGTGAGTAAGTTTGCGCATGTGAAAAAGCGGCGTGCCAGGAGAGTTCTGGGGCGGGGCCGACATTAGTTACGCGTGAGAGATGTAGGCATGCAGATTTGGCAGCTTGCTCACCTGTATTTACGTATCTGAATCTAGAGTAGGTGATCGTCAAGGTCTTAAAATGTGAAATACTGACTGGGTGAGGGGGTCTGGGTGAAATGGGGGACTCGGGGGCTGAAGATCCAGGAGGGTCTCGATGACCTGCAGATGGGGCTGGGCAAACGGTTAGACTAATTGGTAAAAATGGTAATTTCACTGCCGCTCGCATGTTAGGAAATCTCCCGACTTAACACACGTAAAACCTGGTTTATTGGGGGTAAATGCATGGAAATTACGCAGGTAAAATCTCCACGCGTAAGTTTTTAAATTTAGACGTATAAATACTTGAGTATAGCAGCTGCCAGCTACTTATGTAGATAAATTCTGATCTGTCCGGCTAAGTAGGGGCTTTGCTGTTACTTAGCCGGATAAATCGGAACTTGTCTGGATATGTGCAATATGTATTAGAGATGTGAATCAGAACTGGAATCTGATCGGTTCCGGTTCCGATCCAAATCTTAAAATTTTTATCGCCCAGCCCGATTTGAGTTCTATCGGCTGCGCCCGATCCGATAATCAAAACACCCTCCTGAACCCCCCAAAAAGGTTTTAAAATTACCTAGTGGTCCAGCGGGAGCGTGGGGAGCGATCTCCCGCTCTCAGGCCATCGGCTGCGTTAATAAAAATGGTGCCGATGGCCCTTTGCCCTTACCATGTGACAGGGCAAAGGTAGCGCCGGCGCCATTTTGAATATTGGCAATACGGCCTGAGTGCAGGAGATCGCTCCCGGACCCCGCTGGACCCCCAGGGACTTTTGGCAAGCTTGGGGGGGGCCTCCTGACTCCCACAAGACTTGCCAAAAGTCCAGCGGGGGTCCGGGAGCGACCTCCTGCACTCGGGCCGTATTGCCAGTATTCAAAATGGTGCCGGCGCTACCTTTGCCCTGTCACATGGTAAGGGCATCGGCGCCATTTTTATTAACGCAGCCGATGGCTCGAGAGCGGGAGATCGCACCCCCGCTGGACCACCAGGAAATTTTAAAAGGTTTTGGGGGGTTCAAGGGGTCATTTTAAAGGGTCAGGTGGGTTTTTTTTTATCGGGCCATCGGCGCCATTTATATTAGTGGCAGCCAAAATGGCGCCGATGGCCCGAGAGCGGGAGATCAGGCCGGGACCCCCCCCACTGGACCACCAGGTAATTTAAAACATTTTGGGGGGGTTCGGGAGGGTGGGGGATTTGTTTTAAAGGGTCGGGTGGGTTTAGGGGTTGTTTTGGTGTGACGGTTTTCCCGCCCTCCCCCCTCCCCCGATTTACGATTTTTCACAATAAATCGGGGGAATTTCTATTGTATCGCGACTCTAACGATTTTTGACGATTTAAAAAATATCTGACGATTTTTTTAAATCGTCAAAAAACGATTCACATCCCTAATATGTATTCATGTGGGGACTTTTTACACGTGTACGCGTGTTACAGGGTGCAATTCGGCCTATTTTGGAAACTGTGTATATCATATATGTGCAGGTTATAAATACAGGAGTAGATTTCCATGCGCCCACATAAATATAGTCAAGGGCATGCACGCGGTTGTTTGAAAGTTATCTTTCCCTGTTTCTAAACCCCAAAGATACTGAAACACAATAGATAACATTTTACATTTTAACCTCTGCTCCACTTGGAGCCAATGAAGGCTGGATATAGTGTCCCAATAATAGCAGCAACGTTCTGAATCAACTGCGGCCTTTAACATAGATAATCCGGGTATGCCCTGGAACGAGGAATAACAGTAATCCACCCCAACTCATCACCAGTGAGTGGATAAGAGTTGCCAAGTCTCTAGTATCCAGCATGGCCCAAAGTGGACAAACATTTCGTAGATGACAAAAGGCACCCCTAACCACCGTTGGAATCTGGCAATCCATATTCAGGTTAGCATCCTTCACTCCCAAACTACAAACATCCTTCCCTGAATAATCCATAAGAATTCAGACTGCTTGAGATTCAGTTTGAGTTTAAACGACAGCAGCCATTTCATTGCTGTATTGAGACAGGTATTAAAGCTTGTCACACGCATAATCTTATTCAGTCCATTATATTTCACCGGCTGAATGTCATCAGCAAAGAGATAGCATTCATCCTGATAAACTCTGAATCAGAGACGGCGCCAAGTGAAGGTCAAACAAAAGTGGTGACAGAACAGGGTCCTTGTGGAGTTCCGTGAAGCGTTGTCCTTACTCCCGAAATGCTGTGCCTACTAACGAACTCTAACTCTGATCTGTCAGATAAGATGTAAACCCTTTCTCAACTGCACCCAGAAATCCCAAGGCGTGCAAAGATTTCAGTAAAAGATCAGGATCAGCCCAGTCAAAGGCTGCTGAAATATCAAGCAGCGTAATAAGCGAATCCAGGTCATGGTCATCCTGGTCCTGGTCACCGTCATCTTTCATTCACTAGAGCCAGAAGGGCTGTCTCAGCTCCATGTCCTGGCAGGAACCCGGATGGAGCCCCTTAACAGCTTCCAAACGACCTTGTATCTGAAGGTAAACTGCTTTCTCAATAACGCTGGGTCCGTAATGCTCCCTTCCCCCAAACTACTCTCCTAGTAGTTCCCGAGAAGAGCGATAATCTCCCTCCAGTGCTGCCTGGACAGTCTGCATGTGGTGAGCTAATGCCCCTGGTTTTCAATATTGTTTGCCGAGGCCTGGGAATTTCTAGCAGCTTCCATCCCTAGAAAGCGTTTCTGCATCTGTCCAGGCTGAAGCTCATTCTTTCAGAGCTCCCCACCCTCGCAGGAAGGATAATCTAATATAAATAACTGATACATTCATATATCTATATATATATATATCTATATATATATATATATATAGGGGTAGATTTTTTTAAAAAGCGCGATCGCGTACTTTATAAGATATGCGCATAGCCACGCGTATCCTCTAAAATCCTGGATCGGCGCGCGCAAGGCTGCCGATTTTGGGCAGCCTGCGCGCGCCGAGCCGCGCAGCCTGCCTCCATTCCCTCCGAGGCCGCTCCGAAATCAGAGCAGCCTCGGAGGGAACTTCCTTTCGCCCTCCCCTCACCTTCCCCTCCCTTCCTCTACCTAACCCACCCCCCCCCCCCCCGGCCCTATCTAAACCCCCCCCTTACCTTTGTCCCTAGATTTATGCCTGCGAGAAGCAGACGTAAATCTACGCGCGCCAGCAGACTGCTGGCGCGCCGTCTTCCGACCCGGCAGCTGGTCCGGAGGCCTGGACCATGCCCCCGGGCCGGCGCCACGCCCCCAGTCCCGCCCCCGAAACGCTGCATCATCCGGTCCCGCCCCCGACACGCCACCTTTGAAAAACCCCGGGACCTACGTGCGTCCCGGGGCTCTGTGCGCACCGGCGGCCTATGGAAAATAGGCGCGCCGGCGCGCAAGGCCCTGCTCGCGTAAATCCGGGCAGATTTACGCGAGCAGGGCTTTTAAAATCCGCCCGATAGTGAAAAAAGATATCTGAAAACTTACACTAATATAGTGCTGTACCACTAAATATCTATAATTCTAATTACCCCTAGTGTAAAACAGCACATAAAAATGTTTCTTAAAATCAAAACTAAATATGTCACAAAATCATAACTAAACCTTTATTCAAAACTTACACAAAAAGTACATACCTAAAAATGCATATAATGTTAATATCAAAAATATAAATTTGTGTGTAGTACAAATGTAATTAAATACATACAATGAAAAAGGTTTTACAGATGTTATACTGAAAACAATCCTATGTATAACACACACACCACACTCATACTCAAATCATGCTCAGATAAAGATACAAACAACTTGTGTCCTTTTTCTTAATAAACCAGCAAATACAGAATATAATGTGAGGTTAGCAAGCTCAATCAAAAAAGAATATCTTTCTATCTATCTATCTATATATATATATATCACAAAACTGGCAGACAGCGATGTCATACTACAACCATATCAGATGTACCATCCTCCCTCAACGTCCCATAACAGACTCGTTGTTACATTTACGCAAATGTGTGTTTAACATATCATATTATCTCGTTCTTTAAAGGTCAAAGTTTATATTGTATCTGTTATTCAAAAGTTACAAGGTGTTATTACTGTTAACTGTTCTAAGCTGTAACATGTTGTTTTACCTGTAAACCGGAGTGAAGGCAGCTAGCTATACTTCGGTATATAAAAGACTTTAAATAAATAAATATATATATATATATAAATATCACATAATTTGCATGACCCAATGTTGAAGTTCGGCTTTGAAGAACTCCGACAAGGATCCTCGTTTCACCTGTTGGCTTCTTCAGGGGGAATCTGAACATGGAAAAACATCAACTAAATCTAATTGAAATAGGAAAAAATGCCGTCTGTCTTAAAGGGGATTATATTGGTGCAAGAGCAACAAAATCTGGTGTCTTAGAAAAGTAGGAAGCGTGTGTGTTTGCTTCCAGAAAGATCCTCTTTATTAAAGCCTCCTTCGAACGTATAATCTGAAAAGTCTCCACTTAATACCGTACGCAGATGTTCACCAGTGTAATCTTCGTGGCGTTACTGCCGCTGTTTCTGCTCTCTGTAATGCCCGACAGTCCGCTGTGTAAACAGGACAAGCTGACCGCTTGGGAAGGCGAGTTGCAATATTAGTCTAGGTAGTGAAATTAACAGGAAAAGTCCATAAACAAATTTGTGATATTTTTTTGGGGGGACGGCCCCAAAATTTCTTCTTCTACTGTACTGAATAAAATTATTAATTTTCGGGGGGGGGGGAGGGGCAGAGGGTTTGAAGGATGACGAATCAGACTTTTAACTATTTGAAAACTAAGGGTACTTGAAAAAGGGGGAGGTTAGTGCTGTTACCTTTAAATCTTAACCCTGTTATAGAAAAAGTAAAACATTTTTTTAACTCCACCACCACCTGCACTGCCACCTGCTCCAACTCCAACTGCACTAAGTACAGGAGAAAATCAGTCATCGGAGTGCACACTGGACAGCTATAGGGTAGGATGTTATATGTGGATTTTTGCGACCATGCTCACTTAGGAAAGCGAAAACTGATCTGAGTTTCCCCCTTGGAAGGGGAAGCAAGCAAGCTCGAACGTCACTTCAGAGTAACCTAGTGCTGGTCTGTAATTTGCCTTTGAGTAAAGCTTGGGCCGAACTGCCTTTCTCACCCAAGTTGTTATGTCCTCTGTTTCTGCAGCAAATTCAGCCACCAGAACATTGTGCGTTGCATCGGTGTCAGCTTGCAGGCCCTGCCTCGCTGTATCCTGCTGGAGCTCATGGCCGGAGGGGACCTGAAATCCTTCCTTAGGGAGACACGGCCTAGACTGGTAATGTTTCCCACTGCAAAATATTTTGGGACCGTTTCTTACTTTCTTTTGCCTACTAATGCCCGTTGGGCATAGGAATATTTCACAATAGGTATCAAAATTATGTGGCGCCTACATTTAGATGCCAGAAATCCCAGCTTCAACCTGATGTCCAGAAAGAGAAGTAACTATGGAGAGGCGACCATTTCAGTGAGAATATCTCCTGAAAAGTGCTTGTAATCTCTTGATGGATGCAGTGCACTTGCAGGCAGACACATGGAAATTACCATCTGATGTTTATGTGCTGCAAGATAATAATAATAAAAAAAAAAAAAACGTTGCCACCTCTAGATTTATCTTGGATAAGGTAGTGGTGTTGTAATGTTAGTCCAAAAAGACACCTAGAAATAAAGGTCAACAGATAAGCCCCATGAGTGATTCCTTCTCATTGGACTCGTCGTGGTACACTCAGTTCAGTTTCTCCCATCGGCGTTATGGCACCGGAGCAAAGGCTCATGCAGGAGGGGATGTTCTAAGTGTACGATCTGTAAATGGCTCACATCATGCTGAAATGCCTCTTTTCAAAAAATAGCACTATCCCAAGTCTCTTTTTAGCTGGTCTTATTGTGCAGCTCAGGGTAGATCAGTCGCTCTGTCTGGTGCCCGAGGGAGCTCCAGGGGCTGTCTCTGGTGACTGCGGTTGGCCCTGGCATGAAGTCTTTGTGTGTTAGACTCTGCTGTCCTCCAGGGGAAAACGGGAAGCAGTCACACGGTGCTTCCGGCACGCCCGTTGTTGACAACTCTCCCAAGCCCTTGAGGGGACTCTTCTAAACCCCCCTCATGCCCTAGACTTTTAAAATAAAAATTTAGGAAGAATAATAACTTAGACAAAGGTTTCATGTCGTCTTATTATTGTACAGTTAGCCTTTTGTTGTTGCATTGTCTCAAGCATCCCTGCATCTTGCGATCTCCCTGTGTCCTCACAATGCTGATAGATTCTTTGCAGAGAGGGAACCAGCTGACGGCGAACGCCTGGGAATGTCTTTCTGAACTTTGAGCCTTGAGTGTGAGCCTCAGTTGGCAGAGATCGCATATTTACTATTGTTTCTCTAGAGTTTCCAACCGGCCAGTACCCAGTCAGCCTGGCTTTTTATTTATCTGGACCGGCTGGCTGCCAGCACACGTTCAAAACCAGCAATATAAAAGTGGGTTTTGAAGCTTCTCTCTCTCTCTCTCTCTCTCCTCTCACCAGCTGTGTGTTAGCCGGGAGTCAGCAGGACCCCAGTATCCCAGGTCACAAGCAGAGGAAACAAGAGCTGCTCTGCTTTCTCCAGCTCCTTTTACCCCTCTGGTCCCGGGGACAGGCGAGAGAGTACTGCAGTTACATAGCAGGCTCTTCTCTGCTCCCAGGTCTGCTGACAGTGCTGCCAGCAAATAGAGGAAGAGGAGGAGGAGGAGAGAGCCCCAGTCAGCATAAAGCCAACTGGGAATGACGTGAGGAGATGCATACTGAAAGTGGATGAGGAGGTGGTGAATGTGGGTGGGAGAGACTGATGAAAGTGATGAGGAGGAGTGAATGTTTGGAGAATGAGGAGAGAGGTGATGAGGAGGGGTGAATGCTGGGATTGGAAAGATGGAAATGCTGAATGAGGATGGGGGTTAATGATGGAAGGGGGAAAGTGAATACTAAGGGGGGGTGGCAAGGAATGGGTTAATGCTAGGGAGGGTGAAAGAGGGTGAATGCTGCAGGCGAATCTTTGCTGAGGGAGTAGGGGGGGGGGGGTGAATACTGGACCAGGGGATGAGGAGGAGGGGTGAATGCTGGGGGTGACAAGTCATAGGAAGGAGCGGATGTTGGGGAGGTGAGAAGTGGGTGAAAGTTGGGGGAAGCCTGAGGAGCAGGTGAATCTAGGGGAGGGGGAGTGAGGAGGAGGAGAGGGTGAATACTAAAGGCAGGAAGTGATGAGGCTAAATGAATACTGGGGAGAACATTTGAACGGGATGAACGCTGGTGGATTATGGAGAAGAGCACAAATGCTGGGGGAATGGGATGACGAGGAAGGGGGTGAATGCTGTGGGGGATGGGAGGAGCATGTAAAAACTGGATGAACCTGAGGAGGGGGGTGAATAAAGAGGAGGAGCAAATACTGAGGAAGGGGCGGAGACGGGGAATAATGCTAGGGAAGGGGGAGTAAGGAGGAGAGCTTAATGTTGGGGATGATGAGTCGCGAGAAGGCGTGAATGCTGTGGTGAAGAAGAAGAGCAGGGGTTAAATGCTTGGGGGAGCGAGAAGGAAGGGTGAATGCTGGGAGAAAGACATAAAGAGGAGGGGTGGATGCTAGGGGAAGAGTGTAAAGAGGAAGGGGGAGGTGAGGAGCGAGTGAAGGCTGGGGGCAGTGGTGAGGTGAGAAGCGAAGACAGGGTGAGAATAGGAGAACACTTCCAAACTTGTGAGCTGGGGTTTATCCAGATAGCCAAAGAGCTACCTGGACAAAAACTCTGAACAGAACAGGTCACCCTCTCACCATCGAAAGTTTACTTGGTTAATTCTTTACCCGGGTAACATTTAGCTGGATAAAAAGACGGAGGATGGAGGGTTTCCAGGGGCAGGGCTTAAATTTAGCTGTACTTAGGTGGTTTAAGTGGTCGGAAAAAAAAACTGGGGCCTAAAGTCACTCTGGGTAACTTTAGCAGAGTATATTTGGCGGCAGACTTACCCGGGTAAGTCCTGCTGACTTTCTTGCCTAAAGTTAAGCAGACAGATTCCCGCTCCCTGCACTGCTGAAGACGAGCCTTCGGTTCTCGGCCTGTCGGCCCTTAGCGTCTCTTCCAGATCTTGAATATCCTGGATTACTCTCTTACGGCTCTGCCATTTGTCTTGTCTGGGAACCATTTTCTGTGCGCATCTCTGCCTCTGCGTGTGTCTTGCGGGATGAATCGTGGAAGAGGAACAAAGGCGTGTTTATATGGGTAGAGCTTTATGCAAAGATAAGGGCGGCTTTTCGGAAGGGAATCAGACTTCTTTCATTCTGTGCTCAGTTAGTTGTTGTAGTGGGGCCACGGGGTGAAAGCAGACAACGTCAGGGGCGACCACTCCCGTCCTCTACCTGGCAACACGATGGCACTTAAGTCAGGACTTGAAATAACGGCAGGCAACTCCAAAGCCGTGGTTCCAAAACTGGTCTGACGAAGTCCCCAAACAATTATTCACAAGCTGTCCCATGGGCGCGGTTCAGCCTACACAGGTCTCGCGTGCTCTTTGCTGAGCATTTGGGCCGATACTATGGAGGAGAAGCCACAGAAAAGCAGTAACTTCTGTTTGTTTGTTTTTTTCTTTTTCCCCCGAGCCCTTGACGCACGGGGAAAAGGGCCGAGGCAGAACGTGGGTCCTCTGCTGAGTGAGATTTAGCACCGCCGGGAGGCAGTAAATCTTCAGCCACTCCGCCGCCCTCCCCTGGGGTTTTTGCCGTCCTAGGCACGGGGCCTGGGGAAGTCCATGAGCCGACCGCTGTCCCAGCCTGTGGGAGGCGGGAAAGCCAATCATTGCTCTTGGAACAGCTAAAGAGCCCCCAGCCCAGTGACGGTGGCACCGGGCCACAAGAAGCGGCAGGGGTATTCCACACCTCCCACGGGCCGTGGCAGGGGTCGGCTCACGGACCTCCCCCCCAGGACGGGATAGACCAACAGAAGCGAGCTGAAGGCGATCCATGTTGCGTGTCCGCTGGGAGACGGAGAGTACCGAGCAGAGAGAGATGCTTTGCAGGGGAGGAGAAATGGGAAAAAAAAAAAAGCAGAAATGTGACTTGAATTCTGTACGATGCTCATATTTATTTAAAATTATATATATATATTTAAAATCTTTTATGTGCTGCTTCTGCAATAAAGGCATTTGTTTCCCTGCTTCCTGCAGAACCAGCCCTCTTCCCTGGCTATGCTGGACTTGTTGAACGCGGCTCGTGACATCGCGCACGGCTGTCAGTATTTGGAAGAAAACCACTTTATTCACAGGTGAGCCCACCCTTCTTCTCTTGCCCCTTTCCATTTCCGTTTGTTTTGCCTTTTGTTACCCCTGAGGTTCGCCATGCCTGAAATTTCAGGCGACGGTGTCTCCGCGGCTGGACAGTAACTTACAGCCTGCCGCGAGTCACAAGCCCCACAGCACCGGGGGGCAGGGCAGGGAGGCAGGACGCCCCCTTTCGCTTCGGTCCAAGCTATCACTACCCTACTGCTGCGCAAAGCACAGGCCCTCAACTGCAGCAGGACAGCCCCCAAGACCTGCTCTTCAAAAATAGTCCATGCATTCCTACAAAGGCAAGGGGCACACTTAGTACCAGGGCTTAGTCCTACCAAACCCTGGCATGGATTTTGAGAAAGGGAGAGGGAGGGGGTGAAGGATGGGCCTACAGGGTCCAAGGTGTAGTTTATGGCTTCTCTTTCAGTGGTCGTGTGCTCAAACGCTGTAGCTTCCAGAGCCAAGAAACAGAATGGACACTTACTCTGTGTTCAAAAAATCAAAGGCTTAGGGCCAGATTTTCGAAACCTACGTGCGGGCGTAGATTTGTGCGCGCAACCCGGCGCGCACAAATCCACGCCTGATTTTATAACATGCGCGCACGCAAGGGGGTGCACCTTGTGCGCGTCGAGCCCTAGGGGAGCCCCGATGGCTTTCCCCGGAGTGGCCTCAGAGGGAACTTTCCTTTCGCCCCCCCCCCCACCTTCCCCTCCCTTCCCTATCTAACACGCCCCCCAGCCCTACCTAAATCCCCCCACCTTTATTATTAAAGTTGCGCCTGCCTCTGGCCACGCCCCCGCCCCGCCCCTTTTTCGAGTCCCGGGACATACGCGCGTCCCGGGGCTTGCGTGCGTCGCCGAGCCTATGCAAAATAGGCTCGGCACACGCAGGAGGGGTTTAAAAGGGTTACGCGCCTAACCCTTTCAAAATCTGCCCCTTACTGTTCAGCTCGTTTAATGGAAATGAATTGGCACCAGGTACATTTTCTTCTTGTCACGTCCGTAATCACAGCAATAAATCGAATCTCAAACGATCTGTATCTGCAGTTCTGTGATCTTTTCCCCAGGGTCCTGGCTTTCCTTGGAGGGAGTATAGACTGCTTGGATTGCACTAAAAAGGATTCTCCTATCCCTTGAGGGTCTCCCTTTCTCCATTACCCGAATACCTGTGATCCACTGCCTGATCCTTCCTTCTCCTCTTCTCCCGGCTGAATCTTCCATGGGCGGCTCCCGGTTTTCTCCTCCCAGTTTGGGATTCCAGTTCGTGTCCATTCCTTTTCTCCACGGTTCTTGTAGATGACACAAGGATGTATTCTTCCCCATTCCTCTCTCTGGGACAGGAAGAACAGACACGAAACTTCCTCCCGGCAAAAATCCGCATACGCTCAAAAGACACAAAAGCCAAGATGACCCCTGTCGCTAGCCTCTGTATGTAGGCCAGCAAAATTGATCCATTTCTTCCTGTGCTTCTCAGGAGAGGGTTTAGCCACTGCTGCTAAAACAGAAAAAAAAAAAAGAGGGGAACTACAAAACGCCAGACCTTCTCCAAAATAAAATGTCGCACTGGACCTAGAGGTCACCTGCTAATATGCATTGCAGCCACCTCCCGTGGGGGTGTTGTGGCAAGATGGCACATTCACTGCTTGGTCCTAGCCAGTAGGCCCAGGTCTGTAGCAGAGATCCCAGTGCGGCCCCACACGAGCAACGCCGGGGGGGGTCCACTGGCCGTGTTTTTGCACTTATCTCACCCATTTGCACACTGACCGTTTGACGTGTCTGATTCCCCGTGTAAAACAGGAGCGTACGCTACTAAGACAGCTCTTACAGCAAACAGTAAATGTGTGACCGGGTCACGTATTGACTTTGCTTCCTTTCGAAAAACAGAAGTAGCAAAAGGTAAGCCGATGATGGACTGTGGTCCAGGGCGCTGCAGCAGGAAACAAACTGGGAAGACCGGACGGGCAGGCTAGACAAGTCACATCCTATGTCTCTATGCAGCCCACGGTCTGGTCAAGCAGGCGCGCTCGTATGGGCAGTAAGCTTGGCCTTAGATTTTATGGAACGAGCCATCCTATGAATTCCCTCTTGGTTTTTCTAATACACCTTTCCATATTTTATTCTGCATTTTGCTCATAGTGTAGCACTTCTGATCTTTTATTTCTGCCCAGCTCGTGCCCTTTCAGTAATTCTTAGGAGGGCCCAGTTTCCTGGATGACCAATAGAGGTCCCAGAACGCCGCTCCCCATCCTCCTCCTGCCCTATGACCTGGCCACTTAGCAAAACCTAACTCTGCCGCTGTTGGGGTTGGTTTTTTTTTTCCCTCTAAAGATTCCAAGGTACATATCAGTTTAACTGAAACCGTGGTTAAAAGGGGGGGAATGTAGAATTCAATAATAATAACGCGTCTGGAATGCAGAAAATGCAAACATTTCTTCATGTGCAGAAAACTGTAAATAAAGTCTCTTTTTTTTTTCCAGGGACATTGCTGCCAGGAACTGCCTCCTTACTTGTCAGGGGCCTGGGAGAATCGCCAAAATTGGAGATTTCGGTATGGCCCGGGATATCTACAGGTAAGAAAACAGAGCCAACGGCGATGCTATTTAAAAGGGGAGGGTTTTTCTTGGCATCAGATACTGAGTGTCCCTTCAAGGGGGGGCAAATTTTAACCCCCCCCCCCCGGCTCGTATACGGGTCCGCCAGTACTTTGTGCCGGCAGATCCGCGAGCTCACTTTCAAAAGGAGACCCATTGCGTTTCCCTGTGAAATCAGCACCAGCGGGGAGGGGAGGGGGGCTCAGCGGGTCAGGGGCCTGGCGCCTGCTTCACACACAGTAAAGTATCCGCGGGATTTGCAAAATGAAATCAGTGCACAGTGCTTTCCCGCCCCCCCCCCGGGCTTGCCCCTTTCACAGCGTGCAACCGCATGACGTTTACCAAGATAATTAATGCAAAGCTGGTCCCGCAGAGAGCCTCAAGGAGCCACACTGGAATTTTAAAAACAGGTTACAGGGAAGAAGAGCAGATTTAAATTTTTCCAGCAAGAATCAAAGATCGCGCAACAGGCCCGAGAGCCATTTTCCCGTCGCGATTCTGACTAGCGCGCAACTTTTCGCTTGAGGATTTAAATTTCCTGAAGCTTCTGGAAGGGAAAAAAAATAAAACTCTTTCAGAGAATATCCCGCAGGCACACGTTTCCTTCCAAATGTGCGGGCGGGCATTTGCCTGAAAGTGCAACACTGGAAGACTCGGGCGAACGTCCCTCCTTGGGTTTTGCACAAAATCCTGCTCGCACAATTTTTTTTTTTCTTTTTTGGCAGCTAAACTCGGCTACTTTGGAACTGCTTAAATCAAGCGAACATTTGCTGAACGTTTTTCTCTCTTTTTTAAATTTGAACTCTATTTATTTAGAGCCTTTCTGTACCTCAGGCCAAGCTAATTACGCCGAGGTGGATCTTAGCTGGCTAGAGAGAGAGCGTGAGAAAGTTATCGCCAGGAGACTCCGCGGCCCCCTACCCAGCTAGTCCTGCCGCTGAACGTACCCCAGCTAAAACTGCCCGGCCAACACTGAGAGGCGGTGCTTGGTGGCACCCAGCAGGACCTCTTTCTGTGCAGCTAAGTAGTATGCGGGTTATGAAGAGAGGAGAAGAAGAGGTCGTCCTGGCTGAATGCAAGGCTGGCGTGGCGTGGCGCGCCCGGGGCCCTCCCTCTAGTCTCCGGCAGGGACCATTGCTTTGGGGGTCTGGAGTATCTGGCTGAGGGCATGAGAGAAGAGCTCTGTGTGGTACCTGAAGACCTTGCGTTCCCCTCCTCCAGCCTTGATGTGACGGGCGGATGCCATGGAAGTGACCATTTCAAAATGACTGCTGGCGCTAAACTCAATGCAAATGACCCCTCTTCCTCCAAAAGATAAGTCTTAATTTAAGACTGTCAAGGAGAACACTATCCCCCTCTTATCCTCTTTCCTCCCTCTCCTCCTTTATGTAGTCTGCTCATTTTTACTTCTCCAAGTGACTTCTTAGTGCTGCTACTGTGCTGCTTTGTCAGGTTGAAGCAGACCAGGTCTCCCTTTGGGCCCAGCACCGTCACCGCTGCCTCCGGCCCACGCGGGCTGATCCTCCCCCTCTATCTGCCGTCACCGCTGCCTCCATCCCACGCGGGCTGATCCTCCCCCTCTATCTGCCGTCACCGCTGCCTCCATCCCACGCGGGCTGATCCTCCCCCTCTATCTGCCGTCACCGCTGCCTCCATCCCACGCGGGCTGGTCCTCCCCCTCTATCTGCCGTCACCGCTGCCTCCATCCCACGCGGACTGATCCTCCCCCTCTATCTGCCGTCACCGCTGCCTCCATCCCACGTGGGCTGATCCTCCCCCTCTATCTGCCGTCACCGCTGCCTCCATCCCACGCGGGCTGATCCTCTCCCTCTATCTGCCGTCACCGCTGCTTCCATCCCACGCGGGCTGATCCTCCCCCTCTATCTGCCGTCACCTCTGCCTCCATCCCACGCGGGCTGATCCTCCCCCTCTATCTGCCGTCACCGCTGCCTCCATCCCACGCGGGCTGATCCTCCCCCTCTATCTGCCGTCACCGCTGCCTCCATCCCACGCGGGCTGATCCTCCCCCTCTATCTGCCGTCACCGCTGCCTCCATCCCACGCGGGCTGATCCTCTCCCTCTATCTGCCATCACCGCTGCCTCCATCCCACGCGGGCTGATCCTCCCCCTCTATCTGCCGTCACCGCTGCCTCCATCCCACGCGGGCTGGTCCTCCCCCTCTATCTGCCGTCACCGCTGCCTCCATCCCACGCGGGCTGATCCTCTCCCTCTATCTGCCGTCACCGCTGCTTCCATCCCACGCGGGCTGATCCTCCCCCTCTATCTGCCGTCACCTCTGCCTCCATCCCACGCGGGCTGATCCTCCCCCTCTATCTGCCGTCACCGCTGCTTCCATCCCACGCGGGCTGATCCTCCCCCTCTATCTGCCGTCACCTCTGCCTCCATCCCACGCGGGCTGATCCTCCCCCTCTATCTGCCGTCACCGCTGCCTCCATCCCACGCGGGCTGATCCTCCCCCTCTATCTGCCGTCACCGCTTGCCTCCATCCCACGCGGGGCTGATCCTCCCCCTCTATCTGCCGTCACCGCTGCCTCCATCCCACGCGGGCTGATCCTCTCCCTCTATCTGCCGTCACCGCTGCCTCCATCCCACGCGGGCTGATCCTCTCCCTCTATCTGCCGTCACCGCTGCCTCCATCCCACGCGGGCTGATCCTCCCCCTCTATCTGCCGTCACCGCTGCCTCCATCCCACGCGGACTGATCCTCCCCCTCTATCTGCCGTCACCACTGCCTCCATCCCACGCGGGCTGATCCTCCCCCTCTATCTGCCGTCACCGCTGCCTCCATCCCACGCGGGCTGATCCTCTCCCTCTATCTGCCGTCACCGCTGCTTCCATCCCACGCGGGCTGATCCTCCCCCTCTATCTGCCATCAACCTCTGCCTCCATCCCACGCGGGCTGATCCTCCCCCCTCTATCTGCCGTCACCGCTGCCTCCATCCCACGCGGGCTGATCCTCCCCCTCTATCTGCCGTCACCGCTGCCTCCATCCCACGCGGGCTGATCCTCCCCCCTCTATCTTGCCGTCACCGCTGCCTCCATCCCACGCGGGCTGATCCTCTCCCTCTATCTGCCGTCACCCGCTGCCTCCATCCCACGCGGGCTGATCCTCTCCCTCTATCTGCCGTCACCGCTGCCTCCATCCCACGCGGGCTGATCCTCCCCCTCTATCTGCCGTCACCGCTGCCTCCGGCCCACGCGGACTGATCCTCTCCCTCTATCTGCCGTCACCGCTGCCTCCATCCCATGCGGGCTGATCCTCCCCCTCTATCTGCCGTCACCGCTGCCTCCATCCCACGCGGGCTGATCCTCTCCCTCTATCTGCCGTCACCGCTGCCTCCGGCCCACGCGGGCTGATCCTCTCCCTCTATCTGCCGTCACCGCTGCCTCCATCCCACGCGGGCTGATCCTCCCCCCTCTATCTGCCAGTCACCGCTGCCTCCATCCCACGCGGGCTGATCCTCCCCCTCTCTATCTGCCGTCACCGCTGCCTCCATCCCACGCGGGCTGATCCTCCCCCTCTATCTGCCGTCACCGCTGCCTCCATCCCACGCGGGCTCATCCTCCCCCTCTATCTGCCGTCACCGCTGCCTCCATCCCACGCGGGCTGATCCTCCCCTCTATCTGCCGTCACCGCTGCCTCCATCCCACGCGGGCTGATCCTCCCCCTCTATCTGCCGTCACCGCTGCCTCCATCCCACGCGGGCTGATCCTCCCCCTCTATCTGCCGTCCCCGCTGCCTCCATCCCACGCGGGCTGATCCTCCCCCCTCTATCTGCCGTCACCGCTGCCTCCATCCCACGCCGGGCTGATCCTTCCCCTCTATCTGCCGTCACCGCTGCCTCCATCCCACGCGGGCTGATCCTCCCCCTCTATCTGCCGTCACCGCTGCCTCCATTCCACGCGGGCTGATCCTCCCCCTCTATCTGCCGTCACCGCTGCCTCCATCCCACGCGGGCTGATCCTCCCCCTCTATCTGCCGTCACCGCTGCCTCCCATCCCACGCGGGCTGATCCTCCCCCTCTATCTGCCGTCACCGCTGCCTCCATCCCACGCGGGCTGATCCTCCCGCTGTATATCCATTATTGCTGCCTTCAGTCCATATAAGCCAGTCCTCCTATTGGGCCCATCCTGCTCGCAGGCCAATTACCGATGACCACAGGTTTCCAATGCTGGCTTCAGGGAAAAGGGGAACGATGGTGGGGGTTGGGATAGGGGAATATTTTACAGCTGACAAATACCATCCTCACATCTCTCCCAAAAATACCCTTTATGCAATGATGATAGCATCTGATGTGCTTAAGTATTTAGAGGATGAGTTTCTAAGTAGTTTATTTATTTATTTTTATTTATTTATTTAAGGTTTTTATATACCGGCAATCATGAGCACATATCTTGCTGGTTTACATGAAACGGGAGTGCATTAAATACATCAACTAGAACTGTGGTGATCGAAGGAGCAGTTACAAATAACAAGGGTAGCAGAACTTGGATAAGAAGGAAGAGATAGGAAAGAATAAACGGTTGAACGGTATACAATACCGTTCTTGGATAAGAACTTGGATAAGAAGGAAGAGATAGGAAAGAATAAACGGTTGAACGGTATAGTTGGGTAAATAGGTATTTTGCTGGGTAGATCAGTCTGTGTTCTCCCTTCGCTTGTGCACACTTCCTCATTTTGTTAGAGTCTGGATTAGTCTTTTTAGGATGTCTGCTGGATTGCCAACTCTGAGTTGCAAATCTGCCAGTTTCCCTGGTTAGAGCCCTGCAGGGTTGATTGCATATTTTTCCTCCTTGGCATTCTGCCCAGGCTTATAACCTGACCAGCACATAATTCAAAATGTTTTACACAATCTGGGCCATATGCTCCAATGTGCTGTAAAAGTAATGTATTCCCATGGCCAGGAACTTCTACTCACAACAGTTTAATTAGTGTGGTAGAACTGACAATTGATTTTTTTTGTACCTCTGTTTGCTGCTATTGGATCACTTGAGGGTTAATAGACATTTTGCAGCTTTCACCTGCTGCAGGTTTTCTCAAGTCTCTCTGCCTATAATTGCTCTTAGCAAGATTTAAATAAGCAGTTTTCTTAGCACATCCAGGCAATTAGTAACATCTTGGTTACACTAAGCTCATGAAATAAGAAGCTAAGAGCCTGATTTTCCAAAGGATTTACCTGTTTGAAACTCATTTTATGCACTTGCATGGGTTTTTGAAAATTGCTCAGGAAAGGGTCTGGTTGTGTGTGTGTAAAAGCACTCACCGAAGCGATTTTACATGTACTTCAATGGACGTCAGGGAAACCATTCACGTGCATAACTCTGCACATAGTGATACCCGCCAGCGAGCAGGTGAAAATAAGTGCACACATGCTGTGCTGGGCTCCGCACACACCTGCTAAATTTTCAAAGTGGATTTATGCACGGATTAAATCCACTTTGAAAATTTGGGATAAAGTCTGCAGGTCCTTTGGGTACACAACCTTTAGTCTTGCACGGGTCTCTGAAAATTACCCTCCCTATGCATAAATTGGCTGAATGTCATTAAGTGAATCTTCCGCCATCTAAAACTACACGTGTACATTTGTAACTTGATTAAATCTGACCACCTAAGAAAGAGGCAGCTCGGGGAGAGAGGGCGTTGTTCTGAATCTTCTATGTGCATAATTTACATTTTCCAAAGGTATGCACATAACTTACGCCTGTGTTTTGCAGTGGGGCACACATACATTTAGCCTAATAGCCACCTCCTAGCCGAACACAATCTCCATAGCTGCCTGAGCTTGAAATGTAACGAAGCAACAATAATTGGCCTCAGTCTGAGTTTGTCAGGAAAAGAAAGGAGGCACCTTCAAAATTCTGCACGTCAGTTCTGGAAAAATAAGTAGGGTTTGGGGCTTGGCTGATTCTGGAGGGAGCGTTTGCATTCTTGGGTGAGGGGAGGCGATATAGGAGTGGGTAGGCCCGAATGGGGCTTCTTGAGTTGGTCTGGGGGTGGAGAGATTTCAGGCTCATTCTGTAAAGTGCGCGCTCGGCCGTGCGCACTGTTTAACACGGATTTGGCTGCGTGTTTTTGAGGGATGTCTATTACCCCTTATACTGTAAGGGGCTTAGTGCCTCGAAAATGCGCGGCCAAACCCCCTGAAAACCAATAGCGCTCATCACATGCAAATGCATGTGATGAGGCTGTTAGTCATTCACCCAGGATACTGAAAGTAAAATGTGCAGCCAATCCACACATATTGCGCTCATAAATGTATGAGCAACCCAGAAAATACTGCTTTTCTGTACACCCTCTGACTTACTATCCTAGAGATATTAAGTCGGAAGAACCAAAAATGTTTAAAAAAAAAATAATGTTTTTTTACATGTGCCAGCCGATCCGGTTAGGAGAACGGAAGCTCAATTTTACCGGCCTCCGTTTTCCTATCCGATTCACTGTCAGCGGGTTTGGAAAACTGGCGCTCGTAAAATTGAGCGTCGGTTTCCTGAACCCGCTGACAGAGCCACCTCTCCTGGGCCAAGGAGTCGCTAGGGGTGCGTGATCGTCCTCAGCGCCGCCTTTCAGCGCGACCCCTCATTTAAATATAGGATCGCGTGCCCAGGAGAGGTGGCTGGGCGCATCGGGAGAGCGGGCGCTTAACACGGAGCACCGTCCTCCTGCGTTTCTTGCAGAGTCGGCCTGTTTGAGTGGGACACTTTGCAGCAGGAAAGCAAAGTTGGCACAGTCTTTGAGGGATTGTGGTGGAGAATAAAATTCCCTCTGCTAAATGACCCTTTTACTATGGGCTGGTTAACACGCGGGGATTTCACAGCAGCGGGCCCACAGTAAATAGCTGGTAGAGGACAGCTTGCCTTGCTAGTTACTGGGAGCCTGATAAATCCTCTTATACGTTTGGCTATGCACTCATTTTAGCAAGTACACATTCATGTGTTGGAAACCATTGCAATGCACAAGTTAAGGCTTACTGCATAGCACACTTTTTAGTGGATATAAAATGGCATTAAGCGTGCACACTGAGCTTCAGTGCACGAGCCCCTGTTTTGTGCATGTATTGGGTCACCTATAGGCTCTTTCCAAATGAGCTGTCTCTCCCCGTTTCTCCTCCAGTGAATTCAGATGGATGATTTAGAAACCATGTCTTCTGTCTCTGCAGTGTAAACACAATTTAACAAGTGCATGTTTTCCTACAGGGCAAGCTATTACAGAAAGGAGGTGTGCAATGCTCCCCGTCAAGTGGATGCCCCCGGAGGCCTTCATGGAAGGGATGTTTACCTCTAAAACGGATACATGGTACAGCTCCCTTTTCACGCATTACAAACTCCCTCCTTCAGTCTGCAGAAGAAGTGCCACGTTCCTGAAGAGGCCTACGCCTTTCCAAGTCGGGCAGGTTTACCAGGTCCTTCCGGAAACAGCGTTTGCACCTCAGATTACTGCGGGTGCTGCAGTGGTTGGATGCACGAGGCACCAGTTCATACAATCCGGACCATTTTATTTACAAATCCAATCAGATCCAGTTAGGGAGTCCATTTTCTGTGAATTTAGTCTAAATGTGTAGCTGATATAGAGATGCACCGAGAGCATGGAATCAAACAAAATCAAATTTCTAAGTCACAAGTCGGTAATACAATACATTACACATATATATATATATATATATATATATATATATATATTTATTTTTTTTTTTTTTTAACAGTCACCATTTCCAATAAGGCCTAAAATGCCATTTCAGCCTTAATTTAGGTAGGCTTACTTTAGCAAACTAACTATAATGTAGCTGGTTAATTTAGGATAAGATGCGGTTTTGCTATTTTTCCTACAATGCTTATTTATACAAAATAGAGTAGAAATGGGTAAACGTTTATTGGATAAGGCCCTCCTGCTGCCTGGACAGCTGGCTTTGCTGAAAGGTACAGTAATGCTGTATTTAATTTACAGCAGACTCTGTGTTTTTCAGGTTATTTAAGCTACTATTGACTCATTACAGTTTTGGCTGGAAGGGACCTAGTGAATGATCGAGATCTTCTAATGGTGATATTACCGTATCCCAGAGACTGCTCTGAACTCTGCTATTAGGTGCACATGTGGCAGGTACATCTGGGGGAGCGAAGCCGACTGAGTCATCCAACCCGTTCCTCCTAGGTTAGGCGACATGCAGACTCTGCGGTCCCCCTTAAGACTCTGCGGTCCACCTTAAGTCACTCATTTCATATTCTCCTATAAAAAAATCTCTCCCCACCTGGTCTGAATGCCTTTACTCCATCCAGGGTGCCAACCAGCAATTCTGTTTTTCTTTCTGTGTCCAGGTCCTTTGGCGTGCTGCTGTGGGAGATATTCTCTCTTGGATACATGCCTTACCCCACTAAAAGTAACCAAGAGGTCTTAGAGTTTGTAACAAGTGGAGGAAGAATGGATCCACCCAAAAATTGTCCTGGACCAGTGTATGTATGAAAAGTTTATTTTTAAAAATTAAGTCACGAAGTAGTGTAATTTATTTCAGAGCCACTTAACCTCTGCCTGGAAAGGGGAGAGAATATAAAATGTAAGGTTTTCACTGTTATTCAGCCACCCAACTATTGAGTTAGATGGCCAGATCTTCAGCTTGGAAAATTTGTTACCGCTGAGCGGCTAAATATAGATTTCTAGCTTCCATTTGATCCCAGGGGTCAGGTCAGGTCAGGGGTAATAACATAGCTGGCTAACTGGGTGATGCATCAAGCCGCCTTAGTGCTCTAACGCGCGTTATATAACATATATCGTGTGATATACATATTTTGCATTTTCCCATCCAGGTATCTTCCCCTATTACAATGACCTTCTTTGCATGCAATTTGCATGCATGCAAAATGCAAAAGCATACAAAGGTGGTCATGCATAGGCAGCCCTATGCAGATATTTTATTGTGGCCAACCAAGAAGGTGATCAGCCACGATAAAATAACACCTCTTGGAAAAGTGGTAAATGTGCAGCAGGAGGCCCAGGACCCTAACGCGGTCCCAAGGCTCCCGCCGCACATTAAAACAGCAGGGAAGTTGAGCGGGGATCAATGCTGATGCTCATGTTAACCTGGGGCCCCCAAAATGCACCCACACAGTGGCGGTGACAACCCCAGTCGCCCCCATATCTCTCCAATCAATAAAGGCTTCGGCCCCATCCCCCCCTTCCCATTCCCTCCCCCACCCCCTAGTGACTCAGTCGACCCCCCCCCCCAAGTCCATACCCCCCTCCTCTCCTAATGACACAGATGACCCCCCAATTTAAAAAAGAATTTGTTCCTGGGCCCCACCCGAAAAAAGGAAAAAAAATGTAGAGTCCAGGCCCCACGCCGTTCCCAACCTTCCCCTATCACTGACCCCCCCCCCCCCCCCCCCCCCCCCCCCCCCCCATATCCTTAAATCAGATCCCGTGTTGGGGCCGGGTGAACCCTTGCACTCGGCCCGGTCGGCGTCATTTTCCAAACTGGTACAGGCCTGATCTTGCCCCAGCCATGAGATTGTCTGATCCCCGATCTTACCCCAGTCACATGGTTGGGGCAAGGTCAGGTCCCCATGTGCTGTGACTTTGATTTTTTTTTTCCCATGAGGTTAGGGCCGTCATTGAGTTAAAGGGACCCTTGATGCATTCTTTTGTGCCGCAGTGTTTGGCCGCAACCCAAAAAGAACGCGACAGACAGCCGCGATGCTTTTGTGGGGGAGGGGCCCCACTATCATGGCAACAGCCCCCTGAGACAGTGAGACCCTCCCCCTGCAATAAAACACCATGGTTTATTGAATCTAGGGGTAAGTTAACCAGCTATTCCTCTGTACAAGGACAGTGGACTTAAGTCTAGCCGGCTAACTTTGAGAGAAGGGTTAAAAACAGGATTACTGCAATGTTCTTTATATTGGCTGTCCTCAAACTACCATAAGACCACTTCAAATGATCCAGAATGTGGCTGCTCATATTCTTACAGGGTCAAAAATACATGACCACTTCACACCTATCCTTCACTCACTGAACTGGCTGCTGGTCCAGATGTGTGAACTTTGTAAACCTGGAATTATGCTTCACAATCTTCCCAACGTCAACAACCCCTGGATCACTGCCACTTTAAAAAGACCGTACTCCTGTAAGCACCCTAATAGATGTAGGCACGCACATGCACGTATGTGCACAAGCCTGCGGCCTAGATTTAGGCATGTCATTGCGCAGCTACGGCCATGTGCGCGTCGGCGTGAGTGCAGGGGACCTCGTAGAAAGAGAGTGAGCTTTTCGATGAAGGATAATGGCACCAGGGACAAAAAGTCTAAGCACCTTGCTATTTGCGCGGCTTGCCAAAAAAGGACAATTCAGCCATCGCTGTCATTTTGCCTGTGCCAGCACTGTCTGGAGACTCAAGGTGATCTGCCTCCCAAGGATTTTGCCACTGTTGGAGCATCTCCTCTACTGATAGAGGACTCAGTGGGAGGTGGTGCAGGAGGCAATACAATGGACAGTTCCCCTCCCCCCTTGTCCCGATGGGAGGACCATCCCTGAGGGAGGGAACGGAGCGGGCAATGTTTGGTCCAATGTACCCTGGTATGGATTCATCCTCCTCCTGAGTGGAGTTTTCCCTTGGGTTACAAGCCTTTTTGAAAGGGCGTCCAGGGAAGCAAAGCAGGCCAGTAAGAAGGGGGTTCCTCATAGGGCGTCCCTCTTGACGTCCAAGATGGGCAAGTGCTGTAGAGAGGCAGCCTCTGGAGAAATAAAGAAGGATGAGGATCATGGCCCTTCAGATGGAGATTTGGCTTTCACACATCTTAAAGAGGGGGAAATTCTGCCTGACTTAGAACCACATAGGACTTTATTCCACTTCTTTCACAAAGATGAGTTGCCAGGTCTATTAACTAAGACCCTTAAAACACTCCGAGGAGATGGAGGTGATGCGATGGTATCACAAAAGAAAGATCCCATCTTGGATACCTTGCGCAAGGCACCCTGTTTCTTTCCCCTCCTGGAACCAATTTAAGAATTAATTGACCTTCAGTAGAACATGCCAGAAGTGAGCTTTAAAGGGGGGCATTCTTTGGCATGCCTGTATCCCTTGGATCCGAAGGCAAAGGAGCAGTTGCAATTCCTGAAGGTTGATGCCTTCGTGTGTGCTGTTACCAAGCGAACCATCTCGGTTGAAGAGAAAGCAACTCTGAAGGCTGCCTGGGATAGGAGGATTGACACCATTCTCAAGCAGGCGTTTGAAGCCATGGCAATGAATTTGCGACTTGGATTGGCCACTGTTGGATACAGGATACTGGGCTTGATGGACCCTTGGTCTGACCTAGTATGGCATGTTCTTATATTCTTTTTTCTTTTTTATATTTAAATTTTTATTAGTGTTACCAAACATCTCAGGTAAACCACACAATATTCCAGTTTCTTTACAACATCCAACTGTTTAGGTTGCACTCTTTTGTACCTTTAAACCCCCCGCCCTCTCCACCCTCCCACCCCTCTGACCAGTGAGTCCAAACTGTTAAAACCAAACACAAAAATAAAGGGCTTGTATCGCCATATTAGCTCAGTAGGTGCCAAGAAAGTAAGCTGAAGTCCTCATAAGCAGTTAAAGTTGCACATTTGACCACCGCAAAAGGGGCTCCCAAATAAGTAAGTGAATGGATATCTTGTCCTCACTCACCGCGGTAAGATATGAGAGATTATGCAAGTCCCAGAGTCTTCGGAGAACCGCTGAAGATGCGGGTGGTATTGGTTGTTTCCAATGCAATGACACCGCTAGCCTGGCTGCACACAAAGCATGATTGACGAGGTGTGACCGTGCATAGGACCATCCTGGTGAATAGAAGGACAGTAGATATAGATGGGGGTCAAAATCCACCCTCAGCGAAATCATCTCCCAGATAATCCTTTCAATCCATTTCCAATAAATAGTCAGGATCGGGCACTGCCACCAGAAATGTATGAAGGTATCGGTCATCCCACACTGTCTCCAGCATCTGTCTGAATACTCCGGGTATAATTTGTGTAGGCGAAACCGGCATGAGGTGCCATCTGTATAATAACTTACAATTAAGTTCCTTCACCACTGCTGATACAGAGCTCTTAGCAATAACCGCATAACAATATTCCCACTGTTCACTGGTCCATTTTTTGCCCCACTCAATCTCCCACCCCTTCACATAGGATCTTTGTAAGTGTCTGGGGGTAGGAGCATTTGGTAAAGCTTGGAGGTGAGCCCCTTGCCTGTTTTCTGGAAATAACACAGTTGCTCCAATTCTGTAAGTTCCCGGGCAACATGGGGGCGGACAGCAGGATCAGACAAACAATGGACCGCTTGTAACTACCAATAATAATCCCTAGGTTGCAAGTCAATATGATGCCTCAATGCTTCATAAGTGAGTATCTGATTGTCAACAAATAACTGACCACAACACCACAGCCCCTGTTGTGACCTTTTGCGATACCAAGCTAAGCTCTGGGGTATGGCTGTATTCCCTTTATACACCCCTATGGGCAGTCAAGGAGAAACGGCCTATCAGCCATGCCTTCCATTGCCTCCACATTTGAAGGGTGTGTTGAGTGAATGGATTTTCCACCTGCACCCTCCCTGTTGGGTTATTGGCCTCCCAGATCAGATAGTATAGGGTCCCACTCCTGAGATGCGATTGCTCCAAGTTTATCCAAGATTTGGGAACTGTTCTAGCAGACCACTCATATATCACGTTCAATTGGGCCGCCGCACAATATTTAATGAAATCAAGGACCGCTAGCCCCCCTTTAACCGTGGGAGATAAAGCACCCGCCTAATCATCCTAGGTGGCCACTGCTTCCATATGAACCTAAAGGAAGGCAGGCCAATCCGCAACCTGCCCTGGGCTGCCTACTTGGTTTTGGTTTCAATTCATTTCTTTATTTGGGGACGATGGTTATGAGTCATTTAAAGTGCTGATAAGTGAAAACCCAGCCCCTAATTTCAGTTGAATTTACATTTTTACTGAAATCTGTGCTTCCCAGTTGGTTGTACCTGTTCTATTCAAGTACAATCAATCTGTCCACAGTTTGGTTTTTATAGAGATACTGGCAGGCTGATGTTGGGGCAGGACTTATGTCAGTGACATCAGCAAGTCATAAGAATATAAGAAATTGCCATGCTGGGTCAGACCAAGGGTCCATCAAGCCCAGCATCCTGTTTCCAACAGAGGCCAAACCAGGCCATAAGAACCTGGCAAGTACCCAAACACTAAGAAGATCCCATGCTACTGATGCAATTAATAGCAGTGGCCATTCCCTAAGGGGTAGATTTTTAATGTTACGCGTGCGGGGAACTTGTGCACGCTATCTAGTGCGCGCAAATGTACACCTGATTTTATAACATGCGCACGCTGCGTGCAAGGGGGTGCACACTTGTGTACCTTGTGCGTGCCGAGCCCTAGGGGAGGCCCGATGATGTTCCCCGTTCCCTCCCCCCCACCTTCCCTTCCCTTCCCCTATCTAACCCTCCCCCCTGCCCTATCTAACCCCCCCCCCCTACCTTTATTGCAGGAGTTACGCCTGCCTCTGGCAGTCGTATCTTGCGTGCACCGGCCGGCTGCCGGCGCGCCAACCCCAGGCACAGCCGCTGTGCCGGAGGACTCAGGACCGCCGCCCCACCCCCAGCCCCACCCCGGACCGCCCCTTTTTCAAAGCCCTGGGACATACGCGCGTCCCGGGGCTTGCGCGCGCTGCCGAGCCTATGCAAAATAGGCTCGGCCAGCGCAGGGGTAGGTTTTAAAGGGTTAAGCACGTATGTTACGCACTTAACTTTTTGAAAATCTACCCCAAGTCAACTTGATTAATAGCAGTTAATGGACTTCTCCAAAAATCTATCCAAACCTTTTTCAAACCCAGCCACATTAACTGCACTAACCACATCCTCTGGTAACAAATTCCAGAACTTAATTGTGCGTTGAGTGAAAAAGAATTTTCTCCAATTAGTATTAAATGTGCTTCGTGCTATCTTCATGGAGTGCCCCCTAGTCCTTCTATTATCCGAAAGTGTAAATAACCGCTTCACATTTACCTGTTCTAGACCTCTCATGATCTTAAAGACCTCTATCATATCCCCCCTCAGCCGTCTCTTCTCCAAGCTGAACAGCCCTAACCTCTTTAGCCTTTCCTCATAGGGGAGCTGTTCCATCCCCTTTATCATTTTGGTTGCCCTTCTCTGTACCTTCTCCATCGCAACTATATCTTTTTTGAGATGCGGCGACCAGAATTGTACACAGTATTCAAGGTGCGGTCTCACCATGGAGCGATACAGAGGCATTATGACATTTTCTGTTTTATTAACCATTCCCTTCCCAATAGTTCCTAATATTCTGTTTGCTTTTTTGACTGCTGCAGCACACTGAGCAGACAATTTCAATGTATTATCCACTATGATGCATAGATCTTTTTCCTGGGTGGTAGCTCCTAATATGGAACCTAACATCGTGTAACTACAGCAAGGGTTATTTTTCCCTATATGCATCACCTTGCATTTGTCCACATTAAATTCCATGTGTCATTTGGATGCCCAGTCTTCCAGTCTCGCAAGGTTCTCCTGCAATTTATCACAATCTGCTTGTTTTCTCCGTCTCCATCTACTGGTAGGAGTGCATAACCTACTGGTGTGGACTGGGCTGCCTGAGTGCAGTGGAAAGGAAATTATCAGGTAAAAGGTTATTTCACCTTCATAATTCTCTTAAAGCTAGCCAGCCATAGAAGAGCCAGCTGTTTAGCTGCTGAACGCCTTACTAAAAATGAGAGCTATAACCTTTTTTTTTACAAAGATATTTTAACTTAACAGATGTTTTGTTTTTCATATAAAAGTGTCTTCAATGGGGAAACTGCAACAATCACCACATCATTAAATAAAACATATGCAAAGACAATAGTTTTTTGGTTTTTTTTTTTTTGCTCCAATATCAATCTGGAGTTTTGCTTAAAGATTGCAAAGATATTTTTTCTTAACACAATCATGTTTGGTATGAAAAACGTGTGCTTGTTATAACGCTCTAAGCAATGGTGGGATCAGAATAATGTGGGTATGGAAATACAATGCGGTATCCAACAGTGATCCCCTGGGGTTGCCGCTGTCCTAATGCCCAGGCGCTCTTTGGGGGGGGCGTTTCCCTTGTGGGGTAGCTCGAGCTGGCGACACTGTGAGTTGTCTGCCATTTATATCCTTATCCTGCCTCATTACTGCTGCAGCTTGCTCCTTGTGCTTCTAAATACTCCCCCAGACGTAGTCTCAGTGGCTATAACAGGAGCGGCAGCGGCTTCACACCTGATTCACAGGGGATCAGAGTCCTTGGTCTTCGATGAGTCATGCAAGCAGACTTTCATCAGCTTCACTGGTGGACAAGCAAACAGATATCTGCACTGTTGAGTGGCATTTCTGGATTCCAGTAGTAATATCTCACCCCCCCTCCCCACCCCCCCAGAAAGCCAGGAGGATGGGGAAGTATGTGATATCCAGCAGTATACGTTTTCATTTCCCTTTCATTCCATCATGCCTATGTAACTTGACCAGGGGGAGCTAAATCGAGAAGAAATCCGCGCCATTAGCACCGTCTGCCAGCTTCTGGTGCCTGATGGCGTTTCGGAGGACGGTTCCTGCCTGGCTAATGCGAGCACAGCAGATTAGTTGGGAAATGACCAAACGGGTTCACGTTGCTCTGGGAAACCATCTGTTGGAACGATTCATCTTTTAGGCTCGGCATGGGTTTCAGCGCCAGCATAGCCCTCGCCGAAAGCCCTGGTCCTAGAAAGAAGAAAAGCAACGCCACAGCACAGCGGGCCCAAGCCAGCAGAGCTGTCCGTCTAACCACTGCCCAGCTCGTTGCTTCCAAATGAATAAAAAAGCAGTATTTATGTTTTTCACATGTTCGACATTTTGGTTTACAGTTTGTTCTCCTTGTGTGAGAAGAAAATTAATTATCCTGGAAAAAAAAATCATTTACTAAAGCATTGCCTGTCGCCGTTTGGTTTTTAGGTATCGCATCATGACCCAGTGCTGGCAGCACCAGCCCGAGGACAGACCTAATTTTGCCATTATACTGGAACGGATTGAGTACTGCACTCAGGTAGGATATTCATCTGACCTTGAGACAAACGTGGTGACCAGAGCCAGGTGCACAACCAGAAGAAAAAGAAAAAAGGAGACCTCATCTGGAGTAGTGTCCAGCTCTGTCCCTCGACCGCTTACCTCACAGGGTGCTCCCAGGTTCAGGACCAATCAGGCAGGAGCCCCTCCCCCTAAGGCAGACTCCATTGGTCCTCACATTCTTGGCACCTCTACCTGGGGAAGAAGGTGTTAGTGGATAGGATGTCCTTCCCTTCAACCCAGAAAAAAAACAATTCTTCTATTGTTTGACCCTGCAAAAATCACCTCTCATCCAAAAATGCCAAGAACCACAGAGCTGCAGCCATGTGCACATCTCTCTATCCTACCCAGCCAGGGAACCTCATGCCCAACGTATCTGAATACCCCTGCTAGTCGGGGTGAAACCTGTCTGCCTCCCAGCCCTGTTTTCCAGCACATTTCTCTCACAGATCCCTTCCCCAGTCATAGTTCTGTAATTTAGAAGTTTGAATCCTCTGGATTTTTTGTTACTGATATTTGCTATGAAATTACCCAGAGGTCCAGGGGACTGTGGCAGGCAAACCCCCTCCCTGAATGTCTGACCAATCCATTCACTGGTCAGTTAAGCATCCTCACAGCCTGTCCTCACGTCCGAGCTCGTGGCTCAGCTGACATAGTCGTATTGTTCTGTTCTTTTCTCTCCTGCCGCTCTCACTCAAACCTCAGCCTCTTGGGGTGGGGGTGGAGTTTCACCAGGGTTAGAAAAATGATGCAAGCTCTGCAAAAGTGAGCCTTAAAGAGCAGGGCCAGTAACTTTCAACCCGGCGCGAGGGCATATCCGTACGCACGCGTGCCGAGAAGCGCAGTCATTTTATAATATCCGCGCACACATGCACGCATGTTACAAAACTGCCTGGCCACGCGCGCCTCGAATCTTAAGAGGTCGCGCGCGTAGGCGTGACCATCTCGCTTCTACTGTGCATGTCCACGCCATGGTCAGTTTAAGCTGCTCGTCCACCGGTTCGCCCAGTTAACAGATAGGTTTGATAGCCTACACTCGCCCCAGCTTCCCCAGACCCTTTAAGCCCCTCAGAAATGGCGCAGTCATTTTATTTTATAGCTTACACGACCTCCATAGCAGAAGTAAAGTTACGCGGAGGGGGACCTCGGCGCGGGCCGGCGCGTGAAAGTATTTAGGCGCACGTACCTTGGCCAGGCCCCCAAACGCCCAGACCATGTCCACTCCCCGCCCTTTTTTTGAGACACTTTTCAGAAGTGTGCACAGCAGGTTTTATGTACGTATCTGGGCACTTTTTAAAAACAGAATTGGTGCACATAAGCCGACCTATATGCACATCCCCCAAGTGATGCGCACGCCAGGCGTTTAAAACTCACCTTTAAGCAGGTGGAATCTGGGGGAGAAGGTGAGAGAAGGGGATACAATAGAGATATTCAAATGCTTGAAAGGTATAAATAATAATAATAATAAAGAAGCAAACAATAGCAGGCTTTTTTGTGAGGCTCCAAGGGGACAGAATCAGTAACATTACAAAATATTTCTTCACAGACAGGGTGAGATGACAGAGGCAGTAACAGTAACAGAATTGAAGCAAAACCCAGGATGAAGCAGAGAGGATCCTTAGTTATGAGGAAATGAAGGGAAAGGCAGACATCAGCTGTGGTCTGTGGAGTTGGGCAGACAGAATACATAACACACACATAGCAGAACACGGAGAGGCAGTGACTACGCTTAACGCAACACATGGGGGTAACGTGCACGGAGCGGCAGTTACTACCCTTAACAGATACATAGGAGTAATCTGCACGGAGCAGCATTTACTACCATAAGCCACTTGCTAGGCAGACTGAGTGGACCATCTGGGCTTTAACTGTCGTCATTACTATGTTACCATGTTAGAATAGGTCTTGCACCTCCTATCTGCCACCATATTCTTTGTTTCTATGATACCTGGGCCATTCATGAGTAATGCATATCTCTAATTTCTATAGCTTTCATAATCAGACTGCAAATTATCCAACATCACTATGGTATTCATGGTTATCACTGCATAAATTCTGTTTTAACTCAGTAACAAGCCATGGTGAGCATGTGAGACGGATTTACATGCACTTGTTTCAGTTTTAAATAAGCGTGGAGGTAATTTGCATATGTGTGGGTGATCTGTGGGGCCTGCATGTAAGGAAGCCACAGCTAAGGTGTAGTTCATGGGATTATGTGGTGCCTTTGCAGCTCTGGGCATGGAATGAACGTTCTGCAGCTTTCAGCTGGACAGAAACATCATTGCCACCAAAGGGTCGGAAACAAAGCAGCAGGGTGTACAGACCCATTAATCTCCTCTCTCTTGTCTGGTCACTTATCATTTTGTAAAACGTGCTCTAGGGCTCTCTTGGCTTGAAACGCAATATACATAATTTGTATTATGTTATTATACAATAATGCTAGATGCTGTTAGTCACAGTTTAAAGCATTACCATGTGAGCCATCCTGGCCGATGAAACATGCAATACGTGCTGTCTGGTAAGGTGACTAATAATGCATTCCTTCACCGTAGGACAAACCCCCTCCCCCCAACATCCAGGGCAAGTTTTACTGTGCAGTTTCTTCAAGTGTTTTGTACTCAATCAACCTGTAGTAATGGATGTGCGATGTTTGTGCATTTTTTCAAAGAACAGCGTGTACTGCAATTGCTATTATTACAAAATCAACGGCAAAGTCTAGCGTGTTTAATATTTGTCTCGTTTTGTTGATCATTCACAATTGAAACAAAAATATTCTTTTTAATGCTTCTGAAAGCTGGCCAGGTCCATTAAGCTCATGCCTCCACTTTATCTTTAGGGAGTCATTTTCAGACATAAGAAAGCTGGCAAACAGATGTGCAGGGTGCCGCCAATGAGACTTATGCCCGTAATTATCCCACTAAATCTACCTGCACAAATTACAATCCTGCTAAAGCCCACCACACAAATTTTCCATGAAAGTTTCTGCACATGCCTTCTAAAATCTACCTGTGTGCGTGTAAGTCCAAGTCCCTCCCCAGCTATACCCCCTGCTCTTACAGGACATGTGTGCGCACACTTACCCGCATCTCTGGCAGGCAGTTTTGGAAAAGGTCATTTCTGTGTGCAGAAACCCTTCCTCTGACTTCAAGAAACCAAACGAGCGTCTATGCGCCTCGATTCCTCTTTAATGAACGGCAACATTCTCTGGTTTGTTTGGGGGAGGGGAGGAGCTGCTCTAAGAAGTCCTGTGCTCATTACAAAAAGATTGCCAATTCTGTATTTTTCAAAAGTTGTAGCTATGAGCTGTAAAACACTAAGGGGCGTTAAATTAAAGATTTTATTGTGCACGATAATGCTACCACCCTATGAGGCCTAAAAGCATGCAAACATATTTGTGGTAAAAGTGGCCCACATTTCCAGCATGCACATTAAAAAAATAGTTTTTTCTACTAATTTCAAAGTAGTAAGGAGGGAAATGTTCAAAGGCACTTGAACAGGTAAAATGCTGTTTGAAGGTAAAAGTAAGGCAAGAAAAGATACTCAATACCTGTAGCATACAATGAAATCTTTACATACTAATCGAATCAATAAAGTCTTTATCCAAATGCTGACTTGTAAGAAAAAAACCTCAAACAAGAGTGTGCAAGGAATCATGCAGACAAAATTCATAACTTGTACAATTACTGGTCTATGTGATAAAAATCTTTTTATTGTCAATACAAAATTTGAATTTCAAATACATTCTAATACATTGTCAATTTTATGTTATTGAAACCTAAATTAAAATTTCTGTTTGGCTCCTATGTCTCTCAGTGAGCTAATCTGTGAATCCAGAACCAGAAATCCTGACCACTAAACCAGGGTTCACGATTTGAACCTCCAGGCAGGAAGACTCAGAACCAGTGTCAGGAAGTATTTCTTCACGGAGAGGGTGGTGGATGCCTGGAATGCCCTGCCGGAGGAAGTGGTGAAGACCAGAACTGTGAAGGATTTCAAAGGGGCATGGGATCCATAAAAGGCTAGAGGATGGGAATGAAGAGAAGAGCCAAGGGTGTGGCTTGCTGAAATGGTGGCTACTACCTGGTGATTACTACCCTTACTCAATAAGCCTTCACATGGTTAATGCAACTCCAACATTGCTTTCTGCTTCAACAGCAAGGGGAAATGTGGAAAAGAGGATTTGTATTCAGACAACAACCAACAAGGTCTGAACTACACAGTCTGGGTAAACAAATAAGTGTGGGGGTAGCTTGCTTATTGCAGGCAGTTACCACCCTAAACCAGTTAAGCCTGATACTTCATTTTGAATGCATATACAGCATTGCTCTCTGCTTCAATGGCAGGGGGAAATGTGGAAAAGAGGATTTACATTCAGACAACATCCAACAAAGCATTGATTTGTGCAGTCTGGGTAAACAAGCATCGGGGTAACTTGCTTGATGCGGCAGTTACTACCCTGAACCATTAAACCTTATGATTCACTTTTGATGCAACTCCAACATTACTCTCTGCGTCAATGACAGGGGGTGGCAGGAAATTCGAATCAAACAGTTACCAACAAGGGCCCTGAACTTGATGAACGGTGAAACAGATAAGTATGGGAAAATAAGTATGAGAGCTTGCTGGGCAGACTGGATGGGCCAATTGGTCTTTTTCTGCCATCATTTCTATGTTTCTATGTTAAATCATTGAACTGAAACCATCAATAAGCAAGAATTCAACCATATGACCACATTTGTGTCCTTATAACCATGTTTTTATAATCTAACCAATAAGCCTAAGGCAGGCTTTAAACAAATGTTAAACTATCCTTCCAGAGGAAAAAAAAAAACACTGTCCAGATTTCAATTCTTTGCAGAAAAACTTCAGCTAGTGTACAGGTCAGTCCATTGCATTAGGTCCTTGGTCTCATCATAACTTTAGCCAGTGTAAAGCTCAGTTCATTGCATTAAGCCATTGTTTCACTTCGCTTTCACTGAGATAAAACTACCGCTCACAATAGAAAACCACCGCATCAAAGCTGCATTAAGTCTACAACTGAATAAAATCATTATGAGAAGATGACAATATTACAAAAGGTCCATTACAATATGGCATGGAAATTGCATACTTACAGTTTATGGTGAAGTCTGCAGTTTTACAAAGGAGCAATGTTTCAGCAATATAATAAGGGTGGTTATATCCAAACTTGCATACTTAAAAACCTGCCTTAAACTTATTGGTCAGACTATAACAACATGGTTATAAGAACACAAATGTGATCATATGGTTGAACTCTGGCTTATTGCTAGCTTCAATTCAAATGATCTAGCGGTTAGGATTTTTGGCTCTCAGGGGTCTGGCTTCAGCTCCAGGCATGGGAACCAGATGGAAATTGTTATTTTGGTCATTGTATAAAATAAATTCTAATATGCTGTCAGTCTTGTTATTTGTAACTCACAGTTTGTATTCACAATAACAAGTTTGGTTTTTTTTTTATGACATAGACCAGTGATTGTACAAGTTATGAATTTTGTCTGCATGATTCCTTGCACACTCTTGTTTGAGGCTTTTTTTCTTACAAGTCAGCATTTGGATAAAGATTTTATTGATTTGATTGGTATGTAAAGATGTCATTGTGTGTGTCTCTTTTTACCTGCTTTGGAATAGAGCTGTTCCGGGCTGCAGTTAACTCAGGGGACTTTGGTTGGGCCCAGCATTCGCAGAAAAAGCAGTTGCAGATCTCTGCAGGCACTTTTTCCTTCAGCAGTTTTTGAAAGTAAAAGTACGTGCAGACACTCCCAGGCTTTGCAGCTATGTGGTAGTCTGAAAAGTGCCCTAATATGCATAGTGCACCTGTACCATGAAGTCTGTATTAACCATAGCGCACTGTTAGCACACACAGGCCCTGATATTCCCCCATGCTAACCAGTCCAAAGGGCAATTGAGCTTGGGGAACCCCCTCTCACTCTTCCAACCCCCCTCTCTGCCTGGACCCTCCCCTCAAATAGTCAGACACTTGCAACCCTCCCCCCCCCCCCCCCATTTTTTTTTAACTTCCATCGGTTAGACATCCACTGATGACCTGGCATCAGCTGGCAGTATGCAGCTCAAGGTTTGAGACACTGCTATGGAGGGTCCTGGGAGAGGGCTGCTTCTGTGAGTAACAGCTTGCTGGTAGAAAGGCCAAGGGCACGGCCTTCCCCCGAAGTAAATGGCATGCTAAATTGGTGCACTATTAATTTATTACAGCCCCCTGACAGGAGCACCCTGTGTGTTTGTGCCTATGAGTGTGGTGGTCTGTGGCTGCTTGGGGGAGCCCGTGTGTGTGTGTGTGTGTGGTGTGTGTGTGTGTGGGTCTGCCTGCGTGCAGTTCCTTCCTGTGTGTGTACCTCTGTGTGCATGTGACAGAGCTTTGCAGATGGAGCAGATTGTCTTTCAAGCATGCACCTTCCACTGTTTCATGCGCCACCTGGTGGCCAAATACAGACACGACGGTGTGACTGACTGACACAAAACAAGCCTTTTATATACATTGGACCTGATATTCAGACACCGGACAGCTGGATAAGTAGGATCTATCAGGCTGTTTGGCTAGCTGGCTAACTTAGGGGTGGACAGTAGGCAGATCAGGGCCGGTGCTAAACTTCCATCCAAGCAGCGCTTTTAACGGGGATATTAAACTTAATGAGACTAAATATTTAAGCAATCTACTACAATTTAACTTATAATAAAGTCCTATTTTAAAATTCTTTGAAAGTAAAATGTTTGTTTTTTCTCTCTAACCGAGACTGTCTGAGACCCCCTCCAGAATTATCAGATTTGTCAATGTTCATCTTTCAAGCAAGACATATCCTGTGGATTGTAAAAGCTTTGTTCGGAGCTCGCTTGGGTTCGGTTTAGTAACCTGTTTCCAAGGAAAAGGCATTTTAATTGCGCTGGTGGTGGCTTAGCAACTCAGGTTTCTTACTCAGTCCCCATCCACCCAATTTCTTGTTTTATTATTTAGACTCTTCAAAGTGAAGAGGACAGGTTTTTGCCATAACTTTATTCAATTAGATTAAGTGGTTAGCAAAGGGACATTTGGAAAAGCTTTACTAAAACATTTTTAAAAAGGGAAAAGATTCTTACACAGAAATAAAAGTGTAAGCAACCCTGGAATGCTGTCCTTAGGGCAACGTCTAAGGCTCCGGAAGGTTCTGTGTCTCTTTGCATCTCTCTGCAGTAGGCACGGCAATGGCTCAGCTGCCTCCATTCATTCTCAAAAGAACAGATGAAGTATGGGGGGTTCTGATAGAAACTGTGAAACAGAGACTTGCCTGGTCCTTGTATGGTCCCGTCCTGTCTGCCATGTCCAGTCCTGTATTTGTTTGGTCGTGCCCTGCTCAGCCTGGTATCCTACCCCCGTCTTGCCTTACCTCAGCCCCAGTTCATGTCCGGTATCCTTGCCCTGACTCTGGGGCCGATGCAATACGGCGCGCTGAGCCGAGCACACGCTTAACCTGCAGTTGGTCACGGGTAGAGAAAAGGCGCTAATCTATCCCCCTAATGCAATAAGGGGATTAGCGTCTCTTCAACGCGCGTCTAACGCGGCATGAATGTAATAGCGCTCTTCACATGCAAATGCATGCGAATGAGGCTATTAGGCATTCACTCCCCATGCAAAAAGAAAAATGTGCGTCATCGAAAAAAAAAGAAAAAGAAAATTTTAAAAAATGTTGTTACCAGCGGACAGCCACGAAAACTGACACCGATAAGCCCGGCGTCGGTTTTCGTGACCGCCATACGGTCACCCGTCTCTGCTTCATCGCCCCTGCCTTTCTTTTTTCTCTCTGTCACTTCCTCCTACCTCGCGCCTGCCCTCCCCGTCTTCTCTTGGCAGTTTCGGTGATTTCCTACTGTCCGGGGCTTCCTGTTTAAAAAAATGACACAGAAGCAGCAGCGGCTGCCTTGCCCCCCTCTCCCGGGCCCCTGCTAAGGGGGTGTCTCGCACCTTTTCTCCCGAGGACCGCCCACCACAGCCCTGGGAACTCCACTCCCGCCACCGCGTGTTTCCCTGGCACCGTCTCTGCTTCCTCCCCCGCCTTTCAATAAAGGCTGACAGACTCGAGTCTGATCTGGTCACGTGGAACGCCGTGCAATAGGAGGTTTTAAAGGGAAACCGACGCCGATAAAACCCAGCTGGTTTTAAATCAACACCAGGTTTATCGGCGTCGTTTCCCTTACTGCCCGGCGGTCACGAAAACCAACACCAGGTTTATCAGCGTCGGTTTCGTGACTGCTGTAAAACCAGCCGGGTTTATCGGCATCAGTTTCCCTTACTGCCGTACTGCAGTCACGAAAATCGACGCCGAGTTTATTGGCATCTTATTCCTTTCCAGATCATTTATAAATATATTGAAAAGCTCCGGTCCAAGTACAGATCCCTGAGGCACTCCACTGTTTACCCTTTTCCACTGAGAAAATTGACCATTTAATCCTACTCTCTGTTTCCTGTTTTTTAATCAGTTGTAATCCACAAAAGGACATCACCTCCTATCCCATGACTTTTTAGTTTTCTTAGAAGGCTCTCATGAGGGATTTTATCAAATGCCTTCTGAAAATCCAAATACACTACATCTACTGGTTCACCTTTATTCACATGTTTATTAACCCCTTCAAAAAAATGAAGCAAATTTGTTAGGCAAGTCATCCCATGAGTAAATCCATGTTGACTGTGTTCCATTAAACCATGTCTTTCTATATGCTTTACAATTTTGATCTTGAGAATAGTTTCCACTATTTTTCCCAGCACTGAAGTCAGGCTCACCGGTCTATAGTTTTCCAGATCGCCCCTGGAGCTATTTTTAAATATTGGGGTTACATTGGCAACTCTCCAGTCTTCAGGTACAATAGATGATTTTAATGATAGGTTACAAATTTTAACTAATAGATCAGAAATTTCATTTTTGAGTTCATTCAGTACCCTAGGATGCATACCATCCGGTCCAGGTGATCTGCTACTCTTTAGTTTGTCAATCTGGCCTACTACATCTTCCAGGTTCACAGTGATTTGGTTCAGTTTGTCTGACTCATCACCCTTGAAAAACATCTCCGGAACTGGTATCTCCCCAACATCCTCATTAGTAAACACAGAAGCAAAGAATTTGTTTAGTCTTTCTGCAATGGCCTTATCTTCCCTAAGAGCCCCTTTGACCCCTCCATCATCTAACAGTCCAACCGACTCCCTCACAGGTTTCTTGCTTCAGATATATTTTAAAAAGTTGTTATTATGAGTTTTTGCCTCTATGGCCAACTTCAGTTCAAATTCTCTCTTTGCCTGTCTTATCAATGTTTTACACTTACCTTGACAATGCTTATGTTTTATCCTATTGTCTTCAGATGGATCCTTCTTCCAATTTTTGAAGGATGTTTTTTTTGGCTAAAATAGCCTCTTCCACCTCACTTTTTAACCATGACGGTAATCGTTTTGCCTTCCTTCCACCTTTCTTAATGCGTGGAATACACCTGGCCTTCATGTCTAGGATTGTATTTTTAAACAATTTCCATGCCTGTTCAACACGTTTAACCTTTGCAGCTGCACCTTTCAGTTTTTTTTCTAACTATTTTCCTCATTCTATCAAAGTTTCCCTTTTGAAAGTTTAGTGTTAGAGCTGCAGATTTACTTATTCTCCCCCTTCCAGTTATTAGTTTAAATTTGATCATGTTATGATCACTGTTGCCAAGTGGCCCCACCACCATTACCTCTCTCACCAAATCCTGCATTCCGCTAAGAACTATGGGGCAGATTTTAAAACCTGCGCGCGGGGGCAGATTTGTTTGTGCAACCCGGCGCGCATGTTATAAAATCCAGGGTCGGCGCGCGCAAAGGGGGTGCAAAATTATGCAACCTGCGCACGCCGAGCTGCACAGCTCCCCCCACACCTTCCCCTCCCTTCCCCTCCCTTCCCCGACCCCCAGCCCCATGGAGCGATACAGAGGCATTATGACATTTTCCGTTTTATTCACCATTCCCTTTCTAATAATTCCCAACATTCTGTCTGCTTTTTTGACTGCCGCAGCAAACTGAACCGACGATTTCAATGTGTTATCCATTATGACGCCTAGATCTCTTTCTTGGGTTGTAGCAACTAATATGGAACCAAACATCGTGTAACTATAGCACGGGTTATTTTTCCCATGTCTTCTGTTCCACAAGGCTCCTCTCTCTCTCTGCTGCACTTTTCAACATTTACCTTGCTCTGAAAAGCAAAATTCTTTCTAATCTTTCGTTCTGTTACAAAGTTTATGCAGATGACATTCAGTTCGTTTTACAACTACATTCCACCTGGCAAAACACTGAGGAACACATAAACATTTGCTTTTCTACCATTAAATCCTGGTTACATCACAATAAATGTGATGCATATCAGTCACAATGTCTCTGTTTCGCTCCATGGTGAGACCGCACCTTGAATACTGTGTACAATTCTGGTCACCGCATCTAAAAAACGATATAGTTGTGATGGAGAAGGTACAGAGAAGGGCAACCAAAATGATAAAGGGGATGGAACAACTCCCCTATGAGGAAAGACTAAAGAGGTTAGGACTTTTCAGCTTGGAGAAGAGACAGCTGAGGGGGGATATGATAGAGGTGTTTAAAATCATGAGAGGTCTAGAACGGGTAGATGTGAATCGGTTATTTACTCTTTCAGATAATAGAAGGACTAGGGGGCACTCCATGAAGTTAGCATGGGGCACATTTAAAACTAATCAGAGAAAGTTCTTTTTCACTCAACGCACAATTAAACTCTGGAATTTGTTGCCAGAGGATGTGGTTAGTGCAGTTAGTGTAGCTGGGTTTAAAAAAGGATTGGATAAGTTCTTGGAGGAGAAGTCCATTACCTGCTATTAATTAAGTTGACTTAGAAAATAGCCACTGCTATTACTAACAACAGTAACATGGTATAGACTTAGTTTTTGGGAACTTGCCAGGTTCTTATGGCAAGTTCTTATGCATTGACCAGTGGAAATGGGATGCTGGGCTTGATGGACCCTTGGACTAACCCAGTATGGCATGTTCTTAAGTTCTTAACTGAGATCGATTTGAAAGATAGGATTGAAACCATTTAAGAATATCCCCACCAAACCAAATTCACGAATACAGAGGAGGAGGATATCATGATCAACCGTGTCAAAAGCAGAAGATATGTCAAGTGACATGAAAAGAAATTTATGACCATTTTCAATTCTTCTTCTTAACGTGTCAGTGAGGGACAGTAGGGAGGATTTAGTGTTCAGGACACGCCTGAAACCAAATTGATGGGGTCAATCAAATTCATTGAGGGTTCAGCAACCCCCTCATCCTTCCCAAAAGGAAAACTCACTCATTGGGGTTCAACAGTCTCCTTGCCCTAATGTTTAATGAAAAAATGTTGGGTCCCAGGCTCCCCACCCCACCCCCCACCATTTCTCCAAACATAGAAACATAGAAATGACAGTAGAAAAGGACCAAAGGGGCCATCCAGTCTGCCAAGCAAGGTTAAGATAATATCTGCCATGCCGTACAGGTTACCCCCATGCTTATCAGTTTCCCAAACTGTAAAATTCAGGGCCCTCAGTGAGGGAATCAAGGGAATAATCACCTCCTTTTTCTTACTGGTTATTCCACTCTCTATGCAGCCCAGCATTCTTCTGGCTTTAGCTATCGCCATGTCACATTGTTTTGCCATCTTCAGATCTCCAGACACTGTTACCTAAAGATCTCTCTCCTGGTCCACGCATATCAGTCTTACATCCCCCATCACATACAGCGCTTTTGGATTACCGCACCCCAGATGCATGACTCTGCACTTTTTGGCATTGAATCCCAGTTGCCAAATCTTTGACCTCTCTTCCAACTTTCTTAAATCTCTTTTTATTCTCTCTAGTTCTTCAGGTATGTCCACTTTATTACAGATCTTAGTATCATTGCAAATAGGCAAATTTTACCTCCTACCCCTTCCATAATGTCACACCCAAAGATATTGAACAGAACCGGTCGCTTCTTCAGAGTAGGTTGCATTTACCATTTCACTCTGTATCCTATCAGTCAACCAGTTTATAATCCATGCCACCACCTTGGCGCTCACTCCCAAACTTCTTGTTTTATTCACAAGCCTAAGTGGGATCGTATCAAAAGCTTTGCTGTAATCCAAGTAGATCACATCTAATGCTCTGCCTTGATCCAATTCTCTAGTCACCTAATCAAAACAAATCAATCTGATTTGTCTGACAGGACCTTCCTCTGGTGAATTCATGCTGCCTCGGGTCCAGCAACCCATCAAATTGTAGATAGTTCTCTATCCTTTCCTTCAGCAGAGTCCCCATTAATTTTCCCACCACCAAGGTGAGCCTAACTGGTCTATAGTTTCCAGCCTCCTCTCTGTTCCCACTCTTGTGAAGCAGGGCACCACCGCTCTTCTCCAATCCTGTGGCATCACTCCCATTTCCAGGGATCTATTAAACAGATCCTTCAGCAGACCCATTAGCACATCTCTCAGCTCTCTCATTTTCCTGAGATGTATCTTATCTGGCCCCATGGCCTTGTCCACTTTCAGTTTACCTAGCTCCTCCCATACATTCTCTTCTGTAAACGGAATTTCTTCAATACCATCCCCATCTACAGTCTTTTTTAATCAGCAGTGGGCCTTCTCTAGGGTCTTCTTTAGTGAATACCAAACTGAAATATTTGTTTAATATTTCTGCCATTTCTTCATTACGCTCTAGACATTACTCCTTGTCACCTTTCAATTTCACTATACCACTTCTGACCTCCCTTCTTTCACTGATATATCTGAAAAATGTTTTGTCTCCTCACTTTATCTCTCTGGCCAACCTTTCTTCTGCTTGACCCTTTGCATTCCTTAATTCTTTCTTTGTCTCCCTCAGTTTCACCAGGTATTCTTCCCTGTGTTCCTTTTTTTGGGATCCTTTATACTTCTTGAACGCTGTTCTTTTTGCCTTTATTTTTTTTAGCCACTTCCTTACAGAACCAGATTGGTTTCTTTTTCCTCTTACTCTTCTTTACTTTCCTAATATATAGATTTGTTGCCTTTGTATTAGATCCTTTTAACTTGGCCCACTGTCGTTTCACCTCCCCCATTTTCTCCCAGTCTTCCAGTTCTTCCAGGTACGTCCCCATTTCGACAAAGTCTGTATTTCTGAAATTCAAAACTTGGGTCTTCACGTGTCTTCTCTGCATCTTATTTGAAAAATTGAACCATACCATCTGATGATCAGTAGTGCACAGGTGAGCTTCTACCTGAACATTAGAGACATTACAACCATTAGTAAGCACTATGTCGAATAGCACACCCTTTCTCGTGTGCCATTGAGCAGAGCTCCTTGAAGGGCATCCATTATCTCTCCCAAAGGGAGGAACACAAAGAAGAATATCTGATTCAACTGAGGGAGACAAATAAATTAATCAAGTTGGCAAAAGGTCAAGCGGAAGAGAGGATTGCCAAGGAGATAAAAAATGGAGACAAAACATTTTTCAGATACATCAGCGAAAAGAGAAAGATCCAAAGTGGTATAGTGAAATTGAAAGGTGGTAATGATCAATGTGTGGAGGGAGACGAAGAAATGGCAGAAATATTAAACGAATACTTCAGCTCTGTGTTCACTAAAGAAGACCCTGGAGAAGGACCATCTCTACACAACAAAAAACTGGTGGGAAGTGGAATAGATGAAAATCCTTTTACAGTAGAAAATGTGTGGGAAGAGCTAAAGAACCTGAAAGTGGACAAAGCCATGGGGCCTGATGGGATTCATCCAAGGATATTGAGGGAGCTCAGAGATGTTCTGGCGGCTCCGCTGTGTGACCTGTTCAATAGATCCCTAGAAACGGGAGTGGTGCCGAGTGATTGGAGAAGAGCGGTGGTGGTCCCGCTTCACAAGAGTGGGAACAGGGAGGAGGCTGGCAACTACAGACCGGTCAGCCTCACTTCGGTGGTGGGAAAAGTAATGGAGTCACTGCTGAAAGAGAGAATAGTGAACTATCTACAGTCCGGAGAATTGATGGACCAGAGGCAACATGGATTCACCAGGGGAAGATCCTGTCAGACAAATCTGATTGACTTTTTTGACTGGGTAACCAAGGAATTGGATCAAGGAAGAGCGCTCGATATCATATACTTGGATTTCAGCAAAGCTTTTGACACGGTTCCGCACAGGAGACTGGTGAATAAAACGAGAAGCTTGGGAGTGAGTGCCGAGGTGGTGACCTGGATTGCAAATTGGTTGACGGACAGAAGACAATGTGTGATGGTAAATGGAACCTTCTCTGAAGAGAGAGCGGTTTTAAGTGGTGTACCGCAAGGATCGGTGTTGGGACCGGTCCTGTTCAATATCTTTGTGAGCGACATTGCGGACGGGATAGAAGGCAAGGTTTGTCTTTTCGCGGATGACACTAAGATCTGCAACAGAGTGGACACGCCGGAAGGAGTGGAGAGAATGAGACGGGATCTAAGGAAACTGGAAGAGTGGTCGAAGATATGGCAGCTGAGATTCAATGCCAAGAAGTGCAAAGTCATGCATATGGGGAGTGGAAACCCGAATGAACAGTATTCGATGGGGGGGGAAAGGCTGATGTGCACGGAGCAGGAGAGGGACCTTGGGGTGATAGTGTCTAATGATATGAAGTCTGCGAAACAATGCGACAAGGCTATAGCAAAAGCCAGAAGAATGCTGGGCTGCATAGAGAGAGGAATATCGAGTAAGAAAAGGGAAGTGATTATTCCCTTGTACAGGTCCTTGTTGAGGCCTCACCTGGAGTTCTGTGTTCAGTTCTGGAGACCGTATCTACAAAAAGACAAAGACAAGATGGAAGCGGTACAGAGAAGGGCGACCAGGAAGGTGGAGGATCTTCATCGGATGACGTACGAGGAGAGATTGAAGAATCTAAATATGTACACCCTGGAGGAAAGGAGGAGCAGAGGCGATATGATACAGACTTTCAGATACTTGAAAGGTTTTAATGATCCAAAGACAACGACAAACCTTTTCCGTAGGAAAAAAATCAGCAGAACCAGGGGTCACGATTTGAAGCTACAGGGAGGAAGATTCAGAACCAATGTTAGGAAGTATTTCTTCACGGAGAGGGTGGTGGATGCCTGGAATGCCCTTCCGGAGGATGTGGTGAAGACCAGAACTGTGAAGGACTTCAAAGGGGCGTGGGATAAACACTGTGGATCCATAAAGTCAAGAGGCCGCCAATGAAGAGTGGGTGACTCACCAGAATGATGGCTACTGCCTGGAGACAATACCCTTATTCAATAAACGTACACATGCTTACTGTGACTCCAACATCGTTCTAGCTTCAACAGCAAGAGGAAATGTGGAATAAAGGATCTGCACTCACAAAGGGGGGAGTAGCTGGCTTGTTACGGCGGTTACTACCCCAAACCAAATAAGCCTGTTACTTCTATTTCTATGCATATACAGCATAGTTCTCTGCTTCAACGGCAGGGGAGAAGAAAAAACTGATACTTCACGCATATCCAGCATAGCTCCCTGCTTCAACAGCAGGGGAGAAGAAAAAAGGGTTCACACTCACAAAGCGGGGAGTAGCTGGCTTGTTACGGCAGTTACTACCCCAAACCAAATGTGTCTGATACTTCACTTTCGATGCATATCCAGCATGGCTCTCTGCTTCAACAGCATGGGAGAAGAATAAACTGATACCTCAAGCATATCCAGCATAGCTCCCTGCTTCAACGGCAGGGGAGAAGATAAACAACCAATAAGGGCTGTATAACATAGTCTGAGTAAAACAAATAAGCATGGGTGTAGCTTGCTTATTGTGGCGGTTACTACCCCTACTATCCCTAACTTATCAGCTAGATATTCACTTGGATGCAGCTCCATCACTGCTTTCTACATTAATGGTGGGGGTGGAAAGGAAATAGAACCAAGAGCTAAGAGAAACAGATAAGTATGAGAGAAAAAAGTGTGTGAAGCTTGCTGGGCAGACTGGATGGGCCATTTGGTCTTCTTCTGCCGTCATTTCTATGTTTCTATGTTTCTATGTTACTTCACGTAGATTTCACAGTCAAGATTCTCCAATCCACATGCAGCAGATTAAAATCTCCAATGAGCAACACTTCACCCTTCTTCCCCACCTTTTGGATGTCTTCTATGAGTTTTTTGTCCATTTCTTCAGTTCCAGTCAGTGACCTGTAGATCACACCAATAAAAATGGAAGTATCATCTTCTTTTTTATGATGGTCCACAATGCTTCTTCTCTACTCCATGTCCCTTGTAATTCAATTGCTTGGATATTGTTTTTGACAAAAAGAGCTACTCCTCCCCCTTTTCTGTCCTCTCTGTCCTTTCTTAGCAAGTTAGCACCCAAGATGGCTGTATCCCAATCATGAGAATCGGTGAACCATATCTCTGTAACTGAATCAATATTTATGTCCACCTCCACTATTAGGGCCTGCAAGTTCGGGATTATGTTACTCATAGTATGAAAGTTTGTAGTCATAGTTTTCCAGCTATTCTTCCTAGTCAACTTTTCTACATTTTTGAACTGTGATTACTTTCTCTTCCCTCTTCCTATTTTGCTTGGGGTGACATGCCAAGTTCCCTGGCCACCTCCTGCTACCCTTGCTCCTTAGTTTAAATATCTGATATGATCTGAATTTTTCACTTAGCATCCTCTTTCCTGCCATTGACAAATGTAGGCCATCGTTACCATATAATCTTTTTTTTTTTTATTTGAACAGTTTTTATATACCGGTGTTTAGTCCGAGGACCATCACATCAGTTTACAGTCATACAGTTTAAAAATTAATGGTACATAAATTCAATAAAATAAGATCATATATAACATTAACAAATTCAATTCATTAAGTGATAAAATCAAATCAAAGTAAATTAAATAAAATATCTAAAAGTAAATGAAAGAAAAATACAGATACTGCAATGGAACATATCAGATGGTTCCATTCATGGCCCCAGCCTCCAATGTTTCCAAATCCACATTCTTTACACCTTCAATGCCTGTCTCTTTTTGAGACAGGCATTGAAGTTATCTGTATGGCATGACCTTTCCTTTCCCTTTCCATAAACAGGTAATACTTCTGAAAAGGCAGTAATATTTGCCAATTGTAATTTTTTCCCTGGATTTTGGAAACCTTTCTGTACTCTATGGGCATCATTTCTAACAAGATCTTTGGTCTCCAGATGGATTATAATATTGATATCACATTTCTTACCTTCTTCTTTAATTGTGTTGAGCACCTTGTTTGCATTTCTGTTAGCTGAGGATCCTGGAAGGCATTTAACTATTGTGTCCCCATCATAATGAGTTCCCAAACTGATTCCTTTGATTATTGAATCTCCCAGCAAAAGCATCTTTCTTTTAGGACATTTAATCATATTGTAGGCTTTGTGGGTGCATGGGTGACTACTTCCCTTTCAGACATCACTTCATATTCAGTTATTTGGACTTCTTCATTTTCCACTATAGAAAATGCATTATGTAAGGCTACCAGTGGGGAGAGTGGGTTTCTTCATTTTCCAATGAAGAAAATGCATTATGTAAGGATACCAGCAGAGAGAGTGGGTATCTCTTTGTCACAGGCCTTATTTTGCCAGAGCCCACTGTAATACAAATTTTCCTGGGATTCTGAATCCTGGATGTCTGGCTTCTCTGTGGGAGTGGGGGTGGACACTCAGGATGCTCCAAAGTTGGGGAAACTGGGTGTCTCAGAGTCACAGGTCTTATTCTACCAGAACCCACTGTAAACCATTTATATCTGGGTTTCTGAATCCTCTGTGAGAATTAGGAGACATATAGAGGATGCTGCAAGGAAGGGGAAGTTATTTGAATCTTGCTTAATATCTCTTTCAGGTGCATTAGATCCTTATTCATGGCAAACAGCTGAAGGCAAATTAGATAACCCTTAATTCTCCAAATGATAGTTCTTGGAATATAAGCATCACAATTGTTGCAATGAATAAAATACATTTTGCTAATAGAGACTAATAAGCTAGTTAAGAGATTGGTACTTCAGGCCTATATTTATTTATTTATTTGTTGTTTTTTTATATACCGGTGTTCGATTTACATATCACATCGGTTTACATATAACTTAATGGTGCAGGAAGTCAAGCATTTCCTTTTGTTTGGTACAGGGAACAATTGGAAACAGTAACATGAAAATATAACAGTAACATGATTAAAAACAATAATAGTAATAGTAATAAATAAAAAACAGCATTTGGTATAGCCGTAACATGGGTAATATGTTGCATGGATCATGTAGCGTATGGTGTATCTGTTACAGTAACATGGGTGGTTTGTTACATGGGACGTGAAAGAGTGGGTATTATGTATTAAGAAGAGCATCATGGCTATGGAATGGATAGATAGAGCAGCATGAATATTGAATGGATAGATAGTTATTTACAGGTGTGGTAGTTGAAGGTGGTGTTTTCCCTGACTGCAGGGGTTAGGGCCTGGTTTGGGGTTCGTTCGTGTTTGTTGTTGGGAAGGCTTTGCGGAATAGCCATATCTTAAGATTTTTCTTGAACGATTGGGTGGATGGATCGGTTCTTAGATCTGTGGGGAGTTTGTTCCATAGGGTGGGACCGGCAATTGATAGTGTTCGTTCCCTTGTTGATATCCATTTAGTAGCTTTCAGGGACGATGTTTGTAGCAGGCCAGAGTTTGAGGAGCGCAGAGACCATGTGGAAGTGTGGAAGTGAAGGGGGATAGTCAGCCAGTTGGTTTTGTCATTGTGGAGAATTTTGTGGGTGATGGTTAGAGTCTTGTACAGTATTCTCTGAGGGAAGGGTAACCAGTGTAGGTCTTTGAGGATGGGTGTGATGTGGTCTGATCTTCTGCTGTTTGTGAGTGCTCGGGCCGCGGCGTTTTGGAGTAGTTGGATAGGTTCAAGGGTGGAGGCTGGGAGACCTAGTAGTAAGGCATTGCAGTAGTCAAGTTTGGAAAAGAGAAGAGCCTGTAAAACTGTTCGTAAGTCTTGTGGGTATAGAAGTGGCTTGAGTTTTCTTAGGATTTGGAGGTTGTTGAATCCGTCTTTCAACCAGTTGTTGATGTGTTTCTTGAAGTTTAATTGGTTGTCTAGCACGACGCCAAGGTTCTTTACTGTGGAGAGTGTTTGGTTTGTAAGTAGGTGTGAGGAGGGGGATCGGTGAAGGGGGGTGGGGAGGGTTTGTTGGATATGTATAGGATTTCTGTTTTGGTGTGATTGAGAGTGAGGGATAGTTGTGAGAGTAGGTGTTTTATTGAAGTTAGGTGATCGTTCCATAGCTTTAGAGTGTGCTCATTGGAGTCTTTGATTGGGAGTAAGATTTGCACATCATCGGCATATACATAGTGCATCAGTCCTGTTTCATTTAGGAGCTTGCACAGTGGGGTCATATAAATGTTGAACAATGTGGAGGATAGGGATGAACCTTGTGGTACTCCGTGGGGGAGGGGGATTTGCTTGGATTCAGTGTCGTTGAATTTGACCTTGTATGACCTGTTGGATAGGTAGGATTTAAGCCAGCTGAGCATTGTGCCTTGAAGTCCGATTTCTTTTTTTTTTTTTTTTTTTTTAATTCTTTATTTATAAATTTAATTCTTTATTTATAAATTTTCAAAAATTACAGACAATAATATTTTGAACTTTACATTATTCAAAAGAATCTTTTGAATATTTTCTAGGTATTCAGGACATTTTATATAGAAATTACATAACCATTCATTTTTCTAAATAAAATAAAAAATACATCCTGAAACCAGTTACAATACCAGTATTTGGGGAACCTAAAGCAACAAAATTAAACATAAATAAAATCTATCCAAACTGGATTCATTATAACAGGAATTTAGGTAGATAATTACTCTTATCTTTCCAACTTGGAACAGGTTTAGACAGTGTTACCCTCTCTTTGGTTTCTTCGCTCTACCAAATATTTCTCTAAATGAGACAGATCATAGTAAACATATCTTACCCCCTCTACCCGCATGTCACATTTACATGGAAATCTTATCATTATTTGTATGTCAAAAGTTCTAGCTATTTTAGCCAGAGCAATGAACCTTTTCCTTCTTTCTTGTGTCTCTTTAGAGACATCTGGATATATCCAGATTTTTTTCACCCAGGTATAGAGAGGATCTTTTTATCATAAAGGCTTTTAAGACCTTATCTCTGTCCAAAGACATCATAAATTTAACTATAAGGGTTCCCCTCATCTCCACCTGGGTGGTATATGAAGTTTCAATCAGGTCTGTTATATTTAAGGAAACTTCCACTTGCTCTGTGTTAATTTTCTTCTCATTAATAAAATAAGCATTTGTGATTTGTGGAAAGTTTTCAGGCAACCATGTAAAGATTTCTGAAAAATAGTTTTTTAATTGTTCTTTAGGCGAAACCATACGACATTTAGGGAAGTTGACTATTCTTAAATTTGTATATTTTAAGTGATTTTCTATTACTTCTACCTTTTTATTTAAAGCCGATTCCCCCTTAATGATCGAGGATTGTACCTTTTCTATAGAGGAGATATCCTGCTGTACCTTAATCAAAGTTGTCCCATAGTTTTGCACCATGGGACCTAGATTTACTAATACATTTTGCATTTCATTAATAGTGGTATTTAACTTCATAATATTATTTTGTAACATATTCATGGAGCGCCATAACATTTCCACCGTCACTAGTTTTGGAGTGCCAGGTAATGCATCAGGGGTTAGAGGTAAGGGAACATCAACACCTTGTACTTGGTTCACGTTATTCCCCGAGAGGGAACTACTTGTCCAACCTTTTGTTGTTATTGAGGCCTTAGGTCTGACCATAGCCTCTCCACAGTCCTGCACCTTTTTAAGAGAAAAACTCTGAGAGTCCTTACTCTGTTCTTGAAGCATTAATGAACCATGGTCCTCCTCGAACAGGCTCAGCTGCTCCATCGGGTTCCGTATGGCAGCTGTGCTAGAAACCTCGGTCATAATACTAATTCTTGGAGGTGGGGGCGTAGTTGGAGCCCTGGGACTTAGACTCACCTCTCCCAGTAAGGGTGGGGTTTGCTCATCCCCCACTCTTACAACGGGACACTCCAGGGTTACAAATTCTACCGGTGGAAAAAAGGTTGTCATTGTTGTTTGCAATGGGGGAGGTGCCGTGGGGGTCGAGGCTTCCATTCGCACCTTTCCCTTCCGCTTTGAATGCGGCATTGTTACATAAATTGTCGTAAATAGTGTCAAAACAAGAAGACAAAATTTTTTTACTCAAGTGGCTTTAGTTTTCTTAGGATTTGGAGGTTGTTGAATCCGTCTTTCAACCAGTTGTTGATGTGTTTCTTGAAGTTTAATTGGTTGTCTAGCACGACGCCAAGGTTCTTTACTGTGGAGAGTGTTTGGTTTGTAAGTAGGTGTGAGGAGGGGGATCGGTGAAGGGGGGTGGGGAGGGTTTGTTGGATATGTATAGGATTTCTGTTTTGGTGTGATTGAGAGTGAGGGATAGTTGTGAGAGTAGGTGTTTTATTGAAGTTAGGTGATCGTTCCATAGCTTTAGAGTGTGCTCATTGGAGTCTTTGATTGGGAGTAAGACTTGCACATCATCGGCATATACATAGTGCATCAGTCCTGTTTCGTTTAGGAGCTTGCACAGTGGGGTCATATAAATGTTGAACAATGTGGAGGATAGGGATGAACCTTGTGGTACTCCGTGGGGGAAGGGGATTTGCTTGGATTCAGTGTCGTTGAATTTGACCTTGTATGACCTGTTGGATAGGTAGGATTTAAGCCAGCTGAGCATTGTGCCTTGAAGTCCGATTTCTTTTAGTCTGTGTATTAACGTTTTGTGATTGACTGTATCAAATGCCGCTGATATGTCAAGGAGGATGAGTAAATAGTAGGTGTCACAGTCCAGTCCTCTGAGGATTGTCTGAGAGGGAGAGTAGTAGTGTTTCGGTGCTGAGAGAGGTTCTGAAGCCGTGTTGGGCAGGGGAGAGTATATTGTGGGTGTCCAGGTGTTCAGAGAGTTGACGATTTACAATTTTTTTGAGGATCTTGGCTATGAAGGGTAGGTTCGAGATTGGTCTGAAGTTTGCTAGATCAGTTTCATCGAGATGAGGTTTTTTGAGTATTGGTTTGATGCTGGCGCATTTTAGATTATCGGGGAAAATGCCTTAGTCTAGTGAAAGGTTGATTGGCTATGTGATTCGGTATTTGTTTAAGGAATTTTATGGGAATTGGGTTAAAGGGATGAGATGCAGGATTGATGTTTTGTATAGAAACATAGAAGTGACGGCAGAAGAAGACCAAATGGCCCATCCAGTCTGCCCCGCAAGCTTTCACAGTTATTTTTCTCATACTTATCTGTTACTCTGACAGCTGAGGTCAAGGCCCTTATTGGTAACTTTTTGGTTCAAATTTTCCTTCCACACCTGCCATTGATGTAGAGAGCAGTGCCGGAGCTGCATAAAAGTGAAGTATCAAGCCTAATTGGTATGGGGTAGTTTTGGTCGAAGCAACGTAATCGAAATGTGTCCATTTGTCATTGTTTGTGTGTGGTTCTGTTGTAACCTCGGTGTTTGTGTGGGGGGGTTTTTGTGATTAGATTTAGTATTTTATTGTTGAAGAATTGGGCCAGTTCGTCGCTGGTGTTTGTCTGAATGGCTGTTGTGAGTGAGTTTTGGATTGGTTGTGTGAGGTTGTTGACAAATACGGAGGGTTCTGGGGTTGAATTGGTGGTTATGTATTTTCACAGCGTAGTAATCGCGTTTGGCTTTATCTGTGTAGGTTTTGTAGATATACAGTATGGTTCTGAAGCTGTCTTTCAGCTGAGGATTGGGGTTTCGTCTCCACTTCTTTTCGGCTTGCCTTAGAAGGAGTTTGGTCTTCTTTAGTTCGGTGGTGTACCACGGTGCTTTCTGCTTGGTAGATGGTTTGAGTTCTTTCCTGATGAGTGGGCATTTGATTCTAGTGACTTCCGTGTTGATGTTGAGCCATGAGTCTATGGCGGAATTTGTGTTCGTTATGTTTAGGGATTTCAGAGAGTTTGGAAGTATTTCGATTAGGTCTTTGCTGGTGCATTATTTGTTGAACTCAATTAGTTTATTGCGCTTCTTTGGCTCCAGGGTGGGGTTTACTAGTTGAATGTTGGTTTGGATTAGTTTGTGGTCTGACCAGAGGATTGCAGTTGCTGTTGGTGGTATGTATTTTGAGATTTTTTCATTGGTGAAGATGAGGTCGAGTGTGTGGCCTGCTTTGTGGATGGGGGTTTTTATTATTTGTTTGAATAATATTATTTAATTATCCTAGGTCCTTGGAAGAAATATTTAAGAAGGAAACACTCTAGGGGTAGGAGGGAGAGGCACCCCCACCTATTGATCCCCTCACCTTCCAAAGCTGTCTCATGTCCCTCGTTAGGTCTAGGGCACCCTCCTCGCACCAGGCCCAGTTGCTGCCATTTTTCAAAATGGCACCAATCTGATCTTGCCCCTGCCATTTGACTGGGGCAAGGTCCAGGTATCAGACCCACATAACTTCTATTTCTTTTTTTTTTTTTTTTTTTTTACTTTTGGACAGTCGGGGGTCAGCACTGACCCCTGCTCAACCTTTTTTCAAGCTGCGGAAATCTTTTTTTTTTTTTTGTGTGTGCAGCCCTTTAAGGCGATGGTGTCCCTTGAGGTTGGGGGTCATCTTCACGTTAATAGGCCACTAGCTGTATTGGTGTTCCTGGTTTGTAGCCCAATGCTCTAACCACTAGGCTACTCCTCCACTCCAGTTTAGCAATATCAACACCTGTTGTGTGGGTGCTGCTTGTTTAGCAGCTAATTGCCTCTTGAAAAAGGCCCAAATATTACAATTAAATATAAAAATAGTATTCACTGTGAATTTTGAATTTTTGTAATTAAGGGAGTCCGCAAGACATCTCAAATTGTTGAAAGGAGTGCAGTAGTCATTAAAGGTTGAGAGCCACTATTCTAGCACATGTCATCGTTATGAGTTTAGATTTAAGAACCTAAGCATGTATCCCCTAAAGGAAAGGGAAGAGACAGAAAATATGATCGACGCAGTCAAATACTTCAAAGATATAAATGATGCCCAAGAAGTCAAACTGTTTCAGAAGACAGTATTCTAGAAAGAGGTCACAAGAGCAATAAAGAGTATCAAGAGCAATAAAAAAAATATATTGCTTCAGAAAAAGGATGGTGCAGGGAACAGCCTCCTAGTGGATGTAGTGGAAACAACAATAATAGAATTCAAGGAAGCCTAGGAATCCCTAGTTGCAAATAACGGAAGGGAAATCAACCAAAGTCTATGATATTGCACCAGGAAGTAAACTGGACAGACTAGATGGGATTGCAGCCTTTACCTTTCTCTATGTAAACCCAATGAAACTAGAAAACAATGCTAATTGTCTTATCATGTACCTAACTGGGGATAGAACTGCTCCCCTATGAGAAAAGACTAAAGATGTTAGGGCTGTTCAGCTTGGAGAAGAGACGGCTGAGGGGGGAATATGATAGAGGTGTTTAAAATCATGAGAGGTCTAGAACAGGTAAATGTGAATCGGTTATTTACTCTTTCGTATAATAGGGGGCACACCATGAAGTTAGCATATGGCACATTTAAAACTAATCGGAGAAAATTCTTTTTCACTCAACACATAATTAAACTCTGGAATTTGATGCCAGAGAATGTGGTTAGTGCAGTTACTGTAAGTGGGTTTAAAAAAGGTTTGGATACTTTCTTGGAGGAGAATTCCATTACCTGCTATTAATCAAGTTAACTTATAAAATAGCCATTGCTATTTCTGGCATCAGTAGCATGGGATAGACTTAGTTTTTGGGCCAGGTACTTGTAGCCTGGATTGGCCACTGTTGGAAACAGGATTCCGGGCTTGATGGACCCTTGGTCTGACCAGTATGACAATTTCTTATGTTCTCTTATAGTACTGACTTAATTTGATTATATGTATTGACTCGTTACTTTATTCTTCAGGACCCAGATGTAATCAATTCAGCTCTGCCCATAGACTATGGTCCATCAGTGGAAGAAACAGAAAAAGTCTCTATGCGTCCAGAAGACCCTAATGGAATTCCTCCACTGTTAGTCATTCCTGTTCAAGAAATATTGGGCAGTGGACAAAACTCGCCATCTCCTTCTGCTTTACTGTCTCCCAATTGTGATGACCAACTTCCAGTGAAAACCACAATCACTGATCACCTATCAAATACAAGTGCTGGGTCAGGGGTGGTGGAAGGACACTTTAACATGGCATATACCCAGTCGGACCTACACATTGACTCCCACAAAAGTACAGGAAACAAGCCTACCAACCTCTGGAATCCAACCTATGGTTCCTGGTTTGCAGAGAAACCAACTGTAAAGAATATTTCTCCACCGGAGAAGCATCAGCCAGAGAAAGAGGATCTGGAGAATGAGAACAACCACAGTGTCCAACATGTTATGGCTGCCAGGGTGCCAAGGTCTTCTCTACTATTAGAACCTTCTTCACTAACTTCAAATGTTCAGGAAGTGCCTCTGTTCAGACTCCGCCACTTCCCTTGTGGGAACATCAATTACGGCTATCAACAAAGAGGTTTGCCATTAGATGCCTCAGCTCCGTCTTGCTCTAATGATTATGAAGACTCTGTTCTTAGAAATAAGGGCAATGTAGCCCACCAGGAGCCCTGAAATGTGCTTCACTGTTAAAGTTTGCCATTTGGGACCAGAACTCTTTAACCTTGAAAACTATGTCAGTATTACAAAAGAGACCGAACAAGGCTAACTTTCCATTATGTGCCAAGCTGCTCTAAAGTGACATGATTTCAAATTGCATTTTCAAATAGGTCAAGTAGTCCAGGGATTGTGAACTCCAGCCATCTGAGTGTTAGATGCAGGTTTTGATTCCAGGAAATCAACAATGAATTTTCATGAGATTTTTGACTGAATACAATGGCTCAAGTTATTCGTAAATTTACATTTTTTTAACTGTCTTGAGACCATTAACTGAGGATACAGAGTTCACCATCCTTGAACTAGATTACTCAGAACTTTTAATTGCAAGGCCTAGCTTTGCTTGTATTACATCCTCTATGCATGGCCAATGTGCATTACTGTGTGCTTCTTTTCAACTGTGAGCTCAGCTTAAATGCAAAGTCAGAAGCTGCTAATGGAACGAATTGCTTACTAAACCAGTGCTGAAACAGAATGGACATGGCCGGTGCAAGAGTATTTGGCACCCTAGGTGGAGCTTCAGTCATGCATCCCCCTACCCCCAGCTTAACAATTGGCAGAGGCTCCAGCATAGCGCTCCCTTCTTTGGCAGTCTTGGCTTTCCCCCTGTGGGCCTTGTGCTGGTGGGGATTTTGCTGCCCCAAAAACTTTGCCGCTCTAGGCGACTGCGTAGTTTGCCTAATGGAAGCACCGGCCCTGAGAATGGATCAGCAAGTTTTATCTTGAAAAAAAGGTGATGATCATCAAATAAAACAGCTGTAAAGACTTGATTTCACTCTTACTGTCACAGCATTATAAAAGGTAACAGAAAACAATTAGTGAGAGACCAAAGGAGATGTCATCAAGGCACCTGCTGAAGATCACTAACTAACCAGGAGCGGACTGCACACAGAATAACATTACTATTATAAGCTATCATTTGGAAACTATTTAATAATACTTAAGTATTTCTCATGTTGGCATGTCGCAAAAATAAAAAAAGAGAGTAATAAGATAACCAGTTAGGAAGCATCATTCCCACTAACATTTCATCAGGATTCGATTGCTTACAGGACAATGCTTTATAATAAATCTGTTGGCACCTTATCTGCATGCAATAAGGCCCCCGGCATACTAAAATAATGCACGTCCATTTATACTGGTGCAAATTTGTCTGCTTGAGAGCAGATATAATAAATCACTGCATACATCTGATCAACCGAACCCCTCCTTGCCTCAATAAGGTAACAGAACAGAATAGTAAAGCCGAAGACCATTTGCAGAGCCCAGGATGGACTTCTTCTAAGGGTTCAGAATGCTTCGAGATGACAACAACAACAAAATTAGAATCCAATAAAGACAGGGGTAGAAGGTCCTGAAGGAATCAATTAGCATGGCCCCCTGCCTTAAGAAGGATCCGGTGTACCTAAGCCACCTCATACAGGCGCTGATCTAATCTGCTCTTCAAAACCTCTAATGAATGAAGACCCAGCCACTTCAGTAGGTAAATTATTCCAGAAAGTTCTTCCTGCTGTCCAATCTTAATCTTCCGTGCAGCACTTTAAGTCAGTTACTTCTTGTTCTCTGCTGGAGGAGAAAGAGAACAGCTGATCACCAAGTGCTTTATAATCCCACTTATTTATGTACTTAAATACTACCACAATCATACGGTGAAGAGACGAAACCATCAGCATAAATTCACAATCAAGGAGGAATGGTCAACAAATTGTGATGTCCACAAGTCTTGCATCAAGTTAAACAATAGTATTTAATACTTCTTATGATGCGTCAAAATGGCGGTGACTTGACTTCAAGCAACGCAGTCATTTTGATACCTCATAAGAAGTATTACTCTTGCTTAACCTGATGCAGGACTTGTGGACATCACAATTTGTTATCCATTCCTCTTTAAATACTACCATACAATTCACCTTCAAAGGATTTCACTTTTTTCTGCACCAGGTAACTTTAGAATCTGAATGTGGGAAATAATTTAAAATAGCTCCATATCCATGAAATAATATGCCTTTTAAGTATTGTGTACCCCTCCAAAATAGGTTAACTGGAGTAGTCGGGACCATACCCTCCCCAAATTGCCTCCCACTTATTCGGGGAACACACAGACAGTGACGCGTCGGTCTCAGTTTGAATCAGTTTTATTAAATGATTAACAATGAATCTAATACAAGTATCAAAGTGTCAGCCCCTAGCCCTAGCTTCCCCCCCTCCCCCCCACATACACTCTCCTTTACCAGAAAGATGACCTTTGAGGCCAGTGCACATTTGCTAAACTTTGACTCCAGGGCCATTGGTAACAACTTGCCCTCTTCTGGCCGCCGAAGTGGAACATCAGCAGTCCCAGCCATACGACGTGGGGCCTGCTCCTGCCTGAAGGCAGAATCCCCGTGGCCCATCATGCATCACAAGGCCTTGTCTGTATGATTCCAAGAGTCAGAGGCTGCCCTGGCTCATAACCCTGGGCCACTGCCCAAGTGGCAGCTCTCCATCTGCTGGCCTGTTTGACCCCTCCCCTCTACTTCAGAGGTTCAAACATCCACTGTGACAGCAATTCAGTTGTAATTATCAAGCATCCCAAAATCAGTTCCCACTCCCCCATTGCACACTCCCCCATTGCATCCTCGGCATCCAAAACAATTCCTACCTATGTTAACCTAGCAGGCAGCTGCCCGTAGGATGGATAGCAGATGGGACGGGTGGCTGGGTAGATGGGTTACAGACAGCTTTCATGGCAGGCAGCAAGCCAAAATGGGAGTGCATCGGACTCTCTTTAATTCTCCTGCAAGCTCCATCCCCATTCTTCAATGGTTGGCTAATCATCATCCCCAGAAGCTGTCCACCCATTGCAATGTCACTGTGGGCCGCGTGGCATGGCAAGACAGAACTCAGAATTTCCAGGCAGCCACGTGGTTTGTATTGCCATGTGGCTTGTTAGCAGGAAGGGGAGGCACATTGCTGTCCTGACCATGTGGCAGGTTCTGGACACATGCAGCCCTCTCTCCTTCCCCCTGACACTGACTGGCAAACCACCCAGACTGGAGGCCCCCTCCTCCAGAGTAGTAAGTCACCCACCTTTCTGAGGGGGAACCAGGAGGGACGTATTCAGCCTGGTAATGGGGTGAGATATTGGAAAAGGGGGAGGCCAAGGAGCCTCATTACCAGAGACACCCACATACCTGTGCAAAAAGGGAGGGGCTGCGAGCATGGCGGCATCAGGGCCATTCTCCTCCAAGGCCCCCCCCCCCCCCCAATCCTCTGCATACAGACTCTCCCCCCTTCTGGGAGGACACCCTGACAGTGGCACCAGTCTGAATTTGGATAATTGGCCACAGCTTTATTAGATGATTGACAAGGAATCTAACATAGGTGTCCAGGTGTAAAGTCTCTCTCCCTAGCTCCCCACCTCCTTTGGCAAGCAGATTCGCTCAGCAGCCAGCATGCGTTTGCTAAGCTTTGAATCCAAGCCCATTGATATCAACAGGCCCTGCCCCAGCCACCCGAGCAGAATCTCACCAGATCTGCAGGCAGCACCCCCATGGCCCATCATATATTGCAAAGCCTTCCCCGTATAATATCCTGTGCTGTAGACTGCCCTGCCTTGTAGGGATGTGAATTGGGCTTCGGACGATTGAAAATATCGTTGATATTTTCAAAATCGTCAGAAATCAGGGGCTCCCCCAAAACGATAGGAAAACCCTACGATATTGTTCGTGGGGGTTCTCTTATTGTTTTGGGGGAGGGCGGGAAAAACGGCACACAAAAATAACCCCTAAACCCACCCCGACCCTTTAAAACTAATCCCTTAGCTTCCCCCACCCTCCTGACCCCCCCCCAAAAAACTTTTTACAGGTACCTGGTGGTCCAGTGGGGGTCCCAGGAGCGATCTCCCGCTCCCGGGCCTTCGGCTGCCACTAATCAAAATGGCGCCAATGGCCCTTTGCCCTTACCATGTGACAGAGTATCCGTGCCATTGGCCGGCCCCTGTCACCTGGAGGGAGCACTGGATGGCCGGCGCCATCTTTAAAAATGGCGCCCCCCCCCGGTGTCAAGCATAATTGTGCCTTGTAAGGGGGGAAAATAACCCCCATAGCCTGCTGCAGCCGTGAGGCAAGTAACCTCTACCCAAGATCCCCTCAGCATATGCACAAGACATTTAAGAACAACCTCATCCCCAACTCTGACAAGGTCTGATTCCAGCTCTAGAGACAGCAGGAGCAGCTCCTGTACCAGGAGGGGTTTGTTGCTTCAGGGAGAGAGCTCTTCAGAGCAGTTGGGCCCCAACAGATCGCTCAAGGTTATGGGATGATCAAAGGAAAAAAAAAGTAGGTAACTCTAACTGTGTCTTTCTTTCCTTCCCACTCACCCCAGCTCCCAAGTACTCCTAAGCAGATTTTTTTTAATGAATAGACTCTTATCCCATTTAAGAGGACAAGAGATATTTTCATGCCAAAAATCACTTAGGGATTTATCTAAAACAAGGGAATGACCCAGCCCTCATCAATAGATTAATTATCCCCTTGCAGGCCTTTGCCAAACTAACATTAAATACACCACATAAATTTAAAGAACTTTAGTTTACACATCCCTACTCTCTTAGCAACCTAAATTATCTAAGAGCACAACAATATTAGGATGCAGATAGCAGTCCTGCAGTGAGATGGGAGCCTTCCAGTCTTTTGCACCAAGTGCCACATGTATGATTAGCTACTAGTTGGTGAAAGGTTGCATGTGTGTCTGGTGCAGAAATGCTCCTGGCTCTCAGAAAAGGAGTCTGATATCTGGAGGCTAGAGTGGCAGATGTGGAGGAGCTGAGGAAGACAGACAGGTATATAGAGGAGACTTACAGAGACATAGTAGCTAAGTCCCAACTTCAGTCTGGTAGCCCCTGTGTGCCTTAGAGGAGCAAGGTTATCTGGATGGAGAGCATCAACTTGAAGTAACAGAAAGTGATCCTGTAGCTAGGACCTGCTCTCCAGGTAATGCATTGACCTCTTGCATCGAGGATGAGTTTCCAAGAGTTTGTGCCATCAAAGTTGGTGATTCAGTCATTAAGGATGTAGATAGCTGGGTGGCTGGGGGACATGAGGATTGCTTGGTAACTTGCCTGCCTAGTGTGATAGTGGCGGGCTTCATGTGTCACCTAAACAGGATTTTAGACAGCGCTGGAGAGGAACATGTGGGCACCAACAATATAGGAAGGTGTGGGAGGGAGGTTCTGGAAGCCAAATGTAGGATTTTAGGTAGAAAATTGAAATCCAGAACCTCCAGGGTAGCATTCTCTGAAATGCTCCCTATTCCACACGCAGGTCCCCAGAGGCAGGAAGAGCCCCGGAGTCTCAATGCATGAATGAGACAAGGCTGCAGGGAAGAGTGCTTTAGTTTATTTAGGAACCAGCAACATTTTGGGGAAGGAAGAGCCTATTCTGAAAGATGGGCTCCACCTTAAACAGAGTGGAACCAGACTGCTGGTGCTAATCTTTCAAAAGGAGATAGAGCTTCTTGCAAACTAGAACATGGGGGAAACCAATAGTCACCTGGCAGTGCATGGTTCAGAGAGATGTATCTTCAAAGAATAATAAAATAACAGTTGAGTTAAGGCATCTTGATAGAGAGGTTCCAATAAAAATATAGGTAGCTCATTTGCCTATAACTAAAGAACAGATTGAGTTATAAGATTCCAAATTATCACTGTCCACTGCTAAGAAAGATGTATATACAAATAAAACATATACCTTGAAATCTATGTATGCTAATATTAGAAGTCTAAAAAGTAAGATGGAAGAGTTAGAGTGTATAGCACTGAATGAAGAGCCAGATCTAATTGGCATTTCAGAGACCAATGGGACAGTGCTATACCAGGGTATAAATTATATCGCAATGGTAGGGTGGATCAACTTGGTGATGGTGGTGCTGGAGGGGTCTGAGGGGAAGGGGATTTGGTGCTTTATGTTAGGGATGGCGTAGAGTCCAATAGGATAAAGATCCTGAAAGGAGATTAAATGAACAGTAGAAACTTTATGGGTGGAGGGGAAGAGTTTAGTGGGGTATACTGCCATACACCTGACCAAAATGATCAGATGGATGATGAAATGCTAATGGAAAAGAGGGAAGCTAACAAATTTGGAAGCACAGTAATAATGGGAGATTTCAATTACACCAATATTGACTGAATAAATGTCACATCAGGACATGCTAGGAAAGTAAAGTTTCTAGATGAAATAAATGACTGCTTCATGGAGCAGCTGGTCTGGGAACTGATGTGTGGAGGAGTCAGGATTCAGTGTGAGAGGTAACAGCAATGGGACCGCTTGGCAATAATGATCATAATGTGATCAAATATGAGCTAATGACTGGAGGAGGGACATTAAGTAAATCTACTGCTCTAGCATTTAACTTTTAAAAGGGAGACTTTGATAAAATGAGGAAAATAGAAAAAAAAAGTAAAAGGGTACAGCTACAAAGGTTAAGAGTTAAAACCACGTGTAGACATTGTTTAAAAATACTGTCTTGGAAGCCCATCCAGATGTATTCCAAGCATTAGAAAAGGCAGAAGGAAGGCCAAACGGCTGTCAGCATGGTTAAAAGGTGAGGTAAAAGAGGCTATATTAGCCAAAATAAGTTATTTCAAAACTTGAAAAAAGTATCCAACTCAAGAAAAAAGGATAAGCATTGGCAAGTTATATGTAAAACATTGATAAGGCAGGCAAAAAGAGAATTTGAAAAGAAGCTGGCCAGAGAAGCAAAAACTCATAATAAAAGCTTTATAAAATATATCCAAAGCAAGAAGCCTGTGAGGAGAGGAGGTTGGACTGTTAGACAATCACAGGGTGAAAGGGGCACTTAGGATATACAAGGTCACAGCGGAAAGACTAAATGAATTCTTTGCTTTGATGTTTACTGAAGAGAATGTTGGGGAGATAACTGTGCCAACAATGTTATTTCATGGTGATGATTTGGAAGAACTGAAACAAATCACGGTGAACCTGGATGACGTAATAGGGCAGAGTGACAGACTAAGAGAAGCAAATTGCCTTTACCGGATGGCTTACACCCCTTAGTTCTACAAGAACTAAAAAATGAAATCACTGATACTATTACTTGTAATTTGCAATCTATCATTAAAATCATCTGTTGTACCTGAAGACTGGAGGGTGGCCAATGTGACACTGATCTCTAAAAAGTGCTCCAGAGGTGATATGGGAAACTATAGACTGGGAACATGATTTCAGTGCGAGAAAATTGTAGAAACTATTCTAAAGAATAAAATCCTAAAACATATAGAAAGATAAAGTTTAATGGGACTCAGCCCAGCATGGATTTACACAAGGGAGGGTAGATATTTAAAGCTGGCCGTGTAAGTAACTAACAGGGTCATTCATCAAAATGCATTATGGCATTAACGCCCATGATAACGCCATAATGCAAGCTATAGTTATCGCAGCACGAATGTAAATTTGGCAAATTTATTCAAAGTGTTGGGATTGGGGAGGGGTTTGGGTGGGATTAATGGAAATGAGGTGCACTATTGCATGCTTTTAATGCTGAAAATAACTACACCTTTTTTCCTAATGATAAGCTGAGCATTATGTCTGAAACTCAATTTGCGATAAATATTGCAAATATCTATTTCAGGCATTTTGGGGGGGGGGAGAGAGAGAGAGCCTCTGGGGTGGCACATGTAGTAGTCAACACTTTTTACGCTATAGGAGGGCCAGCTAGTAACTCTAGGTGAGGTTTTGGTGGTGGTCTAGGGTTTTGGGGCCAGTTTTACATGCACAGTGAGACGTATGAACAGCACAGTAGACCTCGGTGAAGGTTTGACGTGATTTGGAATGAGGAAAGTCACACAAAGATGAGATTTCTACAATGTTCTCTCGCCCTAGTTTGATTGACTCTCTACCAGGGTACTATCAAGCTAGGATTTTTCCACAGTGTTCTCTCGCCCTAGCTTGATTGACTCTCTACCAGGGTACTATCAAGCTAGGATGAGAGAATACTGAAGTAATCTCATCTTGGTCTGACTTTCCTCACTCCAAATCACGTCAAATCTTCACCGAGGTCTACTATGCTGTTCATACATTTCACTCTGCATGTAAAACTGGTTCCAAAACCATAGACCACCTCCAAAACCTCACCTCGAGTTACTAGCTGGCCCTCCTACAGTGATATAAAAAATTGACTAAATAATTGACTAATATAAAAGCCTTATAAAGAGTCAGTCTCTCTCTCTCTCTCTCACTCAGTGAGGCACTTGCAAAGTACAAGCATCACAGGGTGTGAAAAGTTTAATGCATGTTTCAATAAACTACCTACCTGCAGTAATTCTAAAATTAACATAGCCACATCCCTTTTCCTTATCGCAGGCGTTATCCATGTGATACTTATTGCATTTTGATGAATCTAGGAGTTAGCTGGTTAAAATGTACCTGGCTAAGTTACAATGTATATTCAGTGACACGGTGAAGCCACTGAATATATTCGCTTAGCTGGATAAGTCTACCCAGCTAATTTTAGACCTGCTCTAAGGCACGTCTAAACTTACACGAGCAAGTTTAGAAGGTTACTGAAAGTGTATGTTGTACTTTATTTATGTGTATTGTTTCAATTGTAAATTTTGTGATGTTTTAAAATTGTTTTATCTGATTTTCTGTTTTGTTTTTTTATTGTGTATGTTTTATGCGATCCACATTGAACACTGTGGAAAATGCGAAATACAAGATTTAATAAATAAATAAATAAATAAATAATAATAATAAAATTATGCAGCTAAATCTGGATATCGGTAGTTAGCCACATAACTTATTGGGCTAACTCATTCCTCCCCAATCCGCCCAGTACACACCTATTTTTTTTTTTTTGTGCATAAAGTTTTTAGCTGGATAAGGAACTTATGTGTCTAAGCGGCGGCCACTGAATGTGAGCACATATTCAGCGGCTGCTACTTAGCCACATAAGTCCCACTTATCTGGCTAAATAGCGCTGAACGCGCTTTGAATATCGGGTCTGGGAAATCTTGTCTCACCTATCTGATATATTTTTTGAAGGGGTTAATACACATATGGATATTGTGTATTTGGATTTTCAGAAAGCGTTTGACAAAGTCAGTGCTCTATTGTGGATTGCAACCTGGTTAAATGACAGGAAACAGAGAGTAGGAATAAATGATCAATTTTCCCAGTGGAGAAAGGTAAACAGTGGAGTGCCTCAGGGATCTGTACTTGGACCGGTGCTTTTCAATATATTTATAAATGATCTGGAAAGGGGTACGACGAGTGAGGTGATTAAATTTGCGGATGACACAAAAATATTCGAGTAGTGAAATTACAAGCAAATTGTGAGAAATTGCAGGCAGACTGGGAGGTTGGGCATCCAAATGGCAATGTGAACAACTGCAAAGTGATGAATATAGGGAAAGTAACTCATATATTGTACGATGTTAGGTTCCATATTAGGAGTTACAGCCCAGGAAAAAGATCTGGGTGTCATCATTGACAATACTTTGAAATCCTCAGCTCAGTGTGTGGCGGTGATCAAAAAGGAAACAAAATTAGAAATTATTAGGAAAGGCATGGAGAATAAAATGGAGAATGTCATAATATCTCTGTATTATTCCATGGTGAAACCACTTCTAGAGAACTGTGTGTAATTCTGGTCACCGCATCTCAAGAAAGATAGAGTTGCGATGGAGTAGAAACAGAGAAGGGTGACCAAAATGATAAAGGGGATGGAACAGCTCCCCTATGAGGAAAGGCTAAAAAAAAGTTAGGGCTGTTCAGCTTGGAGAAGAGATGGCAAAGGGGGGATATGATAGAGGTCTACAAGATCATTAGTGGCATAGAACTAGTAAAGGTGAATCTGATATTTACTCTTTCAAATAATACAAAAACTAGGGGACACTCCATGGAATAAGTGAATAGCACATTTAAAATAAATTGAAGAAAATTCTTTTTCACTCAACACTCAACTCTGGAATTCAATTTCAGAGGATGTGGTAAAGACAGTATAGAGCGGCTTAAAAAAGGTTTGGGCAAATTCTTTGAGAAGTCCATAAACTTGGGAAAAGCCATTACTTATCCCTGGGTGTTAGCAGCATGAGATCTATCTACTGCTCAGGATCTTGCCAGATACCTGCGACTTGGATTGGCCACTGTTGGAAATAGGAAATTGGGCTTGATGGACCCTCTGTCTGACCCAATATGGCAATTATGTTCTTACGAGACGGCATTATGTTGATGTTTTCCACCTACTCTTAGGGTGCAGAGAGTGGAACCAGAGGTGACAGAAGAGGAAGAAAGAGCGGGCTAGAAAACTGGCACAAAGGGAGAGGGGATCAATTGGGCAAGGCCCTTCATATGCTTGGCTACAGTGGTGTGCAGGGCAGATATCTCCCAGCCCTTCGCATTATGGCCATATATAGATGCCATCTTGAGAGCTTACAAACAGTATGAAGGCTTTGTGTGGCTTAATTATGATGAGGCCTTCATGAAAAAGAAGGTGGACCATCCAGACCTATCATGGAAGACACAGAGTGCATGATGCTAAAGCACAGGAGATGAAACCACAGATTTGCTCCTTCTGGGGACTTGCCAGTGGCAGTACACAGGCTGGAGACTGCCCTGTCAGATGTCCACTGGCAGCTCAATAGGAATAATTGTTCACTGCCAGATTGCTGCTTCAGGTATGCATGCTCAAAGTATGCAAATGCCCCAAGAAAACTGAGGTGCCCATTGGAAAGTAGTACCGGGCTGAACAAGGCCTCTACACTGGCACACTGGGAGGCACTGGAGCCAGGGCTCACTGCTTACGTGGATAGGTGACCCACTGCCACACTGCTTGCTGGTTTTATAGATGGTTTTATGATTCCATACTCAAGGCCACTAATTAGGTTGGACCCCCCTCGAACGCCTGGTCAGCCAACACCTTGAAGACATCATTAACAACAAGTTGACAAAGGAACTCTAGCTCAGCCACATCATGGACCCTTTCACGAGATGATTGTCTCCTGCCTCATAACAGCTCTTAAAAGGTGGATTTGCAACCTGTCCTACCCAGAGGGCAGCTCAGCGAATGACTTTATGCCACCAGAGGAGTGCTCAGTGCATCAGGCCTCCTCAGAGACCGCTTGCAGAGGACGCAGCAGGCCACATTGGAATGGAGAATGGACTACTCCACCTTTTATTCCCTCCAATCACCATCCCCAGAGGCTGGCTGCCCATTGTGACATCACTGCAAGCAGTGCAGCCCGCCAGCGCAGACCTCGGAAGCTTTGCCACACAACCATGAGGCTTGCCTTGCCATGCGGCTCGAGGAAGGGAAGAGGAGGCACACTGCTGCCGTGACCATGCAGCAGGCCCAGAACACACGCAGGCCTCTCTCCCCTCTCCTTCCCCAATCACTAAAGGCTTGAGAATCAAAGCCTTTACACACTGAGACACGGTCCCCAAATCTTGAATAATACATCTTCACAGAGCCTGAGCCCATAGCATCGGAGACAGGCCCCATTGATGATGATGATTTTCTACTGGCATGGAATTAATTTTAAAAAGATATTTTTATTTTATTTTTTGTTACCGGCAGTTGTCAATCCCAGATCCGTGATCTAATCACTCAGTTACAGTATCAAACCCCTATTTTTATCCACTTGTACACAATGCTTTAGGGAACCACTTTTCCTTTTTCAACGTGCATTTAAATCATTAATTAGGACAACAGGATGGTTCTGTAAAGTGTCAGGCTGATAGTTATCGAGATTTAGAAGCCGAACACTAAACCGCAGCAACCCACATTAACATTAACACAGGTAAGACGTAGATTAGTTAGGGGCCGATTTCAAATATTACGCTCGGGGTACATTTGTGCACTGGTAACAGTAAGCTCTTATCTTCCCCACAAAGGGAATCAAAGATCTGACCAAAAATAAAAATGTTATCTGCCAAAGATGATGTCCTTGAACATAGAATGGAAAACAGAGCAAGGTGGCGATAGGCGACTTTCAGCCTGCAGAGGCACATACGGGGGTCTGGTTTTCAAGATGATCAAAATAATGTAGATGAAATGAGCTCTTAGATCCCCAAAAAAATGCAAACGCCTGATGGGATAACATGAAAACCAGACCTGTGTGTGACTCTCTAGGACCGCAGCTGCCTATCCCAGAGATAATCTTTAATATGCAAGCAGCCAGCTCAGGTATCGTACCTTTGTTGGGGAAAAAAAATCAGTTGCCCTTGAATATTCCTTTGCCATTAAGTCTGCTAAAAGGAGTCATTGCTTTAGTGTTTTTGCTTTCATCTTTGCTGTCATGAAAAACCAGGACTTAAGTCATTAGCAAGATATTTTACTTAGTTTTTACCATTACAGCTTAGAGCTAAATGGAATATGAAAGGTTTCATCTTTTTTTTTTTTCCGGGTTTATATCTAGTTGTCTGGAGGACAGAATGAAACGTATGATTTACTGAACAGCGTAACTGCAGAACATGCAAGACCACAGAAGCATCTGGGTGGTGACCAAAGTCACCTTGAAATTAAACCCTATTAGTTGTGCTTATAACGTACAGTTAGTTATGGCTGCCTCTGCCCTTAGGTTACACAGTGAGAGAGAGTGCAACTAAACCTGTGTTTCCAGCAGGGTGGCCAACACTCACACATTACTCTCACCCTCACCGTTTTGTGCACAGCTCCGCTTATTCCGCCGACATGAATCCCTGCGTGCACACAGACCTGAATCCCCCATGCAGCTTCATAGAGCCCGAGCTCACAACACCGGAGGCAGGTACATTGCTCATGAATTTACAGATAAGAAATTATCTTTATAGGGATGTCTGGTTTGTTTTTTTTTAACTGACAATTGTTAACCTCAGCTCCGTGCTCTAACCTAGCATTTCCCAAACAAGCAGGCTGATGCAATTATCGGCGCACGTTAAAGGGGCGCTCATGATTGATGACCGAGCTCCCTTAGGGGTGAATTTTCAAACATATGCTCGGGCGTACATGTGCGCGCGCAACCCGGCGCACGCACATGTACACCTGATTTTATAACATGCGTGCACCCTGTGCGCTGACGCCCTTCCCCCATTCCCTACCCCCAGCCTGACCTTCTTACCACTTCCCCTTGCCTTTCCGCCCCTAACCTAACCCCAAAACCCCCCCCCCCAAAATTTTAATTTCACCCTTTGTGCCTGCCTGCCGGCAAGCGATCCTCTGGCCACGCCCCCGGACCGCATCATCCCTTTTGTAAAGCCCCGGGACTTAGATGCGTCCCAGGGTTTTAGGCCCGGTGCGCGTAGGGCTTTTAAAATACGGCCCTTAATGCGCACTGACCACCTCTCCCCAGTGCCCGAATCGAGTGCTGAGGTAAAAAGGAGTCACTAGGGAAAACCTGCGCGCCCCTAGCGCCTCCTCGGCAGCGGGCGCCTGGGAGAGCTGGCTGTCAGCGGGTTAGGAATACGGACGCTCGTTAATTGAGCGTCCCTGACCGCCAGCACCCTTTTTTGGGGGGGGAGGGACATTTCTAATTTTTAGTTCCTCTGACTTAGTATCGCCACAATATTAAGTTGGAGGAAGTATTTTCCGCTTTTCTCCTCCAAATTTAACATCTGCTTGGGACAGACATTAATTTTGGTGAATAAAAATGGGCACTTCAGGCGCGCTTTTATTTTTTGCATCGGGGGGAATAGACAATAATGCATTTACATGTGATGAGTGCTAACACCTATGAGCGTAACTGGACACGCATTTACACGTGATGAGTGCTAACACCTATGAGCGTAACTGGACACGCATTTACACGTGATGAGTGCTAACACCTATGAGCGTAACTGGACACGCATTTACACGTGATGAGTGCTAACACCTATGTGTGTGACTGGACACGCATTTACACGCGATGAGTGCTAACACCTATGAGCGTAACTGGACACGCATTTACACGTGATGAGTGCTAACACCTATGTGTGTGACTGGACACGCATTTACACGCGATGAGTGCTAACACCTATGAGTGTAACTGGACACGCATTTACACGTGATGAGTGCTAACACCTATGTGTGTGATTGGACACGCATTTACATGCGATGAGTGCTAACACCTATGAGCGTAACTGGACACGCATTTACACGTGATGAGTGCTAATACCTACGTGTGTGATTGGACACACATTTACATGCGATGAGTGCTAACACCTACGTGTGTGATTCGACACGCATTTACACGCGATGACTGCTAACACCTACGTGTGTGATTGGACACGCATTTACATGCGATGAGTGCTAACACCTACGAGTGTGACTGGACACGCATTTACATGCGATGAGTGCTAATACCTACGTGTGTGATTGGACACACATTTACATGCGATGAGTGCTAACACCTACGTGTGTGATTGGACACGCATTTACATGCGATGAGTGCTAACACCTACGAGTGTGACTGGACACGCATTTACATGTGATGAGTGCTAACACCTACGAGTGTGACTGGACACGCATTTACATGCGATGAGTGCTAACACCTATGAGTGTGACTGGACACACATTTACATGCGATGAGTGCTAACACCTACGTGTGTGATTGGACACGCATTTACATGTGATGAGTGCTAACACCTACGTGTGTGACTGGACACGCATTTACATGCGATGAGTGCTAACACCTACGAGTGTGACTGGACACGCATTTACATGCGATGAGTGCTAACACCTATGAGTGTGACTGGACACGCATTTACATGTGATGAGTGCTAACACCTACGTGTGTGATTGGTCACGCATTTTGGATGCTCTAACCCCCGTTTTGCACCGAGGGTTATGGATGTGCGTCCAATCGCACATTGAACTGTGTGCTGCAGCCAGTGCATGGTATTGCATCGGCCTGAATGTGTCACGAAATTTTCCTCCAGCTAACCAGAGCCCAATAGACAGAAAGATTTAAGTGGGTTTAAGCTGCTGCTACTGGTCACAGCAACGTCTTTCTTTTATCCTTCTCCCCACTCCTCCTGGCCTGCAGGGAGAGTCGGGGCAAGCAGTGCTTATCAGCTGTCTCCTCTGCAACTGAAACTGCAACCTCCATAGCCTAGCAAGACCTGCAGCCCCATGCAGCGCCGACTGCCCAGAGAAAGCAGCAGCAGGTAAACGCTGCTTACCAACATCTGTCAGGTGCAGGATATGTGGTGGGGGGGGGGGGGGAGGTGAGTAAGCCAGGGGCATGGGGGAGAGGGAAGGGAGGATGATGGTGCCATAGAGGGGGAGAATAGGGAAAGGAAGAGAAGGTGATGCCAGGGGGTGGGGAGAGGGAAGCTGGTGGTGTTACCGTGATGAAGTGAAACCTGTGCCAGGTGTATTGCAACACTAAAAAAGGTTGGAAACCACTTAGCAACAGCATCAGCCCCCTGTTGGTTTATAAAAAGGTACATGGATTTTTAATATTCATAGCGAAATCCTAACAAAATGGACCAGATCTCAGCACAATGGGTCAAACACTTCATAACATTATAAAAACCCTTTTCTCCGCGGATCTGAATCCCAACATAGTGCATGTTTGCTGTTGGAGTCCTGGGCCTCTGCTAGGGATTAGGCTGAATTGGACATGGAATTTATTTTTATTTATTTATTTATTTTAAATTTTTATATACCGGAATTCCTGTATACAATACAAATCAATCCGGTTTACAATAAACAATAAGTTACCCTGGTTGGGGCGGTCCAACCTGGGCTTATTACAAGGAACATTGAGAAGTAAATATAATATTTAACCTGGACTTATTACAATGAACATTGATAAGTAACCATAATATTTAACATTTAACATTTGTCATAATTTGTGTTTTGCAACAGTACATGAGTACAACTTTTTACAAAGAGCTTTAGTAGCGACAACCTAGCTACCATACAGTATACAAGAGTAAGAGAATACAAAAGTTGAGAATACAGTGTACAAGAATACAGTTATGTATTATATTATGTGATTTATGTTTGTTAAGATCAAATTGTGAAAGAGAAAGTATAAGATTAAGTGTCAATAATGTTAGTGGTACGCTGCAATGAATGGATCTGTAATGATTGGATCTGAAAGTCAGGAGGAGGTGCTTAATTACACTCTGGTAATTGGAAAGCTTGCCTGAAGAGCCAGGTTTTTAACTTTTTTTTTAACTCTGGTAGACTGGGTTCGAGGAGTAGGTCTGGTGGGAGAGCATTCCATTGGTGTGGTCCCGCAGATGAGAGTGCTCTTTTTCTTAGTGTGGATTTAACTGGAGCTGCGACTAAAGTGCCTTTGTAGGCACTTCTGATGGGTCTGGAGGATAAGTGTGGACGAAGTTGAGTTTGTAGTGATAAAGGTGCGACATTATGAATTGCTTTATGAATAATGGTTAAGGTTTTATATAGGATTCTCTGTTTGATGGGTAGCCAGTGGAGACTGCTCAAGATGGGGGTGATATGGTCTCTTCTATTTGTGTTAGTTAGGATTCTGGCTGCGGCATTTTGTACCATCTGTAGGGGTCTGATGCTGTTGGAGGGGAGGCCAAGTAGGATTGAGTTGCAGTAATCGAGTTTAGAAAAAATAATGGATTGTAGAACGAGGCGGAAGTCATTGAAGTGAAGGAGTGGTTTTAGCTTTCTTAGGACTTGTAGTTTAAAGAAGCAGTCCTTGGTGGTTGTGTTTATGAATTTTTTTAGGTTAAGTTGGTTGTCAAGCCACGCTCCTAGATTCCTGACGTCTGCAGATAGATTCTTATTTAAAGATGTGGATTGTGCAAGGCTTGGTGTAGGTTGTGCCAGGCTAGTTGTGTGGGTGTTTGGGTTATGAGAAATAAGAAGCATCTCTGTTTTGCTGGAGTTTAGAATCAGGTTCATGTTGGAAAGAAGTTGTTTAATTGGTTGAAGACAGTTCTCCCAGAAGGTGAAGGTTTTTTGAATTGATTCTGTGATGGGGATGAGGATCTGGATGTCATCTGCATAGAGGTAATGAGTAAGCTTGAGTTGTGATAGCAGATGGCAGAGGGGGAGGAGGTAAATGTTGAACAGGGTGGGAGAGAGGGATGAACCTTGTGGTACGCCTTGGTCTGATAGGATGGGGTCAGATTCTTTGTTGTTAATTCTGACCTTGTAAAACCTGTTTGATAGGAACGACTTGAACCAACTTAGAGCTGTGCCTTTTATTCCTATGTTTGATAGTTGGTCTAGAAGTTGTGAGTGATTTACCGTGTCGAACGCTGAGGATAAGTCTAACAGAACCAGTAAGAATGACTGTTTTTTCTCAAGCTTCAAAAGTATTGTATCCGTGAGAGAAAGCAACAGGGACTCTGTGCTTAGTGATTTACGAAAACCGAATTGTGCAGGGGAAAGAATGTTGTGCTCCTCGAGATAATCAGAGAGTTGTTTATTTACAGCTTTTTCCATCAATTTGGAGATCAGTGGCAGGTTTGCAATGGGTCTGAAGTTAGCTGGGTCCGTGGGTGAAGCAGTTGGTTTTTTCAGTAGTGGTTTGAGGATTGCTAGTTTTAGCTGGTTAGGAACTGTGCCTAGGGCTAAGGAGGTGCTAATGATATCTGCAATGGGTTTTGCAACGGTGCTTCGGATGGCAGTGAGCAAATTAGTAGGAAGTGGGTCTGAAGGATGAGCAGATGGTTTAATTTTTTTAAGTAAGTTTTCGATCTCCATGGCGGATGTGGGCTCGAATGACTCTAGTCTGGCATTCTGAGTGAGATGGTATGTGCTTGGAGGTGTAGGTGGAGTGAGCTGGGTTGTAAGGGGGCGAGTAAGGTTGGAGATTTTTGTCTTAAAGTAGGTGGCTAATTCGTTGGCCTTGCTGAGTGCTTGTTGGTCAGGGATGGATGGGGGCGTTGGTTTGGTGAGGGATGCGACATAAGAGAATAAAGCTTTAGAGTCAAAGATGAAATTATGAATTCTTTTTGCGTAGAAGTCCTTTTTTGTTTTGTGTATGGCGTTTCTGTAAGTGTTGAGTGTAGCTTTGTAGTCCAGTTTAGAGGTAGGTGAGGGATTGTTTCTCCAGCTTTGTTCTTTGTTTCGTAGTTTTTGTTTTAGGGCTTTGAGATCTGGGGTGAACCACGGTTTTCTGTTGTCTCTTGCTGGTTGGATTACCTTTGAAGATGTTGGGCAGAGTTGATCTGCTATCTTGTTCGTGAGTTTGATCCAAGAGGTGGTGGCTGTGTTGGCGTCTGAAAGGTCTAGTTGTTTGAGATCTTTGGAGCATTGTTCGTTGAGTATGTCAAGTGGGCATGGTTTCCTGAAATGAATGGTGGTTTTGGAGATGTTTGGAGGAGGTGTGTTTTTCATTTTGAGTGTTGTATCGATGATTTGGTGATCTGACCAGGGGACTGGTGTGCAGGTGGGATTGGTATGGATGGAAAAGCAGTCGTTGATAAATATGAGGTCTAATGTATGACCTGCTTTGTGTGTGGGCCCGCTGATTATTTGTGAGAAACCAAGGTGACTGAGGGAGGTAAGGAAGGTTTCGCAGTTAGAGGATAGAGGGATGGAGTCTACGTGCATGTTGAAGTCTCCCAGTATGATGGTTGGCTTGTCTGAATTGGAGTGTTTGGCTATCAATTCTATTAAAGGGGAGGGGTTAGCCTCTAGAGTTCCTGGTGTGGCGTAGATGAGGAATATTTGTAGATGTTGAGATTTGAATATGGAGCATTCAAGTTTTGAGTTGGAGTATGATTGTTGTAGGGTTATGCCCAGTTGTTTTTTTGCAGCAAGTAGAGTTCCTCCTCCTTTTTTTTTCCCTGTCTTGGTATTGAGAAGAGGTCGAAGTATTGTGTAGGTAGTTGGTTTGTTAATGATATGTCCGTGGGTTTTAACCAAGTTTCTGTTATTGCACATATGTCAGGGTTGTTGTCAATGAGGTAATCGTTAAGTAGGTGCATTTTTTTGGAAAGTGATTGTGCATTGAATAAGGTTAAAGTGAATAATGAGAGGCCTAGAAGTTGTGTTATGGGAAAGCTTACTAGACTGACTCCATGAGCCTCAGCCCGCTTCGGACCTGAACCATATCGGAACCCGGCTTTTCATAAGGAAGAGGATACTGTACTAAGGAAAGAGACTAAGCCTGTGAAGCTGAGCTTGCCTTCTTTCTGCCTACCCACAGATTTTTCATAATAGCACAAGCAGGAAGAGCAGCATTTTCTCTCTGCTTTGATTACTGCACAGAACAAAAGAAACCTGTCAAAGCAAGAGGACAGGCTGAATGCATAATGAGCTAAGTGCATTTCAATACCAGCTGTCTGTTTATGCTCCGTGTTAACTGTTTTATTGTCTGATAATAAGACACGGAGGGGGCTAAGTGAAAAATAAAATGTGATTAACTTTTGAGCACAACTAGGGTGGCAATTCAGCAAAACATACATTTAAAAAGGGAAACATCGTTCTGAAAGTTCAAATGAAATTGATAGCGCTCTTTCAAGTCATTCTTATCAGCAGGAGAAAGTGATCCATAGAGATCCTCACTTGCAGATTATAAAATGGCATCAGTAGCCAAACAGACTCAGAAACTAATATGGCACAAAACAGAAACTCGTGGAGGGAAAACAAGTTTTAATTGCTGTGTAATTTTTTTGAAGTGAAATATAACTTTTTACACTGAGCAACAAAGGTAAACAAACAAAGTGGAGATGATACATTTTTATTGGACTAGCGTAGTGTAGTGCATTTGCGACCAGCTTTCAAGAGTTCTGCTTCCTCCATCAATTTAATGCAAGGGATTACAACTCTCAAAAGCTAGCCACAAATGAATTTGGTTAGTCTAATAACAATTTTGCATCTACAGCTTGTTTGTTGAACTTTATTTCTGCATATCAAAGTGGATTAACATGCCAATTGCACTACTTCATTTATGCACTGAGCCACTAATAGCACCTTTGCTCATTAACTGCAGATAAAACACACAGCAAAGATTACAGGTAATGAAGTATAAGAGTTTATGTGATACAAACAATAGACAAACACAATTCCTATCCCCTACAATTAAGACGGGAGTGAGTGAATCACCTTTCATCCCCAAATAAGGAGCACAAGCTTAGAAATTACAGCCGTTCATGCAATGGATTTTCAGTTGATCTTTAAAAAGTTGTCTGAACAGCAACAAAAAAAAAAAAAAAGCCAATCAGATGAACATCCAGGCATGGTTTCAACAAAGATCCGTTTTCAAACTACATGACTTGATTAGCCAAGTCTTCTAAGGCATCATGCGGCAACCCAAGGCATTGCAGAGCAAAACTGCAGTCAGGCTGACATGAAAATAGAGGGATAGTGGCACCATGAGGCATTAAACCATTGATTTCTTAATGAGAAGCATCAAAGAAAATTGATTAAGTCTTTAGTGTCCAAAGACCACCAACACTAACAGGCCCATGCAATATTTAAATCGGGTGCAGCGGTAAAAAGGAGCTGCTAGGGAATCTGTGCGGCCCGGTGCCTCCTCGGCAGCGAGCGCTCAAGAGAGGCGGCAATCAGGTTAGGAAAATGGATGCCTAATTTTATGAGCGTCCCGTTTCCTAACCTGACTGCAGGCACGCTTTTTTTTTTTTTTAATTCTCCTATTTTGGTTCCTCCGACTTAAAATCGCAAAAATATTAAGTCAGAGGAACCAAAAAAAGGGACAGAAAATCAGTATTTTCTGCTTTTCTGTTATTTTTTGGGGCTCTCAAGAATTAACACCTGCTCCAGGCAGGCGGTGATTTTTGCAGGTTAAAATCTGCGCATTGGGTGCACATTTTTCTTTTTGAATCAGGGGGAAATAGGTAATAGCCTCCACAACATGAATTTACATGTAAGGAGCTCTACTACCTACATGCCCGGGCAGGCGTAACTTTCTGAACAAAGGTAGAGGGGGATTTAGTTAGGGCTGGGGGGTGGGTTAGGTAGGAGAAGGGAGGGGAAGGTGGGGGGCGGAAAAAAGGTTCCCTCCTAGGCCGCTCCGATTTTGGAGCGGCCTCGGAGGGAACGGAGGCAGGCTGCTCGGCTCGGCACACACAGGTTGCACAATTGTGCACCCCCCTGCGCACGCCGACCCTGGATTTTATAACATACGGGTGGCAGCGTGAGCATGTTATAAAATCGGGCGTAGAGTTGTTCGCGCCAGGGTGCGCAAACAAATCTACGCCCGCGCATAACTTTAAAAATCCGCCCCACTGTGATTAGAACAAAGCAGTCAGATATTCACCAGGGATTACACATTTAAGTTTGATGTAACATAAAGGAAGCTCAGAGTAAATGAACATGGGAAAACTTTTGAACACTGCTGATTATAGCAAATTTTAATTTTGATTGAGATAAAAATAAGACTTGTAGGTTGTAATACAACCAATATTTTTCTGTTTTTCATTTACCTGTTCAGCCTGATGGAGTGATTTATGTGTGTAATCCATGGCTGATGTTCTCCCCTTATAAACATGTAAACTGGATTTAGCCATTTTTGGTGATTTGTAATCGCAATTTGGCATCAAATTAGATCATTGATCCAGGTCGCATGCACGGCATAAAACTGTGCGAGAGATGGCTCCTGTATGAATAAACTCAATCCGCCTGTATCTAGGGCACTCAGATCATTCCCCGTCATGAGATCCAGGAGTGACCCATTACCTAGTCCTAAGTCTGCTAAGAACAGCGAGACCAGTCAAGAAATGCAGTGAGATACAAACCAGATCTGGCTCAGTCTGCCCTTATGGCAAGGAGCTCTCTAGTTACCTTTTAGTTACATTGAGCTCCCCGTATACATTTTATATATATATCATGAGTTTCTGAATAAAGTGTAGCATTCATTCTTTTTCCTTACACCAAAAATATGCTATTACCCTTCCTTTCTGGAATAAGAAACCTACTGCACTGTTCCCTAGACTAGGAAGCTTTGCTGACAGTCACAAGGTCACTACAGTCCCAGGTCATCAGGGACAGGGTGAGCCACGCTAGCCCTTGCCCTGGTGAAATATATAATTCAGGAAAGCTGCTTCCATGCTTCTGTATAACCAAAAATAATTTTGTTGAGAGTACTGGGGGAAAGAAAAATATTTGGTTTCTGCATGTGCAAAGAGACTATGCTACGTCCGTCAAACTTACACTACTTAAAAATCATCCACACTGAATCCAGACGCAGATGCATTAAGAATATCTGCTCTGTGTATGGCAGTGCATGCAACTTTATTTATAAATAAAAAAAAGGCATCCATGAACTTCAGGGAAACTATTAGGTGACAAATAAACACTACTTCTGTATAAATATGTATGTAGTATGGTATTATAAATAGTGTTGTATTTGTATTGTAAACAAGTCTCATCAAGCAAAGGCATGAAAAATAAAACCCCCATAACTGGCCTATATTGTTTTGATCTACATTAAAGTGTTGCCTTTTGCCTTTTAAAGATGATTATATCATCTAATCAATTACAAATGTGATGTCTGCTTATACTGATTTCCGATGGTAAGCTAAAGTTTTAGTTCAAATAAATTAAGACTAGTTTTATTCACATAAAATATATTTTATACAGTGCCACGAGGAAGTGCTCATGGGAACCAGGAGGAGGCGAGGGTGTTCAAGGGCGGGCTGGCCTAGGGAGATACGGTAACCCTCACAGGAAAACTGCAGGGTCAGCACTCAGTCTATGTCCCTCCCTCCCTCCCTCCTGCAACAACCATGGCCTCGATCCTCGAGCCAAGCAGACCCATCTTCCAAAATAAAGACCATCTGCAGGGACTGCTCAGCTAAATGTCCAACTAGCACCTGAGAAAAAGGTGTCAGAAGCTGAGCTGTGCCCCAGCTACGCCCCCCCATGAGGCTTGTGTCAGCAGATCTTAAGCAGATGGTTTTAAGAAATGCCGATGAAAGGACATCCTCGAGACATGCCCTGGCAAGGGCCAGCTTGTGTGTACACTGGCATGTCTCTAACGGGTTCAGAGTAAAGCCTTGGACCGCAGGAGGAAACTCCAAGCCTAGGAAAGCTGAGGGCCGGCAGGTCAGCCGTTAGGCAGCTGGGACACTACTGGAAGAAAGCTTAGCCCAGTGCAGGAACGGTGAAAGGCACCGCCGAAAAGGAAAACCTGCAACCCTATTCATTCAGTGACCGCCCTCTGTACGCTTATGGATCACACGAAGGACTGGGTGGGAAGTCATATTTTCCACAAGGGGCCGCTGTGAATTGTTTTAATAAAGGTGCTAAATGGAACATTTAAACTCCATATTCTGTGAAAGCCATCATCTTCTTTGGTATCCCGAGGGCCCTTCATCCCAGATGGCTTGTGGGCGCCAGCATCAGCCATGCTGTGGGCGAGGATGGGTTGCGCTGTCCACCCCAGCGAGATCATTCCTTGCAGCTGTAGTGGAAAGGTGGCTTCTGTTTCAGTGCAAAGGGTGGCAAGAGGTGCTGAAGTCAAGATTAAAGAAGATCATGAAGGAGATTGGGGAAGAGAGGCACATGAAAGAGGTTGTGAGGGAAAAAAAAAGGAAAGAGAGCAGCATGGAAAAAAAGGGCAGAGACCCAAGTGAGAGAAGAGCTGATAAGGAGAAGAATTGGGGGAAATGGAGTTAAAAGAGAGTGAGACAACATTAGCTATACTGTCAGTAATCTTCCATGCTCCCTCTCTCTCTCCCTTCCACCTGCAATCACATGTACGCTCTCTCGCTCTCCCACATGCAGACATACATGTGCACTTTCTCTCCTGTTCTTCCACATGCAATCACACACATACTCCCTCTCTCACTTCCACAAGTAATCACACACATGCTCTTGCTCTCCCACATGCAATCACACACACGTGCTCCCTCTCTCTTACTTCCACGTGCAATTTTGCCAGCGTCCGGTTTCCGAGCCCGTGGCTGTCAGCGGGCTCGAGAACCGACGCCGGCAAAATTGAGCGTCGGCTGTCAAACCCGCTGACAGCTGCCGCTCCAGGCCAAAAGGAGGCGCTAGGGACGCGCTAGTGTCCCTAGCACCTCCTTTTGCCTGTTTCTACCACCGGGCCTCATTTAAATAGAGAATCGCACGCACAGGAGAGTGGCCTGTGCGTGCACTGGGAGAGCGGGCATTTGCCCGCTCTCCCGCGGACTTTACTGTATCGGCCCGTCTGTTAACTGCCACCTTACTACCCCATTGCTCTGTACCTTTACCTGCTGTACTTTAACCTGACTGTACTTGTACCTGACCATGTTGTTGATCTTTGTACTACCCATCTAAACTATCCTTCCTGTCGAAATTTGTAAACCGTTGTGATGGCATAACCGAATGACGGGATATAAAACTCGATAGATAAATAAATAAATAGTGGGCCCAACTCAGCAGGGAGAACGTAAGAACAGCTCCTTACTCCTCAGCCTAAGCCCTGTGAGCTTCCTGCAGCAAGAAAAAGAAGCCATTGTTTATTTTCTTAGAATTCATTTTTTTCCACTTTTTCTGTAAATAAATACACATTCATTCCTTGTCTAGCCTGCCTTTGTCTCAGGCCATGCATCTCCTGCAAGTGTGCCTTAGTCAGCTCTTCCTCCTCCTCTTCTTCACCCCGATTCTCTCGCTGTCCCCCTCTGGAGGAGGCAGGCCTCTGCTTTTGGCAAGGTTGTGTAGCATACAGCAGGCTAGAAAGATCTCTCACACTTTAGGGGGGCTGTAAAGAAGGCATCCTCCTGATCCGTCCAGACATTGGAAATGTGTTTTAAGTAAGCCAAAGGTTCTCTCAATGACGGCCCTGGTCTTCCAGCGTGCCCTGTTGTAGCACCACTCAGCTGCAGTCCCTGGGGTAGCTATGGGGATCATGAGCCAGGTTTTGAGTGGGTAGTCTCGGTCACCTGTAGGGGAGAAGCCACAGAAAAGTTGAGTGGCATATACCTTTTGGGTTTGAGAGTGGGACTCTTCACAGGACTAGTTTTTAGCAGGCCTGCAGTGCCAACACCCAAGCCAACCTAAACATTAGGGAGACATCAGGAAGCGGTGAACTTGGTATGTGGTGTAAGCGATGGGCACCTTCCTGCCTAGTAGCCATCCCCCAGTGAGGTGTCCTTGCTGGAAGCGGTCATGAATTCTTGATTGCGAGAGAATGTAGGCGTCGTGAGTGGATCCTCGAAAACTGGGCCTGACGTTCATGATGGCCTAGGTCACAGACCACTTGCATACTGAGGGAGTGGAAGCCCTTGCAGTTGCAGTAGGCAGCCTTGTTTCCCCCTGGTGCCCTTATGGAGACGTGAGTGCAGTCGATAGCTCCCAATACAGAGGGCAAATGTGCAATTTGATAGAAATCAGTCATTACTTGGTGGTGTTGCTAAAAAGTGTTGTGTCTCCCTGAGCAAGGCAGTCAGGACCTGCCCTATACACATAGAGGTGGCAGACTGACTGATTCCGGATGTCACACCTAGAGGTATCTGGAAGGTGCTAGTAGCAAAAAAAGGCCAGGGTGGTAATGAATTTCATATTTACTGGCAAGGCATGGCCCCCTTTGGGTGGTAGGTTGAAGGTCCCACTCTAACAGCTGGTACTGTATGAATTCCTTGCCAAACCTGAATTTGTGCATGACCTGCTCCTCTGACAGATCCAGAAACGGTGTCCTAGTCCTGTAAACTCTATAAGGGGTACCTCCTCCTCCTCCTCAGCTGTATTTATCTGAGTACCCAGGCAGCTATTAGAATCGGAACACTCCAAGAATGAGAACCCCCCCTCACTGTGAAGGTACAACACACCCTCCTAGCCTCTTTTGTAGGCCCCCCCTGTTCCTGTCTCATCCCTTTCTATTTCTCTAAACACAAGTCTACACCTGAATATCTTTTTAAAACAGTGTAACCCTCTTTATCCCTGATTCACAAGCCAGGTGGGCATGTCCCTATAACGCTCTCAGAGTCCCCCAGTAGGTCCCAGTCTGTCCCCCACACACTCCCTCCCACTCCCTGACCAGGTTCTGTGTCCACTCACCCAGAGACACCAGCCCAGCCAAGGAAAACACAGGACTGAAAATGAAAGTTTGCCCTGCCTCACACAAACAGGCAGCAGCAAATGTGCGTGCATCTATGTGCCGAAACGCGCCACCTCATAAGCACGCGTCCCTTATAAAATACGTCATACGCGCATATGTGTGTGAAGCCCGCCCCGACACCCCTAGTTTTTGTGCATACATATATATGTGCGTGCACAAATACCAGTTTTATAAAATAGCATTCCCATGCGCTGGGCACACATGCGTGAGTATCCGTTTTCGCATGCACAGGCCTTTCAAAATTCACCCTTATGACAGTAACTTTTAAAGAGGCATGCGAGTGCGCATATTCATCGGCCTGCGCCCAGGGATGTGGCTATTTTATAACATACGCACGCATGTTATAAAATAGCCCGGCGATGCACACAAGTGCGCCTAATTGTAAGTGGATGTGCGCACAAAACCCACTTCCACTACAAACATAGGGAAATGTGCTGACGCCATTGCCTGTTTTACCAGTTCATTCCGAGTTTGCCCAGTCCCCACAACCTTTAAACCCATCCGAAATGGGTGGGGGTTTATTTTGGACTTGCTCGCCATCCACAGCAGAAGTGAAGTTACATAGCAGGGGGCCTCGGGGTACTCCATATCGTGTAAGTATTTACGCACAAATTTCTGGCTAAAGTCCCAAAACACCATGCTCTGCTCAGACCACGCCTCGCCTCTTTTTGAGAAGTACCGAGATGCGCGCACAGCAGAATTTACAAGCGTCTCTGGGCAGGTTTGAAAATCCACTCTGCACACATGAGCTCAACATATTCGATCATCCCCTAATTAATGCGTGCATCAGGCTTTTAAAATTCACCTTTATATGTGCGTAGACGGAGTGAAATCACTATAATTTGTCCTGTCTTTTTCTCTTTAGCTTTGCTGTGTTCATATTTTGGAAAGGTTAAAGGTTATCTTCGGCATCGGTCTTGTCCTTTCTTCTGTACTGTACTTTACTGAGTGTAGGCAGACTGTGCAGCTCTGTCTCTAAAAGGCCTAACTGCTCCATTCCAGGTTTGGCACAGCACATCTGTGCATTCCCTACTGCTTTCCCTGGAGTGGAACGGATAGCCCTTTTTGATTTGAAAGTGTGCGTGCTGCCTCCACTATTGCTTTTATTTTCAGTGCAAAGTTTTGCATTCTGACAGAAGATTGAGATAATGACATTGGCTGTCCTACCAGAGAGACCTAAACATGAGCAGCAGGTGGCAGCTATCCACCCACTCTTAAGAGATGCCAAGGCCCAGTAACTTTCCCAGAGAGGAACATACAAAAACTGGATCAGAGGTTACTAACCCCCTCCCCCTAAAAGTGCTTAATTGAAGACCCCCCCCCCCAAGATGATTCTACTCTGAAGATTTACCACCCCCGATGATTACCTGAAGATTTGTCTCCCTTGCACTGGAGAAGGTTCAGAGAAGGGCGGCTAAAATGATAAAGGGGATGGTACAGCTCCCCTATGAGGAAAGGCTAAAGAGCTTAGGACTGTTCAGCTTGGAGAAGAGACTGAGGGGGGATATGATAGAGGCCTTTAAAATCATGAGAGGTCTTGAATGAGTAGATGTGAATCGGTTATTTACTCTTTCGGATAATAGAAGGACTAGGGGGCATTCCATGAAGTTAGCAAGTAGCACATTTAAAACTAATCAGAGAAAATTATTTTTTCTCAATGCACAATTAAGCTCTGCAATTTGTTGCCAGTGGATGTGATTAGTGCAGTTAGTGTAGCTGGTTTTAAAAAACAGTTTGGATAAGTTCTTGGAGGAGAAGTCCATTAACTGCTATTAACCAAGTTGACATAGGTAATAGCCACTGCTATTACTGGCATCAGTAGCATTGGATTTCCTTAGTGTTTGGGTACTTGTAGCCTGGATTGGCCACTGTTGGAAACAGGATGCTGGGCTTGATGGATCCTTGGTCTCACCCAGTATGGCAATTTCTTATGTTCTTATATTCAGTAATCTGACTGAATGAATAAGGAAGTAAATATATAGGCATTGTTTGGTGAGGGGGGGGGGGGGGGGGGTTGGGGGGAGTGGAAGCAGTACAAATCTCCACCCCATAATATAACCTCCCCCAAACTATCACATCCATGCTCATCTGAAGATTATTCCACCCCCCATAGCTTATAACTCCTGAAGATCAACCACACCAATGCCAACTGGATGTGATGGTTGTCATGTGTGTTTCTCCAGACAAGCAGCCGAGTATCGGAGAGTGAAATCTAGGCAGCTGATGGTAGTAAGTCTTCTGCCTATGCCAGTCCCCTTCCTTTTATGTTGAGCTCTCAAGGCTTGGCAGCTGGCGAGGCATGAGAAACAGGGGTAGTCCCGTATATGAATAAGGAGCAAGTGTCTGAAACAGAGCGAGGAGCTGGAACAAACCAGGAATAGGGAGGAGAGAAGGCAGGTACACTAAAAGTAGAACCTAGAGACGAAGAAGTCTTCTGGACACCGGAACAGAGCCAGAGTATGAGGACTGGAAGGTGGGGCCAAGCTCAGGCGACTGACTGATGAGACTGCCCCAGTATAAATATAAGACTATATAGGAAATAGGATGACCACCAGAAAGGGGGGGGAGAACGAGGGACACAGGGCTGGGAGGACTGGATAGATAGTCCAGGCAGCTCACAGTGCCACCCACAGGCTGGAGAACTCAGCAACAGATCCTTACACTGGAAAGGCAGATCTTCATACAATCCAAAAATGCTAATCTAAGTTTTCCCTTGAATATTTTTGGTAAAAATGTACTTTTTGTATAACATAGTAACACAGTAATGATGGCAGAAAAAGACCAACTGGCCCATCCAGTCTGCCCAGCAAGTTTCTTATGGTGGTAACTGCTGCTCCATACCGATTACCCTCATGTTTCTGTTAAAGTTAGCAACTGCTGCTCTGTACTGTTTATCCCCAAGCCTTATGTTAAGGGCAGTAATATTTACAATCAAAACCAAACAACTGTCAAACCCATAATAAAATTACTGCTAGCAACATTTTTACGGGGTGAGCAGCCTTCCTGATCATTCAGACCTTGCTGCTGCTTGACCTGCTTTGCTTTTGGACTTGGCCGTAGAAGCAGACCTGTGCTTTTTCCCTAAATGTCTGCGTATCAGTGCCCGGGACTGTAAAAGTCAGGGCCCAGCATTGGCTGTTGTCTGCATCCAATTCCCCCTTTTCCCCCTGCCGAAGCGGAGAGCAGTGCTGCAGTTGCATGAAAAGCATCCAGGCTAATTGGTTAAAGGTAGTAATCCCCTTGCCTTCTGTTAAGGGCAGTAACTGTCTCTCCATGCAGGTTCCCCCCACCCCCACCCCCTTCATTTCCAATCTCCAGCCTTTAGGGATCCATTGTGTTTATCCCATAAACAGAATGCAATTTCATTGCCAGTAAGAAAGTCATATGTTAGCAAACGTGAGAGGAGTGAATGAAAGAACAAGTATTCCTGTGCCCCGGGGGTACTTCTAGAGCAGGGCTTTCCAAACATTTAGCCAATGTGACCCCATTTTAGCACTTGAAAGCTCACATGACCCAAGAGGATGATCAAAACAAATCAGCAGGGGTGCGCTCCCCTCTCTTAACCTCCACCCTCTCCAGTTGATCCTCTCAAACCTCCCCCCAGCCGACTCCTTCCCCCCCCAGCAAGCCCCTTCTTACAGCCCCAGCTCCTCTCACCTCACCAGGCCATCTCCTTCACCCCTTCCAGCCCCTTCTATATCCCCTCAGCCAAGTCCTCTCACCATCAAGTCTTTCTTATAACCCCCAATTATCCCCTCCTACTCACCCCGTTCCCTTCTCACACTCATCGCCCATCCCCCCTCTCATGTCCTAGCTTCGCTTCTTCCCCTTCGCCTTCCCTTCCTTCTTTTCATCCCACAACCGATTCCCTCTCACCCCCAGCTTCTCTTTCATCCTCCTGTTCAGTCATTCTCCCTCTCTTACTATCCACAGCCAATCCCTCTCCATCTAATTTAACCCTCCTGAATCTGATTTCTCCCTTCAGACAGCCCTATCTCCAAAAATCTCCCAGGCCAGGGTCAGTGACATTTTCCTTTTGGCCTGGGCCAAAGGTGAATAACTACTGGTGGGAAGATTAGACAGGCAGATATGGGGCAACAGTTATCTCTTGGGTAGCTTCAATGTAGGGTGGAGAGAGGGGCAGTGGCAATCTCCATTAGCCCATGGACCCTGAGCTCTCCTGTCCTGTCATGGCTGGTCCCAACCTACATGGCCATCTGCAAGTGGCAGCAGAATTGGTAATGAAAGTCAGCATAGAGCCTCCGAGCCAGTGCAAGCTCACAGGCTCTGCAGTGGTCCCAATCCCTCCTCGTGCAGGGCTTCCTGTTACCATAGAAACTCATGGGATGAAGGTCCACTGCAAGGCCTATAAATGCAGACTTTCACACTAATGCTGCTACTGATGGCCGAAGAGCACCACTGTTTGAGACACTTGGACCCCAGCTGAAGGTTTTGTGACCCCTATTTGGGGTCTTGACCCACAGTTTGGGAAGCCCTTTGCTAGAGTATGTTTGAAACTTTGGGAGAACAGCAAAATCAACTAGATTAAAAATGCTAAATACTAGAAAAATTAAGTTCCTTATCAACTATCTAATAGACAAAATATGTTATAGCAGATTTGGTCCATGGAGAATCCCTTAAATGTGCTAATTGTGTTATGCACCTAGGGGTAGATTTTTAAAAAATGCGCGTTCGCGTACTTTTGTTGGCGCACCAGTCGCAAACAAAAGTACGCTGGATTTTAGTAGATACGCGTGTAGCCGCGCGTATCTTCTAAAATCCAGGATCGGCGCGTGCAAGGCTGCCGATTTTGGCCATCCGGCGCGCGCCGAGCCGCGCAGCCTGCCTCCGTTCCCTCCGAGGCCGCTCCGAAATCGGAGCGGCCTCGGAGGGAACTCTCTTTCGCCCTCCCCTCACCTTCCCCTCCCTTCCTCTACCTAACCCACCCCCCCGGCCCTATCTAAACCCCCCCCTACCTTTGTCCATGGATTTACGCCTCCCGGAGGGAGAAGTAAATCCACGCGTGCCAGCAGGCTGCTGGCGCGCCGAGACGCAACCCGGGGGTGGTTCTGGAGGGCACGGCCACGCCCCCGGACCGCCCCGGGCTGAAACCACGCCCCCAGGTGAGCCCCCGAAACGCCGCATCCTGCCCCCAAAACGCCACAATCGGCCCCGCCCCCGACACGCCCCCCCCGACACGCCCCCGACAAAAAACCCCGGGACTTATGCGAGTCCCGGGGCTCTGTGCGCACCGGCAGGCCTATGGAAAATAGGCACGCCAGCGCGCAAGGCCCTGCTCGCGTAAATCCGGGCGGATTTACGTGAGCAGGGCTTTTAAAATCCGCCCTCTAGGAAATAGTCACTAGGGATAACACTCCTGCTGTAGACATTGCATTTTGCATTCAGTCAGCATCTGAAGTGTTTGGAAGGCTATTGAACCATCTTTGGTATCAGTATCATATCACTACTGAGGTCTGGGGAAGCTAGAGTTCAAATCCACTTCTCCCACTGATGTTCTTTGTGTCTTCGGGCAGGTCCCTTTGCCCTCTCTTCATTGCCTCAGGTACAACTTAGATTTTAAGCCCTTTGGAGCAGGGAAATAAGTAACTGTACCTAAACTGTGAAGGACCCCAAGCTTGGATATGGAAAATTAAGAAATTAATCCTTATACAGGCGACACACTAAAAGCTTAGAAGACTGCAATTGAAACATCTGTGGCAGTTTGTAGGCATCAAGAGGATAATTTTCAAAGGCATTTCCATAGGTAAACAGTCCTTTACCTGTGGAAGCAGCCTGTCATAAAACTGCTTGCCTGATATGTATGTAAATTGACCTGGACTGAGCTGAGGCAGGGTTTGCACTTACACAAATATTTGTACATTTTCAAAAGTATGTGCATAAAATTTCCCCAAATATTTCTGCATCCCTAATAGCAGGTATAATTGTGTGTGGGTAGTTTTGGTGGGGTACTTTTCAAAGTGAACTTGTGGATGTAGGCTTGCTTTGAAAATTGATGAAAGCTGTTAGTGTAGCTGCATTTACAAAAGGTTTGGATAAGTTGCTGGAGGAAAAGTCCATAAGCCAATATTAAGGTGGAGTTGCAGAAATCCACTGCTTAACCTTGCGAATAGCAGCATGGAATCTACCTATCCTTTGGGACCTGGATTGGCCACTGTTGGAAACAGGATACTGGGCTTGATGGATTTTTAGTCTGATCCAGTATGGCAAACTTTATGTTCATTGCCTCCATTTTTAAGGACTTCAGCAGGGGTACCCCTATTGCAAGATTACTGTGTATATTGCAACAATTGTTAATATTCATGTCTAATTCAACTTACTAGTAACATAGTGTGGTTAATTTTGGAATTCTGTTTATGTTAAGTCATGCATTACCAATACAAAATGTTACAATTTCAAAATTCGTGACAGTACAGTTATTAAGGGAGGATAGGGCTCAAGATGGGGCTCAAGAGAGTTGAGGTGATAGGGCATACATGATGGATTGGGTTGCCCGGAAACTGCCTCACTGGCAATGTCACGGGAGCTGCGCAACTGTTGCAAGGGTACTTCCAGAAACATTCCAGCTCTAGGCAGAAGTAAACATAATTGGCTTTTTGCAGTCAAAGTGGCAATTAAAAACAGCCCAAGTATATGGGTGAATAGTCCTTTCTGGCTGGTTCCTGGGCAGAATGAAGATATTAATGGAGCATCTATGAAGGCTCTAGCACCTGCACACCACAAATATTTTTCCTAGATCAATGCTGAATCTTTTTCGTCACAATTAACCCCAAATATCCCCTTTTATGATGGGTGCTATTCAGCTAAAAAATATTATTCTATCATACTTGCTCCCCAAAGTCGAGAATACAGTAAGTGAATCGAACCTTGTATATTTATACACTAGCCGTTAAGCCCGTAACAACGGGCTCGGTCCATTTCCTTCCCACTCCCTCCCCCTCATTCTCCCTCCTCCACTCTCACCCCCCTCCCTCTCACACCCCTCCCCCTCCTCTCATCCCCCTCTCACCTCCTCTCTCCCTCCCCCTCTCACCCTCCCCCTCTCTCTCACCTCCCTCTCTCCCTCCCCTCTCTCACCTCCCTCTCTCCCTCCCCCTCTCTCTCACCTCCCTCTCTCTCACACCTCCCTCTCTCTCACCTCCCTCCCTCTCTCTCTCTCTCACCTTCCCTCTCACCACCTTCTCCTCCCGCTCCTGCCGGCAGATCTCGGAGGGGGGGGGGTGTCACTCCCGTGCGCGCGGCGCTGCTTCTCCTGCCGCTCCTGCCGGCAGATCTCGGGGGGGGGGGGGTGTCACTCGCGCACGGTGCTGCTGCTTTCCGCGCGCGGCGCTGCTTCTCCTGCCGGCAGATCTCCGGGGGGGGGGGGGGGTGTCACTCGCGACTCGCGCACGGCGCCTCTGCTCCTCCTCCCGCTCCTGCTTCGCGGCCGCCGCCGCTCCTGCGGCCCCACCGCCATGTTTTTTGTTTCGGGCACGCACGGCTCTGACCAACGTGCTGGCCCGCACATGCGCGGTAGAGCTGCTCTCTACTGCGCATTTGCGGGCCGTCGGTCAGAGCCCATTTATAAGGTAGATATTGGATCTGGTTCATCAAAGGATTTTTACCAGATGCAGACTGAGAGAAAACTTTGGCTTGACTGTTTCAATACTTGAGCTATTTGGATCAAATGCTAACTTACCTGAGGTTTTGTTTTCTTTTCCTCTGATGTAAAAATGGAAGCGAATGGTCTTTTCTTCTCTTTTGGCTGCTCAGTGACCTTCTTTACCCCGCTTCTAAAACTTGCTTTTAACTCCGATACTACTATTTAAGGCACAAGCATGTATCCTAAAATAAAGATGAAGAGGCATCCTCTGCTGCCCATGTTTCTATCACCCCTGCCTTCTTAGTGTACCTGACAGAGGCCCAAATAACTGCTTTTTCTGAGCTAAATAGCCCAGGAAGAGTGGGAGGGCTGGGAGACAAAAGCAAAAATAACAATGTCTACGACTGCTCCCACCCCTCTGCATATTGCAAAAATCACAAACTGTCAGGGACTGGCAGGTTGGAGTCTGGGAATACCCCCATAGAGGAAGTGCATGGCTGCAGGGCAGGACTGGAGCTTGGCTTCTGTCTATCCAACTCCCTCCCTGCAGGTTGAGCCTTTTGGTTCTGGGGGCTAGTTGGGCTTGTCTCCGGCTGTACGTCATTGTGCAGGCTGTGAGCTGGATACAGGTACCAGCTGGGGCTCGAAACAGACACAGACTAAAGGCTGGAACTGGCTGGGGCTGGATACAGACTGAATGCAAGGATGGCTGGGGATGGACAGAGAGACAGACTGAATGCAGAGACTGGCTGGGGGGTGGACAGAGAGACAGACTGAATGCAGAGACTGGCTGGGGGCGGACAGAGAGACAGACTGAATGCAGAGACTGGCTGGGGGGTGGACAGAGAGACAGACTGAATGCAGGCACTGGCTGGGGATGGACAGAGAGACAGACTGAATGCAGAGACTGGCTGGGAGCGGATAGAGAGACAGACTGAATGCAGGGACTGGCTGGGAGTGGATAGAGAGACAGACTGAATGCAGGGACTGGCTGGGGGTGGACAGAGAGACAGACTGAATGCAGGGACTGGCTGGGGTAGACAGAGAGACAGACTGAATGCAGGGACTGGCTGGGGGTGGATAGAGAGACAGACTGAATGCAGGGACTGGCTGGGAGCGGATAGAGAAACAGACTGAATGCAGGGACTGGCTGGGAGTGGATAGAGAGACAGACTGAATGCAGGGACTGGCTGGGAGTGGATAGCGAGACAGACTGAATGCAGGGACGGGCTGGATACAGGAAAAGACAGGAACCGGGACAAGGGGTGGACTGGACAGAACAGGCAACAGTAAACAGGGAAGCCCAATAGTGAACAAGGCTGGCTAGGAGAACCTAGCAGGTCCAGAGGCCATAAGGCAATACAAGATGCCACAAGGCAAGGCAGGAAGCCTGGGTAGGCTGCAAGGGATGGCAGGAGGTTGTGGTAGGTTGCAAGATAGGACAGTAAGGACAAAGTGGCCAGGTCAGCAAGCCAAGGTGACTCGAAGAGGCATTGAGCAGACTCTGTTAAATAGGACTGAAGCTGAGGCGTGATGTGACCACTGCAGATGTAACTGGCAGAAGTGTGAGCGAAGCTGGCTGGAGGCCTCTGCTGGTGGGGAGGTACCATAGCAGGTAAAACCAGGGCAGGGTGAGGCTGAACAACAGGCAAAACTGTTACACAAACATTTGCTAAATAATGCCAGATAGAGTTAAAAAGAGCAAAAACACACAGAAAACTAATGTAAAACTTTTCAAAATCACATAATATATGTCAAATATAAATATCTGATTATCTTTGCATTTTTCTCTCCTTTCTTTTTATGTTTGGCCTCGACTCTTGTTCCTGCTTTATTTTTCCTGCTCCGGCTCTCCTCATGTTTCTCTTTCCCCTTCCATGTCAGGACTCTCCAGATTCAGAAACCTTTATTGTCAAAACAATATAGAGTAGGGGTAAATTTTTTTTTTTTTTTAACAATCTGCATAAGAAAGTCAGCAAATGCGCACATAGATAACACCAAATTTCAATATGAACTTGTGTACATGTGTTCACTTGGAAAATTAGCCTACCACTACTATCTGCACACTCTTACATCTGCTAATTTATGTGCAGAAACATTTTGGGAAAATTTACAAACATACTTTTGAAAATCCAAAAGTATTCATGTAAATCTAAACCTTCCTCAACTGTACCCCCAGTAACACCTCAGCTCAGTGTGGAGAAAGCAGTTGCTTCTCTGTAACAGGTGTTCTTCGAGGGCAGCAGGATGTCAGTCCTCTCTGTGGGTGACGTCATCCGATGGAACCTGGCAGAGAAGCTTCGAGCTTGCTCCCCTACCCACATCACCATGTCCCACGCGTGATCCCTCCAGTCCATGACGAAGTTAAAGACTTGGAGAAACACACTCTGCGAGGACCAACATCCTACTGTCCACAGAGAACACTTGTTACAAAGAAGCAACTCTGCTTTCTCTGAGGACAAGCAGGATAGCAGTCCTCACACATAAGGAATCCCTCACTACCAGGGGCGGATTGGCCTAGCGGGGGATCGGGCATCTCCCAGTGGGCTGGTCGCTCTAGTCACATGGTCTGCTGAGCGCGGCCATGACAGAGCCGCGCTCGGCAGACCACGTGGTATCTCCTGGGCCAGCCCAGGCAGCGAATCCCCGGGCCGGTCGTCATCAGGAATCCGCCCCTGCTCACTACACACAGTCCTGAAAGTAGAAAGTACTCAAACATGTTTCTGTGTGGAGCAGGAGAAAGGAGCTAGAGCCTTTCCCAAACAACACAAGGCAAATCTCCACTTCAAAACCGTAGGATTTCCTGAAAGCCAGAAGAATACAAGACCTATCCTCAGACAGATTCAGAGTTTGCAGGCTATCCTTTCAACATCCAGGCTGGGAGGGCCAGGGATCCAAGGTTGGGGTCTCGTAGCAGCCCCCAATCCTCACTGGGGAATTCCTCAACTTGACTGGATCCTCACTGGGGAATTCCTCAACTTGACTGGATGTAGGACATCTGGATCCCATATGAGTTTCAATAAGGTCTTTGCCACCAGAGGAACATAAGAAATGCCATACTGGTTCAGACCACAGGTCCATCAAGCCCAGCATTCTGTCTTTGACAGTGACCAATCTAGATCACAAGTACCTGGTAGGATCCCAAAGAATAGGTCCAATTCTTGGTTAAAAGGAAGGTATTGTATTATATGCAAGAGAAGACTATTGTCTAATTTTATTTATGTTTTTTTTGTTGCTAGTTTTAACATTTGGGTTTTATGAATGTTTATTATACACCAGATAGAAATTTTGATCTGTGGTATATAAATTATATAACTAAATATTTAAATAAATATGCATGATTAATAGTAGTTTATGGACTTTTTCTCCAGGACCTTGTCCAAACCCTTTTTCAATCCAGCTATGCTAATTGCTTTCACCATATCCTCTGGCAACAAATTCCACAGTTAATTGTGTGCAGAGTGAAAAAAAGACTCTTCAGTTTATTTTAAATGTGTTACCTATTAGCTTCATGGAGTTCCCCTAATCCTAGAACTAAATGACCTAAATCCTAGGCTAAATAACCATTCCCTATTTACTTGTTCCATGCCACTTGTGAGTTTATAGATCTCTATCATATTTCCTCTCAGTTGTCTCTTATCCAGGCTGAAGAGCCCTGTTTAGCCTGTGCAGCCAGCAGCGCAAGACATTTTGTAAATGCATTTTGTATTATTTGTTGGCAATTCAGCTTTTCCAATTTTTTATTTTACTATGAATGTTTATTGTAATCCACTTACATTTGTAGATAAGCAGACCATATATTTTTAAATAAAGACATGAGATGCTGACAAGTGCAAAATGGCAACACGTGATATTGAAGATGGTGCTTGTCTACTAGAAATCTGAGATACTTCCAGTGAGCTGGCCAGATTTCTGTAGGTGTAAGCATCATTTAGATCTAGAGAGCATAGCTAGTTCCCTTTTTCTAGAAAAGGAAGCAGAAGGCCAAGGGAAAAGGAAACCATGTCTAGTTTTCCCAATTAGTCCACCAGTTTGTCCAATTAACATCAAAGTCTTTCAGACCCCTCTGATTCTTCATCCTTCATGCCACCCAGTTGACCCAGACCTCTCACCTTGTCCTATAAGCCCTAAAACTTGAGATCTACAGACTTGCTCCTCATCAGGAGCACCAGTAAAGTTATGCGGATATCTAGCCTATGCGCGCTGCAGTTTTTCAGTTTTAAAATATGGAGCTGTGCAGGTAAGTGTTGGTCCCCCTTTTCCGCCCCCTTATTTCTCATGCGCGCACAGGTACATACACAAATAATTTGTGGCTTTCTAAAATCCGCATTGCTGGTATGTGGCCTGCATACACATGTATGGGGCATTTTTGCGCAAGCAATGCTTTTAAAATCAGTCTTTAAAGTTTTATGTAAACCTTTGGCCCAGACTAACCTCAGACAATTGGGTTCTCAGCGTAATCAGAAGAGGATACAGATCATGCCTAGTGAATATTCCTCTAAATCCTCTTCTGAAAAGTATTTTGGCAGCTTCTCCACATCTGGAATGGCTTCAAAAGGAGCTTTTTTTGTCCTCCTAGAGGCAGTCAAACACTTTCCATCAGAGGAAAGAGGGCAGGGATCCTACTCAATGTATTTCCTGATCCCTTAAGTGTACATGGGAGCTCTGTACCATCCTAGACCGCAGGGCACTGAACAACTTGTAAGGGAAAAGTTCAGCACATGCTTCATGAGAGCATATTTTAAAATCTGATTACGTACCACATTAAAGGCAGCAAAGTCCTATGAAAGACCCTTGCATTATCTTTGCTAGAGTAACCTCTTAAAATTAGGAGCATACTTACGGGCAGTTGGTGCATTTTAAAACACATGTAAATGATTTAAAATTCCAGCATATCTTTACTCGCACGCTGATAGGCGTGTGTATGGGCACATGCATGCTTGTTTTAAAATTACCGGCTTAGCCTTCATTCAACAGCAAGTTTCTCTAGTATGGATACTAGGATCTCATCCCAGGTTTTGGCTGGGATGCAGGCTGTGGTTTTTGGCCCTCTGCTGTCTGGGACAAAAACAAGGATCTAGCTTCTGGCAATGATGAGTGGAATGGTGTGATGTGACTCTTCGAAGGACAGAGATGTCTACTCGATGCCCCATTCCCAAACCTCCTGGCTGAGGACAGTAGGTCTGGAGCATCGTGCCGTGGTCTTTTATCAAAGCAAGTTAAATGTAAGACACTGATAAGACAGGCTAAGAGAGAATTTGAAATGAGGTTGGCCATAGAGGCAAAACCTCACAACAAAAACCTTTTAAAATACATTCGAAGCAGAAAGCCAGCGAGAGAGTCGGTTGGACCGTTAGATGATTGAGGAGTTAAAGGGGCACTTAGGGAAGATAAGGCCATTGCGGAAGATTAAATAATTTCTTTGCTTTGGTGTTTACTGAAGAGGATGTTGGGGAGATACCCTTTCTGGAGACACTTTTCAAGAGTAATGTTTCAGATGAACTGAAATAATTCACGGTGAACCTGGAAGATGTGGTAGGCCAAATTGACAAACTGAAGAGTAGTAAATCACTTGGACTAGATAGTTTAGTTCTGAAAGAACTAAAAAATTAAATTATAGACCTATTTCTATTCATTTGTAACCTATCATTAAAATCATCTGTTGTACTTGAAGACTGGAAGATGGCAATGTAACCTCGATATTTAAAAAGGGCTCCAGGGATAATCCTGCAAACTATAGGCTCGTGAGCCTGACTTCAGTGCAGGAAAAATAGTGGAAACTATTATAAAGAATAAAATCTCAAAACATTTAGTTAGACATGGTTTAATGGGACACAGCCAGCATGGATTTACTCAAGGGAAGTCCTGCCTTACAAATCTCCTACATTTATTTGAAGGGGTGAATAAACATGTGGATAAAGTTGAACCGATAGATGTGGTATATTTGGATTTTCAGAAGGCATTCAACAGTCCCGCATGAGAGGCTTCTAAGAAAACTAAAAAGTCTTGGGATAGGTGATGTCCTTTTGTGGATTGCAAGCTGGTTAAAGGACAGGAAACAGAGAGTAGGATTAAATGGTCTGTTTTCACAGTGGAAAAAGGTAAACAGTGGAGTGCCTCTGGGATCTGTATTTCGACCGGTGCTTTTTAATATATTTATAAATGATCTGGAAAGGGGTGTGATGAGTGAGGTGATCAAATCTGATGATGGCACAAAATTATACAGAGCAGTTAAATCTCAAGCAGATTGTGATAAATTGCAGGAAGACCTTGCGAGACTGGAAGATTGGGCTTCCAAATGGCAGATGAAATTAAACATGGATAAGTGCAAAGTGTAGCAACCAGAAGAAGAAAGATCAATAAAAGGCAAAGATTCTTTATTATCACAGTATGTAGAAAATAGGCCCGACTCTGGCCGAGTTTCGCTCTATTCAGTGAGATGCTTCAGGGGCTACTATAATTGTAAAACATATATATTAAACATATAAAAACATTAAAAGATGCTTATACATCACAAAAACATAAATAAAAAATCATTAAATATAAATTAAAGTGATGACATAAAATTAAAATTAACAGAAATACACACACAAAAGGTACATAAACATTTAAATTATACTAAACAGTAGCTAAAAACTGGTTTATGTAAATGGAAAAACTTGTATATAATGCAAAAATGTTGTTTTAATCATATTGATTTCTCTTTTTTTTCTTATCCACAAGCAGTGTTCCAATATTTGTTCCTGTACTGTTACAATTAGTATAAATGAAAACATGGTGTCAACAGTGCCTAAGAGGCAAGTACATGGTATTGTATTTCTGTTAATTTTAATTTTGTGTCATTTTAATTTATATTTAATTATGATTTTTTATTATTTATGGTTTTGTGATGTATAAGCATCTTTTAATGTTTTTATATGTTTAATATATATGTTTTACAATTATAGAAGCCCCTGAAGCAGCTCACTGAACAGAGAGAAACTTGGCCAGAGTCAGGCCTAATTTCTACATACTGTGATAATAAAGAATCTTTGCCTTTTACCGATCTTTCTACTTCTGGTTGCTACACTGCCATATTGGATCGGCTTCCGTTGTGTTTCCTAAGTGCAAAGTGTTGCATATAGGGAAAAATAACCCTTGCTGTAGTTACACAATGTTAGGTTCTACCTTAAGAGTTACCACCCAGGAAAGAGATCTAAGCGCCATAGTGGTTAATACATTGAAATTGTCAGCTCAGTGTGCTGTGGTGATCAAAAAAGCCAACAGAATGCTAGGAATTATTAGGAAGGGAATGACAAATAAAACAGCAAGAAACTTGTGAGGGAGTTGGTTGGACCATTAGATGACAGAGGGGTTAAAGGGGCTCTTAGGGAAGATAAGGCCATTGCAGAAAGACTAAATGAATTCTTTGCCTCCGTGTTTACTAATGAGGATGTTGGGGAGATACCAGTTCCGGAGATGGTTTTCAGGGGTGATGAGTCAGACGAACTGAACGAAATCACAGTGAACCTGGAAGATGTAGTAGGCCAGATTGACAAACTAAAGAGTAGCAAATCACCTGGACCGGATGGTATGCATCCTAGGGTTCTGAAGGAACTCAAAAATGAAATTTCTGATCTATTAGTTAAAATTTGTAACCTATCATTAAAATCATCCATTGTACCCGAAGACTAGAGGGTGGCCAATGTAACCCCAATATTTAAAAAAGGCTCCAGGGGCGATCCGAATAACTATAGACCAGTGAGCCTGACTTCAGTGCCGGGAAAAATAGTGAAAACTATTCTCAAGAACAAAATTGTAAAGCATATAGAAAGACATGATTTAATGGAACATAGTCAACATGGATTTACCCAAGGGAAGTCTTGCCGAACAAACCTGCTTCATTTTTTTGAAGGGGTTAATAAACATATGGATAAAGGTGAACCGGTAGATGTAGTGTATTTGGATTTTCAGAAGGCGTTTGACAAAGTCCCTCGTGAGAGGCTTCTACGAAAACTAAAAAGTAATGGGATAGGAGGCGATGTCCTTTCGTGGATTACAAGCTGGTTAAAAGACAGGAAACAGAGAGTAGGATTAAATGGTCAATTTTCTCAGTGGAAAAGGGTAAACAGTGGAGTGCCTCAGGGATCTGTACTTGGACTGGTGCATTTCAATATATATATATATATAAATGATCTGGAAAGGAATACGACGAGTGAGGTTATCAAATTTGCAGATGATACAAAATTATTCAGAAGAGTTACAACACAAGCAGACTGTGATACATTGCAGGACCTTGCAAGACTTGAAGATTGGGCATCCAAATGGCAGATGAAATTTAATGTGGACAAGTGCAAGGTGTTGCATATAGGGAAAAATAACCGTTGCTGTAGTTACACGATGTTAGGTTCCATATTAGGAGCTACCACCCAGGAAAAAGATCTAGGCATCATAGTGGATAATACTTTAAAATCATCAGCTCAGTGTGCTGCAGCAGACAAAAAAGCAAATAGAAATTTAGGAATTATTAGGAAGGGAATGGTTAATAGAATGGAAAATGTCATAATGCCTCTATATCGCTCCATGGTGAGACCACACCTTGAATACTGTGTACAATTCTGGTCGCCGCATCTCAAAAAATATAAAGTTGTGATGGAGAAGGTATAGAGAAGGGCAACCAAAATGATAAAGGGGATGGAACAGCTTCCCTATGAGGAAAGGCTGAAGAGGTTAGGGCTGTTCAGCTTGGAGAAGAGACGGCTGAGGGAGGATATGATAGAGGTCTTTAAGATCATGAGAGGTCTTGAACGAGTAGATGTGACTCGGTTATTTTCACTTTCGAATAATAGGAGGACTAGGGAGCATTCCATGAAGTTAGCAAGTAGCACATTTAAGACTAATCGGAGAAAATTCTTTTTCACTCAACGCACAATAAAGCTCTGGAATTTGTTGCCAGAGGATGTGGTTAGTGCAGTTAGTGTAGCTGGGTTCAAAAAAGGTTTGGATAAGTTCTTGGAGGAGAAGTCCATTAATGGCTATTGATCAATTTTACTTAGGGACTAGCCAATGCTATTAATTGCATCAGTAGCATGGGATCTTCTTAGTGTTTGGGTAATTGCCAGGTTCTTCTGGCCTGGTTTTGGCCTCTGTTGGAAACAGGATGCTGGGCTTGATGGACCCTTGGTCTGACCCAGCATGGCAATTTCTTATGTTCTTATGTTTTTAATGTATGTCATAATGCCTCTGTATCGCTCCATGGTGAGACCACATCTTGAATACTGTATGCAATTCTGGTCACTGCATCTAAAAAAAAGATATAGTTGCACTGGAAAAAGTGCAGAGAATGGCAACCAAAATGATAAGGGGCATGGAACAGCTGCCCTATGACAAAAGGCTAAGGAAGTTAGGGCTGTTCAGTTTGGAGAAGAGGGATATGATTGAGGTCTACAGAATCATGAAAGGACTTGAACAAGTTAATATAAATTGGTTATTTACTCTCTCAGATATTAGAAGGGACTTGGGGGCACTCCATGAAGTTAGCAAGTAGCTCATTTAAAACAAGTCAAAGAAAAGAGTGTGGCTTATTGCGTATAGAGCACTTCCTTTGCAATGGTGCAATATTGTCTCCTATTGATATTTTAACCAAGTACCATATGGAGAGTATAAACTTCTTAGAATATGTCCAACTTCGGCATTTTAATGTAGTATTGCAGATTGGCGGCTCTACGAGAGGGATGGTCTTTATTTGAAAATTATTGCAACCAGGCTGATATATTTGGGCAGCAATTCTCAACCGGTGTGTCATGATACACCAGTGTGTTGCCAAGCACCAGCAGGTTTGTTGCGGCTCCCGATGTCCCACTGCCCCACTTGTGCTTCCCTTCTCCCCATGGGCGGACTGGCCGATGCAGTTGATAGGGGAGTGCCACCGCGGAGGCCAGGCCGGCAGCAACTGAAGAGCGAAGGCCAGACTTATTGGGTCAAACAATGAGAAGAGGCTCCACATGAGCTTGTGTGCGTGTAAGAGTGGCAGCTTTGTGGTTGGGTGGTAGAATGGGAGAAAGAGCATTTGTGTGTGATTGAGAGCTTGTATGTAAGTGACAGAGCATGTGTATGATTGAGAGACAGACTGTTCGGAGGTGTGTTTCTGTGAGGGAGACAGACTGTCAGGAAGATGACTGGTGTGCGTGTGTGTCAGAGACAGAGACTGGTCAGGGAGGTGACTGGTGTGGGTGTGAGATAGAAACTGGTCAAGGAGGTGACTGGTGTGTTTGAGAGAGACAGATTGGTCAGTGAGGTGACTGGTGTGTGTGTGTGTGTGTGAGACAGAGACTGGTCAGGGAGGTGACTGGTGTGGGTGTGAGATAGAAACTGGTCAAGGAGGTGACTGGTGTGTTTGAGAGAGACAGATTGGTCAGTGAGGTGACTGGTGTGTGTGTGTGTGTGTGTGTGAGAGACAGAGACTGGTCAGGGAGGTGACTGGTGTTTGTGTGTGTGAGACAAAGATTGGTCAGGGAGAAGACTGGTGTGTGTAAAACAGAGACTGGTCAGGAAGGTGACTGGGGTCTGTGTGTGAGAGACAGTGACTGGTCAGGGAGGTGACTGGTATCTGTGTGTGAGAGAAAGATTAGTCAGCAAGGTGACTGGAGTGTGTGTGAGAGACAGAGATTGGTCAGGGAGGTGACTGGTGTGTGAGAGAGACAGACTGGACAGGGAGGTGACTGGTGTGTGTGTGTGTGTGAGATCAGAGACTGGTCAGGGAGGTGACTGGTATGTGTGTGAGGAAGAGAGACTGGTCAGGGAGGTGACTGGTACATTTGTGAGGAAGAGAGACTGGTTAGGGAGGTTACTGGTCTGTGTGAGATAGAGACTGTGTGTGAGTTGTGGGCCCTAAGGAAGAGGACCGTGAGGACAGAGTTTCAGCAGCTACTGCTGTTTCTGGTGTGTGCTACTGGCCTGCAAGGGAAAGGAGTAGGAGAGTTGCTGGAGAGGGTAAGTAAAGGTGGCTTTTTATGTTTATTTTTCTTGATTGACTGCCATTTTAATTATTGGGTATTATGTGATATATCTGCTGTTTTGAAATATTTCATTGATATTTGGACAATTTTTTTTTAATTTTATTTTTATTGAGGTTTCAATTCAAATTACATTGAAAACAATATTACTGAAAAAGATAGAAATAACTTCTTTATATTAAATCCCCAAAGAAATACCATTCACCATATATTATAGGTAATGTGGGGGAACCATATAATCAAGTGGGTCCAAAAGAAATATAATTCTTATTAATCTATTTAGCTGCAACACCGTGTAATCTCCAAATTATTTTATCAACATCTCTTGGATTATTCAGGAGTGCGAGTCCAAGTATGCACGCAATTGTTCCTGCTCAGAAAAAATGTATTTATCATTTTGGTAAATCAAAATACACCTACATGGGAACCTTAAAAAGAATTTGGCTCCCCGTGAAGTTACTTCGCCTTTCATCATCAGAAAACTTTTTCTTTTCTCCTGCATTTTCTTAGTTATATCCGGAAATATTCTTATTTGTTGTCAGTAGAAAAGCTGAGACTGGTTCCGGAAGAATATTCGTAGAATATTATCTCTATCTCACTGTTGTATAAAAGTCACCATCAATGTTGCTCTGGATTCTATTTTACATTTAAAAGATTTTTCTAGTATCTCAGTAAGATTATCTGAGGAAATATTATCCTGATTTTATGATCTCTTTTCTTCTCTTTTTTCAGGTAAATAAAATATTTTAGAACTCAGTGGCATAAGTGCTTCTGAGAATCCCAAAATATTAATAAGATAACTTTTAAGAAGGTCTTTGGGTGCCATCCATCTAGTTTTTGGAAAATTCAAAAGTCTTAAGTTGTTTCTTCTTAAATCATTTTCAATAAGATCCATCCTTCTCATCATCATACTCTCAGATTTTATCAAATTAAATTGTACCTCTTTCACACTGTTTATTTCAGTCTCAACATTCTTCACAGAGCTTTCCACCATTTGAATCTTACTGTCCAATCTATGTGTTTCTTCCAGATTTTGTTTTACAACATTTGTTAAATCATTTATGGCTCTATTCATATTCATTAATACCTTCCAAACCTCTTCTAAGGTAATTTTATCAGGAGTATCCAATATTGGATTCAAAATTACACAAATCTCAGTCTCTTTACCTCCCTTCTCCAAGAAGCCAGCCTCGTCTAATTCAAAATGCCGAGCCTCCTCTTGCTTACCCTTGGAGCCCGAACCTGTCGGGCTCACCGAAGCAGACGGTTGTTCTCTGTCTCTTCTCGGGGTATCGCATGTCCTAGGAGCAGTTTGTATCCGAGGTGTTAGAAGTAATTGTTGTTCTGTTCCCTCAGTTTCAGAGAGCCTGTATAGCAAGGCTGGTACTGTTGGTGCGCCGGGGCTGAGCGATGTTTCCTCGGCCACAGCGTCTGGCAACCGTTCTCCACCATCGATGCTCGCGGCCCATCCCTCCGGCCTCAGGAGTTTATTCCCGAAAACTTCTTCAATCCGTGGTTGACGAGTGGAAGTATTAGGAGTTGAGGTAACGTTTTCGCGCCTTTCTTTTAGTATGCGGCATTGCTTGTCATAAGAAAGAATATTCAAGGCAATAGAAGGACTTCAAAATTCACCGCAGAGCCAAGATGTTTTCGGTGCTCACGGTGTGGCAGCCATCTTGGTTCCCCACCCTTGATATTTGGACAATTTTTATGAGTTTTTAATTGTTGGATGTTATTCTGTTCATCAGCCGTTTTGTAACATTTATTAGTATAGTTTTACCATTTTTTCTGTATGGGGATCTATAGCAGTTTGGCTTGTTCTGTTTTCCTAATAGGAGGCGTATTAGTGTTTAGGGCCTGGTTAAATATTTGCAATGTTGCCTTTTCATAGATAGGGTTGTTACTGTTTTGAGTGTGTTCCATAATGCAGGTGTAACTTTGTGCAGGTTAGTTTGTGTACATTACTGCAGATCCTGGGACTATTAGGGTCATTTATCACAATGCGATAAGGCGTTTTTGCATGCGATAAGCCCTTAATGCATGCGATAGCACCATATCATATGGTACAATGCAAATCCAAAAAAGAGGAGGAGTTAGGGGCTGGGTTTACCATTTTGCAAAGCCCTATTGCACGGCTTTAACTACACCTCTTTCAGTAGTGTTAAGCCATGCGATAGCTTTAATACTTATGAGACTCCCAGAAAAGAGAGAGAGAGAGAAGAGAGATACTAGCCATAATGCCCTAACCCTAGACAGGTATTTATTTCTCTATGGGAGGCCCACCTAGTAACTCGAGGTGAGGTTAGGTATTAGTGTAGGGGCCACTTTGACATTCAAAGTGAGACGTACAAACAGAACAGAGCTCTCTTGTGAAGATTTGATGACCCTCGGAGTGAGGAAACTCACTCAGAGATTATATTTGTGCAACGTTCTCTCAACCTAGCTTGATGGACTCTCTACCTGGGCAACATCAAGCTAAGTTGAGAGAACGTTGCACAAATCTCATCTTTGGGTGAGTTTCCTCACTCCGAGGGTCATCAAATCTTCATAAGAGAGCACTGTTCTGTTCATACGTCTCACTCTCTCTCTCTCTCTCTCCATAAACATGGTCCCCCCCAGTGGTTGTATGTAGGAAATATCACATTCTGGCACTTATCTCAAAGTGCAAAAAAGTGATCACAATTTGCAATAACTTAGCTCTTCGCATAGGTATTAGCACAAATTGTAATAAACTGCCTATTACCATAAAACATGCCCCTTTTTCTATCATAGGCGATATTTAGTGCATTTTGATAAATACAGGCCTATGTTAGGTGCTATATTTCTCTTTCCATTTCTCCAGGTTTGCACTGCATGCAGAGTGGCTGTTTTGGTTTTCATTCCAGCTTGTCTCCATATTTATAATTGCTGGTCTTTCTGTACTTGGTGAAGGTCAGTTCTGGGTGTGTGACCAAGGTGAGGTATTTTACTAGCATGTAGGCATTTGTCTAATCTTATTTGTTGTGTTTTCTCAATAGGAGATGCATTAGTTGTAAATTACTGTGTTGTTTTTTTTATAAGGAGTGGTATTGTGCCCGCCAGTAAAGGGAGTTTGTTTTGCTTTTACTGAGAAGTCATCAGAACCAGAATTTTTTTTTGTATGGTGAGTTGTAATGCTCTAGTTCTGCTCTGCACCCATTATTGGGGGTCGAGGAGGTTCCTGAGGATGCAGAATGTATATTTACATTTAGCCCTGTAACGGTCACATGTTCGGTGTGTCACACATGTGAGAACCATCTGTCAGGTGTGTCCTGGCTGAAAGAAGGTTGAGAACCACTGCATTAGGAGACTGGGTTTCTAAAGTATATTGTTTGCTTAATGGATTTCTCCTGGACAAACTCTCCTATTTCGAACTTGGTAAACAGACCTAGGGGAACAACTGAGTGAGGATGATTGGGACTCCATTTTTTCTTGTGCTGTGCTAGAAAGTGCTCTATCTCTGCTCACATCCAAGAAAATTGTTATAAGGTACTATTCCGATGGCATCTAACTCCTTCTAGGCACCATTGTATTTACTCCTCTGTGAATGCCTTATGCTGGCGACTCTGTGGACAGGAGGGAACTTACATACATATTTGGTGGAGTTGTAATGTTATTGTGCCATTCTGACGTCAAATTGTTGGGTTGATATTTACTATTCTGGAAGTGGGGGATGTATATGATGTTCGATTTAGTCTGCTAGGGAAACCAGTAGACGGTCTTACCGATCTACAACAGCTGTTATGTCAGCAAATTTTTATTGCAGCTAGATGTGAAGTGACTTTGCTCTGGAAAAATGCTGATGCCCCCTCTCTTCAGAAGGTCTTATCTCATTTATGTAACAATTACAGTCTAGCTTATCTCACGGCTCTGCGTTACAAATGCATGCCACTCTTTAGGAAAATCTGGTATCCATCCGATAAATGGCGTCCGTCCCAGTCTGAAGGTATGCATGCCCTTTAGCTTATATTTACATGGGTTATGTTTTACTAAGCATTTCCACACACTGATTCTCTACACTTACTTTTATCTTTTAGTTTTTTGTTGGTAAATGCTCTCAAGGTGCCTCTTCTTTTTGGTTAAAGATTGGAGTGTAATCTTTCAGTATTTTGTATCTTGGTGCAGTAAGATTTCTGACTATGATAATAAACGCTGCGCTTGTGGTTAGGGGGTAGGGGGTGTTTATTGTGATCTTTGGGTGTTTACTTGTGTTGCTTTTTATACACATCCAATAAAAAATTTTAATAACGAAAAAAAAACCAAATTGAAGAAAATTCTCTCTCACTCAGCGCATAGTTAAGCTCTGGAATTCATTGCCAGAGGATGTGGCTATAGCCAGAGGATGTGGCAGTGTAACTGGGTTTAAAAAAAGGTTTGGATAAGTTACTAGAGGAAAAATCCATAAACTGCTATTAATTAATAAGCAACAGTAGCCTGACATTTATTTAATGTTTGCATACTTGCCAGTTACTTGTGACTTGGATTGGTCACTGTTGGAAACAGGATATTGTGCTTGATGGACCATTTGTCTGACCCAGTATGGCATATCTTATGTGCTTATGTTCTTATGAGATTCTCCCCATTGCATGGCATGTCAGCGTGTCTATTCTGGACATTCTGTCACAAGATCATAGCCTGCAACCAGGCAAGTCTGTGGGTACCCATATCCAGTACAGAGATTCTCAATACAGATTCTAAAACATTAAAGGTCAAACAGACCATTTTCTTCCTGCACTCTAGACCTTTGTTCACTACTGACTTCAGGTTATCACAATAATTTTGAGGGAGATACTATGACAATGCCTTGATGTCTTTCAGCATATTTTGGATGGAATGGTACATGAAGAGTTGATAGGAGGCTAAGCAAGCAATCAGCATAGCCTCTTGATAAACCTTCCTCCCAAGAGTGTCAAGAGTAAGAGATTACCTCCTTGGAGGTACCGAAGAGTGGGTCCTAGAACCTTTGGCCTTCCTGGAGGCCAATTTGACCACCATGAACTGGTGCATTAGCTTCTGCTTTTTGAATCTGGGAGTCTTCCACACGATGAATCATGTCCATTTTTTTATCAACAGAAGTCACAGAGAGTTGAGTCCCACAAAATTACACCTAGAGTCAACAAGCTACAACTTTATTTTGTGGAAGGGGTCCCAATATTGCAGGGGGGGTGTCACTACAATAGTGTTCCCCTCCCCCAAAAAGATATTGTGGCTCTATTGTGCATTGTTTTGTCTTGCTGCCAAACACCGTGGGACAAAACAACACAACTAACGGGCCCTTTAGGTGTAATGGTGGCCCCAACCTCAAGGGACTGCCATCGCCTTATAGGGCTGGCCACTGAAAAAAACCCTGGCAAACAAGATTGAATTAAGTGGGAGTCAGGATTGACCCCCGGCTCAACTTGAGGCCACCACCCCTAAGTAAAAAAATAGTGGTAAGAAGGTCTTCGTGGTGACAGCCACAGCCCCACCCCACTCCATTTTCAATAAAATACATTCCCCCCCCATCTGCTTTTCCAATGACAATAGGACATTCCAACCCCAACCCCAATGCATTAAACTCAGGGGTATAGTGCCCTCCCCTCCAATCCCCAAATGTATGATGGGGCCAGGAGCACCCATAGCCCTTGGCCCAGTTGTTGCCATTTTTCAAAATGGCACCGAAAAATGGCACAGAACTGAGCTTGCCTTATCATACGATAGGGGGGAGACCTTGGTCATGTGTCATTGGAAAAGGGTGGTGGGGGAATGTATTTTATTGAACATAGGGTGGGGCTATTGCTGTGAGAACTATTTACCACTTTTATTTAGGGGTATCTGTGCTGCTTTAAGTAGTGGCCCCTGTTTGAGCTGGGGGTCAGTCTTGACCCACTCTCAATTCGATCTTTTTCGCTGCCGTTATTTTTGTATGCATTGCCCTTTAAATGTAACTTGGGATCCTCAGGACCACATTATGGACCTGGGGCTCCCACGTAACATTTACCAATTCCCCAGGAGGTGGTGGTATTTTATCATAGCTGACCACTTTCATGGTTGGCTGAGATAAAATATTTACATGAAGTTGCCTAGTAATTTATTTATTTTATTTATTTAAAATTTTTTTGATATACCGATGCTCAAGACTAGTGTCTTATCGTACCGGTTTACATTGAAACAAGGGGTAACCAATTAACTAGGAAGATAAAGTTACAATGAACAAGGGGTCTACAGAGTGGGAGAGTTGAGATCAAAAGCATACGATTAACATATCAAAGAAAAGCATAACAAAGTTTAAACATAACAGAGTTTAACATAGGGATAGGATGTGGTAAGCTTTGACAATAGCTTAATCTTTAGGTCTATAAAACTGCAGGCAGGAAGATGGGAGAAGGAGGGGGCGGATCTGTGAAAATGAAGTGCAGGGCTGTGCTGTTAGAAGGGTGTCCATCAAGGGAAGGCTTGAGTGAACAGCCACGTTTTTAGTTTCTAGTTTTTAGTAATGACCTGCTTTGCGTGCATTTGCATTATTTGTGCATGCAAACCACATGCAAAGCAGGCCATGTTAATAGGGGAGGGAACCTGGGCAGAGCCTTGCAAAAATCACATATATATTGTGCACTATTGCACGATATATGCTGTTTAACACACATTAGAGCACTACCACAGCTTGAGCTCTTCATCTTCCTGCAACTCAAACAGAATGGAATCAGTCTTTCTCTTCACAAAGTCGGCGAATGAGAGGTCCTCTGGAGGAGACTTTCTCTTTTCCTGTGGTGGAGAGGGGTTAGAGGGGAGACTTGTTGATTCAAGCTGATCAGAAAAAAGTCCTCTGATCCATAGCCATATCCCCAGGAATACTCAGATCCAGATGGATCTCAGAGAGGACAGCGCTTGCCTGTTCGGGCCAAGAACCTGATGAACTCCTATGCACCAGGAAAGCTTTCCCTCTCCCTGATGCATTGGAAATTAGCTTTGGTATGGTAATACCAATGCCATTTTCCCTCCGGGAACCAACATCAGAGCCCTATTGCCGGGTGCCTCAATTCTCCCCAGAACGAACTGGATGTTAGTCTGCAGACACCGATGCACTTGATGCCGGTGCACAGATGCTCTGCATCTTACAATCCAGGGCCTCCTGGATCTTCCTTCCCAGTTCCACCTTCAAAAGTGCTAATCCCAGGACAGGCTGGGAGGCAGGAGGAATGGCCACATCTTCCTAGACACCAGAAATGAATCAATGGCTGACAACTGGACCCTTGGAGATTGAAGTGTTTCCCAAGGCTATGGCAAGGATGATCTCTCCTCCCCAAATGAATGCTTCGGGGATTCATGGCTACTGCCAGAAACTCCCCAACTCCTTGCATTGACTGAAACTAATGTCGATGCTTCTTAGTCTTCGCCTGATGTACATTATCGTAACTCCGCAATGCCAATACCAAAGATGCAGATTCCTGCACTTTCTTTAAATGGGAGATGGTAAACAAAGGTCTGTCTCCACAGTCCTTCCTGGTGCTCAGTGTTGAGGGGAGTTGATGCCTCCCCAGTGTCAATACACTGCCAACAGTTGATGCAGCTCTTGGGTCCCTTAATGTTGATATCTCTGATGCATATTGGCCAGGCTTAAGTCCCTCAAAGCGCTTTACCTTGAACTCCAACCAGGAATGATGTCCTCTAGAGGTCACCATCTCACAAAGGATGAAGCATGAGATGTCATGGTTTGCACACATTGTGAGGATCCACGAGAGACAGGATGCATTCATATAGAGGGCATTTGTTGAAGCCACTGGCCTTCTTCTCATTCTGAGGCATCAGGCAAAAAATAAGCAAGATGAAATCAAATGATTTGATAGCAGAACTAAACAGATGCTGTTCCAGAGCACTGGAACTGGTACACCATGCAGCCAATTAAAAATTAAAGGAACGTATAATTAGTAGATAAACCTACTTAAGAGATCAAAATAGAAGGTAACCAAAATGGTGTGGGGTCTGTTTCAGAAGACCTATGAAGAGAGGCTAAAGGATATATGTATATCTTGGAAGAGAGGAGGAGCAGGGGAGATACGATACAGATCTTCAGATACCTGAAAGATATTAATAATGTACAAACAAACATTTTCTATTGGAAAGGAAACTGTACGATTAGGGGGTCATGATATGAAACTCCAGGGGAGACAACTCAGAACCAGTATCAGGAAATATTTATTCAAGGAGAGGATGGTGGATACCTGAAATACCTTCCTGAAAGAGATGGTGAGGACAAGAACAATGGGTGAATTTAAAAGAGCATGGATTAAATATTGCAGATCCCTAAAGGCTTAAGGTTGGTCATGATGAAAATGGGTAGCCTAAGTTAACTTTAGGTGTAATATTTCTGCACAGCACATTAGCTACTACTCTTAACAGAATGTATGGGGTTAACCTGCATGGAGCAGTAGTTACTACCCTTAATGGATCATATGGGGAGAACCTGCACAGCATGCCAGTTGCTACGCTTAACATAATACATGGAATTAACCTGCATGATGAGGCTGTTACTAACATAAACCACTTGCTGAGCAGACTGGACAGACCATTAGGTCTTTATCTGCTGTCACTGCTATGTTACGATGAGGCCCTGTAAATAAAAGTCTTCCAGTGCAGCAGCTGAGACAGAGATGAATCTCAATCTGCAGGCTCTGTGGAACAGATGAAACTGAAAGACCATGTAGTGATGTGGGCAGAGCAGCACATGCACAGTTGGGCATACTCAAAGCTTTTAGAAACTTTGAAGTCAAACTTCTCATGCTTGGATTCATCTGATGAAGTCATCCACGTGAGGATTGCCATCCTGCTTGTCCTCTGAAAAACTTACATTCATACAGAACATACACATGTACGTCTACCAGCATATCGGGTAGACAATTTTATAACAAGCCATTTCTGTGGTTAAAGCACCATATTACTGCAGAAATGCCTCTGAAAATTATTCTCATTATGTTCCTGGCCTGGTAGCAAGATACAATGTCACACTGGAGTAAATGTTGCACTTAACACAATAAGTGTACATTGGACATGAAAATAAATTCTTATTGGTGAAGGTTCATAAGATGCTAGTTTGTTTATTCTCAATTCGGCGACTCCACTTAGTTAAACACAGTGTTAAAAAGCAAATCCCCCAACACGGACTCCGTGTTTCGCCAGTCCGGCTGCATCGGGAAGGATGGCAATTTTTAACAACAAACAATCTGTAAGAGAGGAACAGTGTATAATGACCAAAATACAAAAACTGGGATTGAGGCAACAGATGAAATAAAGGCAAAGATATTAACTTTCTTGCACGCTAAACATACCTGTGTTATAGACTGTAACATACTTAAATGGGAGCGCACTGAGTTGGCTTTACCAAAAGGGTTTTAAACTCTGACAACCAATTTGGCGCAAAACCATGCACCAATAGGAGGAGTGGAAGCACTGACCAATCACCACACGTTCAAGCTCAATGACGTAAACATACTGTCAGATAAAATAACTCCACTCGAGTTCCGCATTCTCCCTCCCCGCGATGGGGGGAGATTTCTCTGAAATTCTCATTAGAAAAGTGCAGAAATGGATTCATATTTTGGACAGCATCTCTCCTAAGGGTTTGAATGCAGAACTCGAGTGGAGTTATTTTATCTGACAGTATGTTTACGTCATTGAGCTTGAACGTGTGGTGATTGGTCAGTGCTTCCACTCCTCCTATTGGTGCGTGGTTTTGCAAAAAATTGGTTGTCAGAGTTTAAAACGCTTTTGGTAAAGCCAACTCAGTGCGCTCCTGTTTAAGTATGTTACAGTCTATAACACAGGTATGTTTAGCGTGCAAGAAAGTTAATATCTTTGCTTTTATTTCATCTGTTGCCTCAATCCCAGTTTTTGTATTTTGGTCATTATACACTGTTCCTCTCTTACAGATTGTTTGTTGTTAAAAATTGCCATCCCTCCCGATGCAGCCAGACTGGCGAAACACAGAGTCCGTGTTGGGGGATTTGCTTTATAACACTGTAACTAAGTGGAGTCGCCGAATTGAGAATACACAAACTAGCATATTATGACCCTTGACCAATAAGAATTTATTTGCACTTGTCGTGTGTACACTGGTAGCAAGATACAACATAATATGCTGCTTTAATGGCTGTTTCTCCATCTCCCTCATCCTTCTTCACTCTCTTCCAGGACTCCATCTTCACTGTCTCATCCCTTTCATAGCATAAAGTAACATAGTAAAATACTGGCATACAATGGCCAATTGACCCCAGAGCCGGATTTAAGATTATGGCACCTATATGGGTAAGGGTTATGGCCTCTGAAAATCAGGAAGCAGCACGGGGAGTTCTAGGTTTTGGGCACCTTCACAATTTGGCACCCTAGGCACTTGCCTATATTGTCTATGCCTAAATCTGGCTCTGGTTGGCCCACCCAGTCTGCCTGGTTGTCACTACCTACACTGATATTATGAATTTCTCCCAACTATAAGCAGGAGATCATGCCTTATCCAAGTCAGTTTATTTTTGTTCTTTCCTTTTGAAGTTTTAAAGGGGGAGATGAGGTGTGTTAATCCTGCCACATAAAGAGAAGCTGTTCCTTTAGGAGGAGGACAAGGAAGAGTTGCAGCAGACTGGTAGCACAAGGACACAGTGAGACCTCCCTCCCAGTCCCTGTAGTTGCTCCTCCCACTCACCATCCTGCCCTTCATTGATGAACTAGGACGTGCATGGGAGAGGGAAAGAGCAGCTGTGGTGGCTAAGAATGAGCACTCTCTTTCTTAACAGAGTGCTCTGTTAATCATTTTTTTAGTAATGTGACATCTTGGTTTTGAGGTTGAAGAGCAGTAAAGTTAAAAGCAAAAATATGTATAAATGTAAAGTTGCATTTAAAATATATTATTTTTTAACTTAAAAAAAGATTGATCAATTTTATTTATAAACAATAAATAAATTACATTCAATTGTTTAAAAAAATACATGATCCTGCAAGTCAGGTTTAACAAATGAAAAACAAATATCCAAGTATAGGACAATGTCACTTCCTGCTCTATGAAAATATCTCATTAAATGTCCAATAAATTGTTGCCTCTTCCAGAGTAAAAGAAACCAAAATACATTCTGTAAAACATTTATTAGATTCATACCCTGACTAGACCCCAGTTATAGAAAGGTACTTAAACAAAGAAGGCAAAGAATACAGCTTTGTGTGATTCCACACTTTATTTGTGTTTCCAAAATCAGATGTTTTGTGCCACACAGGGTTACTGCAGTGATAGATTATAAATGGCATGAAGGTATAAAACATACTTGATGAATATCAGATCAGTCACCATAATATCTTTGCACAATTTACATAATCTGTCTGTATGAGCAAAATGATAATACTGTGATGTGTATAATTTTTGACTTATTAAACATAACAGGGAGACAACTATGATTTCTTCTTAAAAACAACCAGCATGAATCAACATGGTACCTTGTGGTATTATACATGCTAAAGACTTAAAACTGGAACACTTGTTGCATAGAAATGTTGAATATTGCAACCAGGGGCTTCCGTTAAATTATTTTTAGAAGTCAAAATAATTCTGTATCCAAATTTGGAGGTAAGCCCCAAACATTTAGCAGTATACTAATGAAGCACCAATTTTATTTTTTAAAGATTACATTTTGGAAGTGAATTTACTTCTACAATTTTTCGGAAGGTAAAAAACCCCTCTAAACTGAGGTTAACAGAAGCCCCAAGACAATGACCATGTGAATCTTAAAAAGAAATGAAACAAATGTATTTTCCAATGTCTATCGGTTTGTAGTTTAACAAGTTTATCTTCAAAATGTACACTCTTTAATTCGGTCAATAAAATATTAAACAGATTAGACTTGCTATGCAAGTGTAATTCAGGAAAAATACTTCTAGCAATATATCTAAATAACACTTTTATTTAAAGCTGCAGTTTCAGTTCAAAAATAGGAGGTTAATCCTTGTAGTAAATGTATTCTCAAAGGTCAAATGCCCTTCAGATCCAACCAATGCTACAAGTTAACCAAAGTGCAAATACACAACTCTTTTTATATTACAAGTCAAATGTTTTCTATTTCTGTTACATTTTAAAATCAGAATGCCTATGGTGAAACAGAGGCAGTCTCTGACACATGGATGGTTAAATACATGTACAAATATAAATCTTTTAAAAGTTCTTTGAAAAGCCAAATCGCAGCCCATTTTGTGACAGGTCAGTTTCTCTGATGTATGCTATATCAGATATGTATTCAAAACCTTTACATAACACATGTAATTGTGTCTAAATCAGGCACGCTATCACTTACTGTTTTCGATGGCTCCGCCCGACAAATGCCTGGTATTTGTTGGAATGGGCACTTTCCCCCAGCATGCATGCTATCAAACTGTATAAAACAATGTTGTGAACAGAGCCAAAATAAAAGTGTTTACTTTTTGGCTCTATGACGTACAAATTCATTTCCACAAGGTTAAATACTCTAACAGTTAACCTGAACATATGCAAATTAAATTATTATACATCAAAACACTTTAGTTTTTTATTGAAAATTGTAATTTGCCCTCCCAGTTTGTGCTCTTGTTTATCTAATTTTAATGCTCATTAGGAAATGTGTAAAAACAGCATCTTTCTATTCGCCACATTTTCAGACTATTCCAAATGTTTTCAAAGTTTGTTTGAAATTAGGTTGAGAATGTTTAGGACATCTCCAAGGTGCATGGCTCTAACCTTGAAAGCTCCATTCCTTTAGGCTCGTGTTTTCCAGAACTCAATTGCAAAGATGTTCATTAGATACATTACATAACCACTTGCCAACAAACTGTGCCATTCTTCTACATATATGTCTGACTTTTTTGAAAACAGGGCCCCATCCAGTCTACCTAATGATCTTGTGCTTTGTGCTAATGTGAAGGAGCAAAAAATAATTATTTAATTACTGTGTTCTAGAACTGGAAAATTAGTGAGAGGTGTTCGAGTTACACTGACCCGAGGAATACAAGCTGAATGTAATACTCTGACAGACAGACTTCTGTGTGTGATTATATAATATGCATACTGCCTACAGAGCATATCCTGCAGTTCAATAAGCACACAGATACATTCCCACTATCTGAGTGCTGTTGGTGGTTAGAATTATAGAAGGCACACTGTAACATGAAGCAGAGAGGTTTCTCTTTAGCTTTTTTTCTCAATTGACAAAACTGTGCTAAGCACAGACTGCGGCTATAATAGGTAGAAATAATAATGTCATAAGAAGGCGAGAAATAAAGTTTTCAACAAAGATGAAAGTGCGTAAGGTCTCAAAAGTGCTTATTAAGTGCTGATGTTTTTCATGAATGTATGGGGAAAAAGTCAGAAAGTGCTTTTATCAGAAACCCTAAAACAAACCCTATATAATATTTAATTGTGCATTTACAGGTCATCTTTTTATTTGATTTCCTCTGCATTGTTTACTTTATACCCATAGATTTTTCCTATTCAGTCCTGAAAAATCTTTGGAAAATAGAAGCCTGTATCTATTTAGTAGCACATTGCTTCTTGTTATCTACCCCTGACCTCTTTATCTCCTTGTTCTGTAAGTTCATTTTATTTTTTCCTCAGGTTTAAAGAAGGGAGATGAAACCTACTGTATGTAACAAATGATCTGAAAATCCATTAGCAATTTCCTTTGTCCTTCGTTGGTCTTGCTTATTGCTATTGGAAAGGCTAGGGATGAGTAATGTGTGTTATAAAGAGTAGGGGAACACACAGCTTGCTATTAAAGGAATAAAGTCAAATCTAAATCATAAAATAGTCCAAAAAATGTGCTATTCTTGAAACTATCTAGTGGTAAACCTTTCATCAGCAACTCTTGAACCTATAATGCTGAACACTACAGTAAGTTGTCTTTTTCCACAAGCAAGCTGCAGTGTGACTGCTTGCATTTACATACATTAGAACATGTGTGTCTCTTATTACATAGATATTTTTATGTATTTCATATACATTGCAAACTGTGTTTAACACCTAAACAAAAATAAATAAGATAAACACATTTTCATGCTAACAGGCTTTTGTTTGACATTTCTTATCTACTTTTAACAGTTCTCACTGCATGCAAGTTCTGTGTTCAGCAGACATCATCCACAAGTTTTGCTCCATTAATTCCACGGTAAGTTACCCTGCTCGGCCTAACTAAGACACCATGGTTTGGCTTACAATTAAAATAACGTTTGTCCCCTACGGATCCATCATTCTTCCCCTTAGCACACCGGAGTTCCAGCCCCAGCCACATTCCTGGTGCAAACTCAGTAGGGCCAATGTACCTGATAATGCCCATTTCATTGGAACTGGTCAGGAGAACCTGAGAGCCTTCATGCAGTTTCACGCTCCCTTCCACGCTGTTTGTAGTACTACTGCTCCAACTGCGACGCAGGACAGGGTTCTTAGATCTCATTGTAAAAAAGAAAGGAAAAACTATGTTACATTTAGAGCAATGTATTACCGTATTTACTGATAAAATACGCAGCCCCCGTGTGTTGCCCTCTAAATCAGCAGAATTACCAAAATAAGCTGAACTCCATCAAACGTTAAAACAATATCATTCAAAACGGTTGCTCTCTAACTGTTGTTCTGCAAACACAGCACTTAAGTAGAGTCACATTGATGAATCCAGTGTGGCAGCATGAAGTTCACAATAAGCTTCTACAACTGGAATGTAAACTGCATCATACATATATGCTCCCAAGCATGAGTATCTTGAAAGCTCTTCAACAAGCAAACACAATTCTCAAAAGGGGAGAATGATGAACCAAGGTTGTGTGATTGCTTTGAAATATTACCTTTGGAAAACACCAGTACAGATCAGCAATTACTCATTCTGCAAAGGTAGGTATTTCAATAGAGTCAAGCTAATGCTTATCTAGGATTCAGATCAATGCAACTACACAACATGTTTCAGTGTAAGAGAAGACACAAAAGATTTTGTGTGTTCTGCATACATTTCTGTAAACAAACATTAAACCTCAGTTGAGCATTAACTCATAAAAAAAACCAAAACACCTGGAACACCTTCATGCCAAATCTACTTCTGATGTGAGAAAAACCCTAAATAGCAGTGCTTGGTAAAAGTGCAGATAGAACTCTACAGTGTAGCCTTGTAAACCTCATCTATGGAGACCAATCCAAGGTTGATGTCTATTGTTAACTCTCCAGGTTCAGACTTGCAATAGCATAACAATGAGAGATGAAATTTCCTAGTTACGGGCCGATACAGAAAACTTCGTGGGAGAGTGGGCAAGCGCCCGCTCTCCTGGGTGCACAATCCAGTAAATAAATTTATGTAAATGAGGGCCCGCGGTAAAAGGAGGCGCTAGGGACACTAGTGCATTCCTAGCACCTCCTTTTTGACAGAAGCGGCGGCTGGCAGCGGGTTTGACAGCAGACGCTTAATTTTACCGGAGTTGGTTGTCGAGCCCGCTGACAGCCACGGGTTCGGAAAACGGACGCCAGCAAAATTGAGCATCCGTCTTCCAACCCGTGGGCTGCGGGCAGATTTAAATTTTTTTTTTTTTTGCTTTTGGGGCCTCCAACTTAATATCTCTATGATATTAAGTTGGAGAGTGTACAGAAAAGCAGTTTTTTCTGCTTTTCTCTGCACTTTCCTGGTGCCGGCCGAATTTAACACCTGCCGGAGCGCACTTTACTGTATCGGCCTGTTCATTTGTAACTGTGTACATGTACCCAAACCTTGGCATTTTCAGCCAAAATAAAATGCAAATGAATTTTCTAGAAAGCTCTATTCATTTCAGATAAACTTCTTTACAGCGTATATTACAAAAATATAAAATAACTTACTCCCTGTACAAAGGACTGCTAGATAGGTATGGTGGAATGTCAATACCTCTGAGGAAGAACTTCTGGTGCACACACCTTATATATTAATAAAATATTGCATTCAATGGGTCTGCCACTAGAGCCTGGGTTCACTGACTCTTTGGGCTCAAGCGATCGCCACTAAAAGTATGATGATCTAGATCAAGTATCTGATCTCACATAATAGAATCACTATAGGATATTTTAAAAGGGTGTTTGAAAAGGGTAGTGTTTTGAAGTTGTTTTCACCTAAAAAAAAGAAAAAACATTGAAAGGGAAGAGGTAGATGACGTAACAAAAAGTGCAAACAGAGGAGAGGGGTTTGCAGTCCTTTGAGGGCAAGAGCCCATGAGACTGCAGCACTGAGCAGTCTGATACCGATTCCCAGGATTTTAAGAGTGTGTGAGTATAAGTATTACTGTATTGTGCAGTTTTCCCTCAAATAACTTTCTTTCTTTGGCTAGATAAACATCCTCCATGAAAATGCTTAGTTCACTTCACTAACACAAGATTTTGACTTGCTCCCAATTTAAGATAGTGGCCTTTACATTTCGGGTAACGAGGGTCAAAGGACCACTCTAGCTATTATATAAACTGGAATGATACTGTCTCCTGTAGAGTTCCTTATCTATTGGGCATTACATCTGGTGCCTTCTTTCAGGATAGTATGAGGTGTTTAGGGCAAGGTTTTTCTCTTTTGTGACACCTACATTGTGGAATAAGCTCCCTATGGAGATCATACAAGCTGAATTGCCTCACCTTTTGTAAAAGGTGACAACTTGGCTCTTGAGGGGTGTAGCCATTGTTTTTTATAGATTTGGATGTTTATCGAGGACATCCCAAACAACCCTAGTAGCTGCATTTTAGACTACTTATAGCTTATTTATAAACCACTGTAGTAGGTCCACATATAGGCTATTACAATAGCAAAATTGAGACATCACCAAGAAGTAAATCACCATTTTAAGATATTTCAAGTCCAATAAAGGACAGTTTCCTCATACTTCATAGCTTCAGAAAAGCTGACCAATTCATTTTGGACATGAGTTTCTAAACCAACCTTAGATTTAAAAAAGATGACTAGATTTTGTTATCATATAATTCATTCCCTTAACTTCAAGGGAGAAAGAAGATCAGCATGTCCAATTCTAAGGACCTATGTTTTAGATTAATTCAAGCATAACTTACTCTGTAAGAACCAATCTGCAATCACAACTAAATTTAAGATCTAATGATTCCCCAGCTACTTCTTTACCCAGAGGTACAATAATCTGCAAGTCATCTGTGTAAGGATAACTCCACAGACCAAGTAAGCAAAGCAATAGACCTAGTGGCTGCATGAAGACCTTAAACAAAGGGGAAAGGGTGACCACTGAAGAACACAACACCCACTTACCAGAATGGATGCCAAAATTCTCTTAACATATACCTGGACTAGACCTATTCACAAGGAAGGAGGCAATCTATTACAAAACCGTTCCATATAAACCTAAAAACTACCACCAGTTCAGCAAGAGGGAATGACCCACCAGATCAAAAGCAGATGAAAGATCTAATAAAACTTATTTTAAAGTTCAGTGAAAATGTTCTCCTCACTATTCTGTTATTCAACTACTAAGAAAAAAATGTTTACTGTTCACAATACTCTACTGTTCCCAACTACCATGTTAACTCCATTTGATTGTATGCTAATTGCATATTTTGTATGCTAATTGCATATTTTGTAAACTGTTATGATGGCTCTACCGAATAACGGTATATAAAACTCTACAAATAAATAAATAAATAAATAGGAACTTCTCTCTGTCCACCTTACACAAAATATCAATTACAGAGATCAGAACGGTCTCTGTGCTGCGACTTGTCTGAAATCCTCTCTGGAATGGGTCCAACCACTCTGCCTCCTTCAAATAAGATGTCAATTGTATAGTTACTACTTTCTCCAAAATCTTTGCCAAGAATGGAGTATTAGCCACAGGTCGATAATTCTAGCGCGATGCATCAAGCATAGATTTTTTTAAATTTTATAATTATAATTGTAACCCCACCCGGTGTGCCTGTCCTGTACAGGTGGCGCCATAAAAGAATTTGTAAACTCTTTGGGTCAGGAACTCTGGCTAGCTCTTCTCCATAGCTCTTTCCCCAAGGTGTGGATCCTTTTCAAGGGGGGGGGGGGAGATTTACTTTCAGGGCCCAGTGCTGGGGGCGAATGACCTCCTTTGGCTTGCCCCTGGGAGAGGGCAATTTTCTTCACTGTGTATGCGGTATGCCCCAATAAACACACTGGACTCACTGGGTTAATGTCCAAAATAAAATCTTTACTGTCAAATGTTGAATAATGGCACAATAAATATGACTCCAGCATCAAAGACTTTCTTGCTCTCTTTACAGTCCTTTTTCTCTATCCATGCAGGAATAACTTATACCAGGGTCCTAGAACTTCTGGCCTCCAGGGTTTAGATAATTAAAGTTCCCAGGTGGTCAGAGTATCCCTAGGATGGGCAGGAGATCCCTTTCGAGCTGGCAAAAATGTTAAAATCCCTGTCTCTGCACAAAGTAAATCCTCTCTTACAGTTAGTAGATCTTTTCCTTTTAATTTGATGGGGATCCCTTTTGGGAGGGATCCAAGCTGGAACTATATCTTCTCAGATTTTTAGATGGGTAAGAAGAGGAGCAGAAACACGTCCTCCCAGATCTTCACAAAACAATTTCTTCTGGGGCCCAAAAATGAAATAACACCGGAGTTGTCCCTTGCAACTGGTCACCACCTCAGTGGGCAGGTCTTCCATTCCTGGAAAGGCCCAGGTGTCCAGCAAGTCTCCTAGCATGTAAAAGTACAAAATTCCAAAAAATTCCTGCAATGAAACCCTTACCCACCAGGTAGTGGATAGGCAGGGAAATCTTCGGCCTTACTCGCAGACTGCCAGCCAGGAGGGCCAGTGCCTCCATGAGTAGGCCCAAAATCAAGCAAGGTAAAATCTCCAACCCTCGTCCTGAACTGCAAACTTATACTGCCCCCAGAGCTTTTGGCAGAGCGCTGCTATAAAATCTCTGACGCGAGATACCCATTCTAGCACCCTCAAAGGGAGGGGCTGCACCTGAATAGATCCTCCCCTAATTATTCCCTCACTAACTGCACTACCCATGACATATCCCAGGGCTTACTAGTAGACTGACAGGATGATCTGGTTACACCCCATCCCACTCAGGCAAAATCTGGGCTTGGGAGAATACTTGTACAGATATTACAGCAAAATCACACATAATATTGCATTGTAATACACACATTTAAAAAAAATACCATATACAGCCTCTGTCTGTCTGGGTGGGGCCCCAACCCCAAACAGGCGCTACACCTGGTATAGGCATTAACATTCTGGGCCTGCTGGCTCCATCCTTCAAAAGAAAAGTTAATACAACACTTGCAAATGAATTTTCAAAGGAGTTACACGCATATATGTAACATACTATCATAGCAATTTTCAAAAGTCATTTATGCATGTAAAATGCACTTATGCAAATAAATCCTATGGACATTTCAATAGCATATATTGTAGCAATTTTCAAAAGCCCACTTACATGGGTGAAGTGCATTTAGATGTGTAAAATCCAGTTTTATGCATGTAAATGCTTTTGAAAATCAGGCCCTTGGAATGCATCTCTGGCAGAATATGATGGACAAAGGAAATAACATGGAAGTAAATGACCAGCACTGCCACCACTGACCAACAGAGGGTGCTGCTACCACCCTTAAATGCTGTGGACTCCCTCACCATCCTCTAAGCATACTCTCAATACTGTACAAGCTTCCACTGCCAAGGGGGGAGATGAATTTCTCCTGGTTCTCCTGGATGGAAACCAGATGACACATAAAGCTTCCTTTGGTTCACTCTTACTGGAGAGATACAGCAGGTATCTCTTCCATGGCCTGAAGAGAGAAGTACAATTAGCTTGTTGATAGTCACTCCTTCTGTGGCATCCTCTTAGAATAAATTGTTATAAGGCACTAGATAGGCAGTTGCATCCAACCTACAAAGCAAGCGGTTTCTTTACATGGCAGTTACAATAAAATAAATCCAAGGACACAGTTTTACAAACAAACTTTGAGATTTTTATAGAAAGATTTTAACATTTTATGTTAAGCCAACTCTTTAGAACATAAATAAAACATTTTGTCATTATTAGCAGCTTCAGACAGAAATACAATAACTAGTGGTATCACAATATATAAACTTAAAGAATTTAATAAGTATAATGCCATCCATTTGATGGTATGGAATGACAGTAAAATTTAATAAAGTCTCTTCCCAACCAAGGAAAGAAGACAGTGGATTTCATGCTTTCCAGGCCTCTTGACCAGCCAAGTCATCTAGTTGATTGCAGATGTTAAATTCTAGAAGGGCAATGTTCAAAAGAAATAGTATTCCTCAAAGGATGAAAACAAACCAGTCTTTGGTAATAAAAGTCCAAACACCCCATCACAAAAGAGGTAAAACATTTCCTTTTAACAAACCTTCCCTTCCCCAAAGGGTGAAACATAGCAGATATTAGAGGTCATACCTACAACTGACTTTAAAATGTATTTCTTTATTCTTGGCTAGGAGGGGGAAAAGGGTAAGGCTCGTAGAGGTCAGGGTGAGGTTTCAGGATGGTTACCCTACAGAGAAGATGGCATTTGATACTCTGCTCCGTAGGAGGCCCAAGCACATGGTGGTAGACTGCAGTATGCTTACATAGTAACATAGTAATGATGGCAGAAAAGGCCCAAATGGTCCATCCAGTCTGCCCAGCAAGCTTATGGTAGTATCTGTCATGACATGCAGATTATCCCATGTTTCTCTTAAGAGTAGCAGCTGCCGCCCCGTGCAGTTATTTGTTGAGCCTTTTTGAAAATTCAGACAGTGATGGAATCTATCTACCCCTTGTGATCCTGCAAGGTACTTGTGTCCTGGCTTGGCCATTGTTGGAAACAGGATACTGGGCTTGATGGACCCTTGGTCTGACCCAGTATGGTAAGCCTTATGTCTTGCTTATGGACTTAATCTTAGAAGCAGTCCTGTATTTTTTCACTTATGTCTGTGTATCAGTAACCCAGAATACTGCGACCCAGATGCATTTCTCTGGTGCGCTTGGCTATCTCCCTTGGGTAATCAGGATGGGTCCTCCTGAAATAAGGATCAGTGAAGTTCCTTGTAATAGCAAATGTTGCTTACCTGATGTAACAGGTGTTCTCACAGGACAGCAGGATGTTAGTCCTCACAAATGGGTGACATCGAGGATGGAGCCCACCACGGAAAACTTCTGTCAAAGTTTAAACAGAACTTTGACTGGCCCCTACTGGGCATGCCCAGCAAGGCACTGACCCTGCAGCCAGCAGGGGTCTCCCTTCAGTCTGATTTTCAAAGCTACAGGCAGTGCCTAGAAAGTAAAAATAAACGAACCCAACACCGCGGGGAGGCGGGCGGGTTTCGTGAGGACTAACATCCTGCTGTCCTGTGAGAACACCTGTTACATCAGGTAAGCAACATTTGCTTTCTCACAGGACAAGCAGGATGGTTGTCCTCACAAATGGGTGAGTACCGAGCTGAGGATGTCCCGACTTGCACCAAATGTACCCAACGGTGTGCAGCAGGCACAACAACTGAGGAGAAATTTGGGAAAGGGCATCCGCACCCTACCGGGTAGGTGGAAGGGTGTTGGTACATCAGGTTGGAAAAAGGTTACGCAAGACAGACTGGCCGAAGATGGAGTCTTGTCTTCCAGCCTTGTCCAAACAATAATGGGCTGCAAAAGTATGGAGAGAAGTCCAGGTTGCAGCTTTGCAGATGTCCGGAAGCGGCACCGATCGAAGGTGTGCCACTGACGTCGCCATGGCCCTCACAGAGTGTGCTTTAACACGGTCTTGAAAAGGAATGCCAGCTTGCTCATAGCAAAAAGAAATGCAGTCCGCCAACCAGGAAGAAAGAGCCTGCTTACCCACAGGTTGTCCCAACTTATTAGGATGGAAAGAGACGAATAATTGAGTGCTCTTCCTGTGGGAAACTGTACGGTCTAGGTAAAAAGCTAGAGCCCGTTTACAGTCTAGGGTATGCAGGGTCTGCTCTCCAGAGTTGGAGTGGGGCCTGGGAAAAAAGATAGGTAGTACGATAGATTGATTGATATGAAACTCCGAAACTACCTTAGGTAAAAATTTAGGGTGAGTGCGGAGTACCGCCCGGTCCTGCAGGAGCGTAGTGTAAGGCGGATAGGTAACTAGGGCCTGTAATTCACTAACCCTGCGAGCTGAAGTAACAGCCAAAAGGAATAACACTTTCCAAGTGAGATATTTCAAGTCACAGGAGTGCAGAGGTTCGAAAGGAGGTTTCATTAGACGACCAAGATCCAGGTTAAGGTCCCAGGATGGGGCCGGAGGACGCAAGGGTGGCTTTAGATGGAGTAAGCCCTTAAGAAAGCGTGTTACTACGGGTTGTACTGAAATAGGATTACCCCAATACCCTTATGGAAGGCGGCTACCGCACTGACATGCATTCTGATAGAAGAGGTTTTAAGACCTGATTCAGAGAGATGCCATAAATAGTCCAAGAATTTGGAGATTGGACAGGAAAGGGGATCAAGGGACTGAGAAGTGCACCATGATGTGTACCTTTTCCATTTGTATGAGTAAGACTTTCTTGTGGAAGGCTTTCGTGAAGCTATCAGGACTCGAGAAACGGAATCTGAAAGGTTAAATGGTTGAAGGACTAACCTTTCAACATCCATGCCGTCAGGGACAAGGCTTGGAGGTTGGGATGGAGGAGGCATCCGTCGTTTTGAAGTGAGCAGATGCGGGTCATTCCCAGAGGAATGTGCCTGCGGATGGAGAGATCCTGGAGTATTGGAAACCATACTTGGCGTGGCCAGTAAGGTGCTATCAGGATCATGGTTCCTCCGTCCTGGCGTAGCTTCACGAGAGTCCTTGACACAAGAGGGAGTGGAGGGAATGCATAGAGCAGACCGGTTGTCCACTTGAGGGAGAAAGCATCCCTCGGCCGAGAGTGCTGGCTCCGAATGAGAGAGCAGTAATCGTGAACTTTGTGGTTCTGAGGGGACGCAAAGAGGTCTATGCGGGGAGAACCCCACTTGTGAAACAGAGAGGTCGCTACCAGAGGATCGAGTGACCACTCGTGTGGGTGGAAGACTCGGCTCAGCTGGTCTGCCAATACATTGTCTACTCCCGGCAGGTAAGTGGCCCTGAGGTACATGGAGTGGGAGAGGGCTTCCGCCCAGATCTGTGCAGCTTCCTGACACAGAAGGAAGGAGCCTGTGCCTCCCTGCTTGTTTATGTACCACATGGCCACTTGGTTGTCCGTCTGGATTAAGATTATCTGATGAAAGAGATGATCTTTGAAAGTGCGGAGCGCATAGCAGATTGCTCGAAGTTCCAGGAAATTTATCTGGTGTTCGGCTTCCTCTTTGGACCATAACCCTTCGGTTTGAAAGTCGTCCACATGGGCTCCCCAACCGATGTGAGAAGCGTCGGTGGTGAGGATTACTTGCGGATCCGGTGGAAGAAAAGGTAAGCCCTGAAGGAGGTTGACCTGAGTCGTCCACCAGGTTAAGGATAGGCGCAGCGCTTGTGTGACTGTGACTATGGAGGACAGAGGCTGAAAAGCTTGAATCCATTGGTGTCGTAGAGTCCATTGTGTTACTCTCATGGCTAGTCGGGTCATGGGAGTGACTTGAACCGAGGATGCCATGTGTCCTAGGAGAATGAGGAACTGGCGAGCCGTGGCAGTGTTCTGAGACTGGAGCTGACGAGCCAGGGAGATTAGGGTGTGGACCCTCTGAAGTGGAAGGTAAGCCTTTGCCTGTAAGGTGTCCAAGTCTGCTCCAATGAAGAATAAGGTTTGAGACGGGACTAAGCAAGATTTCTCGTAATTGACAAGAAACCCTAAGGAAAGGAGTGTTTGAATTGTCAATTTTAGGGAGGATTGAGCTATCTGTTGGGTGGAGGCCCTGATTAGCCAATCGTCCAGGTAGGGGTAGACGTGGACACCTTCCTTCCTTAAGAATGCTGCTACCACTACGAGACATTTGGTAAAGACTCGTGGGGCAGAAGCCAGACCGAAAGGTAGGACACGGTATTGATAATGGTCGTGGCCTACGAGAAACCGCAGATATTTGCGATGGGATTGTGTGATCGCAATGTGGGTATAAGCGTCCTTGAGGTCGAGAGAGCACAGCCAATCCCCTCTTTGTAGCAGAGGGAGCAGTGCGCCTAGGGTTACCATTTTGAACTTCTCTTTTTGAAGGTATTTGTTGAGGGCTCGAAGGTCCAAAATGGGACGTAGTCCCCCTGATTTCTTTGGTATTAGGAAGTATCTGGAATAGAATCCCTTGCCTCGTTGAGAGGGAGGAACGGGTTCTATAGCATTTGATTGCAGAAGAAGAGACACTTCCTGTTGTAATTGAGCCAAATGGGTGGATAGACTCCACGCTTGAAGAGGCGGGGAGTCTGCCGGAAGAGTTATGAAGTTGAGGTGGTAACCCTGTGCGATAATTGTTAGCACCCACTGATCTGAGGTGATCTGCAACCAAGGTTGTAGAAAATGGTACAGTCGACCTCCTACAGGAATGTCTGGAAGAGGGGTTTGGCATGTGTTCCCTACAAGGGAGTCAAAGGCCAGCCGCAGGCCCCGGTGGAGGGGCTACAGTAGGCCTTTGTTTCCTAGGCTGACGCGGCTGAGGCCTAGTAGAGGATCGAGCTGGACGAGGCCTGGCCGATGGAGGGTAGTAACGGCGTGGCCGAAAGAACGACTTCTTAGAGTCCTTCTTAAGTGGTTGTTTGGAGGAAACCTCAGACGGAACAGAAGAAAGTTGTTTTCAACGTCTCGTGGTGATCTTTTAATTCAGCTACAATTGCTGAATTTGTTCCCCAAACAAATTGTCCCCTAAGCAGGGTAAATCCGCTAAACGATCCTGGACTTCTGGGCGAAGGTTGGATGATTTTAACCAAGCCCAACGTCTGGCCGAAATGGCAGTAGCTGAAACCTTTGTGGAGGCATCAAAGATGTCATAAGCCGTTCTGATCTCGTGCTTCCCTGCTTCAAACCCTTTGTTAAGAAGGGCCTGAAGCTGTGGCTGGTATTGGTCAGGTAATGTGTCAGCAAAATCTTGCATCTGTTTAAGGATGGCTCTGTTATATTGCGTCATGTAGAGTTGATATGAGGCTATGCGAGAAATCAGCATAGCTCCATGGTACACTTTCCGTCCCACACTGTCCAGGAATTTATTGTCCTTGACCGGCGGAGTGGAGGAGTGTGGCTTTAGACGCTTGGCCTTTCTTTGTGCGGACTCAACCACAACAGAGCGATGATCCAGTTGAGGCTTTTGAAAGCCTGGTGCTGACTGGACGAGGTATGTGGAGTCAGCCTTCTTGTTAACTGGTGATACAGATGAAGGAGATTCCCAGTTTTTCTTTAAGAGATCGAGAAACACCTGGTGAATGGGGATGGAAGCGATGATTTTTGGAGCATCCAAAAATTGAAGCAGTTCCATCATCTGGTGTCTGTCATCGGTCTCAGATTGTAGCTGAAAAGGTACAATTTCGGACATCTCCTTTACAAAATTAATAAAGGAGAGATCCTCTGGAGGAGATCTTTTTCTACTCTCTGTAGGAGAAGGCGGTGATGGTAAATCTGTGTCAGAAGATGTATCATCACCCCAGGTATCATAGGGATCACTTGGGGGTTGAAGCCCCGATGGACCAGGTTAAGGATCCAAAGGCATCGAAGGAAACCTTGGAGGAACCGGTGGTACAATCGGTACTGGGAACGGCATCGAGGGTTTCGGTGCTGCCGATGGAGTCGGTGCCGGTCTTGGAACCGATGGAGTCAAAGGATAAATCGGTGGAGATATTCGAGAAGGCACCGATGGGACCACCCCGGAAGGGGGAATCAGGAACGGTGTTTCTCCCGCCGATGAAAATCCAGTCGGAGACGATGGCGCTGTCGGTGCTACTGGAATCATCGATGGAAGGGCATGTACAAGTGCCTCCATACGTTGTAGTAGCGGTGCCAGCGCTTCCACCAAAGGTTCGGTGGTCGGTTCCTTCCTCGGTGGCGGAGTCGGTGCCGGGGTCGATGCCGGTGGCGGTGCCGGAATCGGTGCCGGAGACGGTGCCAATGGAGGTTGGAATTTTTGCATCGCTTTCTCGATGGCCTCCTGGACCAGCCGGTCCAGTTCTGCCCGGAGACCAGGGGTAACAATACCCGGCTCGACGGGAGAGGGAGGCTGAGGCAGAGCCGGAGGGACCACCGTAACCGGTGGGATCACGGCTCCCACACCCCGAGAGGGTGAGGGTTTCCTCGATGCCTGCGAACGAGACGTGGACGGTGCCAAGTCTGATCGAGGCCTCTTAGTCGGTGGCTCGGCTTGTTCAGAGGTCGATGACTGTGGATCCTCGACAGGCCGAGACTTGTGCCGTCGATGGCGATGCTTGTCCTTCCGGTCTCCTCGCCCATCCGGGGAGGGGACAGGAGTCGACGGCCGAGAAGTCATCGATGGTGGACGGTCACCGGAGGGTTGACGATGGTGGTGCAACTTCGACGGTGCCGGTTCCGATGACGTCGATGCTATCGATGGCGTTGGGGTGGGTGCATGGAAGAGGAGCCCCATCTTCTCCATCCTGGCTTTGCGACCCTTAGGTGTCATTAGGGCACATTTGGTGCAAGTCAGGACATCATGCTCACTTCCCAAACACAAAACACAAACCCTATGGGGGTCAGTGATTGACATAGTCCGGGTACAATCCGGGCATCGACGGAACCCCGTCGCCATGGCTTAAGGCCAAATTTAGTCGCGGGCTCGGTAATTGCCAACAGGCCTCAAGGGCCAAATTCGACGGTAGTCGAAGAAAAAAGGCAAAAAACTTACCGGTTTCCGCGGAGGTGACAAAAATTTGTCGAAGGGAGACCCCTGAGGGGCAAATTTTCTTCGGAAAGAAAAATACCGAATTCCTGTCAGGAACGTGGTAAGAGAGCTCCTTTCACCGCGTGGCAACTGCTGCGCGGAAAAAAGAAGACTGAAGGGAGACCCCTGCTGGCTGCAGGGTCAGTGCCTTGCTGGGCATGCCCAGTAGGGGCCAGTCAAAGTTCTGTTTAAACTTTGACAGAAGTTTTCCGTGGTGGGCTCCATCCTCGATGTCACCCATTTGTGAGGACAACCATCCTGCTTGTCCTGTGAGAAACATTGATCCACTTCTTCTAACCATTCCTGGTGATTGGCCTCTAGGTACTTCATCACATGCATGGGTACATAGGGATAGTAAAGGCCCAAATCTGCTTGTACCCATTGGTAGACTATCCTCTCCACTTGGGAGGCTTGTGGAAGTGTCCTCGAGTCAGGGCAGGGGCTCAGGACCACCCAAGATTGGTCCCTTACACCTGATTGTAAAGTCTGGTCAAACAGTTTGTTAGGCATCCTCAAACTGCGGGTAGATAGACCCATCAATGATTCACTGGGTGCTGTTGACCTAATATAAGGTAATTCTGGCAGACCAGATCCTGGTGAACTGCTACCGCCCTGCAAGGTCACCACCGAGGAGACCCCTGAGCTGGACATCACCTGGCATCCCTTCATGGCTTGAATGCATTATTCCCAGTAAGTCCTGGGTTCTTTGGCATAAAGCTTTACATCAGGGGTCATAATATTGAATCTTTCTCTCGCCACTCAGGAGCTGGTTGCCATGTTCCATTGGGCCGATTTGTTGCTCCCTCTGGATCTCCCAAGTGGTGTCCACCCAGATGAATGGGAACTAGTTAATCACCTCTGTTTAATTCTCCCAGTAGCACAGCTGGTGTACTTCACCCCACTCTCCAAGGCCTGACGTGTGTAAGAGGTCTCCTTAAGGGAAACCTACATCATTCAGGCTGTTTCATTTTTATCTATTTATTTATTTATGTAAAAGCTTTTTTTAGACCGACATTCGTTGGGAACATCACATCGGTTTACAAGGAACAAGAAATGCAGCGCAGGTGCTTTACAATGAACTGGTAACAACAAAACATAACGAGGGCAGGAGGCTTAATTAATGGGGAATAATAACATGTAAAAACTGCAATACTAAAATAACAGGGTAAGAGTAAAAGACAAGCGGGATATGAGTGGGGAGAGAAAGGTACTACGATGAAAGATGGAGAAGTAACAAGAAGGTTAGGAAGTATAATAAGAATAGAGGGAACATAAGATGTAAATTGCTAGATGCATAAATATTGCTAAAAGCATAATAGGAGTAGGGGTGCACAATATATAGATTGCTGAATGCATAAAATCGCCAATTGCATAAATACATGGCGCTCATAAAATTAACCAGCGGAGAGGATCTTGAACTCCGGCCCCAGAAACTCCACTTCCACTAGGTCTCCCCAGTTGGGTTGACTCAGCCACAATGGCAGTCTTTCCAATTCATTTACTGAAGGGCTCCCAAGGCCACTGCGTTGATAGGCCTCGGCTGCCTCCTTGGACAGCAATGATCTGCCACCACTCACTGGACCTGCAGGACAGGGTCACTCCCACTATTGCCGTCACTCCAATTGCTCGGGCCCCATTGCCATCCGATTCCTCGGATGGCAATACCCGTCATCCCAGCCACATTGATTCTCTCCAGAATAGTCGCAAGCTGTGCACTGGTGAATCCGGGGGCAGGAGCAGTGCTCGCCAAGTTGGCCACCTTGAATGTTAGACCAAGACAGGTGCAGCATTGAAGCTGGATGGGTTGCGCAGGCTGCAGGGTATAGCAGTATCGACATTCTCAGGCCCCCATTGCTGGAGTAAATACCACAAAAATGAAGTGGACCGATGCGCAGAAATCATACCAATAGAAAATATCAATAAAAAATATGTGTGTGCTGCGATAACATTCAGGTGGCTGCGTACAAACAAAATATCTTAAATTAATTAAACACTTCATTAAATGATAGAAAGTCTTTTTAATCAGGGATAGTCCAAAACACAATCCTTAAGAGAGTGCCCTTGAAATATAATGGCCCAAACCTTATTAAGCTATTATATTTCAAGGACACTCTATTAAGGATTGTGCTTTGGGCTATCACTGATTAAAAGGACTTTCTATCATTTAATGAAGTGTTCTTTTCATGTTTAAATTATTTAAGATCTTTTATTGTTCGCAACCACCTGAATGTTATTGCAGCACATACATATGTTTTATTGATATCCTCATTGCTTGAGTGCCTTTGAGGGTAATCTTAACCCTCCCATGAGGGGTGAAGAAGGTTGCTATCTCAACGGTGGGTGAGGTGTCTCCTGAAGTGACACCCAAACTGGGGTCATCTCGGTCCAGCAATTCGGCACTACTTCTGCATCTGTGATAGTCACCGGATCCCTCTTCAGAGCCATTGTTTGAGTGGTGGCTGCTGCTCGTTCCGGAATGGGCGAAACTAGCCATAGCTAGGTTCACCGGATAAAGGTGAACCTGTAGATGTAGTGTACTTGGATTTTCAGAAGGCATTTGACAAATTTCCTCATGAGAGGTTTCTAGGAAAAATAAAAAGTCATGGGATAGGTGGTGATGTCCTTTCGTGGATTACAAACCGGCTAAAAGACAGGAAACAAAGAGTAGGATTAAATGGACAATTTTCTCAGTGGAAGGGTGTGGGCAGTGGAGTGTCTCAGGGATCTTTATTGGGAGCCTTACTTTTCAATATATTTATAAATGATCTGGAAAGAAATACGACGATTGAGGTAATCAAATTTGCAGATGATACAAAATTGTTCAGAGTAGTTAAATCACAAGCAGATTGTGATAAATTGCAGGAAGACCTTGTGAGGCTGGAAAATTGGGCATCAAAATGGCAGATGAAATTTAATGTGGACAAGTGCAAGGTGATGCATATAGGGAAAAATAACCCATGCTATAGTTACACAATGTTAGGTTCCATATTAGGCGCTACTACCCAAGAAAGAGATCTAGGCTTCATAGTGGATAACACATTGAAAATGTCGGTTCAGTGTGCTGCAGCAGTCAAAAAAGCAAACAGAATGTTGGGAATTATTAGAAAGGGAATGGTGAATAAAACGGAAAATGTCATAATGCCTCTGTATCGCTCCATGGTGAGACCGCACCTTGAATACTGTGTACAATTCTGGTCGCCGCATCTCAAAAAAGATATAATTGCGATGGAGAAGGTACAGAGAAGGGCGACTAAAATGATAAAGGGATTGGAACAGCTCCCCTATGAGGAAAGACTAAAGAGGTTAGGACTTTTCAGCTTGGAAAAGAGACGGCTGAGGGGGGATATGATAGAGGTGTTTAAAATCATGAGGTCTAGAACGGGTAGATGTGAATCGTTTTTTTATTCTTTCGGATAATAGAAAGACTAGGGGGCACTCCATGAAGTTAGCATGTGGCACATTTAAAACTAATCGGAGAAAGTTCTTTTTCACTCAATGCACAATTAAACTCTGGAATTTGCTGCCAGACGATGTGATTAGTGCAGTTAGTATAGCTGTGTTTAAAAAAGGATTGGATAAGTTCTTGGAGGAGAAGTCCATTACCTGCTATTAATTAAGTTGACTTAGATAATAACCACCGCTATTACTAGCAACGGTAACATGGAATAGACTTAGTTTTTGGGTTCTTGCCAGGTTCTTATGGCCTGGATTGGCCACTGTTGGAAACAGGATGCTGGGCTTGATGGACCCTTGGTCTGACCCAGTATGGCCTGTTCTTATGTTCTTAGCTGCATCATAGGATTCTCTGATTGCTGCTCTTGAACCAACTGCTGGGCCTTATGCTAAAATGCCGTCGACGTGATGATGTTTCACTGACGCCCCAGCATTATTCCAGTTGATGATGTCACACATTCGCCAATGTACTCCCTTCATTTGGTGCACTTTTGCTTGTTACTGATCACTTCAGTGGGAACGGCGCTTCAGTGGAAACAGTATCCATTTTGTAGATTTTCATGGTTCTTGCCTTAAACGTCTGATCAATTGTAAGAATTGCATTACAGCGATTTCTAAATCAATTTCGTCGGTCTTCACACCCTATATTCCATGCCCCACATTTGGCACCATTTTATGTAACCCCATCCCCGGGTGTAGACTGCTACCTGATCAGGCCATAAAAGAATTTGTTTCTCTTTGGGGCTGGAACCACTCACTGGCTAACTCTCTCACAAGCTCTCTTACTCTCAGGGCTGGATCCTTTGTAGGTGGGGGGAAAGAATTACTCTCAGGGCCCAGTGTGACAGGGGTGACTCTTATTCATATTCCTTGGGAGGGATACACTTTTCTCAAAACTATGGATGCTGTAAATGGCAGAAAGAATACACAGGAGACTCTGGTTGAGTGCCCCAAAATCAAATGCTTTACTGATGGGTAATCAGATGAAAATGGCACAATTCAACTTAATTCCTTTAGTTTCCACATATGACTGTTTCAGTTCTCTCTCTTTCTATCTGTGCAAGGGTCTCTTTACTTTGGTCCAGGAGCAAGGGAAGCACTCACCCTCCAGAGCTTGAATTAATGAGGTTCCCAGCTGGGCAGGGATATCCTTGCTGGGATGGAAACCCCCCTTCTAGCTGGCCAAAAATCTATCACACAGTTTCTGCACAGTATTCTCAATTCTCAATAATCTCTCTTCCCAGGGGCAAAGACTCTGAGTGGGGGTCCTCTGATGTACCTCAAATTTAGTTTTCCAGTTTTCCTCAGTCCTTTTCAATCTCACTCACTTTTCACAAATCCCAAGCTAGGAAGGGCTCCTCTAGAACTCACAGCTTTCGATGTTCCTTTATCAGGGTAGGAAGAAGGGGCAGCCAAAATCTTCCTCCCATATCTGCTAACAAGGTTGTCTTTTTATCCCAGAAACTGATATTAACACTGGAGTTGTTCCTTGCAGCAGGTCACCTCTTGGGCAGTTCTTCCCTATTCCTACCCCTGATCACCACAAACAAGAGGTTCCCCATGTCCTGTGTCCAGGAGAGGCCCAGATGTCTCACAAGGCTACCACGAAAACTGTAAAAACATGAAAACAACCCAGAGTGAAAATCTCAACAGCCAGCGAGTGGACTGGAAAAAAAAAACCTTTCCAACCCTGGTCAGGATCCCCAGGCAGGGTTTGCCTGGCTCCTCTAACTGGGCCTGAAAAATCTGCTCCACACTACCTCCTAATTCTAACTCAAAGCTGCACCTTCTCCAAAGCTTACTCTTACAAGCTGCTTTTGTTAACTCTCAGGTGGCGGACCATCCCAGTACCCTCAAAGGGAGGGGATGCTTTCTGATTATAGGAATACCCATGACTTAATGGTGACCTAAGCGAAGGGTCCTTTACATAATTATTAATACTCTAAAGGTATTCACTCTATAACTGAAGAACAAAGTGATGTTGTTACAAACAGACAACCAAGTAGTAAAGTTATACATCAACAAGTAGGAGGAATGGATTCATACAAGCATTGTCTGAAAACTGCAAGAATTTGGAAATGGGTAATTTCTCATAACTTCCTGAAGAGCAAAATCTGATAAAACAGCTTAAATCGCCAGCTTCAACCTCCTGGAACAGTCATTACAAATTCAAATATTGCAGGAGCTTTTTTCAACTTTGAAGCACTCTGCAAATAGATCTTTTTGCAACTTTCCTCAACAACAAAGTTCCAACATTTTTATCTAAGAGACCAGCAAGATTCAGATTTGTGGTAGATATGTTCTCCATCCCATGGAATCAAGAACTCTTTTTTAATGGGAGCAGCCCTCTGGACATTCTATAAGCCCTTTCAGACTGGTCAGAGTTGGATATGTGAACCCTTGAAGCTGGTGCCGGGAGTAGAATGTCTAGTCTGAGAACAGACCAATGCCAATTAGCTGCTAGGTGATGGGTCACAACCAGGCCAAAGGGGGAGAACTCCATAGAACAGGCAGGGGTTAAAGCAGGCGGCAGGCAAGGTGAGATCCGGTAACAGGCAAGGGTCAAGGAAGGTGACAAACAAGGCAAGAAACCAAAGTTCAAAGACTCAGGATACACGGATATAAAACCTGTTGCTCAGGCATCACCTAATTGAATGAGCAAGCTTACATGCAGGAAGAGTCAACTTTATTAAATCTTTGATTAATTTATCATTGAGCTGGCCAAGTTCCTGGGCCTCTTAAGACTGCATCAGTTAGACCTATATTAAAAGAATCTAATCTCAACGCTCTAGATTTAAATAACTATTGCCCATCTCTAATCTTCCATTTGTTGCAAAGGTCCTAAAGAAAGCAATACTGAAGCAATTTCAAACTTGACTACTCTATCCTAGACCTCCATCAATATGGGTTTTGTGCTGGCCACAGCACGGGGACCTTGTTTCTATCTTTATTTGATTCTTTTCATAGAGATTTTGACTATGACACAGAATATTTTTTGGTCCTTCTGGACCTTACCACTGCATTTGATACTGTGGATCACAATCACTTGTTAGAGAGATTAAAAGATATTAGAGTAGCTAGTTAGGTATATCAGTGGCTTGCATCTTTTTTGAATGGACATCACAGACAGCAGTGACTCATGAATCCAAATCTGCTCTTTTTAATATTAAAACCAGAGTCCCACAAGGTTCTGCACTATTGGCATCACTATTTAATGCCTATATCATGTCTATCAACATGTCTATCAACATCAGGGCTTGATGGTGATTATCGCACTTTTGCGGATGACATTCAGTTTTATATTCTAATAAAGGGATCAACGAAGGATGCACTTGATAAAACTGTCAATGCTTGATCATCTTTAAAAAATTACAAGTTGTTAATAAATTGTCTTTGAATATGACGAAGACTGAGATTTTATATCTGGCAAGGTAAACATCTGACAGTATCCTTGAAAGTATCTCTGCTGATAATGTTCATCTTCCCATAGTCAATAAGGCTCATAACCTAGGGGTAAGCATGGACTCCACTTTATCCCTTCGTCCACATATTAATCAGATTGTCAAAAGTGCTTTCTTCAAACTTTGCATGGTACATAGGGTGCGCCGCACCTGACTGAAAATGATCTAAAGACTACTATCCATTCTTTAGCAATGCCTTTCCTTGACCATTGCAATGCCCTTTTATATAGGCTTGTCACAAACAACTTTATGCATTTTTCAATATGTCCAAAACGCTGCTGCACGACTTGTGTCAGGGACTCCGATTCAACAAAATATTTCTGCTATTCTGGCTCAATATCGCTGGTTACCTATAGTCTGGTGGATTAGGTTCAAAATTCATTTAATGGTTTTTAAAGGTTTTAACAGCCTAGCCTTCTGTTTTAATGCCACCTTGAAACTTCACCAGCCGACATGCCCGCTAAGATCCTCCTTCCAGTACTTACTTAATGTTCCATCGTTCAGATATATTAGGCTGGACGAGTTTCAAGACTGATTATTTTGTGTTCAGTGATCTCTTCTTTGGAATGCTCTACCCATATGAGCTAAGATGGAATGTTCTTTACTTAAGTTTGGAAAGATGATAAATCTTTTCTTTTTAATCAAGCATACAACCTGAGGCCAGCAGTAATTGAAGACCTTAGAAGAGGCTTGACAACATTTTGGCTTAGAAGTTTTTAGTGCTTGAGACCACTATGATGTGAGGTCTAATATATTCTCTAGGGTTTGCTGCAGTGTCTGAATGCTATATTGTTTTAATATTGTTATGTTTTATTTGTTTTGCTCTGTAATTGGTTTGTCATGTAGCTATTTAATTTATGACTGAACTGTTGTAAACCACCTAGAAATGTTGATAGGTAGACTACACATTTTATAAATAAATAATTATCAGGGTGAATCAAAGGAAGTCTAGGGTGCTGGACCTATAAAACCAGGAAATGGAGAGACTAAAGCCAACCAGGAATCAGACAAGGGGCCAAAGCTGGAGTCTATGCTAGAACTCCTATAGATGCCAGAAGTCAACAATGCAGATATGTTACATCCTTTGTGCTTGTCCCCTACTTCCGCTATTATCCAGGACAATCCAAAAACCAAGAAGGGAAAGAGTAGAAATGATTTTAAGGTACAGAGAAGGGCTACCAAAATGATAAGGGGAATGGAACAGCTCCCCTATGAGGAAAGACTAAAGAGGTTAGGACTTTTCAGCTTGGAGAAGAGACGGCTGAGGGGGGATATGATAGAGCTATTCTTTAAATCTAAGGGGAGGCAAAAGGGATACTGTGGCCGATTTATCGTGCTGTCAATGTAGGACACCTGCGACAGGTGAGCAACTTTGCTTTCTCCATGGGAAGCAGGATAAAATCAGCCACACATGTAAGGACTCGCAAGCTGCATATAATTATTTTGTTACCTGAGAATTGATATGCGTCATCACAACCTGTAATTATTGTTAGAGGATGCAGAATAGAGTTGAAGAGATTAATTAAATAAGCTTTTAAGAACTACCTGTCTAAAATTTCTTTCTTGATGGGCAGCAATGGATAGGCAATAATGAGTTGTGAAAGTACATACAGCAGACCAAGTAGCAGCCTTGCAGATTTCTATAAAAGCAGAATAGAGATGTGCCAAGGAAGCTGCAGTAGCCCTAACTTGATGGGCTTTCATTTTATTTTGCAGATGTAGTCCTGACTGGTTGTAGCAATAAGTGATCCAATCAGATATCCAAGTTAATAGTATCCTCTTTGTAAGGGACACCCCTTGCTTAAATGGGCTGAAATAGTTTTAAAGACTTTATGAAATAAAGCAGCTCTTCTGTAATTCATTGTATGATGAGCTTGTTGAACCTTATGGGAAAGAACGATGGCAAAACAGTGAATTAACTTAAATAGAACAGAGAAACCATTATTTGTATAAATTTAGGAGGCATCAACAAAACCACTCTATTGCGGAAGATTTGAGTATAAGGAGTGTATGAGGCTATGGTTTGAAATAGCAAATGTTACTTACCTGTAACAGGTGTTCTCACAGGACAGCAGGATGTTAGTCCTCACATATGGGTGACATCATCAGGATGGAGCCCAATCACGGAAAACTTCTGTTAAAGTTTCCAGAACTTTGACTGGCCCCTACTGGGCATGCCCAGCATGGCACTAACCCTGCAGCCAGCAGGGGTCCCCTTCAGTTTTATTTGATAGCTACAGGCAGTGCCGAAAAAATAAAACAAGAAAACGTTTCGAACCCAACACCATGGGGCGGCGGGCGGGTTTCGTGAGGACTAACATCCTGCTGTCCTGTGAGAACACCTGTTACAGGTAAGCAACATTTGCTTTCTCACAGGACAAGCAGGATGGTAGTCCTCACATATGGGTGAGTACCAAACTGAGAATGTCCGAACATGCACCAAATGTACCCAAAGGCGTGCAACAGGCACAACTGGGGTGGAATTTGGTAGAGGGCATCCTGAACCCCACCGGGCAGGCGGAAGAGTGTTGGTACATCACGTTGGAAATAAGTTACGCAGGACAGATTGGCCGAAGATGGAATCTTGTCTTCCGGCTTTGTCCAAGCAATAGTGGGCTGCGAAAGTGTGGAGAGAACTCCAGGTGGCAGCCCTGCAAATGTCAGGAAGCGGCACCGATCGTAGGTGTGCTACTGAAGTCGTCATGGCCCTCACAGAGTGTGCTTTAACACGGTCTTGAAAAGGAATGCCTGCTTGCTGATAGCAAAAAGATATGCAGTCCGCCAACCAGGAGGAGAGAGTCTGCTTACCCACAGGTTGCCCTAATTTGTTGGGATGGAAAGAGACGAATAACTGCGTGCTCTTCCTGTGGGCAACTGTACGGTCTAGGTAGAACGCTAGAGCCCGTTTACAGTCAAGGATATGCAGAGCCTGTTCCCCTGGGTTGGAGTGGGGCCTGGGAAAGAAGATAGGTAGTATGATGGATTGATTAATGTGAAACTCCAAAACTACCTTAGGCAAAAACTTAGGGTGAGTGCGGAGTACCGCCCGGTCCTGCAGGAGTTTAGTGTAAGGCGGATAGTTATCTAGGGCCTGTAACTCACTAACCCTGCGAGCTGAAGTGATAGCCAAAAGGAAAATCACTTTCCATGTGAGATATTTTAGGTCACAGGAGTGAAGAGGTTCGAATGGTGGTTTCATGAGCCACCCGAGAACCAGATTAAGGTCCCAAGAAGGGGCCGGAGGATGTAAAGGTGGCTTGATATGGAGCAAGCCTTTCAGAAAACGTGTTACGAGGGGTTGTACCGATATAGGGACATCCCCGACACCTTTATGGAAGGCGGCTACCGCACTGACATGCATTCTGATGGAAGAGGTCTTTAGATCTGATTCCGATAAATGCCAGAGATAGTCCAAAAACGTTGGGATTAGACAGGAAAAGGGATCAAGAGATTGCGAAGAACACCATGAGGTATACCTTTTCCATTTATAGGAATAAGACTTTCTTGTGGAAGGCTTCTGTGAAGCAATCAGGACACGAGAAACTGAATCTGAAAGGTTAAGTGGTTGAAGGATTAACCTTTCAACATCCATGCCGTCAGGGACAAGGCCTGAAGATTGGGATGGCGTAGACATCCGTCGTTCTGAGTGATAAGATGCAGGTCCGTTCCCAAGGGAATGTGCCTGCGGATGGAGAGATCCTAGAGTATGGGAAACCACACTTGGCGTGGCCAGTGAGGTGCTATCAGGATCATGGTTCCCTTGTCCTGACGGAGCTTCACGAGAGTCTTCGAGAGAAGAGGAAGTGGAGGGAACGCATAAAGCAGACCGGTTGCCCACGAGAGGGAGAATGCATCTCTGGGCTGAGAGTGTTTGCTGCGAATGAGGGAGCAGTAATTGTCCACTTTGTGGTTTTGAGGGGACGCAAAGAGGTCTATTTGGGGATAACCCCATTGCTGGAAGAGGAAGGTCGCTACCGAGGGGTTGAGAGACCACTCGTGCGGTTGGAAGACACGACTTAGTTTGTCTGCCAAGACATTGTGCACTCCCGGCAAATAGGTGGCCCTGAGGTACATCGAGTGGGAGAGCGCTTCCGCCCAAATCTGCGCAGCTTCCTGACACAGAAGGAAGGAGCCTGTGCCTCCCTGCTTGTTGATGTACCACATGGCCACCTGGTTGTCCGTCTGAATCAGGATGACGTGATTTGATAAGCAATCCTGAAAAGCTCTGAGAGCATATCGCATTGCTCGAAGCTCCAGGAAATTTATCTGGTGTTTGGCTTCCTCTGGAGACCAAGATCCTTGTGTCTGTAGATCGTTCACATGGGCTCCCCACCCGAGGTTGGAAGCATCGGTGGTGAGAATGAGTTGAGGATCTGGTGGTTGAAAGGGCAGTCCCTGGAGGAGATTGTTCTGATCTTTCCACCAGGCGAGAGACAGTGCGCCGGTGATGTGGACAATGGTCGACAGAGGCTGAGTAGCTTGAATCCAATGTGACCTCAGAGTCCAATGCATGAGCCTCATGGCCAGGCGGGCCATTGGTGTGACATGGACTGAGGACGCCATGTGTCCGAGAAGAACAAGGAATTGCCGAGCTGTTGCTGTATACTGAGACTGCAACTGGTGAGCGAGGGACACGAGGGTTTGCACTCGTTGTTGAGGTAGAAAGGCTTTTGCCTGCAAGGTGTCCAAGTCTGCCCCAATGAACAACAAAGTTTGAGATGGGACTAAATAGGATTTCTCGTAATTGACGAGAAATCCTAGAGAAATTAGAGTGTGTAGGGTCAAATCCAGGGACGATCGAGCGGCTTGCTGGGTTGGGGCCCTGATTAACCAGTCGTCTAGATAGGGGTAGGCGTGAACACCTTCTTTCCTGAGAAAAGCTGCGACAACTACGAGACATTTGGTAAAGACTCGTGGTGCCGATGCTAGGCCGAATGGAAGCACTCAGTATTGATAGTGCTTTGGGCCTACTAAAAACCGGAGGTACTTGCGATGAACTGGAGATATCGCAATGTGGGTGTATGCGTCCTGGAGGTCCAGAGAGCAGAGCCAGTCTCCTCTTTGTAGAAGAGGTAGAAGCGAGCCCAAGGTTACCATCTTGAACTTTTCCCGCTGGAGGTACTTGTTGAGGGCACGTAGGTCCAGAATTGGATGAAGCCCCCCGGATTTTTTGGGGATCAAAAAGTACAGGGAATAGAACCCTAGGCCTTGTTGCAAAAGTGGGACGGGTTCTATTGCTCTTAACTGGAGAAGAAGGGAAACCTCCTGCTCCAGGAGGAGAGAGTGACCGGTTACTCTCCACGCTTGTAGAGGTGGTGAGTCCGGTGGAAGAGCAAGAAAGTTTAGGTGGTAACCCTGAGCAATGATTGCTAGCACCCATTGGTCGGTTGTGATTGATTGCCACATGCCGTGAAAGTGGCACAATCGACCTCCCACTGGTATGCTTGGCAGAGGAATCAGGCTGCTGCTCTCCAAGGGAAAGTCAAAAACCTGAGGCAAGCCCCGGCTGGGGAGCTGCCTGTGGCTTTTGCTTCCGGGGCTGGCGAGGCTGAGGTTTTTGATGTCTCGTAATTCGGGACCTTGGTGGTGAAGGATAGTACTTCCTTGGGCGGAAGAATGACTTCTTAGAGTCCTTCTTGAAGGGCTGTCTAGAGGGGAAGTCAGAAGGTATCGATGAGAGCTGTTTGAGGGTCTCATGATGGTCCTTTAATTCAGCCACTATTTGCTGAATCTGTTTACCGAACAGATTATCTCCTATACAGGGCAGGTCAGAGAGCCTGTCTTGTACTTCTGGGCGAAGGTCAGAAGACTTGAGCCAGGCCCAGCATCTTGCCGAAATGGCAGTTGCAGACACTTTAGTGGAGGTGTTGAAGATATCATAAGCTGTTCTTATCTCATGGTTTCCTGCCTCAAACCTCTTGTTGACAAGGATTTGAAGATGTTCTTGGAATTGGTCAGGCAGGGTTTCAGAGAAGTCCTGTATTTGCTTGAAAATGACCCTGTTGTATTGGGTCATGTACAGCTGGTAAGAAGCAATTCTGGAGATGAGCATGGCCCCTTGGAACACTCGTCGACCAATATTGTCTAGGAACTTGTGTTCCTTAACAGGAGGGGTAGAGGAGTGAGGCTTCGTCCTTTTTGCTTTCTTTTGAGCCGATTCTACCACAACTGAGTGGTGGTCGAGCTGAGATTTTTGAAAGCCAGGGGCTGACTGTACTAGATAAGTAGTGTCAGCCTTTCTGTGTACTGGGGCAATGGATCCAGGGTTCTCCCAGTTCTTTTTGAGGAGGTCAAGAAGAACTTGATGAATGGGAATAGAAGTGATCACTTTAGGGGCATCCAGGAACTGAAGAAGCTCCATCATCTGGTGCCTATCATCCTGCTCCATCAGAAGCTGAAAAGGGACCAATTCCGACATTTCCTTCACAAAATTAATGAAAGAAAGGTCCTCTGGAGGAGAACGCTTTCTACTTTCAGTAGGAGAGGGAGGTGAAGGTAAGTCATCGGTGTCTGTGGAAGTATCAACACCCCAGGTGTCATAAGGATCAGCAGGCTGACCTGTAGGACGAGAAGGGGGTTGGATACCCGAAGGGCCCGGTTGAGGATCCGAGAAAATCGAAGGAATCACCGGGGGCACCGTGGACGCCCTGGGGGTATCGGTGCCGGCATCGAAGGCATCGATGGCGCCGATGTGTGTATCACCCCCGATGAATGAATCGGTGGCGAGGGACGACATGGCATCGATGGCTGAGGCAATACCCCCGAAGAAGGAATGCGGAACGGTGTTTCTCCTCCCGATGAAGCTGTCAACGGGGGGCGCACCGGAGCCATCGGAGACCTGGGAATCACCGGTGGAAGGGCGGTCATGAGCGCCTCCATCCGGGATAGCAGCGGTGCCAGCGCTGCTGGAATCGGGTCGGTGACCGGTTCCACTCTCGGTGCCGGAGGAACCTGGAGTCGTTGCATTTCCTTGTCGATGGCCTCCTGGACCAGCCGGTCCAGTTCTTCCCGGAGACCTGGGGCAAGCATCCCCGGTTCCGTGACAGAAGAGGGAAGCTGAGGCACAGTCGGAGGGACCACCTTTACAGGCGGAATCGCGACTCCCAAACCCCGATCGGGTGAGGGTGGCCTCGATGTCCCGGTCGCAGGAGTGGTCGGTGCCGTTCCTGGACGGGGCTTCTTCGATGGTGGCTCGGACGGTGGCGAGGTCGATGATTTCGCTCCCTCGATGGTCCGAGACTTACGATGCCGATGGCGATGTTTCTCCCTACGATCCCCTCGATCTTGAGGGGGAGAAACGGGAGTCGATGGCCATGAAGATGTCGATGGCGGGCGGTCACCGGACGGTGGTCGATGCTGGTGCGACTTCGACGGTGCCGGTTCTGATGACGTCGTTGCGATGGACGGCGTCGGGGTGAGAGCACGGAAAAGGAGTCCCATCTTCTCCATTCTGGCTTTGCGACCTTTTGGTGTCATGAGGGCACATTTGGTGCAGGTCAGGACATCATGCTCACGGCCTAAACACATTACACAGACTCCATGAGGGTCTGTGATAGACATGGTGCGAATACAGTCCGGGCACCGACGAAACCCCGACGCCATGGCCATAGAAAAATCGAGCCACGGTACGGTCGTTGGCCAGTAGGCCACGAGGGCCAAACTCGACGGTAATCGACAAAAAATGGTGAAAAACTTACCGGAGTACCGCGGCCTGAGAAAAGTTAGAGGAGGGACCCCTGTGGGGCAGTTTAAATTTAACTCCATGAGGAAAATTCCTGTCAGGAATCTCTTCAGAGCTCCTAAACCATGAGGCTACTGCTGCACGGAAAAAAGAAGACTGAAGGGGGACCCCTGCTGGCTGCAGGGTTAATGCCATGCTGGGTATACCCAGTAGGGGCCAGTCAAAGTTCTGGAAACTTTGACAGAAGTTTTCCATGATTGGGCTCCATCCTGATGATGTCACCCATATGTGAGGACTACCATCCTGCTTGTCCTGTGAGAATCTCTTATCTTCCAGGCTGAAACAACTACTAATAAAAATTGAATTTTCCAGGAGAAGAATTTTAGATCAGCTGAAGATAATAGTTGAAAAGGAGGCTTTATAAGGTCAGCAAGGAGTATTTTCAGATCTCAAGGATTTTTTATTGAAAGTTTCAGATTCAAGAGGACCTTCATAAATCTGGCGACTGTAGGCTGATGAAAAACAGGTTGCCCTCCCAGTCCTCATGGTATGCTGCTATAGCATGAAGGTAAATTATAACAGAGTTGGTTTTCAGACCTGAGTCTGAAAGACTTTGTAGATAATGAAGCAAAAAAAAAAAAAAAGAAGAAACAGGACATTTAAACAGGTCTTGATTGAAATGTATATACCAGGCAGTATATTTTCTCCATTTAAACTGTAAGGGATAGATTTTTAAAGGTGCTTGCTGATTTTATAACGTGTGTACCGGCGCGCAAATGTTATAAAATCCAGGGGTCGCGTGCACATGTGCGCTGGATTTTATAATCCACGCATGTACGGGCGGCGCGTGCAAGGGGGCGGGGGAGACTTCCACAATTTTTGCGTGGCGACAGATCCTGGCCTTCCCCAGTTCCCTCCCAGTCTGCTCCAATTAAGGAGCGGACTGGGAGGGAACTTCCCTACCCCCTTCCCTAACTCCTTTCCCCTTCCCTTCTCCTCCCCACCCCCTAAACCCTTTCTCCTACCTTTTACTTTTATTTTGTTGCTTACTGCTCCATTGGAGCAGAAGCAACTTGTGCGCGCTGGCAGTCCCTTCCCCGGCACAGCTGCAAATGGCCGCTGTACTGGCCTACCTCCAGCCCCACCCCTCTCCCCGGACCATCCCTCCCCCGCCCTCCAACCACCCGTTTCCTTCGGCCTGGCATTTCTGTGCATAACAGGAGTTATGCGTGTGGCTGGGCCCCTCTGAAAATGCACACAGCACGCGCAAGGCGCAGCCACTCGCATAATCCCTGTTTTTTATGTGCGTGGCCGAATAAAAATTTACCTGTAATATCTTCTGATCAAGTACTTCTTTAAAACAAGAACAACTTTCTTAACCTGTGTAGGCATCTGCACAAATGAGACTAAATGACTTTCAACATACAAGTTAGAACCAAAGACTGAAGGTTGGGGATGCAGGAAATTCCTGTTGCACTGAATAATGGAAGGGAATATTCTCAATCTTATTGATTCATGAACAACTAGGTGCTGTAGCCATGGAAAGGACTACACATGCTCAGAAAAACCTTTTTAGTTTTTCTGAGCTCTGAGAGAGCTGCTTTATTCTTGGTGCTGTTAGAAGACATCATCCACTTGTGTGGTTGAATTTATCCTGCCTGTTCATGGTAAAAAAGCATTTTATCTGCATTAATTGGCTGTTTGAAAATTGTCCTCCCTTAATACATCTAAATGTTTTCACAACGCATATACTTTTATCTACAATGAGAGGAGGCCTTTCCCGGGGCATGTTTAGATCTGGGAAAGAAAAGTACACGAATAAACGACATTTTCAAATCTTCACGCTTACTTTTCCAGCAAAAATTTACCCACAGAAAAAGCAGGTGCAAGTGTACACAAGTTTCAAAGCAAAAGTATACATGCACTTTCACTTTGAAAATGAGTGCAAAGCTCACAAGTAAAAAAAAACAATAAAAAAATAATGCATGCAGACTTTATCATACTGTAGGCAGTTTTAAAATTGTCCCCATATGTTTCACTCTCCAAACCCAAAACATGGAGAAATTTCCTTATGTGTTCCATTAGTCCTGCTACACCAGTAAAGCCCTTGACAAGTGGGTTGTTTCCCCCTACCAGCAGATGGAGGCAAACAATACTGTTTTCCTCTGTGATATTACAGTTATTAAGCACATAAGAATATGCCATACTGCGTCAGACCAAGGGTCTATCAAGCCCAGCATCCTGTTACCAACAGTGGCCAATCCAGGCTACAAGTACCTGGCAAGTACCCAAAAACTAAGTATATCCCATGCTGATGCTAGTAGTAGCAGTGGCTATTTTCTAAGTCAACTTGAAAAACAGGTAATGGACTTCTCCAAGAACCTTACCCAAACCTTTTTTAAACCTAACTGCAGTAACCACATCCCCTGGCGGCAAAGTCCAGAGTTTAATTGTGCATTGAATGAAAAAGAACTTTCTCCAATTAGTTTTAAATGTGCTACATGCTAAATGCCTCCTAGACCTTCTATTATCCAAAAGAGTAAATAATTGATTCACATTTACCCGTTCTAGACCTCTAATGATTTTAAACACCTCTATCATATTCCCCCCTCAGCCATCCCTTCTCGAAGCTGAACATTTCTAACCTCTTTTGTCTTTCCGCATAGGGGAGCAGTTCCATCCACTTTATCATTTTGGTCAACCTTCTCTGTACCTTCTCCATTGCAACTATATCTTTTTTGAGATGCGGTGACCAGAACTGTATTCAGTATTCAAGGTGTAGTCTCACCATGGAGCGATACAGAGGCATTATGACATTTTCCGTTGTATTCACCATTCCCTTCCTAATAATTCCTAATATTCTGTTTGCTTTTTTGACTACCGCAGCACACTGAGCCAACGATTTCAAAGAATTATCCACTATGACACCTAGATCTCTTTCCTGGGTGGTAGCTCCTAATATGGAACCTAACCGTGAAATTATAGCATGGGTTATTTTTCCCTATATGCATCACCTTGCACTTATCCACATTAAATTTCATCTGCCATTTGGATGCTCAGTTTTCCTTTCTTACAAGGTCCTCCTGCAATTTATCACAATCTGCTTGTGATTTAACTACTCTGAATAATTTTGTATCATCTGCAAATTTGATTACCTCACTTGTTGTATTCCTTTCCAGATCATTTATAAATATATTGAAAAGTAAGGGTCCCAGTACAGATCCCTGAGGCACTCCACTGTCCACTCCCTTCCATTGAGAAAATTGACCATTTAATCCTACTCTCTGTTTCCTGTCTTTTAACCAGTTTGTAATCCACGAAAGGACAACGCCACCTATCCCATGACTTTTTACTTTTCCTAGAAGCTTCTCATGAGGAACTTTGTCAATCAATGAGGAATTTTGTAACTCGTTCAATTTTATTATTATATATATATTTTCACATGTTCTTTGTTTCACTGTAAAGCGCTTTTAGCTGATTTTCGTTTATTGTGAACCGATGAGATGTTCCCAAGGTTCATCAGTATATAAAAACTTCTAAATAAATAAAATAAATAAATAAAATTGTCTTCTGAAAATCCAAATACACTACATCTACCGGTTCACCTTTATCTACATTTAGATTTTTTTTGTATTCTGCTTTTTGTGCTTTTTTCAGCACTTCAAAATGGATTACATTCAGGTACTGTAGGCATTTCCCTATCCCCAGAGGGATTACAATCTAAGGGGGTCATTTATCAAAGTGCTATATGGCGGATTTGCATGCGTTAAGGCGTTTCCGCATGCAAAAAACACCTTTAATTCATGCGAAAGCACCATAATGCATGGTGCGATGCAAATGAGAAAAAGGGGAGGATTTTGGGGCGGGATCTGTGAGCTGGGTTCACAGTTTTGTGAAGCCGTATTGCACGGCTTTAATGCGAATTTTAACTACACCTTTTTCATTTGCGTAAAGCCGTGCGATGGGGGAGGGGGGGGAGGAGAGAGAGAGAGACTAACCATAATGCCCCATACTAGACAGGCATTTATATCTCTATAGGAGGCCCACCTAGTAACTCGAGGTGATGGGCTCTCTACCTGGGTAACATCAAGCTAGGTTGAGAGAACACTGCACAAATCTCATCTTTGGGTGAGTTTCCTCACTCCAAAGGTCATCAAATCTTCACAAGAGAGCACTGTTCTGTTCGTACGTCTCACTTTGAATGTCAAAGTGGCCCCTAACCCCTACACTAATATCTAAACCTCACCTTGAATTACTAGGTGGGCCTCCTATAGAGATATAAATACCTATCTAGTATGAGGGCATTATGGTTGGTCTCTCTCTCCCCCCCCCCACCCCCCACCAAGTGGGCCCTGATAGCCAGGCTGGCTCTCCAGGAGCTTAAAACTACTAAACATGGTAACCTCAGTGGTTGTATGTAGGAAATACAACAATTCTGGCACTTATCACAAAGTGCAAAAAAGTTATTGCAATTTGCGCTTCACATAGGTATTAGCACAAATTGCAATAAACTGCCTATTACCATAAAACACGCCCCTTTTCCTATCACATGTGATATTTAGTGCATTTTGATAAATCCAGGCCTAAGTTTGTACCTTCAAAAAAGTGAAGCAGATTAGTGAGGCAAGACTTGCCTTGAATAAAGCCATGCTGACTTTGTTCCATTAAACCATGTCTTTCTATATTTTCTGTGATTTTGATCTTTAGAACACTTTCCACTATTTTTCCCGGCACTGAAGTTTCCCAGATTGCCCATGGAGTCCTTTTTAAATATTGGGGTTACATTGGCCACCCTCCAGTCTTCAGGTATAATGGATGATTTTAATGATAGGTTACAAATTTTTACTAACAGATCTGAAACTTCATTTTTTAGTTCCTTCAGAACCCTGGGGTGTATACCATCTGGTCCAGGTGATTTACTACTCTTCAGTTTGCCAATCTAGGTTTACCGAGATTTGGTTCAGTCCATCTGAATCATTACCCATGAAAACCTTCTCCGGAAAGGGTATCTACCCAACATCCTCTTCAGTAAACACCGAAGAAAAGAAATCGTTTAATCTTTCTGCAATGGCCTTATCTTCTTTAAGTTTCCCTTAACCCCTCAATCATCTAACGGTCCAACTGACTCACTCGCAAGCTTTCTGCTTCGGATATATTTGAAAAAGGTTTAACTATGAGTTTTTGCCTCTATGGCCATCTTCTTTTCAAATTCTTTCTTAGCCTGTCTTATCAATGTCTTACATTTAATTTGCCAACACTTATGCTTTCTCCTGTTCTCTTCTGTTGGATCCTTCTTCCAATTTTTGAATGATCTTTTGGCTAAAATAGCCTCTTTCACCTCACCTTTTAACCATGCCAGTAATCATTTTGCCTTCCTTCCACCTTTCTTAATGTGTGGAATACATTTATTTATTTATTTAGGGTTTTTATATACCGACATTCTCGATATACATATCAAATCAAGTCGGTTTCCATATAACAAAACTGTCGCCGGTAAGGCGTTACATTAAACATGGTAAAGGTAAAGGGAGTACATTAAACAATAGACAAAGTATTGAACAGAGAACGTGCAGCATAACATTAAACAATCAACAAATTATTGAACAAAAGAACGTAGATCAATAAATATTAAATATTAAACGTAAAAAAGATATATAAAATAAAATAACTATGGGAAGAGCATGAGCTAGAAAGCTGATGCTTCAAGAGATGGTTTTTCTGGACTGTGCTTCTAAGATGGTATTTTTTAACAATGTCCACGCCTCTTGCACAACTTTTACTTTTGTAGCTGTTCCTTTCAGTTTTTTTTTCTAACTATTTTTCTCATTTTATCAAAGTTTCCCTTTCGAATGTTTAGCACTAGAGCCGTGGATTTGCTTACTATCCTCCTTCCAGTCATTAATTCAAATTTGATCATATTATGATCACTACTGCCACGATCAGCCCAAGCACTTGCAAATAATCTCACATGGAGTGGCCTGGCAGGTCCAGGAAGCCCTGAATTTGAAGGATTATCTTGCACACTCTCTTATCCATGTATTTATTTATTAAATACATAAATAAAATATATCCATGAGGAACACTTGTACCACCTATGTATCAAACCATACCCCCAAGCACTCCAGGGACTGCATGGGCTGAAAGGTACTCTTGGCAAAATTGACCACCCAGCCCAAGCCTTCTAAAAACTGAACCACTCGATGAGTCACACACACTGCCTCTTCGTGAGATGGTGCATGGATTAACCAATCGTTGAGATATGAGTGTACCTTAATTCCTTCATGCCAGAAAGCCATGATAATGTTCAGAACTGAAAATGTTCCCACAGCATGCAAAAACAAAGACAACTCTGATCCTGTTCCTGAATGGGAATATACAGGTAAGACTCCGACAGATCCAGTGAACACAGGAACTCCCCCTGTGAACAACGGAGAGAAAGGACCGCAAAGTTTCCATGCAAAAACATGGAACCCGCAAACTGCGGTTTACGCCCTTGAGATCTAGGATGGGATGAAAGAAACCGTCCTTTTTGGGAATCACAAAATAAATTAAATAATTGCCTCAGTCCCACTCTGATGGAGGCACCAGTACCACTGCCTGCAAGAGCTGCAGCAAAGTCTCATAGACTGCCTGCTGCTTGGCTGGAGTGGAACAAGGAGATACCATAAAGATGTCTAGAATGGGATGATACAGGACCAACATATAACCAGAATGAACGATCTCCAACACCTACTGATCGGATGTTATGTGGGTCCATTCCCTATAGAACTCCTGCAGGCAGCCCCCTACACAGGTCAAAAGTGAGTGAACCCACAGAATTTCATGAGGAGGCCCTGCCAGCTCCTGTGGAAGAACTGGCATCAGCCCTCTGCTTTCTGGCTCCATGAAAGGACAGACCTTGGCCTCTCAAAACTGAATAAATAGCGTAGGTAGCACAAAAAAATTGTCTACCCGACCGGCACCGCCTTGAGGCTCAAAACTGCCCCCAACCTCTGCCAGCCCTATAAAAGAAGCGGCCTTTATCCTCTGGCAAGCACTAGCGCTTAGGATGTCAGAGATTCTTTACCAACTGGTCTAGATCCTCCCCGAATAGCAGCCTGCCCTTAAAAACCAACTTCCCCAGGCAGATTTTAGACCAAACGTCTGCTGAACAATTGTGTAGCCACAGAAGCTGGTGTACCGTGACCAAAAGGGACACTGATCAGGCAGAGCTCCATAACAAATCATACAGAGTGACTGCCAAAAAAAGCTGTGACAAGACTCCATCCTGGCCACATCCTCGCTGTCTGGCAGCTGTTGAATCCATTGAAAGAAGGCTTAGACCACCAGAGTCGAACAAATGGAAATCTGAATCACCGTCACAGACAAGATAAACTTCTCAGAGACAGCTCCATCTTTCTGTCTTGTGGATCCTTTAGAGACATGCTCCCCATCCACAGGAACAGTGGTACACCTGGTCACTGGCGTGACCATAGCAACCACAAGCGGAACCTAAAAACCTTTTTGCAACGTAGGCAAAGGAAGAAGATACAGCCGTTGTAGGAAGTTGACTTCTCTCAGGCCTGACTCTGGGACTCCCACTCAGCCAACATCATCCCCACCTCCAGGTGGAATGGAAAAGCGGTAGTGGCCTTTCAATTTCTCTTAATAATTGAGTCCCACACCAGAGTCACTTGGGGCTTTTGTCTCCTCCAGCTGGAGACAAGAAATCACCTGATCATAAAACCTCTCTTATCCTTGTGAATGTGACAACTCAAAGAAAAAAAATCCTTAGGGCCAGGGGTATTCCCCCTCCACCAAGGAGACTGAATTATTGGCATCCCTAGGCTCCTCCCATGATGACTTCAATAGCTGGTTGTGCCCTCTTGGCAGGAATCTGGGGAAAGGACAAGCAGCCTTCTGGTGCCTTCATATTAGCCCTGCGTAGTACTTCCCCAGGCCGAGAAAAAGCACAAAAGACCTGGTGGAGAAATCAAAATAATTCCAGGGAGAAGTTCCTAGGGGCCATGAGACCAAGGCAGATACACCAGATACATCCCCTCATCGAAGACCCCACTGAGGCTACAACCAGCACTAAAACGGGAGGATAGCTGGCTCCCACTGCTCCACTGGCACCTAGGCCCAATCATGTAGGAGAACTCAAAATGGCTGCAGACTATGAAGCCTTCACGGCAGACTGTGTGTCAGGGCCCTCAAGGCTTGGCACGTCAAAGAAACTAGCGAACAGTGAAGAGGGAGCTAATCTCTCTGCAGAACAGTCACTGGGCCTCTCTCCAGTGTGGGAACATGCCAAACATACAAGACCCTTTTCCACTGTGGCCCAAAGGACACCGCAGACCTCACAGCACTGCATACTGCGGGCAGGCCTGTCCATCCTTCCCCCTTCACAGTTGCACCTGATTGCTGCCAAAAAACTCAAGCTGCACTTGCTTCTCCTCCCCTTGCAGTCGTAGGAATGCCAGCAGCGATTCACCCCCAGACAGCCTTCATTACCGATTAGCTCCTTCTGTTCCTGCATGCAGCCCATTTGCTCCAATGGCTAATGCTTTTTTTTTCTAAACTTTAAGCCACAAACTGCAGGAACTGAAGGGGGAAGGAGGCAGAAGTGTAGAGAGAAAAAGAAAAACTAAGGAAGCAGGCAAATGTCCTCTCAGATGGAGAAAGGGAAGAAATAACTTATCTGCCTACTATGTCCCTTTCTTATTTTCTCTTTGTTTTTTGTTGCTCCATGGCCAAGCTCAACCAGATACCCCCTTAGGGGCTGGGAATAGAGCAATGGGCTTGCACTGCTGGCTGAAACCAGTGGCCTGTCTCCGGGGTCTGATCACGGATCCAACGCTGAGCTGCTGCACCAAACCACTCATACCATATGCTGGGGGCAGAAAACTCTTGGTTCCTACTGCTTAGCACCATACCTAAAGTAGTGGCTGTGATATTACAGAGGAAAACAATGTTGTCTGCCTCCATCTGCTGGTTGGGGGAAACAACCCACTTGTCAAGGGCTGCACTGGTGTAGCAGGATAAGATGGAATTAAATTTGTTAGTCAAACCCAAAAGCAAATGATTTGTGTTTCACTGCAATGTTATTCTCTGCAAATGTACTCTGGATTATATATGGACCAGATGGTACACCATTTAGAGTCCTGGAATGCCCTGATGATTTGACTTTTAGCTTCCCATGGGAGCACCTCAAACATCTCCCACTCCAGAGAGAACTACTGTACATGCTTGTCCTTGCCTTCCATGAACATGAATTTGTCCATATGCATAAAAACAATTATAACTAATGTCATCTGTGCAATCATGGATGACTGTTCACTCATTCATTTGGGAAGAATAAGTTTCTTTGCTGCACATAATGCTGTCTCTATGCATTTTGTGATGAAGTGCATGCTGTCTCGGGAGAGGAAAACCTGAACCGGAACACCCCTGGGAGAGCCCAGAGCAGATCGAGACAGCAGAAGCTGCATGTGAACTGGGATAAGACTACATTTCCCAGGTTCTTAGAACCACAATTAGACCAATGGGATGAAAGAGACAGGTTTGATGAGGCAGCTGGGCAGGGCACCTGGGGAATGTACACACCTGAACCCATGATTACTGAAGAGAAAAGCTCTGGCGTTCCATTAGGGTTAAAAGAAAAACTCAGCTCATCAGAGGGGGAGGAAGTCATGGAGGTGGAGGCTCCGACTGTGGAAAATGCTAGCACTGACATGGAGGTAGAGTAAGAGGGGATTACTCTCAAGTGTTGGTTGGTTCTTTTGTCGGGTTGTGTTTTTTTTCAAGGACTGGGAGGACCGTAGCCTGCAGCACAACTGAGGGGAGTTGGGGAGTGCTGTGCTACTCCCAAGCAGGGCGGTTTTTGCTGGCTGGAAGGCTAAACATATTTGTCGCTTCCCCAATGAACTGAAGGCTTTGAGACATTGTGCAGTTGTTGTTTATGAACTATAAAGAAAAGGTGTTTGGACACAAGCTTCTCTTTGTGCTTTCTTTACTGAGAGACGGAGCTTGCAGGGGGACCTTTAAGCCTTTGCTTGAACCCTGTAAGGGCCGCAGGCCACGCCAGGGCCGGAAGACTTTATTGTGGTGCGGAGTCTGGTGCACTACCGGGAGGAGATGGATCTGTGGACGGACAGCAGTAGCAAGGGATCTTCTTCGGCCGGTGCTTCATCACTACAATCTTTAGACTCCTGAAAAACTCCTAATTATCCTTTTCCTTCAAGGGCAAAGTGGGGCTCAGATGAAGAAAAGAGTGCTTTACATGAATCTGAGAAAACTGTTCCTCTCTTGAACAAGAGGATGTGTGATAAGTTGAAATATATTCCTAGTATCTCCAGCTGGAAAAAGTCAAGTGCAATAGTGATGAGCCTTCAATTTGGTGACAATAACTTTAACATTCACAGATTTAAAACCTATTACTACTTACCTCCCAAAGGAGTTTCTTGTATTTATCTCCCTCTGAGAAGGATACTCAGATGTTGTACTGAAGCTTCGCCTGAAACCTAAATAATTGAAAAGGTACAAAATATTTTCACCAGGGTACTTTTTTTTTTTTTTTTTAATCTTTTAAGCTAGATAGATTCAAACATTAGAATGTACTCCATAGATACTGCAGCTCTAAAAAGACACTTCAGCTTAATTTATTCCAAAATTATTTATTTTATATTTATTTATTTTAATTTGTTTGTTGTTCACGACCTCCAAAGTTAGGGATGGGGTACATAAAAATATACATAAAAGTAAACAATTACATAATTTTCAGACAAATAATAACTTATACAAGTTGCTTTACAATAACTCGCATATTATAAAGCTAGATGTTGCTAGACAAGGTGCCCTCAATAAGCATGTTTATAGAGCTTTTTTGAACTCTAGGGTCTTTTGTGTTTTTTGCAAGAGAGAAGAGAGAGTTTCATAAAACTGATCTGGCCGTGGAATAAGGCCTTTTTCACGTTATAGAAAGGCATGTGATGCGGGGAGAAGGAATTTATTTATTTAAAAACATTTATATGCCGCATCATTTACAATTCTGAGTGGCTTACAATAAAAACATACATAATAATCACAACATACAAAAACAAACATAATAAAAGTCATACTAAAAAGTAAATCATATTCAAAACAAACATAACTTAACTCTTAAGAGATAAGCTTAAAATTAAAAAAAAATAACCAGATTTTGATTAGAGGCCTGAAGGGTTCATGTGGGAATGGAGAACCTTAAGGATGAACTGATCTAGGGAGAAGTAAAATTATTCAGAAGTATGTGTATTTTAACTAGGGATGTGCAATCGTTTTTCTCGAATTAGGCAATGTCAATGAAATTGCCTAATATGGAATGGTTCGGGAGAACCGGAAAATGATAGATTTTTTTCCGAAATTTCAGGATAGTGAGCACTAACCCAAAAATCGGGGCCCCTGACACGAAGCCCGACATAACATTTTTTCCCAAAGCACATCTCTAATTTTAACATCCATCTTATACTGTATAAGTAGCCAATGGAATGATTGTATTTATTATTTATTTATTGGCATTTGATATTATGCTTTTTACTATGAATGGCTTCAAAGCAGATTATAATAAATTTAAAGTTGGTTACAATAATATTAGATCAGCCAACAATATTGGTTGAAGATCTATATATTTAAAAATATATTAAAAGTTAGGTTCTTTTGTTGTTGCTGTAGAAATAGGGGCCCAGATAGTCAGCTGGCATATAGCTGAATAAGTAGGACTTGTCCGGCTATCGTTGAGTTGTAGAACTTTGTGGGTGTGCAGTGGGTGGATCAGAGTGGTGCTACTTAGCCGGATAACTTATCCAGCTAAGTAGTGATATTTAGACTTAGCCGGATATGTTGTCCATCTAAGCTAGACCTGCTCAATAGTAGGTCTAAATTTAGATGGATACTACTTATCCGGCTAAGTAGCGACTTCTATGCGGATATTCAGCAGCACAGTCATGCCGCTGAATATTCACATAACTTAGCCAGATAAGTTATATCTGGCTAAGTTACTTAGTCGTTTAGGCTTTAAATATCTACCACAGGAATACTTTTGTAGTAACTAGGTTGTTGGACAGGAAGTCTCTGTTGGGAATGCTTGGTTAGAAAGCTATGCTTTAGTTTTCCTCCTCAAGGTGAGGTAGCTGGGCTCCAAGTGTAGGGAATAATGGAAGCATGTTCCAGATCTTTGGTGCATAACAGCTAAAGGCCTGAAGTCTGGTGCAAGACAGTCTAGAAGAAGCCAGAGGTGGCATGGAAAGTAGAGCCAGTTGGGAAGATCTGAGTTTTCTCTTGGGGGCATAAGGGAGAAGGAGCTACGAAAGATATTCTGGGGCCTGTCTGTTCATGCACTTCAAGACAAAGCAAAGTGTTTTGAATTTGATTCTGCTCTCTATTGGTAGCCAGTGTATTCGAGAGAGAATAGGTTTTATATGGTCAGATGCTTTTGCTCTTACTAGGATTCTTGCTGCTGTATTATGTAGGAGCAGGAGGTATTTTGAATTATTCAGGGAGACGCCACTGAATAAAGAATTGCAGTAGTCAATTCTGCTAGGAATTAGTGAGTGGATTACTGTAGCTAGATTGTGTTTATCTAGGTAGTTCAGTAGTTGATAGACGTGATGCAGCTGCATGAATGAGGTTTTGACTACTTTGGAGATGTGAGTTTCCATATTGAGGTTTTGATCAAGTAGGACCACCTAAGCTTCGTACTGATTCTTTGGGATGTAACGATGTTTCTAACAGATAGGGTGGTGACTATAAGAAAATTATTCTTTACCTGCTAATTTTCGTTCCTGTAATACCATGGATCATTCCAGACGGTGGGTTATGTCCCCCGTCCAGCAGATGGAGTCAGAACAAAAAAGTCTCAGGGGAGGACCCATATAACCACGCCTCCCCTGTCTCAGCTCTCAGTAACTAGACTAGCAAAGCCCAAAAAGAGAAGAGACCAAACCAGAGGGATCAAGTAACCAAAAAGGAATTGAAATAACCGTTGTCCAACTAACAGCAACTAAATTCTGAACAGTGAACTTGCGAACAGCAGTGCGTGAACAAAACAGACGCGCAGTATCCAAAATACAGAGTAAAAGATTGTTAAGACAGGTAGGCAGGGATGTCCCACAAGCAACCCCCAAACCAAGGGAGGGTGTCTGGAATGATCCATGGTATTACAGGAACGAAAATTAGCAGGTAAGGAATAATTTTCTTTTCCCTGTACATACCAGGATCATTCCAGACGGTGGGATGTACCAAAGCTTCCCCTTCATGGGTGGGCCGCAGACAGCCCTGCTCGTATTACCTTGTCTCCAAGCTGACCGCCCGACGGAGCACCGATGTCCAGGCGATAATGTCTCATAAAAGTATGAATAGACTTCCAGGTGGCCGCCCTGCATATCTCCTGAATGGAGACGGAGGAGCTCTCCGCCCACGATGTCGCCTGGGCTCGAAGAGAATGAGCCTTGACAACTAGCAGAGGGGACTTAACTACTCCAAGGTACGCCGCTATGATCGCTCCCTTCAACCACCGCGCAATAGATTGTTTGGAGGCCATGCAACCCTTCCTGGGTCCTGACCAGAGGATAAACAGATGATCGTAGAGCCGAAAATCATTAGACACCTCCAGATAGCGTATCAGAGACTGCCGTACATCCAGTCTACGCAGATCTCCCGACTCAGAAGAGGCAAACGATGGTAATTCCACCGATTGGTTGAGGTGGAACGCCGAAACCACCTTAGGAAGAAAAGAAGGAACCGTCCGCAGCGAAACCCCTTCAGGCGTGAAACGAAGGTATGGTTCCCGGCAGGATAGGGCCTGCAGCTCGGAAATCCATCTTGCCGAGCTGATTGCCACGAGAAAGATGGTCTTGAGAGTGACATCCTTGATGGTGGCTGCGCTCAGAGGTTCGAATGGCGACCCACAGAGGACTCGGAGCACCAGATTCAGATTCCACGACGGACAAGGTGGGTGAATCGGAGGCTTCAAGTGCTTCACTCCTTTAAGGAAATGTGAGACGTCCGGATGCGACGACAGGAACTCCTTATTTCCACTGCGAAGAAAAGCTCCCAAGGCCGCATCTTGAACCGAAGAGAATTGTAGGCAAGACCCAAATCCAGACCTGCCTGCAAGAAGGAAAGGACCTGTGTCACCGAGGCCTGCATGGGAAGAATTCCATTCGCTCCGCACCAATCCTCAAAAACCTTCCAGACTCGGACATAGGTAATAGAAATGGACATATTACGTGCTTTCAGTAGCGTTGAGATGACAGGCTCCGGATAACCGCACCTCCTCAACTGGCGCCTCTCAAAAGCCAGGCTGCAAGACAGAAGCGATCTGCCTCCTTGAAAAATATTGGTCCCTGGCGGAGGAGACGTGGCAGCTGGCCGAGGCGAAGGGGGCCCTCCACCGTCAGATTGCGCAGATCCGCGAACCATGGTCGTCGGGGCCACTCTGGCGCCACCAGGATCACCGACCCTTGGTGTGCCTCTATCCTGCGGATGACTTTGCCCACGAGGGGCCATGGTGGGAAAACATACAGGAGACACTGGCGCGGCCAAGGAAGGACCAGCGCGTCCACCCCTTCGGTGCCGCGCTCAGCCTGCGGCTGAAGAAGCGGGCGGCCTTTGCATTTCCGGCGGTCGCCATTAGATCCACATGCGGTGTCCCCCAGCGCTTTACTATCATCCACATCGCTTCCTCCGAGAGCTCCCACTCTCCGGGGTCCAGGTTTTGTCGGCTGAGGAAGTCCGCCTGCACGTTGTCCACGCCCGCTATATGCGAGGCCACTAGTCGTTGGAGGTGAAGCTCCGCCCATTCCATCAATTTGTCGGTTTCCAGAGAGACCAACCGACTTCTCGTGCCTCCCTGGCGATTGATGTATGCCACCGTGGTCGCATTGTCCGATAGCACCCTGACTGCTTGATGGAGTACTATTGGGAAGAAACCTTGTAACGCCAGGCGGACCGCCCTGGTCTCCAAGCGGTTGATGGGCCACTTCGACTGTTCCTCCGTCCATTGGCCCTGGATTGAGCTGTCCTTACAGACTGCTCCCCAGCCTGTGAGGCTGGCGTCCGTGTTGATAATCACCCAATCCGGGTCCTCCAGCGACACCCCCTGAGCTAGGTGCTGCGGATCCAGCCACCAGCGGAGACTGAGGAAGGTTCCTCTCGGAATCGGAAGGATCGCCTGGAAATCTCTCGACACCGGGAGAGTAGGGATCTCTGCAGAGGCCTCAGATGCGCGAATGCCCACAGGACCAGATTGATGGTCGAGGCCATGGTCCCCAGTACCTGCAGGTAGTCCCAGGCAGTGGGCGTCTCGAGCGCCATGAAACCTTGAATCTGCTGATGCAGAGCATGGGCTCTCTCCGGATGCAGAAAAACCTTGGCATTCTTGGTGTCGAAGTGAGCTCCCAAAAAGTCCAACGACTGAGACGGAACCAGGCTGCTCTTGGTGAAGTTGACAACCCACCCCAGAGATTGGAGAAGCTGTACAACTCTGTCGACCGCCTGGATACACTGTGCCCGTGATTTTGCCCGAATGAGCCAATCGTCCAGGTAAGGATGCACCAGGATGCCTTCCTTGCGTAAGGTCGCCGCCACTATCACCATGATCTTTGTGAAAACCCGTGGAGCTGTGGCCAGGCCAAAGGGAAGTGCGCAAAATTGGAAGTGCTGACCCAAAATTTTGAAGCGTAGGTAACGCTGATGGCCTTGGTAAATCGGTATGTGAAGATACGCCTCCGTGAGATCCAACAAGGCCAAGAATTCTCCCGGATGAACTGCAGCTAGCACTGAACGAAGTGTCTCCATGCGGAGACCGTAGGTTGACCGTCTTGAGATCCAGGATAGGACGAAAAGTACCTTCCTTCTTGGGGACAACGAAGTAGATCAAATAATGCCCCCGGCCCAGTTCAGAGACTGGTACTGGCACTATCGAGGGTCTGCCGCACGGTTCCCTGTTTGATTAAAGACCCGCAAGGGGAAAACAGAAACCGGTCTCAAGGAGCGCGAACAAAATCCAAAGCATAGCCGTGTCTTAGAATATCCAAAACCCATTGATCCGAAGTGATTTGGACCCACTCTTCGTAGAAGAGAGCAAGGCGACCCCCCAGCCGAGGGACCACCTCGCGGGTCCGTCTGGCATCATTGGGTAGATTTAATGGATGCGCTCGATCCCTGCGCCTCCTTACCCTGGCAGCGCCCATGAAAGGGCCGGTTCCAGGAGTGTGAACGAGAAGAGGGCGCCCAGGGTGGCTGCTGCCTCTGAGGGCGCGCTCTCCACTGATTACGATAACGGTTTCTGGAGGAATTATATGATCTTGACGAACGTGGCCGATCTTCTGGCAACTTGTGCACCACATTCTCGTTAAGGGACTTGATGATCTGATCCAAGTCTTCCCCAAATAGATACCTACCCTTGAAGGGAAGGGACCCCAAACGTGTTTTGGAAGAGGCATCAGCCGACCAGTTGCGAAGCCAAAGGAGACGACGCGCTGATACCGCCGCCACCATGGATCGGGCTAGGACCCTTAATAGATCATATAAAGCGTCCGCACCATAGGCAACCATGGCTTCCAGTCTGTCCGCCTGATGAGCCTCAGCGTCTGGTAAGGACCGAGAGGTGAGAAGCTGCTGAAGCCAACGAAGACCCGCTCGCTGTGCAAGGGAACTGCAGATAGCTGCCCGCATCCCCAAGGCCGAGACCTCGAAGATGCGCTTGAGGTAAACCTCCAGTTTCCAATCCTGCATATCCTTCAACGCTGTCCCTCCAGTAAGGGATAGTGGTATGTTTCGTGACCGCTGAAACCGCTGAATCTACCGCGGGAACCTTGAGAATTTCCAAAAAGTCGTCCGGTAGAGGATACAATTTTTCCATGGCTCTACCGACCCTAAGGTTGGCCTCCGGAGCATCCCACTCCCTTGTGATCAACTGCAAGATCTTATGATGAGTGGGAAAAGACTTGGCTAGAGGCCGCAGACCTGCTAGGAGGGGGTCCCCTTTCTTGAGGGCCGGGTCAGTCCCACCGGTTCCGGAGGAGGATCAATGTCCATTTCCTGGAGGATGTAGGGAATAAGATCATCTAACTCCACCGCTTGGAAGATGCGGAGGACCCTTGGGTCATCGTCCACCACCTGGGCCGCCAGGGTGGGGTCGTCTACGTCCGGGTCCTGGGGTTGTTCCCCCCCCCCCCCTGACGGAGTCTGCACCATCGATGGTGTCACGGTAGTACCACAAGATGTCCCCGCTCCCCCCCCCTAACAGAGGGGAACGACCTTGAGGAAGGACCCCACCCAGGAGGGGGGCAGAACATGGTATCTTGGAGAAGGTCCCCAGGTCCAGAAGCTCGTGTCTCTGCTCTGAAGAAAAGCCCTGTGCATCAGGACGACGAACTCAGGGGAAAAGGCCTGGCCTCCCGAGGGGGCACCCCCCCGAGGGCCCCCCCCCTCTGTCTACCTGGGTCAGGCTCGGGAGAAGGGTCCAAAACGGGCCTAGAAGCGGAGAACGGATTATCAGAAAGCACGGCATCTGAATCTTGCAGCAAAATGGCCGCCGTTCCCGCGCTGAGAGAGAACGGGGCCTGGCACTTCCTTCCCACGCGGTCTGCAGCTCGACCGTTCTTGCTAGTAGCCGGAGCGCCCTACCCTTCGGGGAGACAGCCTGAGCAAAGACCCTCTTCGGTCAGTAAACCGGACCTGTCACAGCCCTCACAAAGCGCCGCAGACTGCATCGCCGCAGGGAGAGGGAGGGGGAGGCTCAAACGTGGCTCATGCTAAAAAATGAGCGCCGACCCGGTAAGGACGCTTCCCGCATTCCCCCACTGACCTAGGGAAGAACCGTCGGGGAATTACTCTCCCGACGGCAGGCGGCCCCGGGGAATGGTGCTTCGCGGGGCCACAGGTCGGGACGTCGATCGCTCCCCAAAGGGGAGGGGGGAAAAACCGGGTCAGGAGGGAGAGGTCAGCCCCACCGACTTTCACCTCAGAGAGCCTACCCAAAATTGCAGACTTCTGCTGAAAAGGAAGGTGAAACAACCCCAGCTGAGCCCTCAGTGAGGAAAATGAAAACGGGAGAAAGAGAGAGAGAGACAGGCAACAGCCTGTCAGCAAGTCACAGGCTAGAGAGCGATGAGCTAGCACTAGCGGGCAGCAGTTCCCCTGCTGTAAGGAGGACCTTAGCAAGTGACCTAAACCCCAAATTTAAAACTTCCTGTTATATATATATAATTTTTTTTTAAAACTTGATCCCCCTGAGGAGGTAGCCCTAAGCTAACATGCTGGGGACCACAAGTCCCCTGCTCACATCTGCTGGAGTCAGAACATTACTGAGAGCTGAGACAGGGGAGGCGTGGTTATATGGGTCCTCCCCTGAGACTTTTTTGTTCTGACTCCATCTGCTGGACGGGGGACATAACCCACTGTCTGGAATGATCCTGGTATGTACAGGGAAAAGGGATGATCTTGGTGGCTAATCCAAAGAAGTGCTAATTTAGAGGGGTTTCAATTTGAGTTTCTGGTTGCCAAGCCATTGTGCCACTGACTTAAGACAATTATGGGTAAATTTTTAAAGGTATGCGCAGGCGTCCATGTGTGCACGCTACCTGGCACGAACACATGGACACCCGATTTTATAAAATGCTCGCACAGGTGTGTGCATGTTAAAAAATCGGGGGTCGGCACGCGCAAAGGGGTGCACATTAGTGCAACTTGCACACGCAGATGCCCAGAGCCTTCCCCCCTTTCCCTCCCAACCCCCTAAACTAACCTCCCTTCCCCTAACCTCCCCCCCAGCCCTAATCTAAACCCCCCCCCAAATTGTTATTATACCTGTTGCGCCTGCCTCTGGATTTACGCGCGTAGAGCTTTTAAAATCCAGGCCATAGTGAGATTTGAAATAGAGGGTGACTGGTTGGCTCCAATTTTGATGCAAAGTTGAATGTCATCTGCAAAAAGATGGCACTCAATATTGAAGGCTTGAATGAAGTCACATATCAGATGGATTTAAATGTTAAAAAGAACCAGGGAGAGCACTGAGCCTTGGGGAACTCCACACATGAGAGCTCAAGATTTTGAAGGTTTATTGGCCCAAGTGACAGAAGGGTTCTGTTAGAGAGAAAAGATTCAAACCAGTTTTGGGCGGTACCTTCAATACCAATGTTGCATAAGTGCTAGATCAGAAGTTGGTGGTCACCAGGCAGCAGAGAGACCTAGCAAGACAAAGAGGGAATCACTACCTTGATCAGCGTGCAAGTGGATGGTATTAGTGATGACTAATAGAATAGATTCAGTTCCATGGCCTTTCCTAAGGCTGGATTATTGACAGTGTAAAATGTTGTTTTCCTCAAGGTGGTCAAGAAGTTGAAGATAAACTACTGTGGGAGAAATATGCTCATGGATATTAGTGCCAGTGGGTATATGTGCAGCATTTGACTGAAGGAGTTTGATTGAGTTTTGGCTATATATACAGTAATTGAGAGCTGTAAGAACTAGTGATTGGAGAACTGTTCTGAAGTCAATGAGGGCAAGGAGTGGCTTGAGATGACCAAGAAGTCTCAGTTTGGCAAAGGAGGCCTGTAAGACTGTTTTAATATGTGGTTGCATAGACAAAGAGGAGTTGAGGATGACACGAAAATTACGGACTTTGAGATATATGTAAGCCATGGTTGTCGAGGGAATGGGATAAATTGGGCCAGCTTTTAATAGTAAGTAAGCAAAGACAGGCGACTTGGGTAGTGGTGGACCAAGAAGACTTTAGGGGGAAAAGGAACTAAATGTCGTCTGCGTATAATTTGTATGAAAGACCTAAGGTAGAAAGCAGAAGCACAGTGGTGCGAGATAGAAATTTGAAAATGAAAATGTCATTTCTGCTTTAGTTTGGGAAACTTTCATCCAGGTGCGCAGCATCCTGAACAATGAGATAATGAAGCTCACTGACTGGTACTTCAAGGCCATACTGAGTCTAAAGTATGGAATAAATGTTCCCTTGATACTTTTTAAAGGACCAAGAAATGTTGTGATGTGTTCTTGAGACCTTATATTTGTACACCTCTGAGGTCTCAAAAGCTCATGTACTACAACTAGAGAAGTGAAGACCCAGCAAAAAAACAAAAACATTTGGAAAAAAAAAAAAAGTTTTTCTATTTTCTCCCTCAAGACCAGAAATAGAAATATTGGAAATTTAAAAAAAAACTGAAAAACAATTATTTTGAAATATTTTCTCTTAAAATGATGTATAAATGCTTTTCAAAGCATGGTTTTAAAAGATCTCTACCTGCGGTGACTGGAAAGTTAGCTGGCTAAAGTTAACCAGCTAACTTTGGTTGGGATATTCAGCAGAACCTAAGTCTTCCGCTGAATATACCCAGCTAAAGCTATTCAGGTAACTTTGCCATTTAATGGGTTATTGAATATTGAAAGAAAGAAAATCTAGCATGCCATACAGATGCCGATAGCCCCCCCTCCCCCCCACATACAAACCTACCTTAAAAAAAATGTTGGTCAACTCCCCATCTCTCAAACCCCCAAAGTGGCAAGCTGTGCCGAATAGAAGCAGGGTAATTTTCAAAGGAAAATATAAATGCAACATACTAGCACAACACATTTCAAAAGCCCATTTACCTCTATTAAGTGCAGGTAGGTAACACCTATTGACAATTTAATCGACTATGGGAGGTAATTTTCAAAAGAATTTACACACTTAAATCTGGATTTTACACATGAAAATGCACTTTATGTATGTAAGTGGGATTTCAGAAATTGCTACAATATATGCTATTGAATTGTCAATAGATTTTACACTCATAAGAGCACGTTAAGCTTTTGAAAATTGCTATGACAGTATGTTACGTTTACATTTTCTTTTGAAAATTATGCTGTAAGTGAAATAGAGCTGATAGCTCCCAGCCCATTGATAGGAATTTATTTACTTAAAGACCAATGACTAGTGGGAGAAATCCCCTAACTTTAGGCAAACAAAGCTACTCAATTCTGAAAGGGGCCTAGTCCCACCAATCACTGGTCTTTTCACCCAGAGTGGAGCAACTAAATTAATATGAATGTATGGGGAGCTATCAGCTCTGATAAACTCAGTATTCAGCCCAGCAGGCAACATTTGGGAGTTTGGGATGTGGGAATCTGGTCAATACCTTATTTCAAGTAAGGGATGAGCAAGGGGGGGAACTGGCTTCCACTTGACATGCTAGGTTTTGTTTTTTTTAGATATCCAATCACTTTTGGCCTGCTATTTTTTGACCAGAATTAGTTGGATAACTTTACCTGGCTATTCAGCATCAGCTAGGTAAATTTAAGCCCCATCCCCAGAATATCTCAAACCTGCCTTTTTTTATCCAGATAAGTTTTAGCTGGGTAATGATTTAACCAGCTAAAGCTTAGCCGTTGAGTGGGACAGCATATTTACATCTCAGGGTTTGTCCAGCTAAGTTCAGGACTTAAAACCTTCTGAATAGCGACCTCTATGTAACATGAACATGTTAAGAAAATGAAAAATATTAGATAATTACAATTCTAATCCTCAACAAAATATTGCGGCTGTCATGTTAGTTCACATGAATATGGAGAAATAAGTGAAACTTTTTTATTGGATTAAGTACATCTGTAACTAGCCTCCAGCACCAGATACATTTTAATAATGCTTTGGTATACTTATTAAATTTAAAAGTAAAACTGCCTTAGTTGTATATTAACAAAAAGAAAATTCTTATTCGCTCAGCTGTACATAGTTCATTTTATGTCCTGCAAACAGTAAACCAAATGTAAATATTATTTTAAAAAAATAAGCATTGTATAAATTTCTCCAAATTTTCGGGGGGGGGGGGGGTCTAGTAAATAAAAACAAAATTTTTTTCCTAGTACTTCAAAACGTCTGGAAACTTTACACCTTTAACTACAACACCTTTTTTTGCTTGATCCTTTAAAATGTAACACAACCTACACAACCTACAAAAACTCCAAAGATCCTAGGGAATTTTCAAAAGCTCTTTGATTTTAAAAGAAACAAGAAGAGGGTGTATAGATGGAATTGGTATTCTTTCATTCGTGCAACCATGGTTGAAAAGATGGCAGTTTCTGTCCCATCTTCCCCGCATCAGCTATGTGCCTTGTGCTGTGAGGCAACAGCTGGCTCCACAACTCTGGTGGCAGGCTCGTTTTATCCCAAAACAGCACCCTCTAGTGGTCAGGTGCTCAGGGATGCCAGATGCTTGTGACAACCCCTGGCTCCACAACACTGGAAGTCGGCACTCAATTTCCCCCACTACAGTATCCACATGTGTCTGCAGTAGTGCAACCCAAGGGGTTAGAGACAGAAGGATGGACACAACCAAGGCAAAGCATTTTCTTGCAAAAACACCTAAAAAATGTCAAAGAAAGGCTATAGCTCCTTCTGTATGCTTGGTTTTACCATCTCAGTTTTTAAAAATGTAAATTATCAGAAGACCTCTTTTGGAACTGTAGGTTTAAAAAACTGAGTTGTTTTACGTTTTCTGATATTATAGCACAATATTGTATCCCACGTAGCAATATGGAACAGAACTTCATTAATTCTTACCTGGAAAAGAATGATTCAGTTTGCTTGCTGGAATTTCAGACAAGGAATCCAGAGAACCAGATATCCTAAAAGTAATTTAGTTCACTGTATTAACAATTTATACATACTTTTGGTATGCTGTCAAACTTAGGGGTTACATTTCAAAGAGTTACTCAGCGGGATACATGCACTCATGGAGTCCTTGTGCATGGCAAGTGAATTTTCGGGTTGGAAGATTGCATGCACTTAACATTTCGCATCATATCTTTGTGAGTCACAAAAAAAAAAGGGGGGTGGGGGGAGCATTTCAAGAGCATTCCAGGATGGGGGTCAAAAGTGCACACAAGTATTTGGTAAGTGGGGTACAGGCAACTTTTATACTGGTGTAAAAGCTTGTATAGAAGTCATAGAAATGGAATCGCATTTGTTTTTGTCTGCAGTTTTGTAATAGGAGGTATGACTTAAGTGGTAGGGACGTCAGGGTGAACTGGTGATTAAAAGTACACGTGCAAGTATTTTCATAAGCAGACGGCGCTCATGTTATAAAATATCTGCCTCTGCATATATACCGAGGGTTACTACACACATAAGGTTACCATTATTCCCATGTTAAAGATATACGCGTACTTTTATAAAATAGGTGCATAAAGTATGCAGATATCTGCATTATAAAAAAATAAATGTGCACCCACTGACACATACATATGCATTTTCAGGGCAGACACACATAGTATTTTATGAGAGCCAGTGGTTGGGTATGGTGCGGTGGGTGGTTGCCCGGGGCGCTGTGAGCTGAGAGGTGCCCTGGGCACTGCCAGCATCACTCATCCTGTGGCAGTCGAACTGAGGCCTGTGTGTAGAGGGGAGGGGTAATATTCGCCTAGGGCACCATTTGACCTAGAGCCAGCCCTATATTTTATAGAATGTGCGACTGCTGCAATACTTTATAAAATCTTAACTTCAGGCGCACTGACTTATATGTGCGTTTGTGCTAGCATGCACACTATTGAAAATTACTCTCCCTAAGCATCCAGTCCTACCTACCTACTTCCCTATGTATCATTTTAATACTAAAGAGCAGTCTCTAGATTTCTGAAAATATTACATCATCATTATAATTAAATTATAGTTGATTAGAGAAGGATAATAAAATAGAGATAAAAAGCCCTTGCCATGATATAGGTGTTATTAGCTGAACATGAATTTCTTAATCATGAATCCAGAAGGCAAAATAAACATAGGCCCACAAACATTACATGGAAAATCACAATCTCATATGATATTCCTTGCAATTTTGACTTGTTTTTAATAGAATGGCTCAACATGGAAACATAGAAGTGATGACAGAAAAGGATCAAATGGTCCATCCAGTCTGCCCAGCAACCTTATGGAAGCACCAGCCACGCCACACAGGTCACCCCCATGCTTATCAGTTTCCCAGACTGTCAAAATCAGGGCCCTTGTTGGTTGCTGTCTGAGTCTAATTCCCTGTTACCTCTTGCCGTTGAATCAAAGAGCTCCCCCCCCCAAAAAAAAAACCCCACCCTGAGTTGAAAGTGCCTCTCTTACAGTGGGAGATATATAGAGTGCCATATTGTCTCTCTAACAGAGTCTCTCTCCCCCCCTTCCCCAAATATGGTCACTTGTTGCAAGCATGTTATTAAAATATGCGCGTAAAGGCTGCACACGTGTGCAGCAGGGATATATGATACACGTGTACTTGCACGTACGATATAAAATTAAGCATATGTCTGCTCGCATGCCATGATCTTCCGTCGGTGCCCTGACTGTAATCCTTTGGAGCCTCGACCAGGACCGTCAGGTATCCCACCACCCCGTACTCCTCCATGGTTCCTCATCCTGTAAGCTCCACATCTGAGCCCGAACCTTGCTCCTCATCAGGACCAGCAGTAAAGTTACGCAGGTAACATGCCAACTGGCACCATGATCTGCCTTTGCAAAATTCAGGGTTACGTGTTTAAGTCTTGGGAATGCCTATGCCCCGCCCCTTTTCTGCCTTATTCTTGATGCGGCACAGGTACGTACAAACATACTTCCCAGCTTCTTAACATTTGCGTTGCTCGCGCGTGGCCTACATACGCATGTAAGGGGTCATTTTTGCGTGAGCAACGCTTTTAAAATCTACCTGCTAGGGCTCTCCACTCTGTTGCAGATCTTAGTGTCATCTTCAAAAAGATAAGCTTTGCCTTCTCATCCCTCCACATTATCACCCAATAAGTCATTGAAGAAAACCAGCACCAAGACCAGTCCCTGAGACACTACTTCACTAATCACTCCTCTTTCCTCACAGTGAATTCTATTTATCACCACTCTCTGTTGTCCATCACTTGGAAAAAGTATCTGCAGAAAAAGCAGGTGCAAATTTCTGTGGGTACATTTTCCTTATACAATTTTAAAAGTGAAAGAACGCATATACTTTCACTCTGAAACCTGGTGCAAAGTCTGTGCATAAAGTACCTGCAGACTTTACAGTAAGGTGAGTAGTATGAAAATCATACCCCATCCCCAAAAGTGTGCTCCCTATAACCCACATACCAAAGTTCAAGATTATCATCTAAATGACTCCCATACCAGCTACTACAGTGTTACTGTCATTTGAAATAGATTTAATATCTCATATCCTAAACCAGAGGCACACAATGCTGGTCTTCAAAGGCCACAAACAAGACTATATTACTGAATTATCAAGTTCGTACATTAACCTGATTCTCAGATTAAATGTATGCAAATATACCCGATGAATATTCATTATGGATGTCCTGTTGGGGCCCTCAAGGAACAGCATTGTGCTGCTCAGCCCTAAACCAAATGAAAATAAATTAACCACAAGTAAGCAGAAACAAAACAGAGCTGCACTAACAAGTCAAGGAACTATTTTAGACTACAACTGATAATGCAAGCCAAGAAAAAAATAAAAATTCACTTGAAAAAATGGGATCATCATTTCCTTATTAACTCTAATTTTATATCTCTTCAAACATTAACAGTTAATTGGTCTCTGCAGCTTCCCATGATGGAAGTTCCTATTTCTTATTCAAATGTGTTTAACAAGTTTAAACTATGCTTTGTAATATTCATATCCTTCCCACAGTTTTTTGATAAACAACACAGAGGAATAGTACTATAAAATCATATCATTATATTTTAAAGATAACACCATAACTACAGTAATTGTTTTAGACTATGTTCTCCTAGTTATTCCTGTCTCACCCCTCCCATAAGTCATCAATGTTCCCTTTAGAATGACTCAAAACTTTAGCGATTTACAGGTGTTCTAAAGTTGGCTTTTAAAGAGACCGGTCCTAAATCTTAAGGGTTTTTTGGCAAAATCCTATGGAATCTAGTTCATGACACCTTTTAAAGGACCAACAAGAAAGGGAGGGAGGTTCTTAGTGGAAGCTCAAACAGTAACAGATTTTAAAAACCCATGGGATAAGCACAGAGGCTTTTCAGATGCTGAAAGTAAAAAGATATCCAAAGCATGACCTAGTGGGCACAAGTGTTTAAAGTCAACATACATCCATATCTAGAGACTTAAATGATGCTCATAATACAGTATCAGCAAATTCTCAATGTTGAACTCATGACCCTCACAATAGGCATCATTGTTATAGTTAACTCTTTAGGACTCAGCCTTATGTTTAACCATAGGTCACAATAGAAGAATCTGTATAGAATTTAAGACTTTTTTTGATATGCAGCAATTAAAATGTGCTGCTGCATTGTAGTCTTAGTATGATTGATTTGTGGGACATTTTGGATATTAATAGGTTGCAATATGTAAAGTTTTTTTGGTGCAGAGAAATTACTTATAGCCTGCCAGACAAGGACAAGTACGTCCGAAACACTGTCCCGTGTCGGGTGACCAGAGTGTCAGTGGTGAACAGACACGAAAGTAAAGAGTTTGAATGGACATGACTTTACTGGCAGCCGACGGCCCTTTGCCCTTACTATGTCACAGGGGCTACCGCTGCCATTGGTCAGTCCCAGTGACATAGTAAGGGCAAAGGGCCGTCGGCACCATTTTGATTACTGGCAGCTGACGGCCCAAGCCCAGGAGATCGCTCCCGGACCGCTCCTGGCCCCCCCCCCCCCACTGGACCACCAGGGACTTTTGGCAGGTCTTGGGGGGTTCAGGAGGGTGGGGGGTTGTAGTAAATTCATTTGGCAGGTCTTGGGGGGGTCAGGAGGGTGGGGGGGGTGTTAATTCATTTAAAGGGTTGGGATGGGGGTTTTTTTTGAGGCGAGGGGGGGGTTCCCAGAGAAAGATAAAAGTTTTCTGATCTGGGGAGTGGACAGAAATGGCCCTCCCCAGACCCGAAAACAAAATGGGGAGAAAAAGAAAATGTTATGCACTCCCCTAATTTACTCCATAAGACGCACAGACGCCCGGGGACAGAGCCGGTTTAGCACAAATTTTTTTTTTTTAAATTTCCCCCCTCTGAATCCTAGGTGCGTCTTATGGTCAGGTGCGTCTTATGGAGCGAAAAATACGGTAGTTTGTGCGTGCCAGCCGACTGCCGGCGCACGCTTCCCTGGGACAGTGGCTAATGGCTGCTGTCCCAGCCGGCCTCTGTCCTGCCCAGACCCTGCCCGCATGCATTTTCAAAAAGGCCCAGCAATGCGCATAATTGCCGGAATTTGCGCGCGTGGCCGATTTAAAATTCAGCTGTATATTTCTAATAGACCAAGTTAACCATATCAAGAAACAACTTCTTTAAGCAGTTCTTCCGTTTTGTAAGAAACCCTTCAATTGAACAGGGTCAAAGAACACATACCTGCCACCCTTAAATTTCACAAAGCATTTACAAGGCAACTGAAGTAAAAATATAACTCCCATATCAAGGACTCTCTGCTAAGTTGTTTTAAAGGCTTTTTATTAAATTAAATATACAATAATAAACACACTAAATAAATGTGGTTCCAACATAACTTTACTGACAATTAATTGTAAGGTGAAATTAATGACAACTTACAAGTCCTTGTTCAATCCAGTCCATTGTATTTGCATTTTCCAATAAATCTGTGCATCTGTACTGCTGGTTTAAACTGCTCTTCTGATGCAATAGCCCAGGGGTGGCCAACCGGCGTCTCTTGAGCTGCATTAGGCTCTTCCAAAGTTAAACTGCAGCTCCCGACTGCGGATACACATGCAGCTGAGTTGTCAGCATCCTGCAAACAGTGATCCTTTCCCTTCTCAGCAGCTGGCTCCAGAGGAAGTTGTAAACCTACAACTTTCACCCAAGCCAGCTGCTATGAAGGGGAAGGACTGTGCACTCATAAGCACCAGAATGGAGTAGACCACAGGAGCCATAGCCCCATCAAAATTTGAGCCAGCAAATTAAATTAGTCTTCTGGCCACCAGCAGCAACTACTCCCCACTCTTCCTCTATCATCAGCAGCAGGAGAAGGAACAGCGGCCTGAAGAAGATACTAGGACCCGATGAAGGAATGGCACGGACCGCCTATTTAAAGAGCCTCGCATTCCCCCCTTCCTGCCCCACAGTTAGAAGCAGTACATCTTGCAGATAGAAGCTGCATCAATTTCCTGTCCCCCTCTCCTTCCAGCCCCTCTCCTGCTGTGCTGCCCTTCCTGCTGACTGCCAGGAAGGAGAGGGGGACAGGAAATTGATGCAGCTTCTATCTGCAAGATGTACTATATATATATATCCTCCTCTTCCCCTGCAGTCAGGAGCAGCTTGGCCAGCTGGACTGAAGAAGCAGCATCGACCTCCCTCAGCCCTTGGGAGCAGGAGAAACAGCATGGCCTGCAGGGCTAGAAGAAACAGCATCAGCTCCCTGGCAATGAGGAGCAGGAGGGGCAGTAGGGGCTAGCCACTAGAAGAGGCAGAGCCTGGTGGGCTGCAGGAGGCTGCTATTGCTGCTGCCGCTTCTGCTCCTTTTGCCTTCAAAGGAAGAAACAAGTGAAAAGATTATGGGCTGGATTTTAAGACGTACGCGTGGGCGTACATTTGTGTGCGCAACCAGGCGTACACAAATGCCAGATTTTATAACATGCGCGTGCAGCCGCGCGCATGTTATAAAAACCAGGGTCGGCGCGCAAAGGGGATGCACACTAGTGCACCTTGCGTGCGCAGAGCCCTAGGGGAGCCCCGATGGCTTTCCCTGTTCCCTCCCGCCCCCTTCCCCCCTCCCTAACCCGCCCCCCAGTCCTACCTAAAAACCCCCCAACCTTTGGTTTTACAAGTTGCGCGTGCTGGCACGCGATCCCCCGGCCTAGCGGCCCTACAGAGACCTCTGGCCACGCCCCCGCTCCGGACCGCCCACGCCCTGCTCCTTTTTTCAAGCCCCAGGACATACGCACATCCTGGGGCCTATGCGCGTAGGGCTTTTAAAATCTGTCCCTATGTGTGTTTAAATAAGCAAGTCTGAATGTGCATGTATGTTGGTGAATGAGAGAATGTATGTGAATGAAAAAAAACATGTGGCGTGTGTGTGTGTGAGAATCACCCCTCCTCTTCCCTTCCTTATCTGCCATGATCTTAGAAGATCTGGAGATCCAAGGATTATTGCTGTTCCTGAATGTGTTCCTTTTGTTTTTTTGGGAGAAAATCCTTGGGCCTTATGGATTAAGACTTGAACTAGAAAGGTAGAAAGCATGTCATCTTCCTTCTTTTGAAACGACAGTATATAAAAAAGCATAAATAAATAAATAATGAAGGAAGGCTAAGGGTCAACCGAGGAGGCCTGTAGCAACAAGAGATACTATTCGGTAACAACGAAGCAAAAAAAAAAAGAAAAAAAAAAGCCAAATAATTAGAAAGTTAGAAAGAAAACACGTGTCTGATCACATCCAAGAGGACGAAAAATAATCAAGGACATTCATGAGGCAGCAGCTGTGCAAGAACGTCCGCACATGATCGGAAAACCCATTTAATTTTCCTCAGTTCTAAGAGAGTATTCCATGTTGGCACCATCCGATGAAGTTACCCAGTTGTATAGTTTAGAAATACTGCTTGTCAACAAAGAAAAGCAGGAGCAATTGACCACACATACTTTGTATCTGCTGCCATTTTCAAAGTGAAATTAGTTACTTTTGCTTTGAAAATTTTGCAAAGCCCACATAAAATATATGTGCAATTTTTGTCCAATGTTAAGAGTTTGAAACTTACCCCATAAATCATTGTTTACATATGCAAATAGCTTTGAAAATTGTCCATATTTTCTGGGCTTAATGGAAGCCGTAACCTATGTGATTGATACATTTAAGGAACATCACTTTCCTTCTTCTAAGCATTTCATTCATTCTTATGAAATAGGATAAGTTTAATGAATTTTAGCCTGCACTGAAAAATTTCTTGTGAGGAAGAAAAATGACTGGAAAAGTGACAATTGCACAGTGTGAAACTTACCTACTTCTGATTTAAGTTCTATTAGATCCAAACTGTTCTACCAACACTAATATTTTCAAATATTGATTACTGCAACTCACTATTACTAGGACTACCTTCAGGACTACTAAAACCATTACAACTTCTACAAAATGCCTCAGCTAGACTTCTACTGGGGACAAGGAAAATTGAGCACATCACCCCATTGCTGTTAGATCTACACTGGTTGCCAGTACAATCAAGAATCCACTACAAAGTACTTAGACTAATTTTCAACATAATCAATGACAGAAACTCTTGTTTATTAGATGTGAATCTCCAACCATACACACTCCTGCGATCATGAAGATCACAAAACAAAGTACTTACACCGTGAGTACTCATCTGACACAAACAAGAGAGCGGATGTTTTCTATAGCGGACCCCAAGCTATGGAATGCTCTACCTGAGTCATTACATCTGATCACTGAAAGAAAGAGCTTCAAAGGTGAGCTGAAAACATGGCTTTTCAAAAATGCGTATGATCTAATGTAAAAAGCAGAGTTGCTTACCTGTAACAGGTGTTCTCACAGGACAGCAGGATGTTAGTCCTCACATATGGGTGACATCATTAATGGAGCCCTATCACGGAACACTTTTGTCAAAGTTTCTAGAACTTTGACTGGCACCACTGAGCATGCCCAGCATGGTACCAACCCTGCATCCAGCAGGGGTCTCCCTTCAGTTTCGTGTATAGCAAAAAGTACATGCGAAAAATAAAATAATAAATTGCAAGCGTACCCAACTCCGCGGGGTGGCGGGTGGGTTCCGTGAGGACTAACAACCTGCTGTCCTGTGAGAACACCTGTTACAGGTAAGCAACTCTGCTTTCTCATAGGACAAGCAGGATGGTAGTCCTCACATATGGGTGAATAGTGAGCTGAGGATGCCCGAACAATGTACCAAAAGCACCCAAAGACGTGCAACCGGCACAACAACAGGAGACCTGTTGCCCAGGAGCGGCAAAGGCGTCCCTCGGTGTTTTTTGACTGCGATGTAGGGAGCAGAAGTTTTCCACCTTGCGATTGTGAACCGATGCAAAGAGGTCGATGCTCGGATACCCCCACTTCTGAAATATGTGATCCGCAACTGCGGCGTTCAGGGACCACTTGTGGGGTTGCAAAGTATGACTGATTCTGTCTGCTAGAACATTGTCCACGCCCGCCAGGTAGGTCGCTCTCAGTAGCATGGAATGACAGAGAGCTAAGACCCAAATTTGTGCTACTTCCTGACGCAGGAGGTAGAAACCGGTCTCCCCCTGCTTGTTGATGTACCACATTGCTTCTTGATTGTCTGTTTGGATTAGGATTGTCTTGTTGGATAAGCAATCCTGGAAGGCTAGAAGGGCATGTCTGATCGCCCTGAGCTCCAGAAAGTTTATCTGATGTTGTGCTTCTGCTGCAGACCAGGTTCCCTGAGTTTGCAGGTGGTTTACAAGCGCTCCCCAACCGAAGAGTGGAAGCATCGGTTGTCAGAATTATTTGAGATTCTGGCGCCTGAAACGGAAGCCCTTTGAGCAGGTGGGACTCTTGGATCCACCAAGCCAGTGAGAGACGAAGATGCCTGGTGACATGGACAATGTTGGACATTGAATGGTGTGCCTGGGACCACTGGGATTTTAATGTCCACTGCGTTACTCGCATGACAAGTCGAGCCATTGGGGTAACATGGACCGAGGACGCCATATGTCCCAACAAGACGAGGACATGACACACAGTCGTGGTTCGGTGAGACTGTACAGTGCGCGCAAGCACTGCCAGCATATGAGCTCTGTCCCTGGGAAGGAAAGCTTTCGCTTGGATAGTGTCTAGATCCTCTCTGATAAAGGAAAGGGATGGAGACGGAATAAGATTGGACTTCTGATAACTGATTAGAAATCCCAATGATAGTAGGAACCGCACAGTGAGATGGAGGGAGTGAAGAACCGCCTCTGGAGACCGAGTACTCAGTAACCAGTCGTCTAGATAAAGATAGATGTGAGTGCCTAGTCGTCTTAAGTATGCGGCTACTACTGCCAGGCATTTCGTGAAGACATGAGGGGCCGAAGTTAGGCCGAATGGAAGTATTCGGTACAGGAAGTGCTTGTTTCCGATGAGGAACCGGAGGTACTTCCTGTGAGATGGGGTAATTGCTATGTGCATATACGCGTCTTTTAGATCTAGAGAGCAAAGCCAATTCCCCTGTTGGAGAAGAGGGAGTAAAGAGCCTAAGGTTACCATTCTGAACTTCTCCTTTCGTAGATGTTTGTTCAGAGCACGAAGATCTAATATGGGGCGAATGCCTCCCGTCTTTTTTGGCATTAAGCAGTATCGGGAGTAGAAGCCCTGTCCCCTTTGTAAAGAAGGAACTGGCTCTATGGCACTGGCTTGCAGGAGGGAAGTTATCTCCCCCTACAGGAGTTGAGAGTGATTGGAGGAAGTCCACCTCAGCCGAGGTGGAGAGTCCGATGGTATGAAGAGGAAGTTTAGATGGTAACCTTGAGCTACGACTGACTGGACCCACTGGTCCGTGGTGACCTTGAGCCACATGGTGGTAAAGTGGCATAGCCGGCCGCGACCAGCAGGGACGGCAGAGGGGGAAGATGATAATCGCTCTCTAGGGGGGTCAAAACCCCAAGGCAGGACCAGGTTGTGCAGATGGCTGTGCTTTGAGGCCTGGGTTGTCGAGGTGAAGGCCTTTGATAGGGTCTAGATGGATGAGACCGAGCTGGTGGAGGGTAGTATCTTCGTGCTTTGTAAGCAGTTCTTTTCGCCTCTCTCCTGAACAGCGTTTAGAAGAGGTAGAGAAGTCACCATGTACAGCAGAAAGCTGCCGCAATGTCTTGCTATAATCTTTGAGTTGTGCGACAGTTTCTTGCATTTTTTTCTCCAAACAGATTGTCCCATGTACAGGGGAGGTCTGCTAAGCGGTCTTGTACTTCTGGGCGTAAATCTGAGGATTTTAGCCAGGCCCACCTCCTTGCGCTTATTCCGGCTGCTGCTAACCTGGAGGCCGTATCAAAAATGTCGTAAGCTGCGCGGAAAAAAATAGGCTGAAGGGAGACCCCTGCTGGATGCAGGGTTGGTTCCATGCTGGGCATGCTCAGTGGTGCCAGTCAAAGTTCTAGAAACTTTGACAAAAGTGTTCCGTGATTGGGCTCCATCCTGATGATTTCACCCATATGTGAGGACTACCATCCTGCTTGTCCTGTGAGAATAATAAATGCCATAAAATTTCATTAACATTGGCTAATGAAAAAGCAAGTCATTAAGAGATGTAAAGAGTACTAAGACAACTCAGTGATGATTTTAATAATCTAGTTAACATGCTTTGATGATATTCTGACCTAAAATAAATCTAGAAAATGCATGCCCTTTAACCTAAAGAGCTCTGAATAAGAAAAGCTACAGGACTCCAAGATGCTGCCCAATATTATAGCAAAACAAGTATGCAGAAGCGTTATTCTGCTTTCTTAGTTTATGCCATCTAAAAGTATTAAAAAAGTTAGAAAAGAACACTTATAGAAGTGGCAAATAGCTCCAGTATGGCTCACTATCAATGTGCTTTATTTCTAACTCCATTCTCAGAATATATTCTAATACATGTCCTGTTTTTTCATTTGAGAAAAAGAGGGCTTGTAATATATAGCCTGGAGACCACCGGTCATACTTTAAATGGTGGGGATCAACATTTGAATATACTGTACAACTCAAAGATATGATTAGAGTTTCCTTAAAATTAAGCAAAGTTACAAGTGTTACCAAAAACATTGAATTAAGAAAAAATTGTTAGTAAATAGTTCTTCGGTACTTACTTTTGTACTCTGGACGGTGGAGCAAATATCCCATGTTTAGGAGGACAAGTGAAGTACTGAACACCTCCAACTGAACCATCATTCTTCCCATGTGGTTTATCAAATTCAACACCACACCAAAACCCTAGAAAACAATCAGGTTAGTAGAGTTTAATGCACTTTTCATTTTAAAGCTCAATATATATTTAAAAACTAAATTGCAGTGAATTGTCAACTATGTGGGAGAGACAGAGCAATCTGATTTACTGAGTTCCAAGTTATATATAAAAATCCTTGTTTGGGTCTAAGCATTCTACATACAGACTCTTCCATTTTTCAATATATAAGAGGAAAAATCATTAAAAATGACATTTATATAAACATAAAAAATACTTATTTTTCTTTAACAGTTGTTTTACAACCAATTCTTAACAGCAATAATACATTTCAGGCTAGTTCATGTCAGGTGGTTATTTGTAACTAGCGCCAGGCCTAAACCATTAAATTGAATGGTGTTAAGGATAAAAATGTCAGAAACAATTATACTATGCACTGTGCAACATTCAAAAATATACATGCCATGTAGTACAACTATAACACAGTGGAAGGCTGATTGGGCATATTAGTCTAAAGAGAAGTCTGACATGCAATAGATAGTATAGATGCGTTTATGATAAATATCTAATATATATATATATAAGCCAGTTATGTTTGTGAGTTTGTCTCGGTATCCAATCGGAATCTAATAGATGCTACTGCCGTCTCGTGGCCAGTGCTAGTACTGCAGCCTATCGCATTTCCTGGAATTATGATGCATTACATAAAAGTAATGCATGGTAAAAGGACTTAGTTTGCACTAATTGCCAATGCTGCATGCTAAAAGCATGCACAAACTGCAAATGTGTGCTAAAAGGAACACACTGGGAAAAGCCTGCTCCTACTGGTGGCCACCAATGAAGAGCAAGGAGGAGGAGGAAAGAGAAGGGCAAGGGGAGCAGGTGAAGGGAAGAGAAAGACAGGCAAAGGAAGCAGAGAAAAGAAGAGGAAAGGGAAGAAGGAAAGTTGAAGTGAAGAAATGTGGAAGAAGGGGAGAGGAAAGTTGGGAGGGACAGAGAAGGGAGAAGGAAATAGTGAATATTTAGGAAAATATGTTTTAATGCAGTCAAGTACTCGTAACATTTATCCGCTGTGGACAAAAAGGATGTTCCCAAGGGTGGGGGGAGTGAATCTACACACACACACACACACACACACACACACACACACACTTACAATTTGTTCCTGCATTTTTGACAGGTCCTTCCATTATTGATTATAAAAAAGTAGAATTCTATCTGTAACACACCCTAAGTACTGTCTGTATAATATCATCCACCCACTCTTCAATGTAAGAAAAATTTAGGTATTTACTTGAAACTTGAGCAGGTGACAAGAGAGTTATACAAACTTATCATTCACACTAACCTCTGAAAAAGATACTATTCTTAAACAAAAAAATAGTTCTCACCATATTAACTACACAGTAGTTCAGATTGTTACAGAAAATGTATTCCATTTGATTACAAGATCATGTTGCTTCTGATTCAAACAATCCACAGGATTTTGGTCTAAATTAATACATGTTCCCTTCTAATTAGTCCCAGACTGTAGGACATGAGGAGGTCGATATTCAAAAGCCATTTAGACGAATAACTGAAACGTTAGCCATCTAAATGGCAAAACAGTGATATTTATCACCATATGTGGCTACATTCTAGCTGCATAACAAGTTATGTGGTATAGATGAAGGTCTTGACTATTCTGTCTCTGCTTTGCCTGGGTCTGCTTGCTGACAGTGGGAACCTGCAGGGCTCCTCTCTGCAGGTAGGGTCAATCCTGCCTCAGTTCAAAGATCCACAGATATAACAGAATTTGAATTTATTAAAAATTATTGTCCGCTTTGTTAGAACAAATAGTGTTCAAAGTGGATTACAAAAAGATAAAATATACATAAAAATTAAGAGAGAATAGTAAACAAACATTGGAAAATATCTGTAGCACGACTCAAATTCCTGCATAGGTAAGCATAGCAGAGGTTGAAAAAAAAGTTATGCTTGCAAGCCATTAAAAGCCAGCTTAAACAAAAAGGTCAACATTATTTTAAAGAAGCTGCGATACCCCATAGTTCTTTTGGTCATGTAAAGAGTTCCAGAGCAAAGGTCTCTTCCTTTTGTAAACTCAAGGCATACAATTTTTAACAAAGAAATTTTAAGCATGCATTTATTCTCCGATCATAGAGAGTGAGATGGTTTATAAACATGCAATGCAGAGTTCACCCAGCAGTCAGCTTCTCCATAAATCATTCTGTAAACTAACAAGACCAATTTAAATTGACATCTAAATTTAATAGGCAGGCAGTATAATGTAGCTAGAATAGGTGAAATGTAATCTACCTGTCACAGTGCAGCTGCATTGTTCTGGACTAATTGCTGGGACTGCAGTGCGCTAAGGGAAAGCCCTTAATTAAGAGCATTACAGTAATCCAGTTTTGATAGCACCAGTGCCTGTACCATGGAGGGCGCAGACCTCGCACCATCCGCAACTTAAAAAAACAGAAGATCTGAGGCATCAGGATGAGATCAGTCAATAATCACACCAAAGTTCCTGACCTGTTGACTTACTGGAATGATACTATTCTGAAATTGCAAACTACTGGGAAAATCCAGTGGTAGAAATTTATTGAGGATTATAATTTCTGTCTTCTTGATTTTCAGAAGCAATTTGTTGTGATGCAGCCAGGTGTTAACATATTGCATACATAAGGAGACCAAATTAAAAGTCTCAGACCAGGCAGAAGATTTCTGAACGAAAAATTTAATGTCGCTCACATACTGGCAGTAATTCATAACAAGATAAGAGAGGGTCCTGCAGACTGCGGCTAAGTAAATATTGAACAAAGTTGCTGTCATGGTTTCGCCTGCCATGCAACCTCACCATGCCCTGCTTCTATCTGCAATGACACCAACCTGCCAGCAGAGGCCTCCAATGAGCTCTGTTCCTAGCTATCTGAGCTATCTCCGCCACCTGACTCAGCAGTTTGCCTGCCCAGTCCATTGATGCCTCTTCATGGAGTCACACTTGGCTCTCTGACCTGGCTGCTCTTACCTTGCTCCATGCCTTGTTTTCTCTGGGCTTTGTTACCTTGTATTTTGCATTGTGGCTTATTGAGGCCTTCCATGGCCTTGTGGCTTCCATGCCTTTTACCTTATACCTTGCCTTGCGGACTATCCAAGCAACTCCTTGCCTTGTGGCCTCCGGGCCTTATGCCTAGCAGCTTACAGGCCTTCTGCTTTGCTGCATTCGGGCCTCAGTGTTCTCTGTTGTCGTTGTCTATTATGTTTGTTTTACTTATCATGACTATTTTATTGAAAACTAATTAGTAATTGATAAGTGGTATATAGGTCTACTAAATAAATAGTCCTTGTCTGGTCTTGTCATGCCCTGTCCAATCCAATTCTTGTATCCATTCCCTGCTTTGCCATTGCCTTGTCTTGCCCCAGGCTCAACCTGCGGGGAAGGGGACTGGTTAAGTAGAAGATAAACCCCAGTCCAGCCCAGTAGTCCTGCAGAGCTCCTAAGACAGTATTACCAGACCCCCACCAGCATGAAAGTGGCACTCTTCTTTTATTATCATTCCATTCCAAGTTAGCAGTCCTAATCCTAATTTGTTGAGTTCTATTGGACAGGAAAGACAAGAATCAGTTTAAAACAGCTCCTGTGATCCCTAATGATTTTAAATGTGTCAGCAATATATCATGATCAAGGGTATTGAAAGCGGCAGATACGTCAAAAAGAACAAGGATAAATTCCAAGCCACTCTCAAAACCCCTAACAAAAGTGTCAAATGAAGACAACAACAAGGTTTCAGTGCTATGTGATTTTCAGAAGCCAAGTTGAAAGCGGTCAAGAATGGCATGTTGAGCTATGAAATCAGCAAGCTGCATTAGGACAACATTTTCAATTATCTTGGCCAAGTATGGGAGAAAGGAAATTGGCCTGCAATTGGCTAACATGAAAGGGTCAGCAGTCATTTTCTTAAGAAGAGGCCAAACGGAGGCCTGTTTGAGACTAGCAGGTAAAATACCTGAAGACAAATATAAATTTACAATGTCTGTTATAGTTTTGTTGCCCTCCTCTCTTGGTACTTGACCAAGGCAGTGGAGCAAGGGTTTAACAGACATAATAACAAAAGGAAAATTGGTTCTTACCTGCTAATTTTTGTTCCTGGAATACCACAGATCAGTCCAGATGACTGGGTTTTCATCTCTACCAGCAGATGAAGACAGAGAAGAAAAGATTTACTGAGCCTGTAATATTTAGGAAGTGTGCCACCTGCAGTTTCCTCAGTATGACCTGTACCCAAGTCATGATGAATACATTTCTAACTATTTGTCACTCCTATCAATAGCAGGGCATAGGTAAAGCCCTAAAACTTAGCCCATTGTTCAACATGGAGTCTGAATACACAACTGAATCAACTCAGAAAATGAACTAACATAACTGCACTGATTATACAAAAAGCAAGTTTGCTTACTGTAAACGGTGTTTCCGTAAATAGCAGGATGAATTAGCCATGCTGTCTGGAAGCGCGTCGCACCGGTCAGTAGGCAGAGTTTTCTCAGTTAATACAGAGTTTTGAACTGTGTACGGCTACGTGGTGAGCTTCCCGCGCGATTGCCTTGTTACCTCAGTCTCTTGTAGCCAAGCGAGATGTATGTGGAAATGTTTTGGTAGAATCTGTAGACTGTCTAGGGAGGTGGGAAGGGATTGCATGGCTAATTCATCCTGCTATCTACGGAAACACGGTTTATGGTAAGCAAACTTGCTTTTTCCCGTTGATAGCAGGGCTGAATTAGCCATGCTGTCTGGGAGTCCCAAGCTCCAGGGTTGTGTCCATATAATATGTTTTATGAGTTGCGGACACTACCCTTCAAAAAAAGGTAGACAGTCTTATTCATTATTTAGAGTTGACAGAACTGCCGAACCCAGAGCCGAATTGGAAGATGTTTGCTGTTTGATACAGTAGTGAGATGTGAAGATATGAAGAGAAGTCCAAGTTGCTGCTTTGCAGATGTCCAGCAGCGGAACCTTCCTCAAATGCACAACAGATGCTGCTGTTGCACGTATCTGGTGCTTTAGGTTTGTCGTTCAAAACAAGAGAACGTTTATTGTAGCAGAATTGAATGCATTGGGACAACCAACTAGCAATGGTTCTCTTGGAGACCGGCTGGCTTGGATTATTACGGTTAAAGGAGAGGAACAGTTGAAATGGTCTGCACTGAGACTGGGTCCTTTGTTTGTAATAAGCTAATGCTATTTTACAGTCTAAAGAATGTAGAAGTCTATCCCGGTCATTATGATGAGATTTAGGTTTGAAGATCAGCAGTGTAATTGACTGGTTTATGTGAAAAGCCGATACTACCTTAGGAAGAAAAGTAGGATGAGGTCGAAGAGTCACTTTATTATGGTATAATTCTAAATAAGGGGAATAGTGAACCAAGGCTTGTAGCTCACTTACTCTTCGTGCTGATGTGACAGCCACTAGGAATACCGTTTTCCATGTGGCATGAATCTAATGGTTCGAAAGGAGGCAGCATTAGTTGTTCAAGGACTATATTGAGATTCCATGGTACAGGTGGCTTTGACACTGGTGGCCTTAGATGTAACATGCCCAGCATGAATCTGGAGATTAAAGGATGGTTGGAAATGGGAAGTCCATTATGAGAGTGGTGGAAAGCTGCAATAACGCTAACATGCACATGAACTGAAGCGAATGCTAAACCAGCAAGGTAGAGCGTATGGAGATAGTCTAGGAGTTGCATGACTGTTGATGAGAAAGGGTCTAGTCGTCGTGGTTTTCACCATTCTGTGCAACGATGCCACTTTCCTGCATAGTTATGCCTGGTTGAAGGCTTCCTGGATGCAATGAGATTGTCTTCAAGTTGAGATGGCAGTCCTAGGTGGTTTAATAATTGCCTTTCAACCTCCAAGCTGTCACGTGGAGGGAATGATGCATTGGATGAAGGAGGGACCCCCCCTTCCTGAGTCAACAGACGTGGATGGTTCTCCAGTGGAATTGGTGGGCGAATGGATAGTCGCATGAGATACGGATTCCATGGCTGCCTTGGCCATGCTGGAGCTATGAGGATCATATCCGCTGTTGTCCTGGATGCATTTTTAAATCGTCCTTGATATTAGTGGAATGGAAGGGTAAGCGTAGAGCAAGCCCCCCCCCCCCCCCCCCGGTCCATGGAATGAGAAAGGCATCTGGAGCATGACGAAGTTTGCTCGGGTAAATGGAGCAAAATGTTTGCGTTTGACAGTTGTTCTCTGTGGCAAAGAGATCTATTATCGGGTTGCCCCAGCGCTGAAAGATTCTGGTTGCTACTTCTCGATTTAAAGTCCATTCGTGTGGATGAAAAATTCTGCTGAGGTGATCCGCCGTGACGTTGTCTAAACCTGGGAGGTAAGTGGCTTGTATTGAAACTTCGTTTGCTATTGCCCACATTAGTATCCGAAGTGTTTCCCGACAGAGTATCCATGAACCTAACCCTCCTTCCTTGTTTATGTAGAACATGGCGACTTGGTTGTCTGTGTATACCATGAGATGTTTGCCTTGAACTTGAGGGGAGAAGGTTTGAAGTGCTTTCCAAATGGCTCAAAGTTCCAGGAGGTTGATCTGGTGTATACTCTCCTGAGGAGACCAGAGACCTTGAGTCTTTAGGTTGCACAGATGGGCTCCCCAGCCTCTTCTGGATGCATCCGTTGTGAGCGTGAGTTGATGAGGAGGTAACCGGAAAGGTGCTCCCGAGGTCAGGTTGCTGGTGTTTCTCCACCATCGAATGTCGGTGTGCATTTGAGTGGTAAGTTGTATCCTGGTTGAGAGGGGTTGTAAGTATTGAGACCATTGATTTTTTAGCCCCCATTGTAGGCGGCGCATGTGTAGTCTCGTGTAGGGAACCACATGGATAGCTGCTGCCATACGACCCAGTAGCTGGAGGACTTGACATGCCGATGCATGTGATCGTTTGCATAGACGCCGAGCTAGTGAAGATAGAGTTTGAATCCTGTCCTGCGGAAGGTATGCGCTCTCTGTTGTGTTGTATCGATGAGCGCTCCAATGAACTGTAGTGTTTGGGTCGGTTGCAGGTTGGACTTTTCGTAATTGATTATGAAGCCCAATGTCTGAAGACAGTTGATTGTTTGGAACGTGAGAGTTCGTAGAGTAGCCTGATCTAAGGCTACTAAAAGCCAGTCGTCCAGAGAGGGAAAAATCTGGATTGTCAGTTGTCTGAGGTGAGCCACCACCACCACTAAACATTTTGTGAACACTCTTGGGGCTGAAGACAGGCCAAAGGGTAGAACCTTACATTGATAGTGGCTGCTCTGAGCTTGAAAGCAAAGGTATTGCCAGCCAGGAAGAAGGATGCATGGGTATATGGGAGTATGCATCCTTCAAGTCTATGGAACATAGCCAGTCGTTGGGTTGTAGGAGGGGAAGCATAGTTTTGAGTAGAGATGTGAATAGTGTCCTCGATCGTCTTAACGATCGATTTCGGCTGGGAGGGAATCGTATTGTTGCCGTTTGGGTGTGTAAACTATCGTGAAAATCGTTAAAATCGTGAGCCGGCACACTAAAACCCCCTAAAACCCACCCCCGACCCTTTAAATTAAATCCCCCACCCTCCCGAACCCCCCCCCCCAATGCTTTAAATTACCTGGGGATCCAGCGGTGGTCCAGAACGGCGGCGGTCCGGAACGGCCCCCTCAATTGAATCCTGTTGTCTTCAGCCGGTGCCATTTTCCAAAATGGCCGCCGCAAAATGGCGGCGGCCATAGACGAAAATGATTCGACGCAGGAGGTCGTTCCGGACCCCCGCTGGACTTTTGGCAAGTCTTGTGGGGGTCAGGAGGCCCCCCCAAGCTGGCCAAAAGTTCCTGGGAGTCCAGCGGGGTTCCGGGAGCGATTTCTTGCCGCGAATCGTTTTCCGTACAGAAAATGGTGCCGGCAGGAGATCGACTGCAGGAGGTCGTTCAGCGGGGGTTCCGGACCGACCTCCTGCGTTGAATCGTTTTCGTCTATGGCCGCCGCCATTTTGCGGCGGCCATTTTGGAAAATGGCGCCGGCTGAAGACAACAGGATTCAATTGAGGGGGCCGTTCCGGACCGCCGCCGTTCTGGACCACCGCTGGATCCCCAGGTAATTTAAAGCATTTGGGGGGGGGGGGGGTTCGGGAGGGTGGGGGATTTAATTTAAAGGGTCGGGGGTGGGTTTTAGGGGGTTTTAGTGTGCCGGTTTTCCTGCCCTCCCCCTTCCCCCGATTTAAGATTTTTTAACGATAAATCGGGGGAATTGGTATTGTATCGTGGCCCTAACGATTTTTGACGATTTAAAATATATCGGACGATATTTTAAATCGTCAAAAAACGATTCACATCCCTAGTTTTGAGAGAGGTCATCTTGAATTTTTCTTTTTGAATGTGTTTGTTGAGATTCCTTAAGTCTAAGATGGGCCGAAGACCTCCGGACTTTTTCGGAATGAGAAAATAATGGGAGTAGAATCTCTGATTTTCCCATGACATTGGAATTCTTTGAATGGATTTCTGGATTTGTAGATTTTGTAACTGTTCTTGAAGGTACAGTGAGTGGGTTGATGTATTTCGAAGGGAGGGAACATGAGGGAGGCCTGGGAGTGTTATAAAATGTATTTGGTAGCCCTCCCTTATGATGTTCAGCACCCAACAATCTGAGGTAATCGCCTTCCAAGTGGCATAAAATCGTTGAAGGCGACCTCCTATGTATGGTGGTGGAGGTGGCTCAGGATAGCTCAAAAAGATGAAGTCTGTTTTTGAGGAGGTGCTGGTGCTTGCTTTTGTGGTCGTTGTTGACGAGGTCGTCCACGGGATTGATGAGTATGAGATTGGTATCTTTGGTGGGAATAATTCTGTGCTTGATAGGTATTGTATGTTTTAAAGGGTGCCCTTGAGTAGGATTTCTTCCTGGACGAAGGGTAAAATTTCCTGGACAAGGTATGAGGGTCCATTGGAGATGTGAGTGACAGTACAGTGGTACTCTGTTCTTTTAGAAGGGTAACAGTTTCCCCAAATTTATCACCAAATAGATTGTCTCTTAGACACGGTATGTCCACTAACATATCGTGAATGTCCTCTCTAATTGCGCTCACTCTCAACCACACCATTCGTCGTGCTGCTATAGCCATAGCTGAAGATCTTGCGGAAGACTCAAACGACTCATATACAGACCGAAGTAGATGGCGAAGGCCTTCTTCCATGTCTGTAAAAGGTTGTGGTAGAGTGTTATCAGAGCTAAACATAAGGGATGTAATCTCTGAAGACATTCAAATAAATACTGGATTACATAAAACTGATGGGGTTGAATTTTCGTTGCTAGCATGGACAAATGTTATACCTTACGGCCGAAGTCATCCATAGACTTATGATCCTTCCCTGGTGGTCACCTAGCATAAAGCTTTGTCCTTTTTGCCTTCAATAGTGCAGATTCCACTACTATTGAGTTGTGTGGTAATTGTGTGGAATCATAAATTGTGGAACTATGCATACAGTACTTTTTTTTTTTTTTTTTTAAATTTGACAATTTTTATTCTTAATATACCAAGGAACAGTACATCAGCGTGAACAGCAAGCAGTAAAGAGTCCATAACAGCGGATTGCTCCACTCCCTCAGGCAATCCTTAGCATGAACCACCCTCCCCCCCTCCCCAACCCCTCCCCCCGACAGAGTAACATGAAATACAGCAATCTGTCCATCCGTCCCCTGCAGTTACACAAGTGAAAAAAGAATAGCATACATCCACAGTCTGTCTAGTGGGTGAAAGAAAAACATCAAAAGTGGCATAGAGTACCGCAAATAATACACAGTTGATTAGTGTTAGGAGCTGTATGAGAAAATGCGTACACCTTAGGAAGGTAGACCTATCAAGGGCAATGCGATAGCTAGGGGAATGCGAGAGCAACCCAAAGGCACATCAGAATCAGGTAGAGTTATCAGGGTAGCGGGATATCAACCCAATTGCAAAGGAAAATGAGGGCAGACTATCCCAGGCCCAAGGCATCAACAAAAGGTTTCCAGGTGGAGGAAAAACCAGCCAACCGGCGATGCCGAGCCGCAGTCAGGTGGGCCAGACGGTGATACGAAGAAAATTTCGCCTTCACCTCCTTGAGCGTCGGGACCCTCCCAGATTTCCAATTAGTTGCTATGAGACTACGAGTAGCAATGAACAGTTGACTACAAGCCCGGTGGTACTTCTCAGGCACTAGGGTGGGAAAATCATGTAATAAGGCCACCTGGGCGCTGGCAACAATATCCAGTGCCAGTGAGCTACCCAGCCAAGCAAAAACTTCCTTCCATAAGGAGGCAACGGTTGGGCAGTGCCACCAGATATGTAAATAGGTGCCCACCGCCCCGCATCCGCGCCAGCATTCGTCTCCAATGAGGGGATAAAATTTATGCAGCTTGGCCGGAGTATGATACCAGCGATATATCATTTTAAAACAGTTTTCCTGGAGCTTAGCGGATATGGAGCATTGTCTAGCTCGTTTCAATATAACACTCCAAGTTTGTGGCCCAAGCTGCACATTCAGATCCGTCTCCCATTGTTTGACAAATGTACACTGTTCAATGCCATTAGGGAAAAAGAGCTGATAGAGCTTGGAAATGGCGCCCTTTAAAAAATCACAATACAGAAAATAAGATTCAAAGATAGACCTACCCGGTCTTAGTGAGCCTGTACGTTGCAATGACCGAATAAAGTGGGTGAGTTGAGCATAAGCCAGAAAGCTCAGAGGAGGGAGACTATATTTAAGAGCTAATTGATCCACTGACTGTAGTGACCCCTGAAAGATAAAATGCCCAATGGTGAAGATCCCCTGTTCCCGCCAAGCGTGAAAGAGGGGGGAGGTGGCGCCCGGACTAAACCGTTCATTAAAGGCCAAAGACGATTGATAAAAATAATGGTAGTCACCTAGGAGCTGTTTGCGGGTCTGCCCCCATACTCGCATCGTAGTCTCTAAGGCCCAGGGTATGCATTGGACGGGTCTCCCAACATCCCGCGGTTGCCATGGCATGGCTGTGATCGCCATCTGCCCAGCCATAGCCTGTTCAAGTTGGGTCCATTGTTTAGGAAATCTGGTACGGTTTAAGTCCAGGAGGGCCCGGAGTTGAGCTGCCCGATAGTACCGCAATAGGCAAGGGACCCCCAGGCCTCCCTGTTGTCTTGGTAAAAAAAGAAGAGCACGAGGTAGCCTGGGAGGTCGCCGGCGCCAAATAAAATCAAAAATCCGGCATTGCCAATTACGGAGAATGGAAGCAGGAATGTAAACTGGTAAGGAGGAGAATAAATACAGGAATTTTGGCAAGATACTCATTTTAACAATAGCAATTCTGCCCAACCAGGAGTACGGTCCCCGATTCCAACGACTCATATCAGTCGTAATTTTGGCAGCAAGGGGTATATAGTTGATGTGAAATAAGTCAGACAATTGGGATGATATGCGCACTCCCAGATATTTAATATGAGATTTCGCCCACTTAAAAGGAAAGCGATCCTTTAACCATTGCACCATCTCTGAGGCCAGATTAATATTGAGAAGCTCTGATTTATCCAGGTTTACCCTTAACCCCGACACGCCACTGAAGGCATCCAGTTCCTGCATGACCCCCTGCAGGGATGACATTGGGTCAGACAGAAATAGCAAAACATCGTCCGCAAATAAGGACAGCTTGTACCTGCGACCCCCCACTTCCAAACCCTTAACTGCCAAAGACTCACGGATTCTAACAGTAAAAGGTTCCAAGTAAAGGGCAAACAACAGGGGCGAGAGCGGGCACCCCTGTCGGGTACCCCTACCAATATCAAAGGGAGGGCCATAGCCATTGTTAACCTTCACCCTCGCTTGTGGGCTAGAATAAAGCCGTTTGATCCACTGGAGGAAGTAAGGTCCAAACGCCATGTTTTGCAGGGTAGAAAATAAAAAGGGCCAGTGTACCAGGTCAAACGCCTTTTCGGCGTCCAATGAGAGCAACGCTGCCGGTATCTTATTTTTGTGTGCCCACCACATCAAATCTAGCACCTTACGGATATTATCCGCGGCCATGCGTTGGGGCACGAAACCCACCTGGTCACTATGTATAAGTGAGGGGAGGAAATTATTTAGTCGAATGGCCAAGATCCGGGCAAGAAGTTTGAGATCGACATTAATTAATGATATAGGCCTATAAGAGGAGCACTGTGTTGGATCTCGTCCCGGCTTCGGCAGGACCGTAATGCCCGCCACATTAGCTTGAGGTGCAATTACACCCTCTTCCCGTAGACTATTAAAAAATTGTGTCAACGGGCCAATGATGGTATGAACGCATTTCTTATAATAAACACCGGATAATCCATCTAGGCCTGGTGCCTTACCCGGTTTAAGGGCCTTAATGGCCGCTGATACCTCCCCTTCCGTAATGGGGGCTTCTAAGGCGTGCTGTTGATCCGAGGTAAGGCTCGGTAGCGTAGCCGTTTGTAAATATTGGGCAATGCGGTCCGGGCATATCTCAACATTCGCTTGATATAGTTGACCATAAAAGCTCGTGAAAGCTTCCCGAATTCCCGGAGAAGCTGTTAACATGTCACCCGCAGAGTTCTTTATTTTAGCTATGGTGTTACGTGCCATCTTGGCTTTTAGGCTACGGGCCAGCAAACGCCCAGCTTTGTCACCCCCCTCATAATATGCTTGTTTAGTAATCTCTAGAGTATGTAACAGGTGAGCATTATCAATTTTATAGAGCTCCGACTTAGCAGCTAACAGTTTTTGATAACACTTGGGGGAGAAGGTCCTCATATGCTCTTGGGAAAGGAGCCTGATCTTATGCAATAAAGCCCCCCGGGCCTGAAGTTGCCGGCGTTTGCAGGCTGTCGCTCTGGATAGTAGAAGCCCTCGAGCGAACGCCTTGGAACAGTCCCAGATTATGCCGGGGTTGACATCGGGGGTGACATTAAGCTGAAAGTATTCAGAGAATTGGGCCTCAAGCTTCTGTACAAAGGAGGGATCAGAAAGGAGGGATTCGTTAAGCCTCCAGAAACAGGCCCCCCGGTCATCATCCCTAATGTCTATGTCCAGAGTAACAGGGGCATGGTCAGACCAAGAAATAGCATCAAGATCGGTTTTAGAGACCTTATTGCCCAGCTGCTTGTCTACAAGAAAATAATCTATTCTAGAGTAGCTGTCATGTGGAGGGGAATAAAACGAATAAGATCGTGACTGGGGGTGCCGAACCCGCCAGATATCTATAAGAGACCAGTCCTCCATCAAAGCCTTCATTTGCTTCCGGACAGCCCGAGGCGTGTGAGAACGTGGTGTCGAGGAATCCAATCCCTGCTGCAGGGTAAGATTAAAGTCTCCACCTAGGATAATAGAACCCTCAGCGTGATTTACCAATAACTCCTGTATTTCCTTCAATAAGGGCACATGAGTCGTGTTGGGTGCATAGATAGTGACCAAAGTGTATACCTGGGAACCCAGTTTAAGTTTCAGCAATAAATAGCGACCGTTAGGGTCGGCGACATGTGACAGGTATTCATAAACCAATGAAGCCGATAACAATATCCCCGTCCCCGTATATTTAGCGCCCCTGGAGCAGCCTGCATGATACACTGTTGGAAAGGACTTATGATCCAACAAATAGCTATGGTGGTTCCGCAAGTGTGTTTCTTGCACATAAACGATATCTGCCTTTTGGCGTTGTAATTCCTGTCTAAGGAGTAGCCGCTTCCTATAGGTGTTTAAGCCCTTTACGTTGAGTGAGATTATTCTAACCATAAGGAAAACATAGGATACATAGGTCGTCTCTGAAAGGTACTCTGACAGACCTTACCATTTAGAAATAATAGATTGTGGAAATATTGACTAGATTGATAAAGCTCCAATACTCTATCTGGGAACTGGATGGACTGTGTAACCTGCAAGGACATGGAAGTAGCCCTGTCTCTAGTGGGTATGTAACAGAGAGCGTCCGCTGTCAGAGCACACGGACCTCTACCCAGGGGGTACCGAGGAACACCGCTGAAGGTCCACTCACAGCCCCCCCCCCCCAAGCTCTGCATAAGAAACAAAATAATAAACAGCAACAAGAAACTTATTAAACAGTCCATCTGGGTACATTATCACATAACTATAGAAACAAGTGAGAATGCTAACGTTAGAAAAATGAACACAGACCGTGTCCCACGATCTGGGAAAAAGGATATCAAGAAACCGGCTCTGCATTTAAGAGTAACAGATAGCAAAACCAATACCAACAAATGGCCAGAAGTCCATTCAGTCCAATCATCCGTGCTCAGAGGATTGTGGGGCCACCGGGGTGGATTGCCGCCTCAGTCGTCCCCTGCCAGCTCCTGGTCGACGCCATCTTGGAGTCGCATCGGGCAAATTCTGCTTGTTCATGGTGGCTGCAGTAGCGAAAGAGTGAGCTAGGCCTGCCTCCTTAAAGTGATGCGCCGCATCCGCCAAGGATTTGATTTTATAGGAGATCCCGTTGTGCTGAAATAAGAGGGCAAAAGGAAATGCCCACCGATACTTGATCTCTTCCCGGCGCAAAACGGTAGTGGCTTCCCGCAGTTGAAATCGCTTTTGAAGCGTGGAGGGCGCCAGGTCATTATAAAAGGCGACAGAGCAACCCTGCCAAGTCCAGCTGGGGTGCGCCCTCGCCAGCGAGATGATTTCCTCTTTCTGCTGATAGTTTAAAAATTTTATCACAATGTCCCGCGGCTGATTATCTCTCCTCTGGCCTAAGGCCCGATGCGCACGCTCTAGCACGATAATGGGGTCAGACTGCGCCTCAGTGGTAGGAGTTTTATGATCCAGAATAAGGGCTTTACAAATGGCCGCCGCCGTGTGCATGCAGTCCAGGAACAAGTCCGTTTCCGGCACGCCGCGAATACGGAGGTTGGAGCGTCGCGCTCGATTCTCTAAGTCCTCAATCTTTTCCTGTAGCGATTCTACTGTAAGCGAGGTCTGATGCGTGTGACCAGTGAGCGATTCCAAATTAGCACTGTGACCATCCATTCTGGTATCCATGTCGTCCACGCGGCGTCCGAGGGAGTTTAGATCTTCTCGCAAATCGGCCATGCTAGCTAGAAGGTCCGCCTTGTAGTTTTTCAGATCCGCTCGTATCTCACAGAACCAGGATCTGATTTCAGATCGAGTGGGGATATCCGGGTGCAGACCTCCAGCGGCCCGTTCTTCCACTCCTTCATGCCCGGTCTCCATCACGACAGGCTCCTCTAAGTCAGCCCGCTGTTGCAGGCCCTGCTCGTTACCCTCGTCCGGTGGTAGTTCGTCGGCGATTTTACTAAATGAAAAACGCTTTAAATCGGCAGTTCTCTTTCTCGCAGCCAGCTTAGCCCCATCTGCCATGAGTCCGGTGTAGTGTGCTAGCAAAAGCGGCCCAGATAGAATCTAATTATAGGCGTTTTTAAGAGCTTTGGGAGGGAGCGCAGCTCTTATGCGGCCATCTTGCAGCGCTGCTCAATAGCGCCCCCCTGCATACAGTACTTTAAGTCCGTTTTCCTGGATGTGGCTGTGGTGGTAAAAGGTTTCACCCACATTTTACGAAGAACTGCATCCAGCACTGTATGTGGTAGTAGAGCTGTTGGCTCTGGAGGCATTTCAAATATTTTCAGTATTCCTAGAACCTCCGACCTATGATCAGGGATCTTTCCCGTCTCGATATTTAAGAGAGCCTACTTTCTCAATGAACTTTGTGTAGGACAAGTCTTCAGGAGGGGAATAAGGTTCCGGGAGACCTTCTGGAGGGTCAGATGGGAATCCTGTGGATGAACCAGGCGACGATTTCCATTGAGAATCTGGTCGATCTGGTGATGCAGATGGTGAAGGTTGAGAAGGCGCAAGTGGAGGCTGAGGATGTGCAGACTCCAGATCTTGGAAAAAAGTATTTAATGCCTGCGTAATTTGTAACATCTCTTTAGATGCGAGATGGTGAGGTTGTGAAGGTCCTGGAGATGGACCTGGTCCTGGAGGCAGTGTTGCTAACAGCAAGTCTTGAGGAGGCAGGCCTGACGTATGTAGAAGACGAGGGGATTGTGGTCTACTAAATGAAGACCCATCAGATTCAGAACCCTCACTAAGTGAATGTTTATTAGAGATGTCGGAGTCATGGACAGAGACTAGTTCCACATCTTGGTCAGAATCTGTCTCACGAGGTTTTGATGATCTTATATGTTTCGTTTTTTGTGTCTTTTTAAGATGTTTTTGACTGTGCAGTGTAGACTGCGTCAAGACTGGTGTCATGTGCGTCAGAGTTCGAGGTTGGATCGAGAGCTTCGCATGTTTTGAGTCGTCATGCTTCGATGCGTCGTGTACCATATGCTCTGATGCTGTATGCTTAGATGCGCCGTTGTGCGCCGATGCGTTGTGCGCGCATCCATGCGCCGATGCGTTGTGCACCTGTGTTGTCTGCTGATCTATGCGCCTATGTGCCGTGCGCGCATCCCTGCGCTGATGCGCTGTTCACCGAATGCTTCGTTTCGTTTTGATTTTTTATGCTCCGACTTTTTTGGCGTTGAGGAGCGGGAGCGAGCGGGTACAGTGGCCTGAAACCCTAGTGGCTTATGAGGGGCTTTCTGTGGAGGAGTTGCGGCCTCAACTCCCTTCACTGGCCCTGGTGGTATGACCGACCTGCCGAGGCACCCTCTAGTGAAGCAGATCTCTTAGCTGGTGTGTTCTTCAGTCTCTTTGTCGGTCCCAGCAAAGACTGTGTGGACGATATCTTTAAATGCGCAATATATAGCCATATATAGCAGTAATTATGTCCATCTGTAATGGACAATTTTACCGCATTGGCAGTACTTTCCTGATGGCTTAGGAGCCATTACTGCCAAGAAGAAAAAAATCGTAAAAAAAATAAAAAAATAAATAAAAATTTGAAATAAATCGAGAAAAAATCTCTTCAGAGACGAGGAGGAGAAAACCCCCACATGCAGACTGCTCGCGGAAAAAAAAGAGACTGAGGTAACAAGGCAATCGCACGGGAAGCTCACTGTGCAGCCATTCAGAGTTCAAAGTCTGTACTAACAGAGAAAACTCTGCCTACTGACCGGTCCCGACGCACTCCCAGACAGCATGGCTAATTCAGCCCTGCTATCGACGGGAAACTTAAAGATCACATCATATCTGCAGATAAATGAGTGCTCTTTCCAGACAGGGTGGGATTCTGGACTGATTTGTGATATTCTAGGAATGAAAATTAGTAAGTAAGAACCGATTTTCCTTACCTGTTCGTAACCAGATCAGTCCAGACAACAGGAATGTATCCAAGCTCCCTTACACTGGGCGGGACCATGAAACACCTGCTCACAACACACGTTCTCTAAATCCCATGTCTTGTAGCACACGCACATCCAGATGTTAATGTCTTGCGAAAGTGTGCAAAAACGACCAAGTTGCCACCCGACAAATTTTTTGTGGGGATACCAATTGATATGCGGCCCAGGACACTGCCTGCACCCTGGTAGAATGGGCTTGTGGCCCTTCAGGCACAAAAGGCCCTTGCAGACATAATCCGATGCACTGGCCTCCTTGAGGCATATCGCTATGGTTGCCTTAGATGCTTTATTTCCTTTCTTTGCTCCTCCAAATAGCACAAAGAGATGGTCTGAACAACAGAAGCTATTAGTCATCTTCAAATAGCACAATAATCCCATCAAACATCCAACAAATGCAATTCCTTTGCCTGCGGATCCAAATCCAGGCCCTAAAGAAGGGAAGCTCCACCATCTGATTAAGATGAAAAACAGATACTACCTTTGGCAAGAAGGAAGGTACAGTGCGCATCGACACCACACCTCAGTTCACTGAAGGAAAGGATCCCGACATGACAAGGCCTGAAGTTCTGAAGCCATCTGGCCAAAAAGACCACCACCAGAAAAAAAACAAATCAACATTAAGTCCTTCAATATTGCATTTCTCAAGGACTCAAAAGGTAGACTGCAAAAGATCTTCAGAACCAAATTCTGATTTCAAAAAGGAACATCCAATGTACTGAAAGGTGCAAATACTTTACCCCCTCTCCAAAGAAAACAAATCATATCTGAATGCGAAGCCAAGGCCATGTCTGGCACCTTACACCTAAAACAGCCTAGCGCCACATCTTAGACCCTGAAAGAATTAAACACAAGCCCTTTCTTTAAGCCAATCTGCAAAAAGGCTAAGATGCAAGACTCTGAAGCCTGCAGCGGTATCATGCTCTCTAGAGGCACCATGCCTCAAACACCTTCCACACCCAGAGATAGGCCAACGAAGTGGATGATCTCCTAGCCTGCAACGAAGTAGTAATTACCTCTTCCAAATAGCCTTTCAAGTGTATACGGTGTGAGACAGAAGCGATCCATCTGATCCAAAAAAATGGGATCTTGATGGAGTAATCTGGGCAGATGCCTGAATCTTAGAGGTCAGTCTACTGCTAGATTTAATAGGTCCGTGAACCTCAGCCGAAGAGGCCACTCTGGAGACACTAAGATCACTTCCCCTGGGTGAGTCTCGATGCATTCGAGCACTCTTCCTATGAGAGGCTAGGGAGGAAAAGATGCACAGCAGAATCCCTGGTGGCCACTGGAAAGCAGGGCATCGAGACCTTCTGCTCTGCTCTCCCGTCTGTGACTGAAGAAGCGTTGGGCCTTGGCATTTCCTCTCAATGACATCAAATCTAATAGAGGAACTCCCCACATGATGCAAATGAGAGCCATCTCCTCTACCGCTAGCTCCCATTCTCCGGGATCCAAGGTTTGATGGCTGAGATAATCTGCTTGGACATTGTCCACTCTGGCCATGTGAGATGCCGCCAGAATTTTTAAGTGCTGTTCTGCACATAAGAACAGACAGCGTGCCTCCCTGGACACCATAAGACTCAGAGTTCCTCCTTGTCAAATGACATAAGCCACCGTAGTTGCATTGTCTGACAGGACTCTCACCGGACAATTCCTCAACAATGGAAGAAAACACATCAGGGCCTTGCGTACTGCTCTCGTTTCCAAATGATTGATGGACCAAGAGGCCGCCTCTGCTGACCATTGCCCCTGCACCATTTGCCCTAGGCAAATGGCATCCTAACCTATGAGGCCAGTATTGATGGTAACCACCACTCATTCTGGGGTCTACATCTCCACATCCTTCAGCAAGTGGTCTCGTGAAAGCCACCAGGATAGACTGGACCAGGATTCCTCTTGCAGAGGCAGCTGTAGCTGAAACTCCTCTGACTGAGGGAACCAGTGTGACAAAAGAGCCCTCTGGAGAGGGCTCATATGCCAACGCCCAGGGAACAAGTTCTAGTGTAGATGCCATAGACCCCAGAACCTGAAAATAATCCCAGACTCTGGGAACTGATAGTTGCAATAACCTGCAAACCTGCATCTGTATCTTCCAGACACTTTCTTCTGTTAGGAACACCCTGCCTAGACTGGTATCAAAACAGGTCTCTGGATATTCAAGTGACTGGGTCAGAACCAGTTTGCTCTTTGCCATATTTACCACCCAGCCCAGGGCCTGCAATAGTTGCATGACTCTGCCTACCGAATCCCAACACAGAATTTCCATTTTTGTACAAATAAGCCAACTGACCAAGTACGGGTCCACTAGCACTCCTTCCTTTCGTAACTCTGCAGCCACCACCAACATCACTTTGATGAACATACAGAGTGCTGTCACTAAGCCAAATGGAAGAGCTTGAAACTGATAATGGTTTCCCAACACCTGGAATCATAGGAACTTCTGATGTTCCATTTTGATGGGGTATGCTTCAGTCAAGTCCAGGGATGCCAAGTACTCTCCCTTTCTGGATCACCGCAATCACCGAGAGCAACGCTTCCATCCGAAACTGTGGCACTCGCAAAGCCCTGTTCACTTTCTTGAGATCTAAATTGGGACGAAAGGTCCCTTCCTTCTTCGGGACCATGAAGTAGATGGAATACCTTCCTCAGACCCATTCCGCTATAGTTGCTGGAACTAAAGGTCTCATCTCTATTCCTCTCTGTATGCCTCAACTCCTTCAGTTCTGCCACTCTTAACTTCTAGAGATCAGACTCGTTCTCTGAGAGACAGGAGCACTTTGTACTGAGTGCACACCTCTCACCGGCGGGTAAAAAATCATACATGTGACACTCTATGCAAAAGACTGCAAGGCCCCTCTTGCTGCTGGACTGGGCCTTCATCTTAATTTTATTCAGTTCCTAGCTAAGTTTAGGTTGCTTTGGGAGTAGGGATGCATACAATTTGAGTGCTTTAAATTTATTAGTGTATTACATATAGAAACATAGAAACATAGAAACATAGAAATGATGGCAGAAGAAGACCAAATGGCCCATCCAGTCTGCCCAGCAAGCTTCACACATTTTTTCTCTCATACTTATCTGTTTCTCTTAGCTCTTGGTTCTATTTCCCTTCCACCCCCAGTTTTAATGTAGAGAGCAGTGATGGAGCTGCATCCAAGTGAAATATCTAGCTTGATTAGTTAGGGGTAGTAGCCGCCGCAATAAGTAAGCTACACCCATGCTTATTTGTTTTACCCAGCCTATGTTATACAGCCCTTAATGGTTGTTTTTCTTCTCCCCTGCCGTTGAAGCAGGGAGCTATGCTGGATACGCGTGAAGTATCAGTCTTCTCCCATGCCGTTGAAGCAGAGAGCCATGCTGGATGTGCATCGAAAGTGAAGTATCAGGCACATTTGGTTTGGGGTAGTAACCGCCGTAACAAGCCAGCTACTCCCCGTTTTGTGAGTGCGAACCCTCATTTTCTCCCCTGCCGTTGAAACAGAGAGCTCTGCTGGATGTGTGAAGTATTGGTTTTTCTTCTCCCCTGCCGTTGAATCAGAGAACTATGCTGTATATGCATTGAAAGTGAAGTATCAGACTTATTTGATTTGGGGTAGTAACCGCCGTAACAAGCCAGCTACTCCCCTCTTTGTGAGTGCGAACCTTTTTTTCACATTTCCTCTTGCTGTTGAAGCTTAGAGCGATGTTGGAGTCACAGTAAGCATGTGTATGTTTATTTAATAAGGGTATTGACTCCAGGCAGTAGCCCTCATTCTGGCGAGTCACCCACTCTTCATTGGCGGCCTCTTGACTTTATGGATCCACAGTGTTTATCCCACGCCCCTTTGAAGTCCTTCACAGTTCTGGTCTTCACCACATCCTCAGGAAGGGCATTCCAGGCATCCACCACCCTCTCCGTGAAGAAATACTTCCTGACATTGGTTCTGAATCTTCCTCCCTGGAGCTTCAAATCGTGACCCCTGGTTCTGGTGATTTTTTTCCTACGGAAAAGGTTTGTCGTTGTCTTTTGATTATTAACACCTTTCAAGTATCTGAAAGTCTGTATCATGTCACCTCTGCTCCTCCTTTCCTCCAGGGTGTACATATTTAGATTCTTCAATCTCTCCTCGTACGTCATCCGATGAAGATCCTCCACCTTCCTGGTCGCCCTTCTCTGTACCGCCTCCATCTTGTCTTTGTCTTTTTGAAGATACGGTCTCCAGAACTGAACACAGTACTCCAGGTGAGGCCTCACCAAGAACCTGTACAAGGGAATAATCACTTCCCTTTTCTTACTCGATATTCCTCTCTCTATGCAGCCCAGCATTCTTCTGGCTTTAGCTATCGCCTTGTCGCATTGTTTTGCCGATTTCAGATCATTAGACACCATCACCCCAAGGTCCCTCTCCTGCTCCGTGCACATCAGCCTTTCCCCGCCCATCGAATACAGTTCATTCGGATTTCCACTCCCCATATGCATGACTTTGCACTTCTTGGCATTGAATCTCAGCTGCCATATCTTCGACCAATCTTCCAGTTTCCTTAGATCTCGTCTCATTCTCTCCACTCCTTCCAGCGTGTCCACTCTGTTGCAGATCTTTGTGTCATCCGCAAAAAGACAAACCTTACCTTCTATCCCGTCCGCAATGTCGCTCACAAAGATATTGAACAGGACCGGTCCCAACACCGATCCTTGCGGTACACCACTTAAAACCGCTCTCTCTTCAGAGAAGGTTCCATTTACCATCACACATTGTCTTCTGTCCGTCAACCAATTTGCAATCCAGGTCACCACCTCGGCACTCACTCCCAAGCTTCTCGTTTTATTCACCAGTCTCCTGTGCGGAACCGTATCAAAAGCTTTGCTGAAATCCAAGTATATGATATCGAGCGCTCTTCCTCGATCCAATTCCTTGGTTACCCAGTCAAAAAAGTCAATCAGGTTTGTCTGACAGGATCTTCCTCTGGTGAATCCATGCTGCCTCTGGTCCATCAAATCTCCTGACTGTAGATAGTTCACTATTCTCTCTTTCAACAGTGACTCCATTACTTTTCCCACCACCGAAGTGAGGCTAACCGGTCTGTAGTTACCAGCCTCCTCTCTGTTCCCACTCTTGTGAAGCGGGACCACCACCGCTCTTCTCCAATCACTCGGCACCACTCCCGTTTCTAGGGATCTATTGAACAGGTTGCACAGCGGTCCCGCCAGCACATCTCTGAGCTCCCTCAGTATCCTTGGATGAATCCCATCAGGCCCCATGGCTTTGTCCACTTTCAGATTCTTTAGCTCTTCCCATACATTATCTACTGTAAATGGATTTTCCTCTGTTCCGCTTCCCTCCAGTTTCTTGTTGTGTAGAGATGGTCCTTCTCCAGGGTCTTCTTTAGTGAACACAGAGCTGAAGTATTCGTTTAATATTTCTGCCATTTCTTCGTCTCTCTCCACACATTGATCATTTCCACCTTTCAATTTCACTATACCACTTTGGACTTTTCTCTTTTCGCTGATGTATCTGAAAAATGTTTTGTCACCATATTTTATCTCCTTGGCAATCCTCTCTTCCGCTTGACTTTTTGCCAACTTGATTAATTTCTTAGTCTCCCTCAGTTGAATCAGATATTCTTCTTTGTGCTCCTCCCTTTGGGATCTTTTGTATTTCTTGTATGCAGTTCTTTTAGCTTTAATTTTGTCAGCCACTTCCTTTGAGAACCAGATAGGTTTCATTTTTCTTTTGCTTTTCTTTACATTTCTAACATATAGAGCAGTTGCCTTGGCGATTGCTCCTTTTAGATTGGTCCACTGCTGATCCACATCTCTCTCATTTTCCCATCCATTTAGTTCTTCCTCTAGGTACTTCCCCATTTCCTCAAAGTCTGTGTTTTTGAACTGTAAAACTCTGGTCTTTGTGCTTCTTTTCCATATTCTTTTAGTGATATTAAACCATACCGTTTGATGATCACTGGTGCTGAGGTGGGCGCCCACCTTGACATCAGAGACTATATCTCCATTATTGAGCACTAAGTCGAGAATAGTTCCTTCTCTCGTGGGTTCCAATACCATTTGTTTGAACAGAGATACTTGCATGGCATCCACTATTGCTCTACTGTTTTTAGATTCTGCAGATGGGATTTTCCAGTCTACATCTGGCATATTAAAGTCACCAACGATCACCACTTCCCCTTTCTTACCTATCTTATGGATGTCTTCAACCAGATCTCTGTCCAGCTCTTCCTTTTGGTTTGGAGGCCTGTAAACCACTCCAATATAAATGGATGCTCCATCATCTGTTTTTAGGTCGACCCATAGTGCTTCTTCCTTGCCCCAACTTCCTTGCAGCTCAGATGCTTGGATATTATTCACTGTTTATCTGGTAGTATTCACTGTTTATCTGGTAGTGACTTACAAGGGGATGATTAAACTCTTGATAAGGCCTGGGACAATAGTATTCACTGTTTATCTGGTAGTGACTTACAAGGGGATGATTAAACTCTTGATAAGGCCTGGGACAATCCTGTGTTTAAGTTAAAAGGCTGATTATTTTTAGGTGAAAGTGTCTCCTACCTATAAATCAAAGGATGAGCTAGGGGTGGGTGGGAGAGAGGGAACTCCCAAACTCCTGGGTTCTGCCTGCCTTCTGATTAGTTATTTAACACATTCACACAAACACACTAAAGAATATGCTCCAATAATTTACTTCTCCCCAAAACATTTTAAGTTCTAAAATTTCCCAAAGCAGCACTTACTGATTTTCTTCAGCCACAAGCAAGGTGATCCTCTCCTCTCAGTGCTCTCACAAGATCTAATATGATGCTACCAATCAGCTCACAAGAAATGTATTTAATTTGTTTTATATGCAGAAAACAGAATGAGCTAATTCACTTTTCTGGTACCAACCAATATTTTTCTCTCTTATCCTGAAAATCAATTACCTGAAATATCTACAATGGTATTACTAATTAATCTTCTCCTGAAACGTTACATGATTCCACGGTAATTACATTTATCTTAAGTACTTCCTTGTGATATTTTGCCAACCAATGTCTTCCCCTGATGGGGGGGGAGGGTGCTCCTTTCTTCTATTCTTGCTTTCTAAAACTAAGAAAAAAAATGCCTAAGAAACAAAAAAAGCAATGCAAAAAATCTCTTTTCAAAATTAAATGAACAAAAAGTTATCAATAACAATTATCCCCCTCAAAAGTAAGGTTTCTGCAGTTGAATTCAGCCAGAAAAAAACCCTTACCTGTTGTAGTTTAGCTCCTCCAATAAAGGAGGTCCTCTCTTCTCCGAATGCCTCTGGGGAACAGTGGACCAGCCTTGCCTCATTGTACAGCCTTATATTCTCTCCAGCACCCTGGTTGGAATTGTCTCAGGAGGATCAGAGTGAACCACGAAAGAACTGCAACCTGTTCGATTCTTGTTGCTGGGTGGACAAGAACACCCTGCCAGGGCGATATCTCCTCCAATCCCTGAATTTTGACATGGGGGGGGAAATTCTTCTTGCCCCCCCTTGAGCTTATCCTTTGGCAAATTATGCCCCTTAGACTTGCCCAGGTACTTGACCAACTACTCCAGATCCTCTCCAAACAGGAGCTTGCCCTTAAAAGGGAAACTTCCCAGGTACTTGACCAACTGCTCCAGATCCACTCCAAACAGAAGCTTGCCCTTAAAAGGGAAACTTCCCAGTTGCAACTGGGACCAATCTTCTGCTGACCAATTTCTCATCCATAGGAGTAGCCTAGCTGTTACCACCAACATCATACTTCTTGCCAATGTGTGGAGCAAATCATAAGGCATCCGCAACGTAGGCCACTCCCCTCCTCCAAGCGCTCTTCTTGATTGGCAGACCCTGAAGATGATGAAGCTAAAGGCCCCTTCACTGGACGTTGCTGAACCCAATGCAAATAGGTACATGCCAGGAAACTGCTGTAAATTGCTGAGCAAATGGCCAGTGCTAAGACATCAAAGTTTTTCAAGGTGAATCTCTAACTTCCACTCCTGTGCATCTTTTAGCACTGTTAACCCTACCATCAGTATAGTGGTCCTCTTAGTCACAACAGAAATCAACACATCCACCTTCAGCAGCTGTAGCAGTTCAAGTTCATCTTCCATCAAGCTGTACAGCTTTGCACAGCTCTCCCCACCTTATGCCCGGCTTCAGGAGTCTCCCACTATGGTATCACCAGCTTTTTAACTGACTTGTGGAAGGGAAATGCCCTCGCAGCCAATCCAGAGATGTATCTGCTCCCTCATGATCCACCTCTTCCTGCGGCCCCTTTATCCCTAGCTTCTTTAGAGCTTGCAGAATAAGAGGAAACAGCTCCTCTCTTTTAAAGAATTTAACCACCTTAAGGTTATCTTCCTCCACTACTGGCACCTCCTCAGGGTCCAAGGGCCCCTCATGAGCGTCCATGTCTGGAGTGCATACAGGCAGATCCCCATCCACATCTGAAAGCTCAGATTCCTCAGAGGCGCCTAATGGATGCCTTCCCAGAACAGCTGTGCGCCCAGACACCTTTTTGCGCTCCTGAAGATTCCCCACCATTGAAGGGGACTATGAGAGTGCTTTTTCCTTGCCTCCTTCTTTGCCAAGAAGGTCTTATGAAGCAAAAACAGAGTCCATAGAAAAAGCTTCTGCGCAGCCTCAGAATATTCCTCGGACAGGTCTCCACACCCCTCCAATTCCTCAACCATCTGCTTGGCATCAAGAACAGCTGGGAATAAGCCAGGAGGAGATCCATCATCCTCCCCCAATCTGCCTTGCCTCCCTGCATAAGCCTCCAAAATGGCCACCGTTCCAACACTAACCTGAAAATTCAGGCTTGTTGCCGCCGAAGATCGCGTCATGCACCTGCTATCCCTGGTGGGATTACCAGTACCGGAGCTGCCCTCTCCTCCTTACTTGTAGCCTTGGCACAGCCCCACTGTGGACAATCACGACCACTGCTCTTCTCAGGCATGGCAACGCTTTCTGTGCCTTGAGGTTGTCATTATGTACAATGCATGCAATATCAAGCCTCTCCGTTGCTCCCCAAGTCAGTCGAAAAAATGTGCCTGCATCCGAGCATCTACTGTCATGATTCCCTTCTACTGCTCTCCCAAGCTGAAAAGGCTGGCCTCTCGATGCCACACTGATGTCCCCGGCACCAGCCAACAAGTTTCTGCGCCAAAGTTCCTTTCTCTTTTCTTTTTTGGCACAGTTATCACCAGCATCAAAGGGAAGAATAAAATCAATACTTCCATGTGCTGGACTTCTCCAGTGAAACATTGACAGGAATTCCATGGGGACAAGGGGATCCAGATCACCTGGTTTCAACCCCTACCAACTCTGGGCCGGAACATACAGGGCTTCCAACCCCCTTCTCCAGTGAGGTGATGGATCCTCTCAGGTCCTAACACCCCCAGGAGAAAATCCAGTTTTTTATCTTTTTTTTTTTAAGTCTCAAACTGCAGGTGCTTTACACCTCTTCCATCTACTGGAGGCACACTGCCTAAGTACTACAGGCTCAGTAAAGCTTTTCTTCTTTGTCTCCATCTGCTGATAGGGATACAAAACCCAGTCATCTGGACTGATCTGGGTATGAACAGGAACTCAACTTTAATAAAATATGAACAATTTTACTTTTGGTTGCTGTCTGGACAATATCCCAGTGCAAGCGAGACTGTATGTCAGCTACTGGAGATAGATTTATTATTAGGCTTAACTAATAAGCCTTGATGCCTTTGACACAACTGCAACATCACTCTCCGCTGGAGGGTGGAAGAGGAATTCGATTCAGACGACAACCAATACGGACCCCGATTTTTATGGTCTGAAGTACTGATATGCAGACATAAGGGAAAAAGCACAGGATTGCTTCAGTGGCCAAATCCATAAGCAATGCATGTCAAGCAGCATTGTCTGAATTTTCAAGGAGGCTTATAACCCAGTAAAATAACGTGGCAGATACTACCATAAGAAGATTGCTGGGAAGACTGGATGGACCGTTTTGTCCTTTTCTGCTATCATTACTATCATTCTGTGATCTGGTCCGAAATGCTTAACCACTACCTTATCATTACTTAACTTTTATCCATAGAAATCCATTGGTTATAGTTTCTTTAGCAGTGGACAGTGGATTTAATTAAGTGTAAAACATTGATATGTCAGGCAAAGAGAGAATTTGAACTGAAGTTGGCCGTAGAGGCAAAAACTCATAATAAAAACTTTTTAAAATATATCCGAAGCAAGAAAAGAAAAATTAGTTTCTTACCTGATAATTTTCGTTCCTGTAGTACCACGGATCAGTCCAGACTCCTGGGTTTTGCACCCCCCCCCCCAGCAGATGGAGACAGAGCAGTTATCAAAACAAACTCCACCTATATATAGGCTGGTGCCACCTACAGTCCGGCAGTATTACTCAATGTCAAAGCAAAATGGAACTCTCAAAACCATCAAAACTATATATATATATATATATAAAATAAAAGAAACAAACCGGTCCACTGAACCCTCCTGGGACCTGAACCTTGAGAATCACTTGAGGAAAAAATTCAAATCTCTGCCAATCTGAAATAACGAAATACATAAGAACCGAGCAGACTCTCCCTTTCTTCCATGTCCTTTTCTAGCAATAGTTTCTGTTCCTTTTTATATAGTTCCTTGTTTTTCATTTAATTATAGTTACTGTTCCATGTAAAGGCACTGCCTAAAAGTTCCAAGTTATTTGTAAACCGATGCGATGTGCAAACGGATGTCGGTATATTAAAAAAAAATGCTAAATAAATAAATAAATAAATAAATAAATAAATAAATAAATAAAATGTCTCTGACGGGTGGGATTCTGGACTGATCCGTGGTACTACAGGAACGAAAATTATCAGGTAAGAAACTAATTTTCCTTTCCCTGTACGTACCCGGATCAGTCCAGACTCCTGGGATGTACCAGAGATTTCTTACCTGGGATGGGATCCAGAGAGGCCCGCTCGAAGCACTCCTTCTCCAAATCCTCCTGAAACTGGAGCCTGGACATCCAGTCTGTAATGTCTCACAAAAGTATGCAGGGATTTCCACGCAGCCGCCCTGCAATCTCCTGCGGTGATACCATCTGACACTCTGCCCAAGACGCCGCTTGCGAACGAGTAGAGTGGGCACGCAGACCTGTAGGAAGGGATCTACCATGAAGGAGATAGGCTGAACTAATAGCCTCCTTTAGCCAACGAGCTATAGTAGCTTTGGACGCTTGCCGTCCTCATCTAGGACCGCTCCACAGCACAAAAAGATGGTCAGTCACACAAAACTGATTGGTAACCTGTAGGTAACGCAGCAAGGCTCTGTGAACGTCGAGCTTCCGCACTCCCAGTGCTGAAACCTCAAAAATCCTTTTAAGTTGCACTTCCAACTTCCTGTCTTGTAAGCCCTTGAGTGCTGTAGCTCCTTTCTAGAGGAAGCGCACCACCTTAGGGTCATCCCCTTCCGCAGCATGTGTCCCACGCATTGCGCCTTGGTGCTGTAAATCAGGGTCTACATCCACCCCCGTGGGGGCTTGGGCTGGAGACCTGGGTCATCTGGATCAGTTTCCTGACTAGAAGTATCTGGAGTAATCTGGGAAACATAACCGACGGAGACGCTTAGGCTGAGCAGACTCCGCACCTCCCTTAGACGTAGACCGTTTCTTAGCAGAAGGCTTAGAACTTTGAAAAAAGACCTTTTTAAATTATAAAACTTGCCCGGTAGTGGTCCAATGTGCTGATCCCTTCGGGTGGAGTGAACCGGGCTCCCCAATGCTGCACCCAAGCCGCTAAGTAGATAAATAGGGCCCTCGACCCTGTGAAGCAGCTGCCTCAGACCAGTGGGGGATGGTCCTCTCAGAACCAAACGACCCCCTGGGAGGCTTCCAACCACTGTGCTGCCACAAGCTCCTTTCTTATTTTTCCTTTTTTTTTTTTTTTTTAAATAAAGCTGAAATAAGCCAGAAACAAAAGACAAAAAAGTCCCCTAAACTAACTAAACACAAGAAAATCAAATAAGCACACAGCCCAAACTGTAGGTTTTGCACCTCCACCATCTGCTAGAGACAGAGGAATACTGCCGGACTGTATGTGACACCAGCCTATATATAGGCAGAGTTTGTTTTGATAACTGCTCTGTCTCCATCTACTAGAGGGGAGGCAAAATCCAGAAGTCTTGACTGATCCGGGTACGTACAGAGAACGGGCAGGTGAGGGAGTCAGTTGGACCATTAGATGACGGAGGGGTTTAAAGGGGCTCTTAGGGAAGATAGGGCCATTGCAGAAAGACTAAATTAATTTTTTGCTTCTGTGTTTACTAATGAGGATGTTGGGGAGATACTAGTTCCGGAGATGGTTTTCAAGGGTGATGAGTCAGACGAACTGAACCAAATCACTGTGAACCTGGAAGATGTAGTAGGCCAGCTTGACAAACTAAAGAGTAGAAAATCACCTGGACCGGATGGTATGCATCCTAGGGTACTGAAGGAACTCAAAAATGAAATTTCTGATCTATTATTAAAATTTGTAACCTATCATTAAAATCATCCATTGTACATGAAGACTGGAGAGTTGCCAGTGTAACCCCAATATCTAAAAAGGGCTCCAGGGGCGATCCAGGAAACTATAGATCAGTGAGCCTGACTTCAGTGCCAGGAAAAATATGGAAACTATTCTAAAGATCAAAATCGTAGAGCATATAGAAAGACATTAAATGTAAACCGCGGTGATGTATATCTTTACGTACTGTGGTATATAAAAATCCTTACATAAATAAATAAATAAATGGTTTAATGGAACACAGTCAAAATGGTTTTACTCATGGGAAGTCTTGCCTAACAAATCTGATTCATGTTTTTGAAGGGGTTAATAAACATGTGGATAAAGGTGAACCGGTAGGCGTAGTGTATTTGGATTTTCAGAAGGCGTTTAACAAAGTCCCTCATGAGAGGCTTCTAAGAAAACTAAAAAGTCATGTGATAGGAGGCGATGATGTCCTTTCGTGGATTACAAACTGGTTAAAAGACAGGAAACAGAGAGTAGGATTAAATGGTCAATTTTCTCAGTGGAAAAGGGTAAACAGTGGAATGCCTCAGGGATCTGTACTTGGACCGGTGCTTTTCAATATATATATATATATATATATATATATATATATATATATATAAATGATCTGGAAAGGAATACGATGAGTGAGGTTATCAAATTTGTGGATTATACAGAATTATTCAGAGTAGTTAAATCACAAGCAGATTGTGATACATTACAGGAGGACCTTGCAAGACTGGAAGATTGGGCATCCAAATGGCAGATGAAATTTAATGTGGACAAGTGCAAGGTGTTGCACATAGGGAAAAATAACCCTTGCTATAGTTACACGTTGTTAGGTTCCATATTAGGAGCTACCATCCAGGAAAAATATCTAGCATCATAGTGGATAATACTTTAAAATCATCGGCTCAGTGTGCTGCAGCAGTCAAAAAAGCAAACAGAATGTTAGGAATTATTAGGAAGGGAATGGTTAATAAAATGGAAAATGTTATAATGCCTCTGTATCGCTCCATGGTGAGACCGCACCTAGAGTACTGTGTACAATTCTGGTCGCCGCATCTCAAAAAAGATATAGTTGTGATGGAGAAGGTACAGATAAGGGCACCCAAAATGATAAAGGGGATGGAACAGCTCCCCTATGAGGAAAGGCTGAAGAGGTTAGGGCTGTTCAGCTTGGAGGAGAGACGGCTGAGGAGGGATATGATAGAGGTCTTTAAGATCATGAGAGGTCTTGAACGAGTAGATGTGAATCGGTTATTTATATTTTTGAATAAGAGAAGGTCTAGGGGGCATTCCATGAGGTTAGCAAGTAGCACATTTAAGACTAAATGGAGAAAATTCATTTTCACTCACTGCACAATAAAGCTCTGGAATTTGTTGCCAGAGGATGTGGTTAGTGCAGTTAGTGTAGCTGGGTTCAAAAAAGGTTTGGATAAGTTCTTGGAGGAGAAGTCCATTAACGTCTATTAATCAAGTTTACTTAGGGGCGGATTTTAAGAGCCCTGCTCGCCGGGAAGCCTATTTTACATAGGCCTACCGGCGCGCGCAGAGCCCCGGGACTCGCGTAAGTCCCGGGGTTCTCCGAGGGGGGCGTGTCGGGGGGCGGGCCCGGTCGTCGCGGCGTTTTCGGGGCGTGTCGGCAGCGTTTTGGGGGCGGGTACGGGGGCGTGGCTACGGCCCGGGGCGGTCCGGGGGCGTGGCCGCGCCCTCTGTACCCGCCCCCAGGTCGCGGCCCGGCGCGCAGGAGGCCCGCTGGCGCGCGGGGATTTACGCCTCCCTCTGGGAGGCGTAAATCCCCCAACAAAGGTAAGGGGGGGTGTAGACAGGGCCGGGCGGGTGGGTTAGGTAGAGGAAGGGAGGGGAAGGTGAGGGGAGGGCGTTAGAGGATTCCCTCCGAGGCCGCTCCAATTTCGGAGCGGCCTTGGAGGGAACGGGGGTAGGCTGCGCGGCTCGGCGCGTGCCGGCTATACAAAATCCATAGCCTTGCGCGCGCCGATCCAGGTTTTTAGCAGATACGTGCGGCTCCGCGCGTATCTACTAAAATCCAGCGTACTTTTGCTTGCGCCTGGAGCGCAAACAAAAGTAGGCTATTCGCGCTCCTTTTAAAATCCGCCCCTAAGGGAATAGCCACTGCTATTAATTGCATCAGTAGTATGGGATCTTCTTAGTGTTTGGTTAATTGCCAGGTTCTTGTGGCCTGGTTTGGCCTCTGTTGGAAACAGGATGCTGGGCTTGATGGACCCTTGGGGTCTGACCCAGCATGGCAATTTTTTTATGTTCTTATGTTCCACAGCTACACAGGAATTACTAGTGTTGGCGCTATTGTATGATGTCATCCAGGGTTGATCCATTCTTTTTGTCTATGGAGAAAATAAATTGTACGTTTATCCTGGACATGCTATGCAGAAAATACCATCTCTGTCCATATGTATCTATATCCAACTGATAAATAAAATAAATACTGTGAAATAACCTGTTTAGCCTACCTGGGGCAAAGCTTGTTCTTCCATAAAATCGCACTGTGCCAATTCTTTGCCCAATCACAAGTACTCTGTCTCCAACCTGTATGTCTGTTTCATCAAGGTGAATGTTTCCTACTGATGTAGTTCGGTTCTGCAATCCTGTTCAGTGAAGAAGAAACTTGTGTAAACAGTTTTAAAATATGGGGAAAACGTTCCATGCACATGTCAAGGAAAAATGCAATAATTGTCTAAATTTCATTACTTTTACCTAATATACAACTAGTTAGATTAATCTAAACAGCATGGAATAGCATTTACTACCCTAAACAAATTGCTGGGCATTGACTATTTGGGTCTTTATCTGCCCTCATTTACTGTTACTATTTTACCATCTAACCCTGTGAAAGTGATTCTTTTTTTTTTTTTTTCACTCTAGTGACCAATTCTCAGTCCTAAACTTTTTCCAGTATATTTTGGTGGCATTAATCTGCTAAAATTAAGATGTTTCCTGTTAACAAATAATCACACCAGCATAAATGTTTCCATTAAAACAACCTATTTTACCAGTCTTTTTAAACAGTTAATTATAAAAGTAAAACAATTTACAACTGCATCACAGTAAAATACAGTGAAAGTTCTATATGTTGTCTTTATTATATGCAGCATACACCTGAATGATTTTCAAGTTCTTACTGTACATTAGGGGTACAATAGGGGCCGACTAGATGGGCTGGTTGATCTTTATTTGCCATCTTCTACTATGCAGTCAATTTTCAAATTAATCTAGCTATGTAAGTAAGGACTTAGCCAGATAGTTCAAAGTCTTTGAAAATCCTCCAATTCCTCCTCTCTTCCTCCAAGTCCCACTAGATGGCTAAATTCAAGGCAGGCCGAATTTGGATTAGTTTGGGAGAAGAAAGCTAGGTGGTCAACGCTAATTCTCATCATTAGTGTCCTAACTTATTTGGTCAAATTTAGGCACTGCCATAGCAGACCTGAATCTGACTGTCACCGTCCCTCCAGACATTGGGGGGGGGGGGGGGTGCAAGGCAGGAAGAATTGCTACCGCCAACTCATTCATTATGGTGGCTGAAGAAGGAGAGAGCCCACCATAGGAGCACATCCCCGTGGTAAGCAAAGAAGTTGTCCCACCGAAGTAAAGCCGTGGCGGGAGCCCATTGCTGCGGTGGCAGAAGAAGGAGTTTGACGGTGAGCCTTTGTGCCAGCATGTGAGAATGGGAGCCTGGATGTGAGTGAGAGAGAAAGGAGAGAGAGAGAATTGGAGCCTGGGTATTTGTATGTGAGATGGGAGCCTGGGTGTGTGTGTGGGTAAGAAAGGGAGCCTGGGTGTGTGTGTGAGAGCTTGTGTGTGGTAGAACATGTGAGAGTGAGAGCTTGTGAGTGTAAGAGAGTCTGTAAGAGAAAGTATGAGCCTTTGTGTGTGTGCATCTGAGGGAGAGGAAGGGAAGAAGACAGGAGAGAGAAGAAACAAAGAAGAGTGACCCTGGAGAAAGAATTAGAAAGTAGAAAAAGGAGACCTGGACCAACTGATTAGAAAAATAGAAAAGATAAGACAAAGGTAAAAAACAAAACAAAACAAAAAACTCAACATTTTGAGGTTCTAGCTATTGGAATATGCTATCTTTGGGTATGTGCATTTCTTATAATTTTGTATTTTGTTCTTTAACTTTCCACTGTTCAGTTTGGTTTCTTACTCTATTTTGGTTTTGTTTGCATGTTTCTATTTCTAAATTGTAGTCCCTTATTTCTGTATTAGGTAAGGGTCAGTCTATGTTCTGCCTGTGTGTGACTGAGGTGCAATATTGCTGCTAGCATCAGTTTCTCTATAGGGATTTGTAGCAGTCTGGCTTGTTCTGTTATCCCAGTAGGTGGTAAATTAATGTTCTAGGGCCTGGTTAAGTATTTACATTGCTTCTTTTTCATAAGGTTGCTGTTATTTGAGTCCTGAGAGTCAGTGCTGTTATGATATGGGATGGCAAGATTCTAGGTGCCTTTTATTTATTTATTTATTTTTGCAGGGATTTGTGTTCATTCACAAAATATTTAGCAGTGGAGGGAGTCTTTTTTTTTTTTTTTTGCTGAGGTGACTCCAGAATGTTAATATAGCTTTTTTTCATGTTGGGTTGTAATTTGAACTGTCAGTTTTGCTCTGCCCCCACTCTCATGATTATTGCTATTTTATTGTAGTTATAGTGATCTCTGCCTTTCTGGAAAGAGGATTCTAGAAAGAATACATTGATATTTGTTTTATGACATAATTGATTGGACATGATATTTATGTGTGCTTTGCTTTTTACCTATTCTTGTTTATTTAAATGCAATAAATGTAAAAATAAATTAATACAGGAATTTTTAATGTTGGTAAGTGCTTGAAATAACAGAGTTAAAATATTCTAAAAAGTTTCACTCATGATGCACAAGGGCTGTTGTAGACTACTTAGGAACCCATTGTAAGATGCACTCAAAGGCATTATTTATCAATAAGAGTACAACTAATGGGTTCAGACCTGTACGCTTACTGCCCACCTTGTTACCCTTGGGCCCACCCAAAAACTCAGTTCTGGCTATGCTACTGGGGGGTTGATAGGACAGTGACCTGGCGATGAGAGGAGCCCCAATTCCTCCTCTCTTCCTCCAAGTCAATAACATAGCAGGGTCAAAGGTGCTGCAAACCTCATTCCCTTCTGCCGAAATAAGAATTATAATGGGGCCAAAAGGTGCCCCAAATGCCCCACCCTCCTGCCCAAGGCACAGATTTGTAAGGGAAAACATCAGAACCCCATCCCACTGCAATCTTCCTTCCTTCTCCGCATCTGAAATCCATTAATACCTCTCATGGCTCCCTACCTCATTGTTGCCAGAGTAACATCAGGACACCAAGCTGGAAAGAGGGTCTTCCCTCCTGACAGCTTGTCCGTGCATGCTAGAGGTGAGTTTGGGAGAATTATAAGGAGTGTGGGAGAGACAGGGGGAGGGGATCCTGATGTCCCCTGACAGATGTATGCTTTGGTCAGGATAGAGGGGTAATCAGGAAACCTCTCAGCTCAGCCACATTATTCTTCATAACAGAGAAGGAGGGATTGGAATACTGCTTGGTCCTGCTACATTATCTTGGAGGAAGGGAGAGTGATCTTGACTTTTAAATTTATCTTTTCTTCTTTTTTTTTTTAATTGTCTATCTGTTAGCATTAATTTTCAGAGCTAATTGGCTAAGTCTGTAAATCTATCTGGTCAAAATTTGACTGGCTAGCGTTAGGAGAATATTCAGCTGAAAACCTAGATGGTTAGATTTAGCTGAAAATTAACTGGTTATCTTGCCTGTTCAATGGATCTTTGAAAATTGACTTTTATGTTACTATGTTAAAAGGCCTTTTTATTTCAGGAAGCTTTTATCAGTGTTTTAAAATAATGTTTGATTCTACATAGATTTTTATTTATTTATTTAAGCAACTCTAACTTAATTGGAAGAACTTGACAGACATCCACAGAGTGGGAAAAAAAGGGAGAAGTGTTGATTGTTGGAGATTTTAATCTGCCAGACTTAGACTGGAGAATCGCTTCTGTGGAATCTACTAGAAGTAGAGAGATAGTAGATGCCCTGCAAGGGGCTCTGTTCAAACAAATCATAATCGAACCCATGAGGGAAAATGCGATACTCGACTTGGTGCTCACTAATGGGGAAAATGTCTCTAATGTCCAGGTGGGTGCCCACCTCAGCACCAGTGATCATCAAACGGTATGTTTTGATATTGTAAATAGGATGCAAAGAAGTCACAGAAATACATGAGTTTTTAATTTCAAAAATACAGTCTTTATTGAAATGGGAACATACATGGATATGGAATTAGAAGACTGGGAGAAAATGGTTGAGGTGGAACAACTATGGGCCAAACTAAAAGGAGCAATTACAAAGGCAACAAATCTATATGTTAGAAGCGTAAACAAAAGTAAGAGAAATAAGAAACCGATCTGGTTCTCAAAGGAGGTGGCTGCTAAAATAAAAGCAAAAAGAGCAGTGTTCAAGAAATATAAAGGATACCAAAATGAGGAACACAGGGAAGAATATTGCTTGAAACTGAGGGAAACAAAGGAAATCAAGAAAGCAAAAGGTCAGGTGGAAGAAAGGATTGCCAAAGAGGTAAAGAGAGGAGACAAAACATTTTTCAGATATATCAGAGAAAGGTCCAAAGTGGAATAGTGAAATTGAAAGGTGACAATGATCAATGTGTGGAGAGAGAAGAAGAAAAGGCAGAAATATTAAACAAATACTTTGGTTCAGTGTTCACTAAAAAAGACTCTGGAGAAGGACCTTTGCTGGTTGACAAAACCATTGGTGGAGATGGGATGGATGAAACTTCATTTAAATGTACGGGAAGAGCAAGGAAAACTGAAAGTGGACAAGGCCATGGGGCTGGATGAGGTACATCCCAGGATACTAAGGGAGCTCTCAGAGATGTGCTGGCGGGTCCGCTGCGCAACCTATTCAATAGATCCCTGGAAACAGGAGTGCTGACGAGTGATTGAAGAGTGGTGGTGGTCTCGCTCTACAAGAGTGGGAGCAGACAGGAGGCAGGAAACTACAGGCCAGTTAGCCTCACCTAGGTGGTGGGTAAATTAATGGAGACTCTGCTGAAGGAAAGGATAGTGAAATATCTACAGTCAGGAGGATTGCTGGACCCCTGGCAGCATGAATTCACTAAGAGAAGGTCCTGTCAGACAAATCTGAATTGGATCAAGGAAAAGCGCTCAATGTGATCTACTTGGATTTCAGCAAAGCTTTTGATACGGTCCCACATAAGAGGTGTTGCGCTCGCCGCTCGCAGAGCCACTCCCATGTGGTCTGAATGCTGCCGACAGGACCCTGCTTCCTGCGGCATGGAAGCCGCTATTAGTTTTTTTGCTGCTCTTGCCGCCGCTGGGGTTCCTCGCGGCATGGAGCCACTGCCTTCTCTGCTCTCGCGGTCCGGATGCCATCAACGCCTGTCAGTCCCGCGGCAGGAATGCTGCTGTCACTCTCCTCATTGTGGCCCGGGTATCATCAACACCCCTGTTGCTCCTGCTCCATCTGGCTCTTGCATAGGCGCACGCATCTCTTCTCAATATTTAAATGGTCAGTGGCGGGAAAAGCCCCGCGGCCCCAAGTGATGATATCATCACCTTGTCCTGCCTTCAGCCCTATAAAAAGGATCTCTGTCACTTCCTCGGGGCCTTCGCATCGAATCTTCATGTTGTCCATGGCCTCTTTGTCCGGCAAGTTCCTCCGTGGTCTCCTTCTGTCTAGATGGCTCTATGTTCTCTGTTGGATGCTCCTGTTCCAGTCCTGGTTCCTGGCTTCCTTGTCCCTTCGGAGCTCCGTCATGTTGTCTGTTCTGTGTTCCTGGTCTCCTGTTGGTCCCTCTTCTAGTCTTCTGAATCTTCATCTCATCCGACTCGTCAATCAAGTTCCCAATGTTCCAGTCTTCTGGATTCTCCCTTGTCATTCCTCCAGGTGTGCCAGCGTCGTGGTCCGTGACCAGCCATGGACGGCTGTATAGGGCGCGCTTCCTGGCTCAGGGCCTGTTTCCAAGTTCGTCTTCGCTGGATCAAGTCTTCGGAGGCCATCCCTGTTTCTAGAATTTCAAGATCCAAGTTAAGTCTCGAGTTCCTGTTCATGTTCCTAGTTCTGGGCTCGTTAAGCTTGACCAGCCAGTAGATTGCCTTTCCTTGTTCCAAGCCTTGTTCTGAGTTCCAAGTGATGTCCTGACTCCTGTTCTCCTCCGAGTCACAGTCCTGAGCCTATCCCACTCCCCGCCCGTCCTGAGCCTATCCCACTCCCACGCCCTACACAACCCGCCACAGGTTAGTCGCAGACTAACCTGTGGCGGGTTGTGTAGGGCGTGCAGTGGGACAGTGTGGTCCGCAACCACCCACTGGGGGCTGTGTAGGGTGCGCGGAGGTGCAGTGCCCTGGGAGGCTGGACTCTTCCTGTTCCTGACTCTCTCCAATGTTAAGTCTTCTGAGTCTTCATCTCCAGTTCCAAGTCTTCCGAGTCTCCATGTCAAGTTCCAAGTCTTCTGAGTCTTTGAGTTCCATGTCATGCTTGTCCTTGTCCTCAGCCTTCATCTGTCCTGACACACAAGACTTTCCCAAGCGGCAGGTTTGAAAGGGCTATTGAGTGGCCGGAGGGCTACCCCTGAGCCCAGCATTGCATTGCATTGTTGGGTCTCACTCTGTGCGTTCAGGGTCAACGGAGGTCTGAGTGAGATTTGTTCCAAGCTTCCAGCTACATTCCAAGATTCAAGCTATGTTCCAAGATCCTAGCTCTGTTCCAAGACCTAAGTTATGTCTCAAGTCTCAGCTACATTCCAAGTCCCAAGCTATGTTCCAAGTTCCGAGTCCCAACCCATGCCCAACTGTTCGCCTCCCACGGTGTCTTCCTTGGAGTCTCATTCTGGGGTTGTGCCGTGGTTCAAGGGCTCACTTTCCTCAAGCAGTGACCGCATCTCCTGCGTTCACACCAGGAGGCTTGTGAATAAAATGAGACGCTTGGGAATAAGCGCCAAAGTGGTGGCCTGGATTACAAACTGGTTATCAGACAGAAGACAGTGTGTGATGGTGAATGGAACCTACTCAGAGAGGCTGGTGTTAAGTGGAGTGCCACAAGGATCGGTGTTGGGACCGGTTCTCTTCAATATCTTTGTGAGCGACATTGCGGAAGGGATAGAAAGTAAAGTTTGTCTATTTGCGAATGATACGAAGTTCTTATTTATTTATTTAAAACTTTTATATACCGACATTCATATGCATATCACATCGGTTTACAAGCAACAAGGGGAGTAATGCCTTTAAATGAGAAAGGGAAAAATAAAGTTACATTTAACAGGGATATCAAAGGAACAAGGGGAGAGTGAGAAAATAAAGGGTCAGGATGACCTAGATCAGGCGTTAAGGAGAGAATGAACCAAAACTAAATTACAAAAACTTATAGGTTTGGGGGGGGGGGGGGGGGGGGAGGAGTGGGAAATAGGGAACTATGAGTTCATGGGGGGGGGACGGAATTATGAATAGGCTTGTTTGAACAGCCAAATTTTTAGTTGTTTTTTTTTAAGTTGTTGTATAGTGTTCTTGGCGTAGTTCAGGTGGCATAGAGTTCCAAATAGTAGGTCCCGCTATGGAAAGCGCCCGTTCTTTGGTGGAGATGTGTTGGATGAGTTTGTGAGAGGGAGTAGACAGGGATCCTTTGTACGCAGATCTAGTGGGTCTGCTGGAGGTGTGGTACTGGAGGGAGTCATTAAGCCAATGAATGTTCTTATTGTGCAAGGTTTTGTGGATAATTGTAAGACTCTTATGGAGAATTCTGGATGGGATCGGGAGCCAGTGGAGGTCTCTGAGTACTGGGGTGATATGGTCTGTTCTGCGTGAGTTGGTGAGGATTCTAGCCACTGTATTTTGCAGCATTTGGAGATTGAGACTGAGGGAAGGCCCAAGAGTAGGGAATTGCAATAGTCTATTTTTGTAAATAAGGTGGCTTGGAGGACAGTCCGGAAGTCGTTATGATGTAGTAGGGGTCTTAATTTCTTAAGTATCTGCAGTTTGTAGAAACAATCTTTGGTCGTGTTATTGATAGTGGACATGCTGGAAGGAGTAGAGAGAATGAGAAATGATTTAAGGAAGCTTGAAGAGTGATTAAAGTTATGACAGCTGGGATTCAATGCCAAGAAGTGCAGAGTCATGCATCTGGGGGGGGGGGGGGATGGGACAGTAAACCAAAAGAGCTATATGTGATGGGGGAGGGTGAAGGGCTTTTGTGCATGGAGCATGAGAGGGACCTTGGGGTGATAGTGTGTAGTGATCTGAAGACAGCGAAACAATGTGACAAGGCGATAGCTAAAGCCATAAGAATGCTTGGTTGCATAGAGAGAGGAATAATTAGTAAAAAAAAATAAAAAAGAGGAAGTGATAATCCCCTTGTACAGGTCCTTGGTGAGGCCTCAACTGGAGTACTGTGTTCAGTTCTGGAGACCGTAATCTCAAAAGGGACAGGGACAGGATGCAGGCAGTCCAGTGAAGGGCAACCAAAATGGTGGGGGGGTCTCCATCAAATGACTTATGAGGAGAGGCTGAAAGACTTAAATATGTATACCCTGGAGGAGAGGAGGTGTAGGGGGGATATGATACAGACCTTCAGATACCTGAAAGATTTTAATAATGCACAATCAACAAACCTTTTCCGAGGGAAAGAAATCAGTAGAACTAGGGGTAACGAAATAAAACTCCAGGGAGGATGACCCACAACCAATGTCAGGAAATATTTCTTCACGGAGAGGGTGGTGGATGCCTAGAATGCCCTCCTGGAGGAGGTGGTGAAGACAAAAATGGTGAAAGATTTCAAAGGGGCATGGGATAAACACTGTGAATCCCTAAAGGCTAGAGGATGGAAACGAAGAAATGAGTACATAGGGGTAACTTGATGGTGTGGAGATTACTACCCTTAACAAATTCACAACTTCATCATTGCTCTCTGCTTCAATGGCAGGGAGAATGGAGTAAAAGGGAATTAAATATAGATAGCAAATAACTAGGACACTGAATTTTGCGGTCTGGGAAAAATAAACATATAGGGATAACTTGCTGATACGGCTGTTACTACCCTTAACCAATAAGCCTGAAACTCTAGATACAACTCCAACAGTACTCTCAACTCCAATATTACTCTCTGCTTCTACGGCAGAAGGTAACAGGGAATTTGGACTAACAGCAAACAACAAGGGCCCTGACTTTGACGGCCTGGGAAGCTGATAAAAATGGGGGACTTGTATGGCTCAACAGAAACTACCATAAACTTGCTGGGTAGACTGGATGGATCGTAGGTCTTTTTCTGCCATCATTTCTATATGTTTCTGTAGCCTGCTGATCCACCAATCTTAGCAGATTACAACTTACATACAAAGTCAATATAACATACAAGTTTGACAAAGCATAAGAAAACAATAGCACATAACAAATAAAATAAAGTAAAACGGTTATAAACCAAATAAATCTAAAAAGTCATGTTGTTTATACTAACATTGTTTTGTTTGTTTTATGAGTTGCTGTATCTATGTTACCTTGTTCACCGCTTAGTATGATTAATTCGCTTTAAGCGATTTATAAGACTTTTTAAATAAATACATCATCACATAAATTTCTTGGTATACTAATTTTTTTGTTGAAAGATATAATTACACTATACAAAATGTATAGTTGATTTATAATAATTTTAAGGTAAATGTTAAACTGAAGCAGGTAAACCCTGTAAAAATAAGAATGATATATATACCAGCAGTGGTCCTAAATGAAGTAGCGATAGGTTTAAATGCTGTTCTCTTGCTACTGTTGTTAGAGGTCCGTTGCTGGGGGTGAACCTGTTGGGACAGTTGGTTCTCTAATGAGGATGTGGAGGAGCAACAGCTGGATCCATGAACAGAAGCTAAAATAAAGAAAAGGAAATAGGTCCAAAAATAAATAGTGGACCTACCATATTTGAAGGACAAATTCTAATTGAATTAATGATGAAAGACTTTCAATTCTATGTAACTATTGATAAATTTGCATAAAGTCTAAGAAGATGAAAACTTCATTTAAAGCTCTGAGACTACTAAAATAGAGGTTATATAACATTCTACCATTAACATCTGAATGGGATGTGACTCAAAAGTTCTGCAGTCAGCTAGCCCAAATACAACTGAAACTGAGTAAGAACACAAGGCTAAATGAATAGGAAAGAAAAAGAGGAGAAAATACAGGGAGAAAACACAGTCCTTTTTCCCTCTATGAAAACCACTGAGATTTGTTAATTATGAGGTCCATATTCAGCTGCTATGCAGCTGTGCTAGTTAGTCAGTGGTCAAACCACTGAATATCCCGGCTATCGTAAAGTTAGCGGGTTAAGTATAACTGGCTAACTTTAGGACTGCTCTATATCCCGACCAGAGTTAGCTGCAGAAGATAACAGGCTAACTCTGAATATCGGCGTTCAATAGAAGGCATTCTGGGAAGGAGTGGCGTAATAGTTATCCGTCTAAATGGCTTTTGAATATTGACCTCATTATATTTTAAAAGATAACTGGATATGTATGGAAGAACACAGAGAAAGAATTTCAAGATCTATCCCTAAAACGATGGGAGAAATACTGTCTCACTGATGTGCAAATAAATATACAGGAAAAATGAATCAATGCACCAGAGTGCTTAAATCAAGAAGGATAATTTCAAACAACTGTGTGCATATGGGTCCGTGCAGGTTTACTATAGTATTTTAGAATCTGTGCAGCTGGGTCTTCACAGCTTATAAAATTTGCATATTTGTGGCCCCAAAAGAAAGCATGTGTTTTATATTTGCGCAGAAACATGCACTTATGGTGAAAAGTTCATGCATACCTTGAAACTTGTATACATGCATGTTTTTATGTGCATGCACTTCCTGTTCTGCTGAAGTTGAGTTCATTCCAAAATGACACCCCCACTACCCACCTCCGCCAGCAGGGCAGCCAAGGGACGCGTCAAGGCTAGTAACCCTAGTGGTGAGGCACAAGTTCCTTCTGTTCCCCATTCGGCAGGGCTGGAGGAACCTACAGGAGACTTTTAATCATGGAGATTCCTACCTCCAAGGGTAAGTATATTGTGGGAACTAGGAAGGTGGGTGGGGTAGTGGTGTGAAGGAGGTATTAGGGGTGGATGGGGGGGCATTTAGAGGGTATGTGATGGGCAGGGTAGGAGAAGGGTGTGTTGGGGTGACATTTAGGAATGGGGGAGGTTGTTCTGGGTGGGGAGCAAAGGGGAGGCCATTGTGGGCTTGTGATAGGACATGAGTCAAGAGGCATATATCGATACAGAAAAAAGATTCATAATACATTATTGGTATGACCGATGTACAGGTGTTACTAAAAGATTATATTGAAAGAGTTAAAAAAAGGGACTAATTTAGACAAAGACCATAAGTAAAGTAAAGGTCTAGGTAAGGGAAAGAATATCTTCAGGGACATGTTTCTGGTTTTGTTGCTAGCCCCTATTGTAGAGTTGACCAGTGACCTAGTTCCAAGACAGAGAAAACTGGGGCAATCTTACATCTAAACTTACATCCCAAAGCTTTGTGGTATCTGTAGTTCCTGATTCTTCCCTTTGAAATCAGTGTAGCTGGGCCCATAATGCATCAGAATGGGGTTGTCCAAAAGCCTGGACCTGCCTGCTATCTCCCTCTTGAAACTGGATACCTTGGCTATTCTGGGATTGTCCCTGCTCTGGTTTATTTTCTGGCCAGGTAGCAGGACACCAATATATCTGCATGAAGGGAGAGCAAACAGTCTCAAAGCTTCAAATGAAAAAAAAAAAAAAAGAAACATACCATTCTGGAGGTCACAAAACCTGCAACTTTGAACTAAGAGCTTTGTATTTCTATTTTTCTGTATAGACTGAGGACCTCATGAAAGCAGGCCGAGATCTACACAGAAAGGAAAGGAAGTAGCTGGAGCTGCTGCATGCCTGGCAGGAGGCAGATGGAGGTACACTCATTAAATGTCCATCAGGGAGATGACAACACAATCTATTTCCTGTTTCCATCACAGGCCACATTTTTGCCCTGCCACTCTACAAGACCCAGTCTCTGCCTAGAGTTTTAAGAAATCTTCATGCATATTAACTTTATCATTGGCAATTGTCTGGGTCACGGGCACAACTGTCATGAAGCACTACTTGTAATTCAATCCTAGGTCAACTATTAAAAACTCAAGGAAGGAATGTCAAGGCCTCACATCCAGCAGAGACCCATAGACTTATGGCTGCATCACAGCCCTTCACTGCTTGCAATCTAGGGCAAACCCCAAGACATACCATTCAGACAATGAACCTACTTCCGAGCCCCTATCACTAGCTAGGCACTATGCTGTACAGTACTGTTGTAAGAAGTATATGTACCTCAAGAAGCCTATCTGTGGCTTGTCACCCCTTATAGGACATGAGTGTCTCACCATTAGGAGCACTTGCCATTACCTCCACCTCTCCTAGAAACACTATGGCCTCTAACACTTTGTATGATGCTACATATCACACCCTGGAGCATACCAGATGATGACTTGATGCATACCTTTTGTTCTGTTCACAGATAACACCAGCTTGAAGGAGGAAGAACTTCTGGCTCCTCCTGCTGATGCAGCAGCTGCGCTTGCTTCACGGGAGCAGTAGCTATCACCACCACCAACGGTGAACCCGGTGGTGGCACAGCAGTCATTTCCTCCTCCCCCCCTCCCCCCAATGGGAGGCACCAGGCCAACACAGTCACCACTGCTTCTCCCTTTCCGGTAGGTAGGGCCTCCTCCCTGTTCTGCCCTAGGACTTCTGAACATAGGTTCTAAGCTGCATTCCTTGGCTGCAGAAGCAGCTAGAGCACCTGCTCCAGGCCTGGAGGCCTGGTCTTTAGCAGCTATTGGCCAGGTGGTCCAGAGGATGGGGAAGGAATTTAGCAGGGTGCAAGCCATCCTCAGGAAGCTGATAAGAGGTGGTGGAGCACCTCACCAGGCTCAAGAGGGCTTCACAGTTCTTGACCTGATGGGCAGGTGATCACCACAACCCTCAGTGTCCTACGCCAGTCAGGACTTTGTCCCCTGAGATTCCTGGATCATTTTTATTTTATATAAATAGTTTACACCCTAGTTTATCCCCACCAGTCCCACTTTTTGTTTTATTTTTGCATACATTTGTATATGGTTTTTAAAGTTTTTATATTCTTGTATAAAAGTTATTATTTATATTTTGTGTGTGTGTCTTAAGCATGCAAAAGTTCATGTTCACACTGAGTTAAGCCCCTTTCAAGACATCCCATTACAATTATTCTCTCACCCACACATAGCCATGTATGCAGCTTTCCATACAACTCTGTCCTATAATCTCTATCCTCCACTCATCTACCCTTACAGCTGCCTATGTGTAATGTCTGGTTATTTGGGTGTGCCTTCTATACTTAGCTCCCCTGAAAAACCTTCCTGTAATGGATACTTTAGAAGAGCTTTAAGTCTACATTTACTGCTTACTTCTTCACAGGGCCTGAAATGTGAATGCAGCCAAGCCACAAGCACAGACATAGTCTATGGATGAAAAAACCTTGCATGCTTCCCCACTACTAAAAGCACTGACAGGGATACAAAGATCACACAAAAAGTGTTTCTTTCAATAACAGCACAACTTCCAGCAGAGAAGTGGTATCATATAGTTGCAGATAGAAGCTCCATTCACCTGAAGCAGTCTACAGCAAGTTCTGATAAATCACTTCTATGTCCCAAAAGTTGGTGATGTCAATGAAAGAAACAGATAACATAATCTGTTTTATCCTACAGTGATGAAGAGCTATCTGGAGTAATACAGGTGTCTGATGCTATTATTGCACCAAATCTAACCTTATTTATTTATTTATTTATTTATTAGCTTTTTTTATACCGGTGTTCGTAAAGGTACATCATGCCGGTTCACATTATAACAAAAGTAGTGAAATTACATAATAACAGGGAAAAGGGATGGGGCAACATAGTGAAGCACAGAAGTACAGCTCAAATGCAACAACAAAATGTATCAAGAATATAACGAGGTGTAAGTAACACAACTTCAGCAAAACGACTGGAGGAGCAACAAATTGAAAGTAATGACTAAGGTGAAAGATGCTGTATCAGACTAAATAACATTTCAAGAGAATATCTCTGTAATGAGGAAAAAAGGTATTCCAGGCAGAGGGGCTGGTTTGAGCATTTCAAGAATTATAGCTGTAGTGAGCAGCAATGAGTACCAGGGACTGAGCAGGATCGAGCAGGGAAATGGGATCGGCAGGAATGGGGTTCTTGAGGGTGGAGAAGTGGGCAGCATAGAGGCATAAATGAGGGTGAGGAGACTAGTCAGGAAAGGCTTCTCCCTGCTCACACTGGCTCGCCTCCCTGATAGGGCCCAGCTTACCTCTACAAGGCTACTAGTTTCCATCTGCAACTCCCTTCATCATCATGTCCTAATTTTTATCTCTGAAGAACACACTTCTAATGGTAATCCTGCTTGCCAAAACACAGATTTTGCCAGGGCCCCTGTCCATGTAGGCAAATGGAGTTTTTGAGGGCTCTCTCTTTAAAGCTTCCAGTCGCGAGTTTTATTTATTTATTTATTTAGTGTTTTTCTGTACCGGCATTCGAGATAAAAATCCCATCATGCTGGTTTACATTAAGCAGGAGGTGTACAAAGAGAAAACACTGGAAATCTATAACAAGTGAACAGAGAATCTGAAGTTACAATAAAACAAGGATGTTCCAAACTTGGGAGAGGAAGGATAGTCTAAAGGAAATAACAGAAAGAGCAATTATTTACAGTGTTCTAAGAATATCTGATTATGGTTGTCATTGAATAGAAGAGTCAGTTGGGTGCTGGGAAGGCTTGAGTTATCAGAGACTTCTTGATGCTTTTATGACCTTGCTCTCTCACCCATCTATACCACCTGTAACTGGGAAGGAACTTGACACAGAAAGCCTTCAGAGTCTGGCTATCACCTGAAGCTTGGTCAGAACTGTAATTTCCCTCAGTTGCTTCCCATCCAGTCATCAGTTACAATGGAGTTTGTAGGGTAGATGTAGCTAATGAGAACAAGTAGAAACTCATTGCTTGATGTATTTCTTATGCACAGCACACATACACTTTCCAAAACAATTGTAACTTGCTAACTGAAGGTTCTCTTTCTTATAGATAAAATACCAAGTATAAGGAATGCATGCAAAGGCAAAAATATAAGAATTCCAGACTTCAGATGATGAGTTCATCATTCACATATGCCTTGCTTTCCTTACATCCAATATATAGCTTATGGATAGTGAATACACTTACCTTTTTCAGGGGAAGACACTGGCCGATAATTTGACAATGGCCTTGGAAGTGTTAGATGGTATTTTGCACAAGTGCTGACAGAAATCCCAGAGAAAGTCAGTGATAATGTGGAGGAGGAGGAATCAGCAGAATCCAGGGCTGACAGAGAGAAGATTGAGAGGGAGGTGGCTGCAGATGATGAACGCCACCAAGCGTTACTGAAGGAGAAGAAGAAGCTGAAGGCCACCTACACCCAGCCACCTACTCTTGATGTATAGCATCTTTGCTTACCATTAATGGTGTTTTCCATAGATAGCAGGATGAATTAGCCATTATATGTGGGTGACGTCATTAGGAGGCACCGAATGGACTTATCTCTCCAAACTGTAGAGCTTTTAGCTCTACTGAGTATGTGTGGGAATTCCCATGCAGGTATTACCTCATGAACCTCCTCAGTCAGTAAAGAGTTAATGTGGCTGTGTAGTCAACTCTCCAGGGAGGTGAGCAGGTATTCCATGGCTAATTCATCCTACTATGGAAAACACTGTTTACGGTAAGCAAACATGATTTTTCCATTGATAAAGCAAGCTAAATTAGCCATTACGTGTGTCCCAAGCTGAGGGTTGCAGTGGAGAATGTCTGTAGGCGAAGATCTTCCACTACTAATCTTAGAGATATTAGTCTCCGAACCAATGAGAACTGTAAGGGCAGTTTGACCCCGTTCTCTGGCCAATCTTGGATAAGCTGAAAAATGCTGGGTTAGAAGACCTCTTGCAGACCACATAGAGATGCAGCATCTCTTGCCGATCCAGATGGGGATCTTATGGGCTGTATGCTTGAGGACAGTCCATGTATCTCATGGAACAAAATGTGCGTTGGAATCCATTGTGGCTTGCATCAGATGCACCAGCACTCAATGTGAGGAGCACAGTATCAGAAGAGACCACATGTGTCAAATGCATCGTGATGACTTACATCAGTGCATCATGTATCAACGGCTGACGCAGCATCATAGGTTTAATTGTGCACGTCATGCACTGTGGTTGAGGATCACTGGAAAATCAAGTGTGTTAATAGTCTCAGGAACATTGGTGTACCATGCTTTGACTGTTTGGCCAGCAAACCAGCAAATTAAAAAGTTAGAAGCAAACACATTTCTGGGCATGGATTACGACTTCCCAGATTGCCCCACCCCCTCTGCCCCTCCTCCTAGCCTGCTGCAGTGTTCACTCATTGAAAGAAGCTAGCCACCAAACACAAAATTGAAAAAGAGAAGGCAAGTTTATATTTAGCGGGTAAATTAACTGTAGTAAAAGTGTAAGTATTTGCACAGTTTTGATGATATTTGCACATAGGTTCTTATATAAAATAGCAAAGTATACATGTACTTTAACCTACATATGTTGTTCTTTTTAAAAATTGGGTATGTATTCATCTATTCAATATACGAACGTATATGCTGTTTTTTGTGAGTAAATCCTTTAAAAATTACCATTTAAGTAAGCACTAGAAACTCAGGGAAACTAAGTAGCTTGCAGAAGGTCACAAGTGTCAGTGGCAGAGGCAGGGTGTGAACATCAATGTCTTGGTTGAACCAAAAGGCCACCCCCTCATTCCTTATTTGATAAAGCTAGTCTGCTAATAGCAGCATTTAGCTCATAGAAACCCATATTCCTATTGTCAGATTCATATACTAGTATATATTCATTAAGGATCATAAGAATTGTGTTTTTTGTGTTTCACATCTATTATTTTTTTCCATAGTCTTTTCCTCCATCCTGACAATGATGGATACACAAATATATAATTGCTTCATTTTCTCTTTAAAAGTGGTTGCAGAGCTGCACATTTTGAGGATAATTTTCAAAAGTATTTTCACAGGTAAAACAGTGTCTTACATGCAGAAATTGGCTTTTTTTAAATTGCCCGCTTGATATGGGTAAGCATATGTGCATTATGTCTTGTTTGAATGCAAATTTACCTGGACTGAGCAGAGATGTTACTGGGGCAGAGTTGGGGAGTGGTTTGCAGTTATGTGCATACTTTTGTATTTTAAAAAGTATGTGCAGAAATTTTCACAAGAAATCTGTGCAGACATTTTAGCACATGGTGCGATAATTTTCAAATTGAATTTATATGTGCCAGTCCACTTTGAAAACTGGCATAGCTTATATACATATTTTTCAGATAAAATATGCACAATGCCAGAAAACTACCCCATCATGATTGCAGCCTTTTTTTATCTCTAACATACATTTTAATCTCCAATTTAAAACAATAATGACGTCTCTGTTTTGCATTTATATTCTGATCAATGAAGTACAAATTGACTTGGCATATAAAATCTTTTTCCCAGTTCACAAAAACATTTTCCAACAACATGGAACTTTTCATGATATCTTGAATTTGAGCAGCTTTTAATATAGTTGCTCATTCTTTATCTAGTCTATAATCAACTTTATTTGTGCTGGCCTCAGTAAACAATGATCTATTTTTATATCTTGGGAGCTGTTACATGCAGACATATGAATAAAGTAAAATTAAGAGCAGTAAGTTAAAGATTAATGTCCTTCTTTATGAAGCTAATTTTCAACGGTGCACGTCAGCACATATACGTATAAGTATGTGCACACAAAGGGGCCGATGCAATAAATGTGCGCTGATCTCTGAAATCCCACACTACATACCTGATCGCCTGAAGCTTCAGGAAGTTGATCTGACAAGAACATCCCTGAGCAGACCACAGCTCCTGGGTGCTGAGCCCATTCACATGAGCTCTCCACCCCAGGGTAGTTTCATCCGTGGTTAGCACAATTTAAGTAGGGAGATTCCAAAAGGAACCCCCCCCCCCCCCCATTCCAGATTGGAGAGTACCTGCCACCAGGACAAAGAGTCCTGGAGAGACGGGGTGACATGGATGCAATCCTGGAAGCTTTGAGTGGCCTGGTGCCACTGTGATCTCAGGGTCCATCGGGCTCTGTGCATGTGTAATCGTGCCAAAGGAGTGACATGGATTGTCGCGGCCATGTGATCCAACATCCTCAACATGTGCCACGCTGACACCAGCTGGCTCTATTGCACTTGTGTCGCAATGGTCGCCAGAGCAACAGCCCTCTGGCATGGCAGAAAGGACTTGGCTTGAGTCATGTCTAGCAGGGCTTCAATGAAATCCAATTGAGGTGATAGACTGAGATGAGACTTTGGGTACTTGAGAATGAACACTAGTGACTCCTACATCCAGATGGTCACGTGCATGGACTGGATGGCCCCTGCCTGAGACATGCACTCCCAAATCTGCGGAGGTGTGCCACCACCAAGGCTGGGTATTTTGTGAAGACTCGTGGGGCAGACGCAAGCCTGAATGGCAACACCCGGTACTTTTCCCACCACAAATCGGAGATACTTCCTGTGATCAGGAAAGATCTCGATATGGGTGTATGCGTTGTTCAGATCGAGGGAGCATAGGCAGTTCCCTTTTTTCAAGAGGGGTTCAAGGTGCCCAGGGAAAACGTCTTGAACTTTTCGTTTCTTAGAAACTTGTTCAAGGTCCTCAGGTCTAGGATGGGATGGAGCCCTCCATTCCTCTGTGGAATCAAGAAGTAAGTGGAGCAGAATCCCCACCCTCTTTGCCCTGGTGGAACAGGCTCGACCACCCTGGCTGTTAAGAGGGAGGAGAGCTCAGTTTGTAGCAATTTTATGGGAAACCCAATAGGTTTAATTGGTACCCATGGCGGACGATGGATAAAACCCACTGGTCCGAGGTTACACTGGGCCACCGTTTCGCAAAGAACCGGAGGGTCCATCATCCCGGTTACTAGTAACTGGCTTACACTCCCTACGGCCCAGTCAAAACTACATCCCTGGAGTTGACTGAACAGCTGGCTGGGGCTTAGGAGCTCTCTGCTGCCTGGAATGGCTGCAGGAGCTCTGATGGTATGTAAGGGCTCAAGGAGGCGGAGGATAGTACTTCCCTCTGGTGAAAAAAGAGACTTCCTGGGCCTCTGCCTTGATGGCCTCCTGGATGAGAACGGGCCCAGAGTGCAGGTAGAGAGCTGTTAGAGATGTCGATACTTCTTGGTCTTCCTATGATGCTCAGCCCAGTCTTTCCTCCGGTGCTGAGGTTGAGGATGATAAACCTGACATCCTTGGAAACTTATCTGAACACCGAAAACCCTGACTGGGGACACTATGGGAAGGTATCAAGAAGGTACCAAGAAGGACCCAGTGATAGACTTTTGGAGGGAGAGAGAGAGAGAGAGAGAGAGAGAGAGAGAGAGAGAGAGAGAGAGCAAAAAACCGCAAAAAAAGTTTTCCATGAGGCAAAATGCCAAAGTTTTAGAGCTCAAGCCAACCGTGATGCTGGCAGCTCTGCGAAAAAAAAAGAGACTGAAGAGGGACCCCCGTGTGGATGCGTGATATAGGGCATGCTCAGTGTGCCTAGAAACTTTGACATAAGTTTTCCACATCAGGCTCCATCTGATGATGTCACCCATGTGTGAGAACTACCATCCTGCTTGTCCTTGGAGAACACGCATAACTTCCAATTTTATGCATTGAAACATTTTGAAAATTACCCAAAGAAAGTAAATTAACAACTTTGATATTTATACAAAAAAAAAATTACAATTCCATGCTGAAAAATTACTGACTTTTCATTTTTTTTTCTAGCCTTACTGTACTGTGCATAAAACTATTACAAAAGGTCTTGCATATTTTGGTAACATATTTTTCATAGAGTTTGCAGTTTTGAATTAATCTTTCCTACCAATGAAAATTGGCAAACATTGAGTAATGTGATGATGCAACCATACAACATTTCCACAAGGTCGCGAGAATGTATTCTTGCTAGCAGTTACTGTATATCCAAGTATGTGTAAGAAACATTATTGTATCTTTGATCACTTGGAAACTTTTTGAATTTGTCATCAAAAAAATTGTTTGTAAGGTTATACCTATTGCATTTAATGCTTGATGAATGATCTCGCATGCATTCTACAGATCATGTAGTTAGGTCATTGGGAATTGTTTAGTGAATATTATTTTATATACTCCAAATATGGCTATCATGTCTAGTGTACTGGCAAATATGTTTTTAAAACAGCCATCTTACAAATCTGCATATTTACTGGAATTCATTTACAAACTTAGCAGAAGCCTTAACAAAATGCCAAAACATGAGTTTAGTTTATTAACAAAAATCATTATTACCTTCTTTCTCTGTCACAGCTTTTGCTCCCTCCTCAGTGGCCAATAAACACGTTAATGCACAACAACCATTTTTCTGGGATACTACTAAACCTAAAAAAAAAAAAGGGAAATGAAAAATATAACTCCACATACAGAGTAATATTTAAGTCTTATATATTAACTTTTATTTCAGATATTTCAAGGTAGTGATCTCATAGGAGCTGACAGACGGGTCTAGCCAGCTAAGGAGTTAGCAATTAGGATCAATCAGGATAAAAATTTCAACTCACAGAGAAAGTAAATATAGTCACCCAGTGAAATTATATTTAGTTGCTCAAAATCTGGCAGTCCCAGATGAATAGTCAGGTAAGGGGAAGAAGTTAGCTAACTACCACTGAAATTTCAGCACTAACCAGTTAACTTAGGAGTGTATTTACTAACTTTTGACTCATGTTATGCGTTATTCCTGTGGCTCCCATCATTGACCTAGTCTCTAATAATGCTCATTAATGTGCATTACAGGTTAATGAATAGACCTCTTAGCCAGCTATCACTATGCAGACACAGCTGGCTTAATTCTAACCAACTATTACTGCACAGCAGGACCTGATGATCTCTCCTCTCTCCTCCCTGATCTTAAAAAAAAAAAAAAAAAAATTCTCCCAATATCCCCTCTCTCCTGCCCAGTCTCAAAGAAAAGGCAGCCCTTTCATTCCATCTTCCATGTGTTCCATCTCACAGAAAAAGAAAGTTCATCTATTGCATCATCTTTGGATTTCCTATGTGGTCCAAAGAATAATATCAACTTGCATAGAATCCTAACTTCAAGACCAGTGCTCTGCATTACATGAATTTTGTAAAATCTTAAAAGAGGAAAACCACTGAGGCCTAATTTGAGAAGTCTTCAGTCTTCTGGGCCAGAAAGATTATAGATTTTCCCACAGATACAAGATAGGAGAAAGCAGAGTTGCTTACCTGTAACAGGTGTTCTCCCAGGACAGCAGGATGTAGTCCTCACATATAGGTGATGTCATCAGGCGGAACCCTATTATGGAACACTTTTGGCTGGCACACTGAGCACGCCCAGCATGCCATGATCCCTGTGTCCACAGGGGTCTCCCTTCAGTCTCATTTGTAGCAAAAAGCGCGAGCGAAAAAATAAAATAATAAACGTAAGTGGACCCAACTCCATGGGGTGGTGGGTGGGTTTCGTGAGGACTACATCCTGCTGTCCTGGGAGAACACCTGTTACAGGTAAGCAACTCTGCTTTCTCCCAGGACAAGCAGGATGGTAGTCCTCACATATGGGTGATTAGCAAGCTACAGGCTGACTCATCTTACAACAGGCCAATAGCAGACAACTCGTGCAGCAAGCACAATAATTGGGGTGCTATTGGCAATGATGAGGCAGCCTGAAATCACAGGTGGTTGTGGAAGGAGTTGAGGATTATACTGGAAAAAAGTTTTTCAAGACAGACTGGCCAAAGGCAGAGTCTTGACGGTCTTCCTTATCTAAGCAGTAGAGGGCTGTGAATGTGTGAAGAGAGCTCCATGTCGCAGCCTAGCAAATGTCGGCAATTGGTACTGAACAATAGTGTGCTTCCGATGTTACCATGGCCCTTACAAAATGTGCCTGCACTCACCCCTGGAAAGGAAGGCCTGTTTCCTCATAGCAGAATTCGATACAGTCTGCTAGCCAGTTGGAGAGAGTTTTTTGCCCCACTGGAACTCGCAGCTTGTCTTTGTCAAAGAAGCAAAGAGTTGGGTGGATTTCCTATGGAGTGCAGTGCGATCTAGATAGAATGCAAGTGTACGCTTACAGTCCAAGGTGTGCAAAATCCTCTCGCCCTGGTGAGAGAGAGGCCTTGGGAAAGAGTAAGCGGACTATAGACTGAGTAAGGTGAGAGGAGGCAAGATTGCTGGATCTGACCTCCGAAGGCCCCGGAACGGCCTAGAAGCACTGGATTTCAGTTGGCAGCTGGAGCAGCGTTGGCAGTACCTGAATTTATTAAAACAGACCTGGTAAAACCTTCAGTGATCTCCCTTGACTCAATATGGGAGGCTATTCAAACTCTTAATTCTAATATTCTTAAACAAATGGCTCCAGTTTATACTTACTTGGGGAATATGGATATTCACGTAGGAAATGTGGAGAGAAATATTTTGTCTTATAAGAACACAATTGAAGTACTACAGCAGGATTTAAACAACAAATCATCTTCTCAGGCACTGTTGATTAAGGAGAATCAGGCATTGGTTGGAAGGCTGGAAAACCTGGAAAACTCAATGAAAGGGAAAAATTTACACTTCATAAATTTTCCTAGGGATCTGTTAATCCCTGCAAAGGATATGTGGAAGAAATATATGTTTGAAATGTTTAAAAGTCTCAGAACAGACATTACCATTAACATCTAGAGTGTATTATATCCCTCAGTTTAAGAGAGAGGATTCTAAAGAACAAAAAGGAATGCACGTTTTAACACCAACTGTGACGCCTCATCTAAGTCTTACAGAAATACTCGTAACCACCCAAAAGGATTTGATCACCCCTGCGATCTGATTGTCTCATTTCTTTTAGAGGCGGATAAGGAGCGGACATTAAAGATGTACTTTCGCCACCATTTAGAAACTTTCATGGATCATAAAATTAGTATTTTTCTAGATTTGTCAAGGATTACCCAAAAAAGAAGGAAACAGTTTTTGTTAATGAGACCTAGATTCTCTGAGATTGGGGCCCTATTTAGACTAAAAAAAGATGTATTTCCTACATCTTTTTTCAGCCCAATCAGCTTTCCTTTTTCCTTTCAGATAAGATTGTACCAGTAACCAGCACTTCTCCAATTGTAACTGACTGAGTGATATTTAGCCATTTAGGTCCCTAATGTGCAATATCATTCTCAGTACAGAGATTCTTATTTCCTTTGCTTTTTATATATCTGAGGTTGAGAAACTGGATCCCATGTTGAGGACTTTGATTAACAGAGATGATGTGTAATTTCCATTGAGCTACAATGTCTGATTTTTGTGCATCTCTGATTTCAACCAAAATATGTATTTCTTGCAAACATGTTAAATTCATAAACAATAAATAAAAAAAAAGAAAAATCTCAGAAGGATGCCAGAAGAATATTTTGAGTATCCAGTCTTTGTTCGGCTCCAAGAGAAAAGAAACAAGCATAGTGGGATCTAACAGAGTCAAAGGCTGAACCTCTTGTCCTTTAACACATCCTTTCTTAAAGGGAGGTAAATAATAAACTTTGGAAACAGGAGGAATGGCTTGTTCTGGAATTTTCAAAATCTCCAACACACAATTTTACACATAACCGTTGCAGAAGTAAGAGGAATTTTGGGAAAGTTAATAAATGATAGATTTCTATTTCTCACAAGATTCTCCAAATTCTTCACTCTATTAGAAAGCAGTCAATTCTCTTTCATTAAAGATTCTTGCTGGGTCTAACAGTCAATTCCTTGTTTAAATAAATCAAACTGACACCCAACATTTGTATTAGCCTTTTCCAGAGCCTGTACTTTAGTTTCCAAAACATGATATTTAGTAATCAGAGGGTTCGTCTATGCCATTATACTAGAACCCAGATATTCAATTGCATCCCAAATAGATTCTAGTATAAATGAAGCCAGTCTCACCATAAAGAAAAGAAAAGAATTAGACGTGGCTTCAGAAGAAACTACAGATGACAGTGAGTGGCCTACTATGAGCAATGGCTCACTCCTTTCAGCAAAATTCTCCCCTGGATCTCTGGACCTAGACATACCGGCTGCAGCAGTTGCACCCCCGAGATGTTGCGGTCTCTGCCTGGATCATGTCAGCATCAGCATCATCAGCTCATGCTGGCTCCAGTAGCAAGGTCTGGGCTCAAATCACTGCCAGATTCTCAGGGGCAGCTCTATCACGGAAAAAGATGTCAGCGAGTCTGGGGAAAGAGTGAGTGCAGCTTCCTCTCACCCTATTTCCAGCGACATTTCTCCCAATCTCGAAGTCAGATGAATCATATGGGCATCCATAGGGCCAGCTAAGGAACCTTCAAGAGGGCTGGTAGAGACAATCCTCTCCCTGGATCTCCTTTTGCGAAACGCATATGGCATAGTACAGATAATTGTTCAAAAAGGAGAAAGGTCTGTACCGTGTAGTGTGCTAAGACACCATCTTGGATCTGCATGCTTTCATGCTTCTGACAACTACATCATCATTCTCCTCCACTTCAGTCCGCAGGACTTTCTAGTGGAAGGCTTTCTGGATGCCAGCAGGTCCTGAGACACATCCTCAGAGAGATCAAGCAGCTGCAGAATTAACCTTTCAACATCCAAGCTGTAAGCGACAGTGCCTGGAGGTTGGGATGCCGTAGCCTGCCCTGATCTTGTGTAATGAGATCTGGGGAAGTCCCCAGACTGATCGGTCTTCGGATGGACAACTCCTGAAGACTGGAAACTAGATTTGTCTCAGCCAATGAGGGGCTATGAGGATCATTTATTTATTTGTTTATTTATTTGTTTATTTATTTGTTTTTATATACCGGTGTTTGATTTACATATCACATTGGTTTACAAATAATTTTAAGGTGCAGGAAGGAGGTCCTTTCCTTTTGACAGGTACAGAAAATGATTAGGGAAATGTAATAAGATGTTATCGCAGTAGCATGGGTAAAACACTGTCAATCATGGAAACCATCAGCATCAATGGAGGAACAGATAGCATAAATAATAATAGTGTAACAAAGGAATAGACAGCATAAATAAATAATATAACAACAATAATTAGCATTAGAGTAACAGAGTAACAATAATTAGCATTAGGTATATGTTGTATCAATGACAGAGCTTGATGGGGAGGATAAATGTATTAGAGGGGCAGATGTCTATTGAGTGGAGGGATGAATTTATTGGTGTGGTGGTGGGGGGCAGTGACTGCTCTTGGTGCAGGGTTAGGGTCTGGTTTAGGGTTGTTTCGTGTGTGATGTTTTGTTTATTTATTTATTTATTATTTTTATACACTGACATTCGTTCTGAGATATCTCAGTTTAGATTCAGGTACTGTAGGTATTTCCCTATCCCCAGAGGGCTTATAATCTAAGTTTTTGTACTTGAGGCAATGGAGGGTAAAGTGACCTGCCCAAGGTCACAAGGTGTGACAGCGGGACTCGAACCCTCGTCTCCTGGCTCGTAGCCCACTGCTCTAACCACTAGGCTATTCCTCCTTTGCAGAATAACCATGTTTTAAGATTTTTCTTGAATGACTGGGTGGATGGATCTATTCTTAGTTCTGTAGGGAGTTTGTTCCATAGGATGGGGCCAGCAAAAGAAAATGTTCATTCCCTTGTAGATATCCATTGAGTGGCTTTAGGGGGCGGCGTTTGTAGGTGGCCAGAGGGTGAGGAGCGAAGATTCCGTGTGGGGGTATGGAGGAGAAGGGGGGTGGGCAGCCAGTTAGTTTTGTTGTTGTGGAGGATTTTGTGTATGATGGTTAGAGTTTTGTACTGTATTCTCTGAGGGATGGGAAACCAGTGTAGATCTTTGAGGATGGGTATGATGTGGTCTGATCTCTTGCTGTTTGTGAGGGCTCTGGCCGCAGCGTTTTGGAATAGTTGAATGGGTTTGAGGGTGGAGGCTGGGAGACCTAGTAGTAGGGCATTGCAGTAGTCAAGTTTAGAGAAGAGAAGAGCCTGTAGAACTGTTCAGAAGTCTTGAGGGTATAACAATGGCTTGAGCTTTCTTAGGATATGGAGTTTGTAAAATCAGTCTTTTAGTAGGTTGTTGATGTGTTTCTTGAAGTTCAGTTGATTGTCGAGCATGATGCTAAGGTGTTTGACTGTAGAGAGTGTTTGGTTTGTAAGATGTTATGTGGAGGGGTCGGTGGAAGGTGGTGGTGGTGGGGGGGGGTTGCTGGATATGTATAAGATTTCAGTTTTTGTGTGATTGAGAGTAAGGGATAATTGTGATAGTAGGTGCTTTATTGATGAGAGGTGAGCATTCCATCGCTCTAGGGTGTGTTCGATGGAGTCTTTGATTGGGAGTAAGATTTGTACATCATCGGCATATACGTAATGCAACAGACCTGCTTCATTGAGGAGTTTGATTAGTGGGGTCATACAGATGTTGAATAAAGTGGAGGATAGAGAAGAGCCTTGTGGAACTCCATGGGGGAGAGGGATTTGCTTGGATTCGGTGTCATTGAATTTGACCTTGTATGACCTGTTGGATAGGTAGGATTTAAACCAGTTGAGCATTGTGTCTTGTAGTCCGATTTCCTGTAGTCTGTGTATTAACTTTTTGTGGTTGACAGTATCAAATGTGGCTATGTCGAGGAGGATGAGTAAGTAGTAGGTGTTACAGTTGAGTCCTTTGAGGATTGTGTCTGAGAGGGAGAGTAGTAGTGTTTCAGTACTGAGGGAGGTTCTGAAGCCGTATTGCGCGGGGAAGAGAATATTGTGGGAGTCCAAGTATTCAACGAGTTGACGGTTTACAATTTTTTCGAGGATCTTGGCTATGAAGGGTAGGTTCCCTCAGTCCTCTTGAAGCTTCAAGAGAGTCCTCGTCACCAGAGGAATCGGAGGATATGCATACAGAAGACCCTTGCCCAAAACACTGGCAAAGTCATCCGAGGCTTTTTCACCATCTGGCCTGTTCAGAGAGCAGAACTGAGTCACCTTCTTGTTGCAGGGGGACGTGAACAAGTCCAAATCTGGGTTTCCCCAGAGGCGGAAGATCTGGTTCGCCACCCCCGGTCTAGGGACCACTCGTGGGGTCTGAAGGCACAACTCAGTCTGTCTGCTATCACTTTCTCTGTTCCGGCGAGATACATGGCCCTGAGTACTATCCCGTAGAACAGGTCCCAGGACCAGATCTGGACTACTTTCTGACACAGGAGGTACAACCCTGCTTGACGACATACCACATTGCTACTTAGTTGTCTGTTTGGATCAGGACAACATTGTTGGACAGCCGATCTCTGAAAGTCCACACCTCATATTTGATCGCCCGGAGCTCCAAGAAGTTGATTTGACACCATGCTTCCTGGGCGGATTATAGGCCCTGGCTGCAGATCCCCTCTATATGAGCTCCCCACCCCAAGGTGGATACGTCCATAGTTAGGATATGTTGGGTAGGGAGATTTTGGAAAGATATTCCCTGTTCCAAATTCGAGAGAACCCACCACCAAAACAAAGAGTCCCCGAAAGATGGAGTGCCTTGGATATGAGCCTGGAGACTAAGTGGAATGGCGCCACTGCGACCTCAGGGTCCACTGGGCTCTGCACATGTGCAAGCATGCCAAGGGACTAACATAGACAGTTGCGGCCATGTGGTTCAACAGCCTCAACATGTGCCGAGCTGAAACCTGCTGGCTCTGTTGAAGCACCACCATTATAGACGCCAAGATGACCACCCTGGATCGCAGCAGGAAGGCTATTGCCTGTGCCATGTCTAGCAGGGCTCCTATGAAGTCCAATTGAGATGAAAGGCTGAGATGAGACTTTGGGTAGTTGATGACGAACCCTAGGGACTCCAACACCCAGATGGTCAAACGCATGGACCGATCGGCCCCTGACTGAGAGATGTTCTTGACCAGCCAATCGTACAAGAAAGGGAAAACATGTACTCCCACCTTGGCCAGGCATTTTATAAAGACACCTGGGGCCAATGCTAGTCCCAATAGCAACAATCTGTATCGGCAGTGCTGTTTTCTCACCACAAATCTGAGATACTTCATGTGACCTGGGAAAATCTCAATGTGAGAATATGCGCCCTTTAAATCTGTTGTGTTTGTGGCATGATGTGGACTCTTGGTCGCCATGGCGATGAGTCTAGCCTATCATTGTGGGGAACCACATTGATAGGCTAGACTAAATAGCAAGCGGACACAGAGGAAAAGGAAGCTTTATTATACTGCTGTGATGAAGATGTTACTCGTCCGAGGACGGACAATGCTGTAGTCCAGCGATATCACAGTAAGGCTCCAGATAATCTCAGTAGTACTGTAGTTGATGATCTCACCCAGATGTAGTAAAGGTCCGGTAGTGTTCCGCAGCACGGGATAACCCGTGAACCTGAAGGGTGAAGCGAGGAGAGCTTGGAGCGTAGTAGTACTCACTGGGTAGCAGCGATGATAGCTTCCTTCGGTAGTCGAGTGAAGAGAAGGACCTGGATCTGAGGTGCAGGATACCCAGAGCAGGATAGGCCCTCGAGGAGCGAGTACCTTGGAGCACCAAGGGTACCTGGAATAAAGTAGACAAGACCCCCGAAGGGCGGGTGTCCTGATGGTTAGGCTGAATAACCCCGGACGGCAAGTAGCAGCAAGGGACCCCCGAGGAGCGGGTACCCAGAGCTTCAGTAGATAGTGAATACCCCAGAGGGTAGTGAGGAATCCAAGCGAGCAGCTTAGAAGCGGTCAGAGTAGCAAAACCGAAGTCCTTGCTAGCTCGCTGTATTGGAGCGGAGCGGAGGTTTAAATACTCGGAGGTACTGACATCATGCGGTGGGGCCATCCCCGAGGTTCCCGCCATGACATGTTTAAGAACGTGGGTAGCGTGCCAGCGCATGCCCTAGGAGGCCTCAGGATCTCATGCACCGGGACTCCTGGTATCAATGGAGGATGGGCATTTCTCAATGTGGTGTTGCTTCGGGGGCATCATGGCATGAGCCAGCACCTTCCCGAGCATGGTACCGTGCATCGAAGGTTACTGCTGCCAATGCTTCCTCGGCTTCCCTCTGTGCCCGGCCCAGTCTTTCCCCAATGCAGAGGTCGATAACGATGAACCCAATGTCCTCGACCTAAAAGAGACCAACAGGGGCCGGTCCCCAACACCCCTATCCACCTGTGGCATTGATGAAACAGATGGCCCATCGATATCAATGGCTCCGTGTCCATCAGTGCAATTCCCAGGTCCATGAGTGCAGATGTTGCCAATGCCAATGTCTCAGGCTTCCTCAATCCGAAGAGTTTCTCCATCTTATCAAGTGTGACATCCCTTAGGGTTCATCTGGGCACAAAAGCGGCAACCCTGGACGTTGTGTGACGCCCCCAGGCAGAGGACACACATCTCGTGGAGGTCCGAGATGGTCATGGTCCTCGGATACTGGGGACATCAATTGAAACGGGCCAGGGCCATGATGAATGAAAATAAGGGCAAAAATGAGAGACTGTGATGGTGGGTGGTTGACGCTGGTGGGCAGCAAGGCACCGCTGCCATGGGGGGGGAACGGAAGCAAAAATAAACTTGCCGAACCACCCAAAAAACAAAAATAATCAGTGAATTTCCAAGGCAATTTCTTGAAGAAAAGCCAAGAGCTCACTTAACCGCAAGTCGAAAGCTCCGTGGGAAAAAAGGGACTGAAGAGGGGCTCCCGGTGAACGCGTGGTATAGGGCATACTCGGCATGCTCAGTGTGCTCAGTCAAAGTTCCAAAAACTTTGACATAAGTTTTCCATGCCGGACTCCATCCTATGATGTCACACATGTGGGATGGACTACCATCCTGCTTGTCCTAGGAGAAAAACTTTGATCAAAGACAAAGAAAATACAGGATCGATGCTTCAATGTTTCATATATAATAAATATAAATGACTGGTACAACCAGTAAATCTAGAACTAATATCAAAATCTTTCGCCAGATATATATGTAGGCCCCTTACTCCAAGGGTCTGTATAATATCACGGTTGTACCAGTCATTTGTATTTGTGGACACACATTACGGTACACTAGAATACAGTGGTTTTTGTGGGGAATAGGTTGTGATTATCATATATAATAAATACATTTATAATATGCTGCACCTTAACAATAAGAACATTTTGTGCCTTGCATTTACAATTTATCTTCATTACAGGTCCTACATCAACTTATGAGTAATCAATATAATGGAATGCAGTCTAGGATAGGTTAAACCATTTGAAAGTCCCCATCATCATTAAGTTGAACAAGTCAGGGGCAATGTGTAGTTTTCACAAATGAAAAACTAACAAAGACAATAGGTACACTATATACAGTATATAGAAAAGTACCCACAAATGTATTGAAATGAACCCCAAAAAGTTAAATCATTTTAATTTTGAAGGAGGAAAAAAGACTTTATAAACCAACTATGGCAATCAAATTGTCTAAAGCGGTTGGGCTGCTTAATCATGAGTCTTAAAAAACCTTATTTAAGGTGAACAGTGTTCTCAAAAAATGTGTATCAAAAAAACTTAACTTTTATCATTTCAGATTCCTTCTGTGCCTTGCATCAAATTCCATTTGAGGGATCATCCTTCTAAAAACTCCGTAGTTGGCCAGCATTTCGCCAGTCTACAGCTGCATCAGAGAATTATTTTATATTTTTTATTGTAATATCCAAGACACACAGGATCATCTGATGCAAAACTCTAAAATGCAAGGCTTATTGCAACATGATGCCTATGAAAGCAGCCGTAAACTGGAGAAATGCTGGCCACTATCAGAGTTTTTAGAAGGACGATCCCTCACATGGAGTTTGATGCAAAGCACAAAAGGAATCTGCAAATTATAAAAGTGTAAAATCCAATTTTAAGCACGTAAATGTTTTTTAAAATCAGGCCCTTACTGTATAAAAAAATGAGAATAGCTGATTTTAAGTTTTATATTGCCATTTCCCTTCGCCTTCAAATAAAAACAAAGAGAGACAGTTCCTGTCCACATTTCCAATTAAAGATTTCAAATTCTGCCTAATTCTCATGGGCACTGAAACTGCAGTACTTTAAATTAATATGTTTTCATTCTTACCAGTATTTACTTTTGAAGTTATACGAGATACATCAATTTTCAGTGGCTTGATAGATGTGGAGAAACGTGTAGATGCATATCTTCCAGAAGTCTTCATTGATTCCGATGCCTTGTTTATTTTGGAAAGAGGTGCAAAAATACCTGAAAGGAAACAAACAGTCAAATTTGTTCAGAGTAAGAAGAGAGTACATGACAATCAATTCTCTACCCTAAATTAGGGTCATGAATGATATCTAATTAAAAATTGCTTAAACTATGCACATGAAGATGCTAGTTTGCAGTAATTCAGCCTAAAACAGATATATTCACAAGAAATAAAGCAAAATTGCTTACCTTGTAATAGGTGTTATCCCAGGACAGCAGGATGTAGTCCTCACATATGGTTGATGTCATTGATGGAGCCCTATTGCGGAAAACTTTCTGTCAAAATTTCTAGAAACTTTTGACTGGCACTCTGAGCATGCCCAGCATGCCATGATATTCTCAGCCACAGGGGTCTCCCTTCAGTCTCATATGTAGCAATAAGCTTTAGCAAAAAATAAAATAATAAAACGTATCGGACCTAACTCCGCGGGGTGGTGTGTGGGTTTCGTGAGGACTACATCCTGCTGTCCTGGGATAACACCTATTACAAGGTAAGCAATTTTGCTTTATCCCAGGACAAGCAGGATGCTAGTCCTCACATATGGGTGATTAGCAAGCTAGAGGCTGAGTCATTTTGTAGTGAAGCAACACTGAAGTATTGTTGGTGAAAATGAAGCAGCCGAAGATCACAGCAGGTTGGATGTAGAAGGAGTTGGGATTATACTGGAAACAAGTTCTTTAAGACAGATTATCCGTAGGCTGAATCTTGTCGTCCTTCTTTGTCCAAACATGTTGCAGCTTTACATATGTCAAGAACTGGCACTGAACAATAGTGTGCTACTGAGGTTGACATTGCTCTTACTGAATGCGCCTTTACTCGCCCTTGGAGAGGAAGGCCTGCTTTTTCATAGCAGAACTCTATGCAATCTGCTAGCCAGTTGGAGAGAGTGTGTTTGCCCACTGGATTACCCGGTTTGTTTGGATCAAAAGTTACAAAGAGTTGAGTGGTTTTCCTGTGGACTGCAATGCGGTCTAAGTAATATGCTAGCGCACATTTACAGTCCAAGGTATGTAAGGCCCGTTCCCCTTGGTGAGAATGAGGCTTTGGAAAGAATGTAGGCAAAACTATGGATTGGTTCACGTGGAATTTGGATGTGTATGGAGAACCACTCTGTCATGTAGGAATTTTGTCTAGGGTGAGTACGTGACAAGTGCTTGTAACTCACTAACCCTTCTAGCCGATGTAATGGCTATAAGGAAGATAGTCTTCCATGTGAGAAATTTAAGATCACAGGAATTCATGGGTTCGAAAGGAGAACGCATGAGCCTTGTAATACCAGATTCAGGTCCCATTCTGTGACAGGTGGCTGAATTGGTGGTTTAAGGTGAATTAAACCTCTCATAAATCTAATGACAAGAGGATGTATGGATATTTATTTATTTATTTATTTATTTATATTCTTTTTTTATACCGAAGTATAGCTGTGTGCCTTCACCCCGGTTTACAGAGTAACAACATTATACAATGAACATGTTATAAGAAATAACGCAGTACAGATAACAGAACTATAACATCTCGGCAAAAGGCAGAGTATAACATGTTATCAGGAGACAATTTAAGATTTGGTTATAAGATACTTATTAAAGGAACTTTAGGGTTCAAGATGAAAAATTGATATTAATCATAGCAGTCCGTGAATGATTGTCTAAACAACCATGTTTTTAATTCTTTTTTGAAGGTTTTGGAATCTCTGATAGAACTTAGGTATCCTGGGATGGAGTTCCATTCTGTAGGTCCAGCTATCGAGAAGGCTCTATGTCTTGTAGCGGATAGTTTCGCAGATGACAGTGGGGGAATGATTAGTTGTAATTTGTCAGAAGACCTTGAAGAGCGGGGTGATTTGTGAATTGCAATCATGTTATCCAGAGAGGAATTGTTGTCCTTGTAAATTTCGTTATGTAGAATGGTTAAGGACTTGTATTTAATTCTTTGTGAAATTGGAAGCCAATGAAGGTTTTTTAGAGTTGGAGAGATGTGATCAAACTTCTTTTTGCCAGTGAGCACTCGTGCAGCGGCATTCTGCAGTAATTGTAGCGGTTTTAGGGTAGATTTAGGAAGTCCTAAGAAAATTGAGTTGCAATAATCTAGGCTTGAGAAAATGAGGGTTTGAAGAATTGTTCTGAAGTCGTTCGGGTACAGCAGAGGTTTGAGATGTTTGAGGATCTGGAGTTTATGAAAGCCTTCTCTCGTTTTTATAGCTATGCAATTCTTAAAGCTCAGATCATAATCTATCCAGATGCCAAGATCCTTTATTGGATTTTTCATTTGAATGTTGGAGTTATCAATTTGAATGTATGGTATTTGAGAAGATTGAGCTGAGAAGTTTCTTTTTATTTGGATCCATTCAGTTTTGTTCATGTTTAAGCATAGTTTTAGTTGGTTGAGAAAAATTTTGATTGATTTGAGGTAATTTACTGTGAGGCATATGGCTTCTTCGATGGTAGATGTTATAGGGATTAGTAATTGAATATCGTCGGCATAGAGAAAGAAGGTGATGCCTAGATTAGAGATGAAGTGACAGAGTGGTAGAAGATAAATATTGAAGAGGATGGCAGATAGGGCAGATCCTTGCGGTACTCCTGTATCAAGGGGGTAGGGATCAGATGAGAAGTTATTAAAGGTGACTTTGAAATACCTGTCTTTTAGAAATGATGTGAACCAATCAAGGGTATTTCCAGCAAGACCTATGTTGGCAAGGCTTGATATTAGTAAATTGTGGATATTGGTGCATCTCCCATCTTGTTATGGTAAGCTGAGATTGCACTTAAATGTACTCTTATACATGATATCTGGAGACCAGAATCTGAAAGGTGGCATAAGTAATCTAATAGAGAAGTTGTGGGGCAGGAGAAAGGGTCATTGTTCTTTGCCGTGCACCACAAGGTAAACCTTTTCCATTTCGAAGAATAGTTCTTTCGTGTTGAAGGTTTACGTGAAGCTATAAGCACTTGAGAGACATTAGTTGAAAGATTGAGTGGTTGTAAGATCAAGCTTTCAACATCCATGCTGTCAGGGATAGGGATTGAAGGTTGGGATGGCGCAACCGACCCTGATCCTGAGTTATGAGAGTGGGAGCTACACCCAGGTGAATTGGTTCTCTGATTGAGAGGTCTAGAAGTATGGGAAACCATACTTGTCAAGGCCAATATGGGGCTATGAGTATCATGGACCCCTTGTCCTGTTGTAGCTTCACTAGGGTTTTGGTTATTAGCAGTATCGGAGGATACGCGTATAGAAGGCCTGAGTTCCAAGGGCGAGCAAAGGCGTCCTTGGCTGGCTGGTGTTTCTGTCTGTGCAGAGAGCAGAATCTGTCCACTTTGTGATTCAGGTGTGATGCAAAGAGGTCTGTTGTTGGTTGCCCCCAACGCTGAAATATCCTGGTCACCACTAAGGGATCAAGGGACCATTCTTGCGGTTGGAACTGACGACTGAGGCGATCTGCAACTACACTGTTGATGCCCGCTAGATAAGTTGCCCGTAGAAACATGGAATGTGTCAGGGCCCAACCCCAAATCTGAGCGGCTTCTTGACAAAGGAAATACGAGCCCGTACCTCCCTGTTTGTTCAGGTACCACATGGCTACTGTATTGTCTGTTTGAATCAGAACAGTCTTGTGTGAAAGGCAGTCCTTGAACGCATGCAGAGCATAACTTATAGCTCGAAGTTCCAGGAAATTGATTTGAAATGTTGCTTCGAGTTTTGTCCAAGTACCCTGGGTTTGGAGATTGTTTATGTGAGTTCCCCAACCTAAGGTGGATGCATCTGTAGTTAAATTTATCTGTGGGACTGGTTGTTGGAAGGGCAGACCCTTGCACAAATTGTCCTTGTTTGCCCACCAAAGTAGAGATGAACATAGTTGGTGTGTGATTTGAATTGGAGAGGACAGTGGTTGAATGGCTTGGATCCATTGTGATCTTTATGTCCATTGGGTTATTCTCATGGCTAGTCTGGCCATAGGGGTGACATGAACTGTGGAGCCATGTGACCTAGTAACGTGAGAAACTGATGAGCTGTTGCTTGTTTGTTTGAGTGTAGCGAGTTTACCAACAAGGCAAGTGTTACTGCTCGATCCTCGGGTAGAAAGGCTTTTGAGAGGATGGTGTTCAATTCTGCTCCCATGAATTGAAGCAGGTGAGACGGAATGAGATGGGACTTTTGATAATTGATGAGAAATCCCATTGATTGAAGTAGAGTAATTGTTCGATTGAGAGAAGCCAGAGCTCCTTGTTGAGATTGACTTCTGATGAGCCAGTCGTCTAGATAAGGGAAAACATGAACACGTTCCTTGTGTAAGTGTGCTGCTATTACTGCCAGGCATTTCGTGAACACTCTGGGAGCTGAAGCGAGTCCGAATGGTAGTACTCTGTACTGGAAATGTTGATGACCCACCAGGAAGCGCAGATACTTGCGATGAGGAGGGAATATTGGAATGTGAGCGTAAGCATCTTGTAGATCCAGAGAACAAAGCCAATCTCCTGTTTGAAGAAGTGGAAGCATGGTGCCTAAAGATACCATCCTGAACTTTTCTTTCTTCAGAAATTTGTTGAGATTTCTGAGGTCTAGGATGGGACGTAGGTCTCCTGTTTTCTTTGGAATGAGGAAATAACGGGAGTAGAATCCTCTGCCCTGCTGAGTCCGGGGCACCGGCTCTACGGCTCTGGCTCTCAGAAGGGTGGATAATTCTGCTTGTAGATGAATTATGTGATTTTCATTTAGCGGAAGAGGTTTTTGAGGAGAGTCTCTTGGAGTTGAGAGAAAATTGAGTTGGTAACCTCGAAATATTACTGAGAGTACCTATTGGTCTGTTGTTATCTGTAACCAATGGTTGTAGAAGGAGGAAACTCGGCCTCCTACTGGCAGGTTCGGTTTTGGATGGTGGAGATGGCTTTGGTCTCTGGTGGTGGCCTCAAAAGCCTGCAGCCGGTCCTGTCTGCGGTTGAGGTTGAGACCTAGCAGCTCTAGGCTGCCTGGGTTGAGATCTTTGCTGTGAAAGAGAATATCTACCTCTGGATGCTGGTGGGTAGTAACGTCTCTGCCTGTAGAAAGGTTTTCAAGATTCCTTCCTAGGAGGACGGCAAGATGATGATGTAGCAGAGTCTTGCGGAACTGACGACAGTTGGCGCAAGGTTTCCGTATGTTCTTTCAGTTGGGCTACAGCATCCTGTACCTTTGACCCAAAGAGGTTGTCACCTATGCATGGCAAATCCACCAGTTTTTCCTGTACCTCAGGCCTGAGGTCAGAGGCTTTCAACCATGCCCAGCGATGTGCACTTATTCCTGAGGCCGCTACTCTTGAAGCTGTTTCAAAGTTGTCATAGGCGGCTCGGACTTCGTGCTTTCCAGCTTCAAGTCCTTTGTGTATAATGGCCTGGAGTTGCTTCTTGGTACTGCTGAGGTAGGGAGTTGGAAAGCTCCTGCATCTGTTTCCAAAGATTCCTCTGGTATTGCGTCATATATAGTTGATATGACGCAATTCTTGAATTGAGCATAGCTCCCTGGTATACTTTCCTCCCTAAGGAGTCCAGGAATCTATGGTCCTTTCCAGGAGGAGTGGAGGAATGAGGTCTTATTCTTTTGGATTTCTTCTGTGCCGACTCAACAACAACTGATTGATGTGGCAGCTGTGATTTTTGGTATCCAGGAACATTTTGGACCAGATAGGTGGTGTCCACTCTTTTGTTAATAGGTGGAACTGAGCATGGATGTTCCCAGAGTCTATGCTGTAATTCCAAAAGTACCTCGTGGACAGGTATGGCCAGGACCTCTTTTGGAGGGTTCACGAACTGTAAAACTTCCAAAGTTTGCTGTCTCATGTCCTCTTCAGATACCAAGTTAAATGGTATTGTGTCTGCCATGTCCTTAATAAAATTAGTGAAGGACAAGTCCTCTGGTGGGGACTTCTTTCTACCTTCTGGAGGAGAAGGGTCAGACATGAAGCTTTCGGAGGAAGTGTCAGAACGCTTATCTTCCCATGAATCATATGGGTCTTCTCTGCAAGGGGAAGTGGGAGAAGACCTCGGTGGTCGAAAAAGTCCTGAGGGCCCTGGCTACGGATCTTCAATAGGTCTCTGTCCAGGAACTTCTTCAGCTGGTTTAGATGGAACAGATTTCGGTGGGAGAGCACCGACGATTGCGTCAAATCTATCCATCAGTAGTTGAAATAATGCCATTTCCGGGTTGTCCTGGGGCCCCAGGCACTGGTATCGTCGGGACTGGTTCCGGCATTGGTCTGGGTACTGGCGATGGTAGAGGCATCGGCATTGGTACAGTCTTTGGTACTGGTTCAGTCAGCGGCTTCGGTGTTGGTACCAGAATCAGTGCGGGCACTGGCATCTGTGCGGGCACCGGTATCGACATCGGCGAGGGCATCAATGACCGATGATCCTGTAACGCTTGCAGCACCGCTTGGCGGATAAATCCGCTCAATTCCTCCGTGATAGCTGGTGCAGGCAGAGCAACTACACGTGGTGGCGGTGGAAGTGTTATTGGTCCTTCCACAGGGCCCTGTAGAGGATCAATGACTGGCACATCAAGAGGAGGTGAACGCCTCGGCGTATCCTGAAGGCGAGGCCGTTTGGCAGTCGATTTCTCTGGGGATAGCAGAGCCTCCGGAATTGATGGATGGCGATGTTGATGTTCCACCATTGACCTCGTCGATGCCACGGATGGGGGTCGGCGATGAACGATCCTCTGAACCTTCCGGACGACGTTTTTTGAGAATTAGACGTTTTGAAACTCTGGCCGGAGATGACTGAGTAGACGTCGATGGAGAAGGTAAAAGTTGAAGATGGAACAAGTGTTCCATCTTTTCTTGTTGCGCCTTTCGACCCTTCATTGGGACATTTTTTCAATCCCGTGGCCATATTTCCCTCAACAGCCATCGATGAAAATGAGAAGAAAAATACTTTTACTCAAAAGAGTCAGAATGAGAAAAAATTTACTCACCGGCCGGTGGTAATGTGGGAGACCCCAATATGGGAGAGAAATAATCACTTTTAAATCAGATTTCTAGTCAGAAATATATGTGAGAAAACTCACACAGGCTCCTGCTGCATGATGTCAAAAGCAGCGCGGAAAAACGAAGACTGCTTTCTCACTTACATGCTGGGCATGCTCAGTGGGCTCAGAGTGCCAGTCAAAAGTTTTTAGAAACTTTGACAGAAAGTTTTCCGCAATAGGGCTCCATCAATGATGTCACCCATATGTGAGGACTAGCATCCTGTTTGTCCTGGGATAACCCAGTGTTTACCATAGTATTTTAATCATTACATATTGAAGGTTAATTTGAACAAGGTCGGCAAAATTGTACCGTGTGCTATGCTGTTTTCGGATGTATGCACAGTAAGTAGTAATAATATGCATACTGACGAGTGGGAAGGGCAATTTTGATACTGCCTGCAGTGCTTACAGGCCTGTAAGTACTTTGTTGCCACAGACTTGTATGCTGATTTTGAAAGGGAAACTCTCCAGGGCCCAGATAGGCTGTTATGCTGGGGCTGAGGGCAGACCTCTTTCTGTTGCGAAGTTTGATAAGGACAGGAAATCCTCCATGCTAACCAGTCGGAAATCAAAGAGCTCGTTAGCAAGGGGAATTTCTGGCCCTTTACTAATCCCACTGAAAACATTTGTGAAGAAAGCATACCATGTTATTTTCTATGGGCCCTATCAAGTATTGCATATGATGCTTTCTCACTTACATGCAAGGTCATACTAATTTTAGCATGACCTTGTTAATTTCACAAGTGAGCATTTTAACATGTACCATAAGGTCTTCTTGCATAGAAAGGTATTTTTTGATTGTACAACACAGTATTAGCACGCATGTTCAAGTTTATTGCATGGGCTCCTCTGTCTCTGAATATCTTACCCAAACATTTCCTTCTAAATTTAAAAGGAAGAAAGGAAATCCTTGAAAGCAAATCCAATATTATCACCAGAGGAAATCAATATATCTGCCACAATGTGCTCTGGTAGGATCCCAGTATGCTTTCTGTCCTAGTAGATCTCTCCCCACTAACACTAAACGAATGACAGCTTCATTCAGTAAAAAGCCATCTTTTAAACACTACTGTGTAAATTAATGTTAGATGCTGGCAATCATTACAACTAGTGTGAACATACCATTTATTATCATTTTTTTGGGAGGGCAAGATACAGAACTTTACTTCTGCAGACACAGAGTCTAACACACTGTCTCATATTTTGCTAATATTCTGATGAAAAACCATTTTCCTGAGATATATTTTGTAGAAAAGTTAAATGACAGAAGAATTATATAGAAATAAAGACCATACCATATTTTGGTGCACATTTAAAATATTGAACACCTCCAACGCTGCCATCATTCTTTCCTTCTGGTTGATTCAGTTCTATACCCGCCCACTGTCCACTGGCAAACTCTGTCGTGCCACAAAATCTTAATATACCAACCTAATGAAAAAAACACAAACATTTTGGCTAAAGCACATGACCTCATTCACAGGATATTACATTTATTAGAAATTATTAGGGATGTGCATTCGTTCTGGTTCGGGGGAGTCCAAAACCCGAACGAGTTTTTCCCGAAATTTCAGGAAAAATTAATTTTCAGGTTTAGTGAGCACTAACTCCCGTTATTGCACGCTAACTAGTGTGCAATAATCCGAAATTCGGGTCCCCCCGAATTTAAAAGGCCCAAACCGCAGGAAATACAAAATTTCCCGCAGTGGGCCGAAAACGAAGCCCAAACCAAAAGGTTCGAGTTTCGCACATCTCTAGAAATTATGGCTTTGGAAGTCATGGTCCGTTATTAAGATCAGTGAAATCACTGAATTCTAAAATTTGAAATATATGTTACAGTGGGTTTAGAAAGTGCTTCTCTACAATAGTGCACTGAAAAAGCAGAGTTGCTTATCTGTAACAGGTGTTCTCCCAGGACAGCAGGATGTTAGTCCTCACATGTGGGTGACATCATCGGATGGAGCCCTATCATGGTACACTTTTGTCAAGTTTCTAGAACTTTGACTGGCACACTGAGCATACCCAGCATGCCACCAACCCTGCATCCAGCAGGGGTCCGCCTTCAGTCTCGTTTGTAGCAAAAAGTACGAGCAAAAAATAAAATAATAAAGCACAAGCGAACCCAACTCTGTGGGGTGGTGGGTGGGTTTTATGAGAACTAACATCCTGCTGTCCTGGAGAACACCTGTTACAAGTAAGCAACTTTGCTTTCTCCCAGGAGAAGCAGGATGGTAGTCCTCACATGTGGGTGAATAGCGAGCTACTGGATGCCTGAATAGAATGAAGCAAAAACACCCGACGTGCAACAGACACAACAATTGGGGTGGTTTTGGGTATGAGGGCAGCCTGAGTTTCTCAGTGGGTCGTAGGTAGGAAGTTGGGTTATCAAACTGGAAATAAATTACGCAGGACCAACTGGCCAAAGATGGTATCTTGCCGGCCAGCCTTGTCGAGACATGTGGCAGCTCTGCAGATGTCAGCAAGAGGTACAGAACGGAGGTGCGCTACTGACGTTGCCATGGCTCTTACTGAATGCGCTTTTACACGTCCCTGTAGCGGAAGGCCAGCTTGTCGGTAGCAGAAGGAAATGCAGTCCGCCAGCCAGGTGGACAGGGTCTGCTTGCCCACCAGAACTCCCAATTTAGTTTTATCAGAGACAAACAGTTGGGTGAACTTCCTATGGGCTGCAGTGCGGTCCAGATAAAAGGCGAGCACACGTTTACAGTCCAAGGAACATAGATCCCACTTACCTGGTTGTGAGTGATGCCTTGGAAAAAAGGTAGGAAGTATTATGGACTGATTTAAGTGGAAATCAGAACTACCTATGGCAAGAAATTCAGATGAGTGCGGAGTACCACACGATCGTTAAGAAATTTGGTATACGCTGGGTATGTTACCAGTGCCTGTAGCTCACTGACTCTGCGAGCTGGGGTTATAGCAACTAGAAAGATCACTTTCCAAGTGAGATGGCAAAGCTTGCAGGCATGCAGGGGCTCGAACAGAGGCCACATGAGCCATGCTAGCACAAAATTGAGGTCCCATGCTGGAACCGGAGGACGCAGTGGAGGTTTGATCTGGAGCAGGCCTCTCAAAGCGCCCTACCAGGGGTTGCGCCGAGATTGGGGCATCTCCTACACCTTTATGGTAAGCGGCTATGGCGCTGACATGCACTCGGATGGAGGAAGTCTGCAGACCAGACTCAGAAAGGTGCCACAGATAGTCCAGGAACCTTGTTGTGAGGCAGTAAAAGGGATCTATTTCTTTTGTGGTGCACCACAAGGAGAATCTTTTCCATTTGGAACAATAAGATCTCCTAGTAGAAGGCTTTCGTGAAGCTACAAGGACCTGAGACACACTAACAGAGAGATTAAGGGATTGTAGTATTAATCTTTCAACATCCAAGCTGTCAGAGACAGGGAGTGAAGGTTTGGATGACGCAACAGCCCATTGTTCTGTGTTATCAGAGTTGGATCTGTGCCCGGGCGAATTGGTTGCTGGACTGAGGGGTCGCGTAGGATGGGAAACCAAGCCTGGCGTGGCCAGTGAGGGGCTATGAGGATCATTGTGCCCCCGTCCTGTCGTTACTTCACGAGAGTCTTGCTGATGAGTGGAAGTGGAGGGTAGGCATATAGATGACCCGTAGCCCACAAGTGGGTGAAAGCATCTCATGGAGGTGTAGAAAGCAAAAATTGTCCACTTTGCGGTTGTGAATTGACACAAAGAGATCAATGTGTGGGCGGCCCCACTGATGAAATATTTGGTTTGCTACAGTGGGATCTAGGGACCATTCGTGGGGTTGAAAGGTCCGGCTGAGGTTGTCTGCCATCACATTGTCCACACCTGCCAGGTAGGTCGCTCTCAGTAGCATGGAATGGGAGAGAGCCCAGGCCCAGATCTGCGCAGCTTCCTGGCATAGCAGGTAAGAGTCTGTGTCCCCTTGCTTGCTGAGGTACCACATTGCTACCTGGTTGACTGTTTGAATTAGGATTACCTTGTTGGAGAGGCAATCCCGAAAAGCAAAGAGGGCATATCGAATTGAGCGAAGCTCCAAAAAATGTATCTGGTGCTTTGCTTCCTGTGTGGTCCAGGTTCCCTGGGTTTGGAGGTTGTTGACATGGGCCCCCCAACACAGGTTGGATGCATCTGTTGTCAGAGTAATTTGAGGTTGCAGAGGTTGGAAGGGTAGTCCTATCTGAAGATCTGACTCCTGTATCCACCAAACAAGTGATAGACGAAGCTGGCTGGTGAAGTGGACAATGTCGGACATGTGTTGATTTAATTGGGACCACGGGGACTTTAAAGTCCATTGTGTTACTCTCATGGCTAGACGAGCCAGTGGGGTAACATGAACCGTGGACGCCATGTGACCTAGTAAGGTTAGTAGATGAGCTGTAGTGGTTCGGTGAGTCTGCACTGCTTTCAAGGTTGATAATGTGCATGCTCGGTCGTTTGGGAGAAACGCTTTGGCCTGGACAGTGTTTAGATCTGCTCCGATGAACGAGAGGGTGCGTGATGGAGTCAGATGTGACTTGGGATAGCTTATTAGAAATCCCAAGGATTGCAGTAGGCTGATGGTGAAATGGAGGGAGTGGAGTACTACCTCTTGGGATGGACCTCTGAGGAGCCAATCGTCTAGATATGGATAGACGTGGATGTTGCGTTGTTGCAAGTGAGCTGCAACTACTGCCAGGCATTTCATAAATACACGGGGTGCTGATGCTAAGCCGAATGGCAGCACTCAATATTGGAAATGATTGTGGCCTACTATAAACCTGAGGTATTTTCGATGAGGAGGGTATATGGCAATGTGGGCATAAGCCTCCTGAAGATCTAGACAGCAGAGCCAATCTCCCCATTGCATGAGAGAAGCATGGTGCCCAATGTTATCATTCTGAACTTTTCTTTGTGGAGATGTTTGCTTAGTGCACGTAGGTCCCAGATAGGATGAATGCCGCCTGACTTTTTTTGGAATTAGAAAATACCGAGAGTAGAGATCCCACTGCAGTCGAGGTACCGGTTCCACGGCATTGGACTACAGGAGGGTTGAGAGCTCTGCCTCGAGAAGTGGAGAGGGTTGATCAGACCCCACACCGGACATGGGGAAGTGTTCGGTGGTAGCGTGAGGAAGTTCAGATGGTACCCGTGGGTGACCACAGAAAGGACCCATAGGTCTGTTTTAATTGTGTGAAATATGCTGGGAAAATGGCACAAGCGGCCTCCAACAGAAATGGGTGTGGTAGGCGGGGGTTGATTTCTGCCCTCTAGAAAGGAGTCAAAACCCCGATGCTGGACCAGTCTGAGGGGCTGCTTGGGCTTTTGGGGCCCTGTGTTGTCGAGGCTGACCTCTTTGAGAGGGTCTAAGCTGTTGAGTACGGGATGGAGGTGGGTAATACCTACGTGGCTTATAGGTTAGCCTCCTAGGATCCCATCGAAAAGACCACTTGGTGGTAGATGGGAAGTCTGAAGGGAGAGTGGACAGCTGACGCAAGGTGTCATGGTGATCTTTTAGATGCGGGTCACTATTACTTTAATCATAGTCATCCATAAACTCAATTTTTTGTTTTTCAAAGTTTTTTTCAAAAATTATAGGGCAATTCCCAATCAAGATAAAAAACGGATACTTATCCGCACTGAAAAGGTCCCAGGTAACCCGACATGGCCATGTTTCGGACCGCTGTCCTGCTTCAGGGGAAAGGAAGAAACCAATTCAGGTAGTCGTAGAAAACATCTTCTTCTTGCGGCGTATTTACTCCGTGCCGATCCTTTTTGTCAAAGCGAGCTGCGTTTCAACCCGCTGCTCGCTTTGACAAAAAGGATCGGCACGGAGTAAATACGACGCAAGAAGAAGATGTTTTCTACGACTACCTGAATTGGTTTCTTCCTTTCCCCTGAAGCAGGACAGCGGTCCGAAACATGGCCATGTCGGGTTACCTGGGACCTTTTCAGTGCGGATAAGTATCCGTTTTTTTATCTTGATTGGGAATTGCCCTATAATTTTTGAAAAAAACTTTGAAAAACAAAAAATTGAGTTTATGGATGACTATGATTAAAGTAATAGTGACCCCTATGAGAAACGAGTTGTACACACAAAATGTCTGCCCGTGAATAGAGGGTCTTACATAAGTTGCTTGGCATTCTAGGAGCTATATTAAGTTCAAGACTAGTACACTGTTTATTTTGGTTTGTTTACATTGGTGTGTACTGGAGTACACCAGTTTGTGTGTGTGGGTTTTTTGTATGATCTTTTAGATGCCCCACTGTTTCTTGAATTTTGTCACCAAGCAAATTGTCCTCTGTACATGGGAGGTCTGCCAACGTTCTTGGACTTCCTGGCGCAGGTCAGAAGACTTGAGCCATGCCCAGCATCTGGCGCTTATGCCTGCTGCTGATACTCTTCAGGCAGTTTCAAAGATGTCGTATGCTGCCCTAACTTCATGCTTTCCAGAACCAAGTCTTTTTTGGAGGATTGCGGTGAGCCCTTCTTGATATTCCTCCAGTAGGGTCTCAGAGAATTCTTGGACTTTCTTCCAAAGATTTCTTGAGTACTGAGTCATGTATAGCTGGTAGGCTGCTATACGTGCCATTAGCATAGAACCATGGAACACTCTTCGTACGAAGGCATCCAAAGATTTCTGTTCTTTACCTGGAGGGACAGAATAATGAGGCCGGGATCTCTTGGCTTTCTTCTGGACAGACTCAACGACTACGGATTTATGGGGCAGTTGGCTTTTGTGGAACCCCAGAGCTGACTGAACCAGATAGGGGGCATCAGTTTTTCTGTTCACTGGTGGAACTGTGCCAGGGTGCTCCTAGGTGTGTTGTAACAAATCAAGGAGCACTTCATGTACTGGAACTGCCATCACTTCTGGCATCCACAAATTGCAATACCTGGCATCTTGTGCCTGGCATCCTCCTCCGTTTGTAGTTTAAAAGGGATGGTTTCAGACATCTCTTTAATGAAGTTGGTAAATGTGAGGTCTTCAGGAGGGGAGCGCTGGTGTTCTTCTGGGGGTGAAGGCTCTGACAGGAGTTCCTCGGAGGCCTGAGTGTCAGAGGAATCATCACCCCAGGGATCACAAGGTGTATCTCCAGCACCATGCGGGCCTTCAGATGGAGGTAAGGGTCCAAATCCAGCCGGATCTGGAGGTGGCACCGACGGGAAAGATGGAGGCACTGAATCAGGTACCGAGGATGGTGATGGCATCGTTGGAATCGGCGCTTTTGGTGGATGTCGGGGTGGCAATAGATCCGATGGTCCTGGAACCGGCTCCGGCATTGGTAAAATGTGTTCCTCATCCGAGGACAATGGAATGGGCATCGGTGTCAGTGGCCTTGGAGGTGCCGATGGCATGGAAGGAACGGGCATCGATGGTAATGCACCGATTAGTGTATCCACGCACTCAAGGAGTGGAGCCAGCATGGTAGGCATCGGATCAGGTATCGGCATCGGAGCCGATGCCGGTGGTGATTGGAATCCCCGAAGTGCCTGAAGCACTGCCTCTTGGACCATCCAGTCCAATTCCTCCCAGAAGGCTGGTATTGGTAACACAGCGACCGGGGTTGGAGGCTCAGAAGGCGTTGATGGAGGGACCACCTGTATCAGTGGAGTCTCGGCTCCCAGCACCAGTGCTGGTGGGGAACGCCTCGGTGTCCCGGGTCCAGAGGGGGATGGGGCCCCTTCTCCCCAGGACTTCTTGGCCGGTGGATCTGCCAATGCCGATGGCTTGTCGGTGCCGGCATCGGAAGAAGGCTTATATCGATGGCGGTGATGGTGCTTTTCCTGATGCTCGGTCCGGTCCTTCTCCGGCACAGAGGAGGAAGATGTCGATGCCTTCGAAAGTGAAGAAGCCGGTGAAGGACGGTCACCAGTGTCTCGATGGCGCTGAGACTTTCGACCTGGTGTACTCTTGGCTGGAGTAGATGGAGGCACAAGCTTGAATAGGTGGTCCATCTTATCCAAGCGGACCCTGTGGCCTTTTGGCATCCTCTGAGCATAGCTAGTGCACCGTTGGACGTTGTGAGTGGGCCCCAAGCATAAGACACAAACGTCATGAGGGACCGTTATGGACATGGTCCTCGGGTACTCGGGGCATTTTCGAAACTCGGTCGCCTTTTTAAAAAAAAAAAAAAAAGGCGGTGCGGGTCGTGGCCGTCAGGCACCGATGAAAGCACCGCCAGGAACCGACCACAAAGGACAAGGTAAAACTTACCGGCATCGAAGTAGGTCGGTGGTCGATGGGGCACCCCAGGATGGGGAAAAAGTTTGAAATTTTAAAGAAAGTTTCCGTGAGGAAAATACTTGTGAGGAATTCTCACAGAGCTCCTGAAAACCACGAGGCTACTGCTGCACGGAAAAAAAAGGAGACTGAAGGGGGACCTCTGCTGGATGCAGGGTTGGTGGCATGCTGGGCATGTTCAATGTGCCAGTCAAAGTTCTAGAAACTTTGACAAAAGTGTTCCGTGATAGGGCTCCATCTGATGATGTCACCCACATGTGAGAACTACCATCCTGCTTGTCCTGGGAGAATTACTATTTCCAACCACTAAAAACATATTTGGACAGTTTACTGCTGTAGAAAGAGACTACGAGTGTGTGATTCTGCAGAGGCCAATTTCCAAGGCAGTGATACAGTGAGGATGTTTCTTTAGTTTGAGATGAGTGTGATTATTGTGTTGCTACTGGCAGGTAAAAATATGCTTTTCTTGGGTATAGGAAGGGCTGCAAGTTTGAATGGAAGGATTTTGTGCCATTAAAAGGATTGGTATTGCTGCTGACTGACATGAGTATGTGTATGCACTGTTGGCTTGGGATGACTGTGCTCTATTCACTACAATAGCGTGTCTACTATAGCAAGGGGTGAATTTTAAAAGCTTGGCATGCGCCAAACCTGGAAGATATGTGCAGAAGTCAGGCCAGCATGCGCCGCACGGATTTTAAAACACATCTGTGTATGTACATATCTCCCAGTACGTGCAAAAAAATTTTTTTCGGAAAAAGGGGTGAAGCATGGGTATGGTCTGGGTGGGGCTTGGGCATGAATGAAACTAGCATGTAAATACCTATGCGCACAAGTACACAGCGGGGTCCCCTACTGTGTAACTTTACTTCTGCTATGGAAGGTATGTAAGTCCTAAAACAAAAAAAACTAGGCTAGTCTTCGGGGTTTTAAGAGTAAGGACTAACAGGGTAAAAGGGAGGCTAATTAACTAGAGGGGTTAGGAAGTCCTATCCTTTACCTAGGCAAACGAGAATAAACTGGGAAAACTGGTAATTGCGTCAACCCGCATCTACTAAAATCCCCCCACTTACACAGTAGAGGCGGCATTTGCACACACACGTGCGCATCCATATAAAATTGTGCGCACATGTACGCACATACAGCCTATTTTATACCATGCATATACACTCGAATGTTATAAAATTGCTGTGACCTCTGGCACAAGCTGTCATACATGCTTACATGTGCGCCCACATGGCTATTTAAAAGTTACCATCTAAATGAGTGAATTTGTGTGTACATTGTTGTTGCAACTGAAAATGTGTTTATGTATGCACTTGCTTCACATGAATGTGTATGCTCTTCGCTGTTTGCAAGTGTATTTGTACATGTATTGTTTTTTGTAGGCAACTGTGTTCCTGGTTGAGTGCATGTATGGGCGCTCATGTTTGCTAGTAAATGTATGTGTGTGGGCTGCTGGCTGAAAAAATATGTTTGCATGTAGTAGCTGTTGGTTACCAAAAAGTATGCAGGTATTAGAGTGTAATTTTGCATGCACCTACCTACAAGTATGCATGCTACTGCTGCTCAAGTGTGTGTGTGTACTCATGTATATATCTGTGGTTTTGCTTAAAGTTTTTGTGCATATCTGGCTTGTGGCTCAAGGGGATTATTTATGTTAGTGTTTGGGGGCTGAGTGAATGCATGCAGACTGCTCACCTTTGAATTACAGAATCATGCATGAACCCAGAAGGATATACTTGACTTCAGTTTTTGGTTTGTTTTTTTTTTATTATAAAACTTTTTTTTTTTTTTTTACTGCTTATTATATTTTAACATCACACTTCAAGAACAAACTTGAGAACACAGCAAGCATAAAGGAAAAGGAATGAAAAAAGTAAACCAATAAACTTAGAGGCCAATAGTTGAAAAAGAAGAGAATGGATAAGTTATCAGTGATATTCAAAGAGATAAATGTTCCACTGAATGTACATGAAAGTTATCCAGGTGACATTTCCTGGATAACTTTAAAACCTAATTGGCTATGTCTGAAACGTCCAAAACGCCCCAGAACCACCGGGATCATGTACCAGTCCCAGAGTATTATGTTGATAGCAATGCCAGTAGCTTCCAGTTCCAGCATTGCTGTCAAAGCAATGCTGGAAGCTGCCATGAGCAATACGATTGTGTCATAATCCAAGCAGCCCAGGGGGTTTATGATGGAGCTGAGAGGGAGGGGCCTGTAAATTTTGTGACAGTGCTGAGGAGAGGTTGGGGGGTGGCACTTGGACAGATAGGCCTGCAACTTTATCACTATCTTTTGGGAGGGGGAGAGAGAGATTGGGCACAATGGCCAATATAATTTTCAAGCATTAGTGGGGTTGAGGTGGAAGATTGAGCCTGAAGGACCACAAACTTTTTTTTAATTATTTATTTTTCTCAGCACTTAACCAGCTATATCGTTTGAATATAGCCAGTTAAAATACATTTATCTGGCTTTATGTACCCTGATAATTTTAACCATGCTCAGAGGCACATCCAAGCTTATCCGAATAACATATCTGAGTATCTGAATATCTGACTTAACTGGATAAAATATATCCAGTTAAATGGGGCCAGACACTCAAACCTCAGGGTTTATCTGGCTAACTCAAAAGTAATCTGAACAAATCCCTTTGAATATTGACTTTTATATGCATTGTTCTTTTCAGTCCTCAAATATGGAAAAGTCAAGGTGCCATCCAGGGAAAAACAGATTACCCTATATAAATATTTAGCGGGCTTCCCTCCTAAAGGAAAGAGCGAGCGAGAGGGGAACAAGGCAGTCCTTTTTGTACTACTTTGTTTTTCAGCCAATTCAATTGACATCATTTTTCACTTAATTGCAGTTCAGGTGAACACATTGCCAATCTGATTTGCACACATTTACCCTGAACAACCCAGAAGGAGACCTTGGACGAAACCCATTCCAGTTATTAACTTCACTGATTTGGGATGAAAAGGTGGACAGTGATTTACTGCTCTGTGGCCCACATATACAAGGAGACCAAATATTTTGCAGGTTGTTTCATTACACTGTATTGATTTACTTCAGTTGAGCAATGTGCCTTGCATGCTTTTTGAAGTGCTTGCTTGCTCTTGTCACAACTAATACAGTCTGTATAAATCAGCAGCCAAAGTTAAACCTGTATTTTGGGATCCACAGTCTGTAAATTACCATGTGTCTCTGCCCTGAAAGTAGGCATGTACTTTTCAATATGCACATATTTTCTAATGTAGGGAGCCATATATGTCCTATGCATAGATTTTACATGCAAATTATAGTAATATGTGTATGTATTTATGGTACATTATGCCAGTCAGGTATTTTATAAAATGTGTGTACTCTGCTTCTGAAAATACTTTGGCACATACTTTTAACCATCATTTCACCTAGACCCATCATCCCTTTACCCTGACCCCCCTCCCCCCCCCCCCCCCACAAAAACAGCAGACAAAAGGCAAATACAAATTCATTAGCAAGTGTAAAATGAGTCTCTTAACGTATGCGACCATACCGATTATAAAATACTAACTTGTGTGCTTACTTCCAAACCCCACCCTGGAATACACCGATGCACAACACAGCTAGGACGCACATACTTCCGGCTTTTACGAAGCACGTGTACATGCTACTTATCTGTGTAACTTCCAATTTTGCCCCAGTAAGAGGTCATTTGTCATTTTAAAAAAGGGTTTATGCATGTAAATCATCTTCTGAAAATCAACAGTTTAGGGTGTGGGGGAGATTTTGTCTGATAAAATATAAAGGAAACTATTTTGTGTGTACTTTTTCCTGCAATCAGTCGTGGGAATGGGGGTGGGGGAAGAGGTAAGCATTTACACGCACACTTTCTATTTTTGAAAGTGTAAGTTTAGAAACATAAAAATAGAAACATGCTGACAGAAAAAGACCATGTGGCCTATCTAGTCTGCCTATCCACTCAACTAATGCAGCTTTACAATCCCTACCACTCCCTCAGAGATGCCTGTTTTGTTTATCCCCATGCTTTTTTGGGAATATCACTGCAAAAAGGAGGCGACCTACCTCAGATAAGGGAGTGAGGCCACAACCAGCGAGGTGCTCCGTCTCCAGAGCAAAAGAGGGAGGGGGTAGAGGGTGGGGCTGGCAAGCCAATTAAAAGCAGAAGTCGACCATCCACCAAGCTCTTCTTGCAGCGGTTTCCCCCCCCCAGCCCACCCATGTGGAGGTCACCTTACAAAGTTTCTATGTGGCATGGCAGGTGTGGAGGGCTGCTAAACAGTCGCAGCATAGGGATCGGGGCTGACCATGTCCTGGGGTGCATGGCATGTGCAATGATTGAAAGCTGGCCAGGCAGATAATATCTAGAAATGTGGTATTCTGCTTCTACGTTGTGAGACAAGTTGCCTGTCAAGTCTTCAGCTTTGACGGATGGGATTGGCCTCTGCATTACCCAAAATTTCTATTGGCATATTTAATGAATGACCCCCTGCTCTTTTATAGACCAGGGCCTTGTTGCAGCTCAGAGAACTCAGTCAGTGATCAAGTATCGAATTGCAGGATAACCTGAGGGGCAAGACTTTGACGGCTCCTTGCATCCCTCAACAGCACTACATTGCTGTAGTATGTTACTAAGTAGCATTTTGTAAAATTGGAGCAAGGCTTCGATGGCCCTGTGCTCCCATACAGCGCTACATTGCAGTAGCATGATCATATCGAGCATTTGGTGAATTGACATCTTACAGGTGAGAGCATGGTTACCCTGGGGATTGAGACTGTTAGTAATTTGTAAATATTTAGTAACTGAATTTGTATGCAGTTGAATTGTATGTATTGACCTATGCTGCGGCAGTATCCATCCAATAACGATCTTCTTTGTGAATGTTGGAGTGACAGAGCTGTCCCTGACAAATGCATGAGAAGCAGTTGGTGGCGGGTTAATCGTGGGTATTCAAGAGGCGGTTGTCCGCACATGAGCCGGCTGTGGCCAGTATGAATCTACATGATTTCTGTTTTTGCTGGCTGGGACCATGGCATGACCTGTCAAATTGTGCCATGTTTGGGAGAATGTCTCTGCCTCCCTACTGAGCGCAATCATATAGAGAGCTGAAGTTGGAAAAACTAAATGTCTTCTCCTTTGGAGGATAGGAAAGCTTGGATAGACCAGTGCTTAAAATGTAAAAGTCTGAGTTTCCTAAGCACTGTAGCCATAGCTCACCTATCTCCCGTACCAAACCTCAAAAAGGCACTGTAATGAGTCCCTATCAGCGCCGAAGAAAGAAGGCAGCATCTATTTCTAGCGCCTTCAGGTCAGTACTGAAAATTCAGGAGCTTGCAGTACCATCAGCACTATTTGCTACAGCACCAATAACTTTCAGCACTGATATATCTCTTTTGTGCAGAGAATATTTCTCAGTATTTACCACTGGTGTTGGGTCTGGAGTCAGAAACATCTTCTGTAACACTTCAACATATTATATCAAAATGCTACTTCTTTACACAAATGTTGTGGTTGAAATTTGTTCATAATTACATGAAAATAATTTCATCTACTGCTTTGCCATCTCTTATAATGAGCCCATTTTGGAAAATGTTGCAACTCAATACAGTCTCAAAAACCTCTAAAGAACCAAAAGAAAAAAATCTCATAGTTCAGTATCATTCAGGGATAGAACATCTCCCAGAGAAATTCTAGTATTAATATCTGATTCTGATCAGGATTCAATATTCTTCAAAATGGATTTCATCAAATTCTTTGAGCATTCGGTAAAATCATCATCTGATCCGTGACTGGAATGAGTTAGAAGTATTATGCCTCCAAATGATACACTGTACCCAGATTTCATTCAAAAGCATGGTAAATAAATTCTGTACCATTCAAACCAGAGAAAAAGAAGATATCTAAGGAAGAATTTCCCGAAAGAGCAAGTTTGCTTACCGTAAACGGTGTTTTCCGTAGATAGCAGATGAATTAGCCATGCTGTCTGGGATATCCTCCCGTCCTGTAGGTGGCGGAAATCTCAAAGTAAAGTTCTAAGTCTTGCTGTAGTGTGTACCTGCTTGGCATCTCCCCCTCCCCTCTGCAGAGTCTCCTCAGTCCGTGGTTAAACAAGTATAGAATGCAAGACTGTTCGGGGAGGTGGGAGGGTCAGCATGGCTAATTCATCTGCTACTACGGAAAACACTGTTTACGGTAAGCAAACTTGCACTTTTCACTTAGATAAGCAGATGAATTAGCCATGCTGTCTGGGATGTCCTCCCGTCCTGTAGGTGGTGGAGATCTCAAGTAAAGTTCTAAGTCTTGCTGTAGTGTGTACCTGCTTGGCATCTCCCCCTCCCTTCTGCAGAGTCTCCTCAGTCCGTGGTTAAACATGTATAGAATGCAAGACTGTCCAGGGAGGTGGGAGGGTCAGCATGGCTAATTCATCAGCTATCTACGGAAAACACCATTTACAGTAAGCAAACTTGCTCTTTTCACTGAGATAAGCAGCTGAATTAGCCATGCTGTCTGGGAGTCCCCAGCTAACAACTTGGGCTGCACTCATTATTGTTCTGTTACCTGTATGCTCAAGTTGCAAAAAATGTAGTGCGGACAGACCTTTGTAATATGAAAAGACAGTTAGCAGGTGCCCGCTTGTAAAATCTGTGTGTCCATGGATGCATCTGATGAAGCAAGTTTATCCAAACAGTAATGAGTGGTGAATGTATGAAGTGACGACTACGTCGCAGCTTTGCAAATGTCTAATATCGGTACGTCATGTAGGTTGGCAATAGAGGCCGCAACTGCTCTTACTTGATGAGCTTTAGGCGTAGATGAAATGGTTTTTGAACAACGTTGGTAACAGAATTGAATGCAGTTTGTAATCCAGGATGACAAAGTTCATTTTGTGACTGGTAAGCCAGGCCTGTTTGGATTAAAGGAGAGGAAGAGTTGAGAAGTCTGGAAGAAGAGGCTGTGCATTGCTTATAGTATGCCAGTGCTCGTTTGCAATCTAAGGTATGTAGCCTATGCTAAGACGCATCTGTATGAAGACGTGGATGAAGGTTGGTAGGGTTATGGATTGATTGAGATGGAAAGATGTAACTACCTTCGGAAGGAAAGTCGGATGTGGACGTAAAACAACCTTATTGTGGTAGAAAACCAGATATGGAGAATAGCGAACCAGAGCTTGTAGTTCGCCGATTCTTCTAGCTGAAGTAAGTGCCACTAGAAAAAGGACCTTCCATGACAGATATCTGGTGTGACAGGTGTCAAGAGGTTCAAAAGGAGGCAACATTAATTGCTCTAGGACCAGGTTTAAGTCCCACGGCACTGGGGGTCTGCACACCGGTGGGTGTAGTCGTAATACTCCTTTCATAAATCTGGAGATGAGAGGATAAGTGGAAATTGGTGCATCATTGTGTAGTGAATGAAAAGCCGCTATGGCACTAAGGTGAACTCTGAGGGAAGCAAGAGCCAAACCTTACTGGTAAAGTGTATGGAGATAGGACAGTAATGTTTCCACCGGACAGTTGAATGGGTCAATGTACAAGTCAGAGCACCATGAGGCATAGTTGAACCATTTCCTTCTGTAGTTTTGTCTGGTCGAAGGTTTTCTAGAGGAAAATAGAATATCTTCTAATTGAGGCGAGAGGTAGCGTCCTTTCAACCTCCACGCCATGAGGTTGAGAGAGGAGTGGAGCGGATGTAGAAGTGTGCCCCTGTCTTGTGTGAGTAGACGAGGGTTGGCTCCCATTGGTATTGGATCTCCACTGACAGTCGGATTAGGTATGCATACCATGGTTGTCTGGGTCATACTGGAGCTATCAAGATGAGATTCGCTTTGTCCCTGATACATTTCTGCACTGTGTGTGAAATCAAGGGTATTGGAGGAAACGCGTAAAGGAGGTGTTGAGACCAGTCCATGAGGAATGCGTCTTGGGTTAGTCTCTCTTGGCTGGGATAAATTGAACAAAATTGCGGCACTTTGCGATTTTGTTCTGTGGCAAACAGATCGATGTGAGGCCACCCCCAGGTGTGGAAGATCCTCAGTGCTACACTGTGTTGAAGTTCCCATTCGTGGGGATGGAAGATCCTGCTGAGTTTGTCCGCTCTGGCATTGTCTATGCCTGGTAAGTACGTCGCCTGAAGTACAATGGAGTTGGCTGTTGCCCACTCCCAAATGGATACCGCCTCTTTGCACAGTGTCCAAGAACCAGACCCTCCTTGTTTGTTTATAAGGAACATTGCCACTTGGTTGTCTGTATGTATCATTACCGCTTTTCCTTGTAGTTGCAAACGGAAGGCTTGAAGAGCATTCCTCATCGCTCGGAGTTCCAAGAGGTTTATTTGTTGTGTTTTTTCCTAGGCGTTCCAGAGACCTTGAGTTTGCAGGCGAGTTAGATGAGCTCCCCAGCCCTTTGGAGAGGCATCTGTGGTGAGTATGATCTGACGCTCCGGAGGTCATAGAGGAGCTCCTATGGTGAGGGCTGTTGAGTGCAGCCACCAATCCAGATCCAGTTTCATGTTGTTCGTCACTGAAATCGGAGTGGAGAGGCAGTCAGAGAATTGTTTCCATTGGGCCTTTAATCCCCATTGTAGACATCTCATATGTAGAAGAATGTATGGGACTACGTATATAGACGCCGCCATATGGCCGAGTATGGTTAGGATTTGACGGGCTGGAGTACAGTTCAAGTGACTCAAAGTCTGAGCTGGATTCTTAAGAGCTATAGCTCTTGGTCGAGGAAGAAAAGCCTTGTCTCGTAAAGTGTCGATAGTGGCCCCTATGAATTGCAATACTTGAGTGGGATGCAAATTGGACTTTTCGTAATTGACTAGTAGACCCAATGAGTCCAAACATTGGAGAGTCGTAAGAAGATTGTTCTGTAGAATGGAAGGGCTGGATGCTACTAGAAGCCAGTCGTCCAGGTATGGAAATATTTGGATCCCCTCGCGATGTAGATGAGCCACCGCTACCGCTAGGCATTTTGTAAAAACTCTGGGGGCTGATGGAAGACCAAAGGAAAGAACCTTGTACTGGAAGTGATGATTCATTGCTGTGATGCAAAGGTACCACCAGGAGGCCTTGTGCATCAGTATGTGGGAATATGCATCCTTGAGATCGATGGAACACATCCAGTACTTGGGTTGGATGAAGGATAGGATGGATTTGACAGAAGTCATCTTGAACTTCTCCATTGTTAGATGTTTGAGTGCCCTGAGATCCAGGATAGGTCAGAACACTCCTGATTTTTTTGGAATGAGGAAGTATGGGGAATAAAAACCTGTTTGGTGTTGAGAAACCGGTAGTTCCTGGATGCAATGTTGTTGCAGGAAGTTGTTGATCTCCAGGTGTAAAAGTTGAATGCAGGTTTTGTTCTCTTTTGGATGCTAAATGAGGTATAACCGGGGAGGGTTTGGAAGTTTAATGCATATTCATTTTTTATAGTGCTTAATACCCAGCTGTCTGTTGTTACGTTGGTCCAGGCAGATAAGAATTGAGTCAATCTGCCCCCTACTAAGAAAGCCTTAGGTTGGGACTGTTCTTGAAGTGCTTTAGCTTGCCTTGGAGGTCTTTGACGTTGATGCAAGGTTTGAGTTTGCGTCATTTGAGGGTGTGGAGAATAATAAGAAGGCCGAGAAGGCGGGTAAGGCCTAAAGGAGTGCCTTTGATATTGAGATCGTCAGTAGGACGGATAGTAACCTCTGTAGTAAGAGTAAGAGGGTGGAGCAGTCAGAGACTGCACTGCTAGCTTTTGCTCCTTTAATTGTGCTATTGTGTCTTTAAAATTATCTCCAAATAAATTGTCAGGTAGACACGGAAGATTTGCTAGTTTTTCTTGCACATCTTCACGAATAGCACTTACTCGATGCCATGCTAATCTTCTGGCTGCAATAGCATTCCCGGTAGACTTTGCTGAAGTCTCGAAGCCTTCATACACTGTGCGGATAAGGTGACGCATTCCCTCTTCCATATTATGGAACTCCTCCAGCAACTGCTTGTCCGGTAATGTGTCTTGTAGTTTTGACTTTAGAGCTTGTAAACATTCAAATAGATATTGCATTATCTCAAATTGATGATGTTGTATTCTGGCGTTCAACATTCCAGACTGAAATGCTCATTTTCCAAAATCATCCATATACTTATCTTGGCCGGGAGGCGTGTTGGAGTGAAGCCGTGATTTGTGTGCCTTCTGCATCGCGGATTCCACAACCACTGATGCGTGTGGCAGTTGTAAATGAGCATAATAGGATGATTTGCTCATCCTGTATTTCAGCTCAGATTTCCTGGAGGTAGCTGGTCCTGTGAGAGGTGTTTCCCAGGTTCTCTTCATGAGGGTGTCAAGTACCTCATGTGAAGGTAAAGCTACCGGCTCCAATGGCGTTTCGAAAACTTTGAGTAGTCCATAGCTCTCTGCTTCAACGGCAGGGGAGAAAGTCTGATACTTCACTTCAATGCATAGCCAGCATAGCTCTCTGCTTCAACGGCAGGGGAGAAAGTCTGTTACTTCACTTTCAACGCATAGCTCTCTGCTTCAACGGCAGGGGAGAAAGTCTGTTACTTCACTTTCAACGCATAGCTCTCTGCTTCAACGGCAGGGGCAATGTAGAAAAGAGGATCTAAATATAGACAACAACCAACAAGGACTGAATTACATAGTCGAGTAAACAAAAGCATGGGTGTAGCTTGCTTATTGAGGCGGTTACTACCCCTAACTAAGCTACATATTCAATTAGATGCAGTTCCAACACTGCTCTCTACATTAATGGTGGGGTGGAAGGGAAATAGAACTAAAAGGTACTAAGAGCCAGGTGTAACAAGTAAGAGGGGAAAAAAAAGTGCATAGCTTGCTGGGCAGACTGGATGGGCCGTTTGGTCTTCTTCTGCCATCATTTCTATGTTTCTATGTGACTTCTGCCCTAGGATCTGGTAACTTTCTGGTTTCTATATTAAGGGTCTCGCCCACCTTTTCCAGGAACTTTGAATATGTTAAATCTTCGGGTGGTGAAATTGGCTCTGGCTGGTCTTCTGGTGGGTCAGATGGGTACCCCGTAGAAGAACCAGGAGAGGATGTTATTGGCGAAGTGTCTTGTGGTGGTGGGGAAGGTAAGGTTGGCCTTGTCCCCGAAATTCGGCTCCCTGGAGGTGACTGGGGTTCCTGCAATGGTGGTTGTCCAGCAGGCTGTTCCGAATTTGCCATGGAAGCTAAAAATTTCGCCAAGATTACAGAAATTTGGAACATCGCTTGCGATGTCCGAACTTGCTGAGGCTGTCTAACTGGCGTAGTGTCAGCCGGGCCAGGAAGAGGATGCTCCACAGGTCTGTGTTTCTCTAAGGACTTGTGTGGTCGTTTTGGTAATGGCTCCTCTTGATCAGAATGTAGAGAAGATGAAGACGACCCAGGAGTTGATGAACTTGGGTCATCATCCACTATGAGTAGTGGAGATGGTTCTTTCATTTTTTTATGTCCTGAGACATGTTTTTTAGGTGGTTTTAGAATCTTATGTGAGAATGGAGTCGAGTCTGAATGCCTTTTATGATGCATCTGCTTCATTATGCATCGGTGCATCGAGATGGAGTGACCATGATTCGAGCCCGAAGCATGGTCTGACTTAGCTATGCTGAGTGTGTCGATGTGTCGGCGTGTCAGTGTTTATGCATCGATGCGCCGGGTGCTTCGAAGCGTTGATGTGAGTGCGTCGATGCGCCGGTCCCAGTCGATGCACCCACGCCGGTCGATGCACTTGATTGTTTTGGTGCATTTGATGAATCGCCGGCTCCAGTGATCACCTTTGTAGTTGGCGCCGTCGATGCTGAACTTCCCATCGACGCTGCCTGTGGCCGTGCCAACTCCTTTGACGCGCGCTGCGGCCCCGGGGAGGATTTTGAGACTCCTCCGAGGTGGCATAAGAGCCTACCATTAGCTTTTTCAACTCCTCCATTTTAGCTTTCCTCTGACGTTGTGCTCTGGGGGACATCCGTCCACAGTCAGCACAAGTACTTTGTTCATGCTGGGGCCCCAGACATATATAACATTTCAGATGCCCGTCTATGACAGACATTATTTTACCACAGTCACAGAATTTGAATCCTGGACGAGGCATTTTTGAACTAATTTCACAGATTTGTTGAAAGTAGTTAAGCCTAACTACTAAGAAGTGATTGAAAGATCAAAAAGTCTTCTTTTTCACAACAAATATTTCTCTCAGAGAAATAAGCTCGAGTAGACCAAGAGCTCCGCGTGCTGTCAGGCTCATGGAAAAAAACGGACTGAAGAGACTCTGCAGAGGGGAGGGGGAGGTGCCAAGCAGGCACACACTACAGCAAGACTTAGAACTTTACTTTAAGAGCTCCGCCACCTACAGGACGGGAGGACATCCCAGACAGCATGGCTAATTCAGCTGCTTATCTACGTGAAAATGCTGAAGTTTATACAAGGATCGAAGCAGACTATGGACATCCCCATTCATAAAGCACTTCAGGACCTACAATCAAAGATTTGACAAACATCCTTTACCAGGCCATCAACAGCCAGCAAGGTAAACTTGAAATATAAATCTTCAGAGGGATAGCTGTGTTAGCTGGAGTAGCAAACATGACAAGTGATTGGCACCTTATAAACTAAACAAATTGAGGCATGAGCTTTCAAGGACCAGAATTCACTTCATCAGATGCATGAAATGTAGTACAGGAGATGGATAAATATTAATGAAGATGGGTGTTGGGGGGTGTGGATAGGATACCAAATAAAGAGAAGGTACTGAATAAATCAGGGTATGGTATGAAAAGTGAATGTCAATAGGATTATAGTTCAGCCAACTGACCATTGGGGTAAGTGAGAAAAGATAGGATGGTCTGAGAATAGTTAAGTCCATAGACTTATAAAGCCATTGTCTCTGTTCAGACCTAGGGTGATGGTGTTAAGTTTAATGATGAGTTCTAATTCAGCAGTTTCTTGCTGGAGTGTCCCTATGATTTTAATGTTACAATCTTTACTGCCTTTACAGGGTCACTGTTATGATGTCTCTGCTTTGGGAGTATTGTCAGGTTTTCTTTATATTTACCTTGGATATAAACAGAGATATCACTTTTCCTGTCATTCACAATGATGGCTGATCCTAAGAGGATTGAAATGTCATGTATTTTCTTAACTAAGTAAAAAATATCTGTCTCTTTAATACTGCTGAGGCGCTTGCAGATTTAACTTTTCAGACAATACACAGACACCATTAATTGAGAAAATTTCTTTTAAATGAGAACTAATGCATATTTTACACTGAAATTATTTACCATAGGCTACTACGATTTTGGAAACAGAATTGATTTTAACAACTGGTTTTCATTTACCATTTATAATGTAGTATTTGGAATCCAATTTCTGATTGAATAGGATGCAATCAATTCCTGCAGTGACATCACTTTACACTTTGGGGACAATTTTGAAACAGCCCATGTATACTTTCCCTTTGAAAATTCAGGTAAAGTATGTGCAGTGAAACTGCCCACATAGGGTAGGCGAACTAGCACATATACCGTGTTTCCCCGAAAATAAGACAGTGTCTTATATTAATTTTTGCTACCAAAGATGCACTAGGCCTTATTTTCAGGGGATGTCTTATTTTTCCATGAAGAAGAATTCACATATATTGTTGAACAAAAAAATGAACATTTATCATATTCTGAATAGTTGTCTGGTTATGCTGGTTTGTGATGACAACTAACTGTGAATCCTGCAGGGTAAAAAAAATCACAGCTGCATGCTCTGGTGTTCTGTGCGACGGGCATGCTCCCAAATAAAAACTTTGCTAGGTCTTACTTTCGGGGGAGGTCTTATATTTAGCAATTCAGCAAAACCTCTACTAGGTCTTATTTTCGGGGGATGTCTTATTTTCGGGGAAACAGGGTACTTATGAAAATATCACGTGCATGCACTATTTTCGTCCCTGGACCTAAACATGCCCAAAGGAACACCTCTTTTTAAGGTGGCTAAAAGTATGCGTATGATGAATTTCATGTAAGCTTTTTAATCTCTCCGAGAAGAGCAATTTTAAGACATGCCAATTTATTTGAGTAAGCGGCTTTGAAAATTATCCTTCCAATATGGAGCTACATTCCTTCAGTGAAACAGATACATAGAATATGAGAGCAGATAAGGAACATAAGGTCCTTCTAGTCTGCCAAATTCATTTCCTGGCACATGCCACTGACTCTAGTTGATCTCTGGCTCCCTTCACATCATCAGCAAGGATCTGTGCCTGAAGTCCTTTACTATCTTCATCTCTATCACTTCCCCTGGAAGGCTTCCATCCTTTCTGTGAAGAAATTTAATATTACTCCTGAGTCTACCCTCAATGGACCCTCATTACATGTCCTCTTGATCTACAGCGTCCACCATCTTGGTTCCCATCCCAAACTGCTCAGTTTTGTCTATGTCAGACAGTATTAAGCCTTGCTGAAATTCAATTATATCATATCCAGTGCACACTAGGGATGTACATTTTTGCTACCGTCAATTTCATTTCAGTTTAGTGGGTCTATTTCAAAATAGTGCAGACTAAAAATTGAAGCACCACACACTAAATTTCAAAATAATGTGCAAAGGATAATTTTATACATGTCCACATTCAGGTAAAGTCTGCATGTATTTTATTTATTAAATTTCAATTTCACATCTATAATAAAAAATGCTTGGAGCAGGTTTAAACAAAGATATTAGCAAAACATTTTACATGTAGACTTTACATTTAATTTTCAAAGCAAACTTATGCAAATAAGTTTGTTTAGAAAATTCATAAGTAATTGGCCCTGTACAAAGACAGATTATCTCGCACAAAGTTTCATCTCCTCTTCAGAGGATGCAAATAATGGGTAGGGGCAGATTTTTAAAGGGATTCGCGCGTAACCCCCCCCCCCCCCCCGAAAACCTGCCCCAAGCTCCCCCTGTGCGCTCCGAGCCTATGGTGAATAGGCTCGGCGGTGCGCGCAAGCCCCAGGATGTGCGTAAGTCCCGGGGCTTTCCTGGGGGGCGTGTTGGGGCGTGTTGCGGTGGCACGTCATCCGGGGGCGGGGCTGTGGGCATGGTTCAGGCCCGGGGGCGTTTTGGGGGCATGGCCGAGGCCTCCGAAACTGTTCCCGGGCTGAGGAATCGCGCAGCCGGCGCGCGAGAGTTACGCCTGCCTTGGACAGGCGTAACTTTTCAAACAAAGGTGGGGGGGTTTAGATAGGGCTGGGGGGTGGGTTAGGTAGGGGAAGGGAGGGGAAGGTGCCGGGGGGGTGGGAGGGAACGGAGACAGGCTGCGCGGCTCGGCGCGCGCAGGCTGCCGATTTTGCACAGCCTTGCGCGCGCCAACCCTGGATTTTAAAGGATATGCACGGCTACGCGCATATCTATTAAAATCCGGCATACTCTTGTTTGCGCCTGGCGGGCGTACTTTTTTAAAATCTACCCCAATTTGTGCAGATAAACCTACCCACAGGTGGCCTAACTTTCAAACCTATCCACGGTACAGCATTTACGTGCCTAAGTGGATGCACGGAGACTTAAACAAGTATTTTACACACTGTGCAGCAAATGCTTTCTCTACCTATTTTATAAACATACACATTTTTTTATGCACTTAGAATATAACATGTACACATAATAACCCTGATTTATATGTAGAAGCAGATAAGTTATAAACGAGGTGCACATGACATTTTGAAAATACCTATTTGCTTGCATACTTAAAATCACCAGTTTGTCCACCCAATCCATTTCCAGTTCTACCACTTAATCCTGAACCTTTACCAGTTCACCCAGACCTCCCACCCAAAAACTGCAGCCAACAGACGAGGCCAATGTCACTTATGCCAGTAAATAAGCAGGTGTAAAAGTGTACGAATAAGTTTGGTAATGTATACTCATCTATCTTTTAGAAAATAGTACCTACTACACATACTTCTGAACCATTCCCTGGAACGCCCCTAGCCCGCCCCTTTTTCTGTTGGTAAAATGTATGTGCGAAACGGAAAATATGCACATACGCTTGACATTTATAAAATAGCATATCCAAGCGAACATGTTACTTACGCACAGATATACTATTTTTATGCACAAATTATGCACAGGATTTTTATTTTTTTAATTTTATTTACTGGTTTTATATACCGTCGTTCAGTATTCTATCACAACGGTTTACATAATCATAAAATGCTAGGACAATTAATTACATACAATAATAGCATAAATAACAGGTAAAATAGTAAAGAAATAATAATAAAGATGATAAAAAGCTATTGGTGGCCAACGGTTAAGACAAGATGTTCGTGTCTTCGTCGACTCCTGCCCCACTTGTGCATTGCAAAAACCGCTTGGCGGGAAACCTAGAGGGTTGTTACACCCCTTGCCTATCCCGGTGGAGCCCTGGACGCACATCTCCACAGATTTTGTGGTGGATCTCCCAGCATCAGACGGGAACACGGTCATCTGGGTTGTTGTGGATCGGTTCTCCAAAATGGCACGTTTTGTTCCCCTGTCGAAATTTCCTTCAGCGCCCGACTTGGCTAATTTATTTGTTCAACATGTGTTCCGACTTCATGGTCAGCCAGCACCAGTCTACCTTCCTGGGGACCGTGTTTGGCTGAGTACAAAGAATCTACAACTTCGGATTCCTTCCCGCAGACTCGCCCCCAGATTCTGTGGACCACCCTGCGGAGTTGGGTCCGACACGTTTTATTATTTTATTTTTGGCTAATGCTAATTGCTATAAAAAGCGACTGAAGGGAGACCCCTGTGGCAGAGAATATCATGGCATGCTGGGCATGCTCAGTAGGCACTCTGGGTGCCAGTCAAAGGTTTATGGAAACTTTGACAGAAGTTTTTCCGTATACGGCTCCATTATCGATGTCACCCATATGTGAGGACTACATCCTGCTTGTCCTGGGATAATACTGGAGAGCTAAGCTTGCTGCACGGGTATATATAGGGTGACGTCAGCTTTGAAATCTGACTCCGTCTCCCATCTGATATCAGGAGAGCACAATACCATTGGTCTTGAGTCCATCTGGCTACACGCTAGGAAATTAAAATTAGTAAGGATTTAAAAAGATTCCCCACTCTCCATACCTGGAAACATTTGATATCCAGATGCCCCGAGATTGTAAGGGATTAGAAGGCAGAGAGAAAGGGGGGAGGTTGTTGCACACACATGTACTCTCTTTCTCTCATCCACAACACATACACATGCTTTCTCCCACCCACCCATATTCATATGCTTTTCTCCCACCCACCCATATTCATATGTGCTCCTCACCCCCCAGGCAGGCTTCCATTCATTCTCACACACAGACCCCCAGCATACACACATCCATTCTCTCTCTCACATACACACTCACACAGAGACCCCCAGGCAGGCACCCATTCATTCTCACACACACAAAGACCCCCCAGGTAGGCACCCATTTCATTCTCTCACACATAGACCTCCAGGCAGGCACCCATTCATTCTCTCTCTCACACACACACACAGATACCTTGGCCTGCTTCCATTCATTCTCACACCCACATGGAGACCCCCCAGGCAGGCTCCCATTTACTCACACACATACACAGAGTCCTCCAGGCAGGCATCATCCAGTCTCACACACACACATACACAGACCCCAGGTAGGCACCCTTTCATTCTCACCCACACATTCACTCGAGACGCTCCCTCCCTTTTTTTTGCCTGTAGCCTCGGAGCCTCTTACTCCTCTGCTACCTTTGTCACTGCCACTGTATGCTTGTTGGGGAGGAGCTGATCCATCCTTACAGAAGCCCGCTCTGTTGTTCCTCCTCTCTGTAGGCCCTGTGTACTAAAAATTTGTGGGTGTAGCACTTTCTCCATACTCATCTCATGCATTGAAAGATCAGCATAGAGAAAGTACTACCCTCATGAGTTTTTAATACTGCAAAGCCTGCACAGATGACAAGATGGGCTGAATTCCGGCTTCATTTCTTCAGCCACTGGTGGGATGGGGTCCACTGGCAGCCGCATGGGCCTCTCTGTTTTTGGCCTCCAGTGGGATAGGGTCCACCAGTAGCACACACAGCTGATTCTGGCGGGGCTGCAAATCTCCTCCTCTTCCTGCCCTGCCGGCCACCCTGCCTGGATGTCACTGCCAGCTGCTGACACTCAGATTGATATCATAAACAAAGGTCCGCGAAATCAGGCATTGTTGATGACATCGGCGCTGATGGGCCAGAGATAATGGGAAAAACTGAAGAGGAGGAGGGCCGGAAAAAGTCTGTTGTATAGTTGGGTTTGGCCCATGGGCTGAAGTTTGCCCACCATTGGTTTGAGTCTAAGAATGAATGAAGTCTGAGAAGAAGTCGTAAAAAAAGCATGAGCTTTGTACTACATGAGAAACACGCTGACTTTATTAAGGAGTTTATTTGTATACCCAGAATGGTGATGACTTCTTTGATATGAATAGGGTTTCTTGCAATAATGGGGGAGGGGGCGAAGTATATAAGGAGGGTGTTTTCTGAAAATCCACCTGGCTTCAGATTTTGTTGGGTTGATCTTTAATTTGAAGGAAGTTAACCAGTTGTCCTGTCTATTGGTATTGGTATATTGGTATGCTATTCTTTTGCTGTTATGACTTTGGTTCATCAAATGGGAGACAAAGTTTATTAATTTTCTTTCCCTTGTTAACATGTCTGATATGATATTTTTGCAACTTCAGTGCTACTTTTTATCGCTATACATAGTTCCTTCTCTCTTTTACATCCCCTACTACTGCTAAGGCTTCCATAACGTAGTTATTCATTTTCTTAAAGTCAATCTTTCTGAAATCTACAATCCTTATGATAGTACAGTTTAGTTCTAGTCCAGTTTTTACAACTGATCCAATAGTATGGTGGTCACTGAACCCCAGTTAATATAACCTCAGTGATATTGTTCATTTTTGATTCTGTAAATAGTATGCTCCAGTCTACATTTGGCTTGTAAAAATTTCCCATCAGCAACACTGTATCATATGGGCCGAATTTTAAGACCTACGCCCGATTTTATAACATGCGCGTGCAGCCGCGCGCGTGTTATAAAAATCTGGGGTCGGTGCACGCAAGGGGGTGCACAATTGTGCACCTTACGTGCGCCGAGCCTTAGGGGAGTCCCGATGGCTTTCCCCGTTCCCTCCGAGGCCGCTCTGAAATCGGAGCGGCCTTGGAGGGAACTTTCCTTCCACCTCCCCCCACCTTCCCCTACCTAACCTGCTCCCCAGCCCTATCTAAAACTCCCCCTTACCTTTGTTAAATAGGTTGCGCCTGCCTCTGGGCAGGCATAGGTTGCGCGCACCGGCCAAGTGCCGGTGCGCGATCCCCTGGCATGGCCGCTGTGCCGGAGGCCTCAGTCCCGCCCACTCCCCGCCCTTTTTTTCAAGCCCTGGGGCATTCGCACGTCGCCGGGCCTATGCAAAATAGGATCGGCGCACGCAGGAGCGGTTTTTCGGGGTTACGTGCATAACCCTTTGAAAATCCGCCCCTATATGACTACATCTATATCTAGCTCTTCATCAGGTGCCAGAAGTCTGCAAGTAACTCTAGCGTAGATGGAAATGCTACCTCCCCTTTCCAAGATAATATGCGGAAAGGAGGAGATACTGTGGGTTATCTGAATTTCAGTTACTTTAATAAGATTTGACATAAAGAGCTACTCCATTTTTCCTGCCTTGCTTAGTTATTTGATTTATTGTTCACCCATCCTATAAGATCAGGGCAAAGAACAAAACAAACATTAAAATACAACAGTCAGTATTGTAACACAAAAAGACAGAACCAACATCACAAACAGTCCATATAAATAATATTGACTAAAACAGAAAACAGTAAATTACTGTAACTTTATCAGAATCAAGCAAGGTAGGCTATTAAAATAACAACCAAATAATATTTAAGTTAAAAAAAAATGACCTTTCACCGTCCCCTAAAAGTCAAATAGTTCCCTAAAAATCTCAGCTTCCTGAAGAAACTATGCTAAATATTAGTGCCCACAATTGAAAAGGCCTTTTTTCTAGTGTCAGTTAATCTGATATCATTAATCAAAGGAACATACAGAAGGGCATCTTGTGAAGAACACATTTCTGGCTGGAGTGTAAATCTGAAAGCTATCTTTAAGCTATAAGGAGCGGTTAAGTGATAAGGTCTTAAAAACCAATAAACAAATCTTAAACTGAACTCTGAAAATCACAGGGAACCAATATATCCAGTTGTTCCAGAGGTGGAGTGATAAGATTAAGATTTTAGCCCCAGGAGAATACAGACAGCAGGAGTTGATTTGTACAAATCAATTCCTTTTCATCACTTATAAGGGTCTAAAATTCTTTAATGATGTCAATTTTATAATGGATATCTCTGAATGTGACTGTAACACCCTGCCCCCAACCTCAACCCACCTCCAGAAAACTCACCCTGAATCAAAGTGCCCCCTTACAGAGTATCAGACTGAGCCTTATAAAGAGTCTCTCTCTCCCCCGCCCGAATAGTCACTGGACTCCTGCTTCTAAAAAGGAGCTGTAGCAAAGTGGCATGCGTGGGCCGGGACAGCACCATTGTACACTGTTCTGATGACTCGTGTGCCAGCAGCTGGCTGGCGCACACAACTTACTTAGCTCGGGCCCTGAAGTAAGTTGAAAAAAACCAACAAAAAAAAACGATAGCTAGGTAGGGTTTAGGGGGTGGGGAGGAGAGGAGAGGGGAGGAGAGGAGAGGGGAAGAGGGAGGGAGTTTAGGTAGGGGAGTAGGGAAGTTCCCTCCCAGTGGAGCGCACTGGGAGGCAACTGGGGAAAGCCTGATTGTGTTGCTGCGCGGAAATTGCAAAAGGTGACCCCCCCTCCCCCCTTGCGCGCACCGCCTGCACGGATTGTAAAATCCTGTGCGCATGGCCCCCCGATTTTATAACATGCGTGTGCATGCTATAAAATTGGTGCGTCCATGTGTGCGCACTGGGAACCGCATGCACATGGGCACGTGTATGTTTTAAAGTTTACCCCTAAGGTTCTATCTTAGTCATGGGACTCATTGATTCACATCTCTGTGATAGCAATATCTATGTTTTCCCTCAATCAATAGTGCTAGAAAGTCTAGAATTTTATTAACTAGTCCTCAAACATCTGTGCTCTTAGCCTTCCAGATATTTTCCATTCTCCCATCTTCCTTCTGTGTCTTATTTGCCCCCATGTCTTCCCTGCTGTTTATAAGTACCCTTGTATGACATTTCTGCATTTCCCTACTACCATTAGCTGTTTGTAGGGTTCGGCAGCCCCATTCAGTTGGCTTCAATCCACCATCTGTCTCATCTAGTTTAAACTCTTGTCAATATATGTTCTGAACTGTTCACGGGGATGGTAACTTTTAAACAGCCGTGAAGGTGCGCATGTACACGCGTATACCAGCTCAAGCCAATGGACGCAGCCATTTTATAACATATGCGCGTATATGAACACACAATTTTATACAGACATGCACACGTGCGCACAAATTCCGCCTCTACTGCGTAAATGATAGAATTTTAGTAGACAAAGCACTGACACAATTACTAGTTTCCCTAGTTTACCCAGGTAAAGGATAGGACTTCCTAACCCCCCTAGTTAACTAGCCTATCTTTTACTCTACTAGCCCCAATGCTTAAAATCCCTCTAACTTCTTTATTTTTTTTTGCTTCAGGACTTACACGCCAACCACAGCAGAAGTGTGATGGTAAATGGAACTCTCTCTGAAGAGAGAGCGGTTTTAAGCGGTGTACCACAGGGATCGGTGTTGGGACTGGTCCTGTTCAATATCTTTGTGAGCGACATTGCGGACGGGATAGAAGGTAAGATTTGTCTTTTTGCGGATGACACTAAGATCTGCAACAGAGTGGACACGCCGGAAGGAGTGGAGAGAATGAGATGGGATTTAAGGAAGTTGGAAGAGTGGTCGAAGATATGGCAGCTGAGATTCAATGCCAAAAAGTGCAGAGTCATGCATATGGGGAGTGGAAATCCGAATGAACTGTATTCGATGGGGGGAGAAAGGCTGATATGCACGGAGCAGGAGAGAGACCTTGGGGTGATGGTGTCTAATGATCTGAAGTCGGTGAAACAATGTGACAAGGTGATAGCTAAAGCCAGAAGAATGCTGGGCTGCATAAAGAGAGGAATATCGAGTAAGAAAAGGGAAGTGATTATCCCATTGTACAAGTCCTTGGTGAGACCTCACCTGGAGTATTGTGTTCAGTTCTGGAGACCGTATCTCCAAATAGACAGAGACAAGATGGAGGCGGTCCAGAGAAGGGCGACCAAAAAGGTGGAAGGTCTTCATCAAATGACTTATGAGGAGAGATTGAAGAATCTAAATATGTACACCCTGGAGGAAAGGAGGAGCAGAGGTGATATGATACAGACTTTCAGATACTTGAAAGGTTTTAATGATCCAAAGACAACGACAAACCTTTTCAGTAGGAAAAAAATCAGCAGAACCAGGGGTCACGACTTGAAGCTCCAGGGAGGAAGATTCAGAACCAATGTCAGGAAGTATTTCTTCACGGAAAGGGTGGTAGATGCCTGGAATGCCTTTCCGGAGGAAATGGTGAAGACCAGAACTGTGAAGGACTTCAAAGGGGCGTGGGATAAACACTGTGGATCCATAAAGTCAAGAGGCCGTCAATGAAGAGTGGGAGGCTCGCCAGAATGACGGCTACTGCCTGGAGATAATACCCTTATTCAATAAACATACACATGGTTACTGTGACTCCAACATCACTCTAAGCTTCAACAGCAAGAGGAAATGTGGAAAAAAGGATTTGCACTCACAAAGTGGGGAGTAGCTGGCTTGTTACGGCGGTTACTACCCCAAACCAAATAAGCCTGATACTTCACTTTCAATGCATATCCAGCATAGCTCTCTGCTTCAACGGCAGGGGAGAAGAAAAACTAATACTTCACGCATATCCAGCATAGCTCTCTGCTTCAACGGCAGGGGAGAAGAAAAACTGATACTTCACACATATCCAGCATAGCTCTCTGCTTCAACGGCAGGAGAGAAGAAAAACTGATACTTCACACATATCCAGCATAACTCTCTGCTTCAACGGCAGGGGAGAAGAAAAACAACCAATAAGGGCTGAATAACATAGTCTGGGTAAAACAAATAAGCATGGGTGTAGCTTGCTTATTGTGGCGGTTACTACCCCTAACTAATCAAGCTTGATATTTCACTTGGATGCAGCTCCATCACTGCTCTCTACATTAATGGTGGGGGTGGAAGGGAAATAGAACCAAAGAGCTAAGAGAAACAGATAAGTGTGAAAAAAAACATGTGTGAAGCTTGCTGGGCAGACTGGATGGGCCGTTTGGTCTTCTTCTGCCGTCATTTCTATGTTTCTATAAGTAAAGTTACATGATAGAGACCCAAGCATATGCTTTTGTGCGTAAATACTTACATGCAGATTTCATTTGGAAATCTAGAAACACCCATGCTCCGACCAGGCCATACCCACACCCCACCCATTTGCAAAAACTAATTTGTGCTTGAACCAGGAGATAGAGCAGTTGCTTACCTGTAACAGGTGTTCTCCTGGAACAGCAGGATGTTTGTCCTCACATGTGGGCAACATCATCCGATGGAGCCCGGCATGGAAAACTATTGTCAAAGTTTCTAGAAGCTTTGATCAGCTCACTGAGCATGCCCAGCATATTGCTATCCGCGCCTCCACGCAAGGTGTCCCCCCTTCAGTCTCACTCTCACTGGTTCCCTCACCAGGGGATTTACGCGCATACGGGCAGATTTTAAAAGCCCTGCTCGTGTAAATCCGGGCGGATTTACGTGAGCAGCGCCGGCGCGCCTATTTTGCATAGGCCGCCGGCGCGCGTAGGTCCCAGGGCTTTTTGAAGGGGGCGTGTCGGGGTGGGGCCAAATGATGCGGCGTTTCGGGGGCGTGGCGCCGGCCCTGGTCCCGCCCCACGGCTATGCGCGTACCTTATAAAATCCAGCGTACTTTTGTTTGCGTCTGCTGCGCCAACAAAAGTACGTGATCACGCTTTTTTTAAAAATCTACCCCATAGGCTTTTAAAAATCTACCCCAATTTGTGCACAAACCATTTTTTCTGTACATAAATCTTGCAAACAGGCCCCAGCCCCCACCACCAACTCCAGGTTAAACCACATAGACTAATACTGGCCCTGGGAACTTTATTCCTCTTCTGACTTCAAATTAAATTTTGAGCATTAACAAAACATGAATTAAGCTCACACACACACACACACACACACACACACACACACACACCTCTCTTTATGGGTGTGTGTGTGTGTGTGTGGGGGGGGGGGGGGGGGGTAATAGCTATTAGTTAATGCCTTCATTAGCATTGGATTTCCATGCAAGGGCACTAACCGATAAATGCACAGTTTTAAGCTTGCACTGCTTGTGTGCAGAATTCCTTGATGCAACAGGAGTAAAGTATGACACAAAGAATTTGCACACAACTTCAGGTTGGTGCAGATTTAGTTTCCAGGATTTACACAATAAATATATAAAATACTCCTGTAAGTAACCTGCTTAAACTTGTATATAGTCCTGTAAATAGCTCATTACAGTTTTAATGCTTTAATTTCTATGCCCCCTGCTCTTTGTATAATCCTCCTTGTTTTCCCCTCCCTGTTGATTGTAATTTCTGCCTTTAGTTACAATGTGAACCGGTATGATGTATGCATACTAATACCGGTATATAAAAGTTTCAAATAAATAAATAAATAAAATATATTCGCATGCACTGCCTCCATTGTAGGCAAATCTATCTCATGTATATTCATTGTGGATATCCTGAAAACCAGACCTATTTGTGGCATTCCAGGATCAGAGTTGCCTACCACTGATATAGCAAATGTTGCTTACCTGTAACAGGTGTTCTCACAGGACAGCAGGATATTAGTCCTCACATATGGGTGACATCACAGGATGGAGCCCAATCACGGAACACTTCTGTCAAAGTTTCCAAAACTTTGACTGGCCCCTATTGGGCATGCCCAGCATGGCACTAACCCTGCAGCCGGCACTGCAGCCAGCAGTGCTGAAAAATAAAATAAGAAAACGTTATGAACCCAACACCGCGGGGCATTGGGCGGGTTTCGTGAGGACTACCATCCTGCTGTCCTGTGAGAACACCTGTTACAGGTAAGCAACATTTGCTTTCCCACAGGACAAGCAGGATGGTAGTCCTCACATATGGGTGAGTACCGAGCTGAGGATGTCAGAGAAATGCACCAAATGTACCCAAGATGTGCAATAGGCACAAATATTGGGGAGGTGTTTGGTAGAGGGCATCCTGAACCTAACGGGTAGGCGGAAGGGTGTTGGTACGTCACGTTGTAAACAGGTTACGAAGGACAGATTGGCCGAAGATGGAATCCTGTCTTCCGGCTTTGTCCAAGCAATAGTGGGCTGTAAAGGTATGGAGAGAACTCCAGGTGGCAGCCCTGCAAATGTCAGGAAGCGGCACCGATCGTAGGTGTGCTACTGAAGTCGCCATGGCCCTCACAGAGTGTGCTTTAACATGGTCTTGAAATGGAATACCCGCTTGCTGATAGATAAAGGATATGCAGTCCGCCAACCAGGAGGAGAGAGTCTGCTTACCCACAGGCTTCCCTAACTTGTTAGGATGGAAAGAGACAAACAATTGAGTGCTTTCCCTGTGGGCAGCTGTACGGTCTAGGTAGAATGCTAGAGCCCGTTTACAGTCAAGGGTATGCAGAGCCTGTTCTCCTGGAATGGAATGGGGCCTGGGAAAAAAGGTAAGTATTTATTTATTTATTTAGTATTTTTATATACCGACATTCGATCTCAATCAAGATATCACACCGGTTTACATTCAGGTACTGTAGGTATTTCCCTATCCCCAAAGGGCTTACAATCTAAGTTTTGTACCTGGTAGTATTATGGTATTATGGACCTTGGCACCTCCAGTTTTAATCATCTTTAGCTTTAACCCTCATTGAAACTGTACTGTATACAATAATCTGTATTGCACTATTGTACCATGTAGCAATCTCTTCCTACATGTCTTCTTTCTTATCTGTTCTTTCTTCCAGCGTTAAGCTTCCAAGTTTTTTACTCCTTGTTAATTGTAACTTTGCCTTATTCACCTCTATTGTTATTATCCTCAGTTATTTGTCTTAGTTATCCCCTTGTTCTTTGTAAACCGATCCGATATGGTTTTACTATGAAGGTCGGTATAAAAAAGTGTTAAATAAATAAATAAATGGTAGTATTATGGATTGATTTAGATGAAAATCCGAAACTACCTTAGGTAAAAATTTAGGGTGAGGGCGGAGTACTGCCCAGTCCTGCAGAAGTTTAGTGTAAGGCAGATAGGTAACTAGGGCCTGTAATTCACTAACTCTGCGAGCTGAAGTGATTGCCAGAAGGAAAATCACTTTCCATGTGAGATAGCGAAGATCACAGGAGTGAAGAGGCTCGAATGGTGGTTTCATGAGCCGACCCAAAACTAGGTTGAGGTCCCAAGAAGGGGCCGGAGGACGCAGTGGAGGCTTGAGGTGAAGCAAGCCTTTCAGAAAACGTGTTACAAGGGGTTGTACTGATATAGGAACATCCCTGACACCTTTATGGAAGGCGGCTACCGCACTGATATGCATTCTGATGGAAGAAGTTTTTAGACCTGACTCTGATAAGTGCCAGAGATAGTCCTGAAATTTCGGAATTGGACAGGTAAAGGGGTCAAGGGACTGAGAAGAGCACCATGACGTAAAACTGTTCCATTTGTAAGAGTAAGATTTTCTCGTGGAAGGCTTCCGTGAAGCAATCAAGACAGGGAAACTGGTTCAGAAAGGTTAAGTGGTTGAAGGATTAACCTTTCAACATCCATGCCGTCAGGGATAAGGCGTGAAGGTTGGGGTGGCAGAGGCACCCGTCGTTTTGAGTGATCAGAAGCGGGTCCTTTCCCAAGGGAATGTGCCTGCGAATGGAGAGATCCTGAAGTATTGGAAACCACACTTGGCGTGGCCAGTGAGGTGCTATCAGGATCATGGTTCCCTTGTCCTGACGTAACTTCATGAGAGTCTTCGAGAGAAGAGGAAGTGGAGGGAATGCATAGAGTAGACCGGTTGCCCACAAGAGGGAAAATGCGTCTCTGGGCTGAGAGTGTTTGCTGCGAATGAGAGACGCAAAGAGGTCTATTATGTTCTTATGTTCTTATCCCCATTGTTGGAAGATGGAGTTCGCTAATGAGGAGATGAGAGACCACTCGTGCGGTTGAAAGATGCGACTCAGCTTGTTTGCCAACACATTGTCCACTCCCGGCAAGTAGGTGGCCCTGAGGTACATCGAATGGGGGAGAGTTTCCACCCATATCTGTGCAGCTTCCTGACAAAGAAGGAAGGAGCCCGTGCCTCCCTGTTTGTTGATGTACCACATGGCCACCTGGTTGTCCGTCTGGATCAGGATAACTTGATTTGAGAGGCAATCCTGAAATGCCCTGAGAGCATATCTGATTGCTCGAAGCTCCAGGAAATTTATTTGGGGTTTGGCTTCCTCTGGAGACCAAGATCCTTGTGTCTGCAGATTGGCCACATGGGCTCCCCATCTGAGGTTGGAAGCATCGGTGGTGAGAATTAATTGAGGGTCTGGAGCCTGAAAGGGCAAGCCATGGAGGAGATTGATCTGATTTTTCCACCAGGCTAGAGACTGACAGAGTGAGTCTGTTACGTAGATAATAGTCAACAGGGGCTGAATGCTTTGAGTCCATTGAGACCTTAGAGTCCACTGCATGACTCTCATGGCCAAACGGGCCATTGGTGTGACCTGAACTGAGGATGCCATGTGTCCCAGGAGGATGAGAAAGTGGCGTGCAGTCGCAGAGTGCTGAGACTGCAGCTGGCGTGCAAGAGACACGAGAGTGAGAGCTCGCTGTTAAGGCAGAAAAGCCTTTGCCTGCAAGGTGTCCAAGTCTGCCCCAATGAACAAGGTTTGAGATGGGACTAAGTAGGATTTGTCGTAGTTGATGAGAAATCCTAATGAAATTAGAGTGTGTAAGGTTAGATTGAGGGACGACAGAGCAGCTTGCTGAGTGGGAGCCCTGATTAACCAGTCGTCTAGATAGGGGTAGATGTGAACACCTTGGATCCTGAGGAAGGCTGCAACTACTATGAGGCATTTTGTGAAGACTCGTGGCGCAGACGCCAGGCCAATTGGAAGCACTTGGTATTGATAATGCTTGGGACCTACTAGAAACTTCAGGTATTTGCGATGAGATGGAGTTATCGCAATATGAGTGTATGCATCCTGGAGGTCCAGAGAGCAGAACCAGTCTCCTCTTTGTAGAAGAGGAAGAAGCGAGCCTAAGGTTACCATCTTGAATTATCACTCTGGCGGTACTTGTTGAGGGCCCATAGGTCCAGAATAGGACGAACGCCTCCCGATTTTTTGGGGATTAGAAAGTCCCGGGAATATAATCCTAGGCCATGCTGAGAGTAGGGTACGGGTTCTATTGCCTTGGACTGGAGAAGGAGGGAGACATCTTGATCCAGAAGGATGGAGTGATCGGATGCTCTCCACGTCGGTAGAGGTGGGGAGTCCAGTGGCACGGAGAGAAAGTTCAGATGGTAACCCTGAGCAATTATCACCAGTACCCATTGGTCTGAGGTGATTGAGTGCCATATGTTGTGGAAGTAGCACAATCGACCTCCCACTGGTATGTGAGGCAATGGAAGCTGGCTGCTGCTCTCTAGGTAGAAGTGAAATACCTGAAGTGGGACCTGGTTGAGGAGCTGCTTGCGGTTTTTCTTTCCGTGTCTGATGAGACTGGGCTTTTTGAAAAGGTCTCGTGGAACGGGATCTGGTTGGTGGCGGGTAGGACTTCTTCGGGCGGAAGAATGACTTCTTAGAGTCTTACTCTTAGAGAAGAGTAGTCAGAAGGCATCAGAGAGAGCTGTCTTAGGGTCTCATGATGGTCCTTAGGTTCCGCCACCGTCCGTTGAATTTGTTCGCCAAACAGATTATCTCCTACACAGGGCAGGTCAGATAACCTGGTCAGAAGACTTGAGCCAGGCCCACCTTCTTGCCGAAATAGCAGCTGCAGATACCCTGTTAGCAGTGTCAAAGATATCATAAGATGATCTGATCTCATGCTTGCCTGCCTCAAAACCCTTGTTTACTAGGGTTTGGAGCTGATCTTGAAATTGCTGAGGCAGGGAGTCTGTCAAGTCTTGTATCTGCTTAAAAATTACCCTATTTTATTGGGTCATATAGAGTTGATAAGCGGCAATTCGGGAAATGAGCATTGATCCTTGGAAGACTCGGCGACCAATGACATCTAGAAACTTCTGTTCCTTACCAGGGGGAAAAGAAGTGTGAGGCTTTGACCTCTTTGCTCTCTTCTGTGCAGATTCTACCACTACAGATTGGTGATCCAATTGAGGCTTCTGAAAGCCCGGAGCTGACTGCACCAAATAGGTAGTGTCAGCTTTTCTGTGGACTGGAGCAATGGAGCCATGATGTTCCCAGTTCTTCTTGAGGAGGTCTAGAAGAACCTGGTGGATAGGGATGGAGGTTATTTCCTTGGGAGCATCCAGGAATTGGAGCAACTCCATCATCTAATGTCTATCATCCTGTTCAGTCTGTAATAGGAAGGGAACCAATTCAGACATTTCCTTCACAAAATTTATAAATGAAAGGTCCTCTGGAGGAGAATGCTTTATACTTTCAGTGGGTGAAGGTGGTGAAGGCAAATCATCGGTGTCTGGGGAGGAATCATCAGTCCAGGTGTCATAGGGATCAGCACCTGCCCCTCTAGGAAGTAGAGGAGGACGGGGTGATGGGATACCTGAAGGTGCTGGTCTAGGCTCCGAAGGAATCAAAGGAATAATTGGAGGCATCGATGAAGGCATCGAAGGCACTGGCGCAGGCATCGATGGATGGCTTGGTGGTGCCGACGGGCGTATCGGCACCAATGGTTGGATCGGTGGTAAGGGATGTATCGGCATCGATGGCTAAGGGAGCGGCAGAACTCCCGATGGAGGGATGCGGAACGGTGTTTCTCCTCCCGATGACAGAGTAAGCCGGGGAGGGCATCGGAGCCATCAGTGACCCGGGGTCCATCGGTGGAAAAGCGGCAATGAGCGCTTCCATCCTGGAGAGCAGTGGTGCCAATGCTGCCAGAACGGTTGGTGGTCGGTTCCACAATTGGTAACGGTGTCGGTGCCAGAGGAACCTGGAGTCGTTGCATCGCCTTGTCGATAGCCTCCTGAACCATCCAGTCCAGTTCTTCTCGGAGACCTGGAGCAAGCAGCCCCGGCTCCGGAAGAGAAGAAGGAGGCAGAGGCATAGCCGGAGGGACCACCGTTAAAGGCGGAGTCGTGGCTCCCGATACCCTGTCGGGTGAGGGTTGCCTCGGTGACCTGGTAGTCGAGGAAGGTCGGTGCCTTTTCTGGACGGTGTTTCTTCGACGGCGGCTTGGACGATGGCGAGGTCGATGATTTTGCTCCCTCGATGGTCCGAGACTTTCGATGTCGATGGCGATGTTTGTCTCTATGATCCCCTCGGTCCTGAGGGGGAGTAGAGAGTGTCGAAGGCCGAGATGTCGTCGATGCCGGACGGTCACCAGCTGATGGTCGATGCTGGCGCGAAGTTGGCGGAGCCGGTTCTGACGACGCCGATGCAATGGATGGAGTCGGGGTTTGAGCACGGAAGAGAAGTTCCATCTTCTCCATTCTGGCCTTGCAACCTTTTGGTGTCATTAGGACACATTTGGTGCAGGTCAAGACATCGTGCTCTCGTCCAAGACACATTACACAGACTTTATGGGGGTCTGTGATGGACATGGTGCAATTACAGTCCGGGCACCGACGGAACCCCGACGCCATGGCAAAAAATTGGGCCGCGGTATGGTCGACGGCCAGTAGGCCCGCAAGGGCCAAACTCGACGGTAATCGATGGAAAAACGGGTAAAAGCTTACCAGAGTACCGCGGCTTGGAAAAGTTAAAGGAGGAACCCCTGTGGGGCAAATTAATTTTTAGTAATTCCGTGAGGAAAATTCCTGTCAGGAATCTCTGCAGAGCTCCTTAACCGCGAGGCTACTGCTGCATGGAAAAAAGAAGACTAAAGGGGGACCCCTGCTGGCTGCAGGGTTAGTGCCATGCTGGGCATGCCCAGTAGGGGCCAGCCAAAGTTCTGGAAACTTTGACAAAAGTGTTCCATGATTGGTCTCCATCCTGTGATGTCACCCATATGTGAGGACTACCATCCTGCTTGTCCTGTGAGAAACAGCTATCTACCCTTTTGAGATTAAAACATTATTACCTACATAGCTTTCAAAGTAGCACACCCAGAATATTACTTACCTACTCAGCAGTTCTCTAATTGTACAACAGATCTGCTGATTTGTATATTAGATTATGGTAGGGTCTACTAGGTGTCAACATTTAGGCAAAAATACAGGAACGGAGTTTATTCAAATTTAATTTGCCCTACAGAAAGTTTGAAGAATTATAGAACAGGGTTATTCACCCACAGCTGACATTTCAACATGCCCAGCTTTTAGTGATACATCTAGAAATATTTAAAAAAATATATTTTAGGAACCAGGGACTACTGCCGTTTGTTACCATAAATAAGTTTATCACAATGTTAAATATTTTTCTTTAGCCATATTGTATGTACTATTTAAAGGGCTTTAAATAAATTATAAAAAACTGAGTTATAAAATCTCACAAAATATATGCTATACTTTCCAGCAATTGTTTTTATATACACATTTTAAATATTAACACAAAATTTATCAATAAAAACCCCCCCACAAAGCACTACACAACACACAGGGATTAGTTGCTATGTTTGAATTTATTTACTGTACCTTCTGTCCTGCAATGACAACACGATCCCCCAGCTGTAGGCCAACTGACATAAGCATGGCCTTGCCAGAGACATGATCATAGTTGGGAAGCATGGCCTTTGAAATATCGCATGCTAGAGGCAATGCTTCTAGCAGTATCTGCTTGAGTTCTTTAGCAACTGCTGCTGCATCTGCCATTTCCAATGGCATATCCACTGGATCAGGAACCACATCAGCTGGAATTCGCCCTTTATCATCCTAACAAAGATTAGTAGCAAAAGAATTAATTCAAAGATGAAAACTGAAGAGCTGATAAATATACAATAAAATATGTAGCATATACTACAATAAAATGCATTAAAATAAATTTCAAGAAATGTAAATAAAATGTATCTTAATTAACCAATAACCTAAAGAGAAAACAGAATATTAACAGGATGACAATTCATGTAATTGTGTATTCACATACTGTTTTATACAGTATATTTGATTTATTATGAATGTTTTATTGTACACCACCCTGAACCTTAGAAGGGCAGGTAAGAAATAATTTTAGATAAATAAATAAATGTAGCAAGGATACAAGTATTTCCCTGGGTAAAGATTTCCATATTTCTGAAGTTCACAGAATGTTTCATTTACATTTTGCTAATAACTTCCACAGAATTCATGAAGTTAAAGCATTTTAACATAGCTAAAAGTCATGCATGTTGAAAACTCTTGCATATACCTATTGTAGGAAAATATAACTCTTTAAATATATAAAATCCTCTGCTATATCTTTTTTCAGCTACGGTGACCAGAATTGCGCACAGTACTCAAGATGTGGTCATACCATGGAGCAATACAATAATATTCTCTGTTGTATTCTCCATTCCTTTCCTAATAATTCCTAGCATTCTATTTGCTTTCTTGGCTGCCACCGCACACTGAGCAGAGGATTTCAACATATTTTCAATGATGATACCCAGATCCTTTTCCCAAGTGGTGACTGCTTATTTGGAACCTTGCACTGTGTATTTATAGGTTAGTTTGTTCTTCCCTATGTGCATCACTTTGCATTTGTTCACATTAAATGTTATCTGCTATATGCATTACCAGTCTCCCAGTCTTGCAAGGTCCTCTTGCAATTTCTCACAATCCTCTTGTGAATTCACAACTTTGAATAATTTTGTGTCATCTGCAAACTTGATCATCTCACTTATTCCCATCTCCAAGTCATTTATAAAAATAATAAAAAGCAGTGGTCCCAGAACAGATCCTTGGGGTTCTCCACTATTAACCTTTTCTCCATTGAGAAAATTGACCATTTAGCCCTTCTCTCTATTTTCTGTCTTTTAACCATTTCCTAATCCCCAATAGGATATTGCCTCCTATCTCATGACTTTTTAATTTCCTCAGAAGTTTCTCAAATGCTTTCTGGAAATCCAGATACACTACATCAACTGGCTCATCTTTATCCACGTGTTTATTTTACACCTTCAAAAAAATGTAGCAGATTGGTAAGGCAAGACTTCCCTTGGCTAAATCCTTGCTGGCTTTGTCCCATTAAACTATGTCCATTTATATGTTCAGTAAGTTTGTTCTTATGATAGTTTACCATTTTGCCTGGCTCTGCCATCAGGCTCACTAGCCTGCAGTTTCCTAGATCACCACTGGAACCCTTTTTAAAAACTGACGATACATTGGCAACCTTTCAATCTTCAGGTACTGTAGATGATTCTAAAAGATAATTTACAAATTACTAATAGTATGTCTGGAATTTCATTTTTCAGTTCTTTCAACACTCTGGGAGGTATATCATCTGGTTCAGGTGATTTGCTACTCCAGTTTGTCAATTTGCTCTATTACATCTTCCAGGTTCAGAGATTTGTTTCCGTTCCTCTGATTCATCACCTTTAAATATCTCATAGGTATCTACTTTATATCTTCCTTAATTAACTAAAGCAAAGAATTAATTTAGTGTCTCTGCTATGGCCTTTGTCTTCTCTACATGCCCCTTTTACCCCTTATCAACTAACTAGTGGTCCAACTGACTTCCATACAGGCTATTTTGAATGTAATCAAAAAAGCTTTTATGATGAGTTTTTGCTTCCATGGCAAACTTCTTTTCAAATTCTCTTTGCCTTTCTTATCAATGCTTTGCATCTGTCTTGCCAGTGCTTATGAAGTTTCCAGTTTTCTTCATTCATTTATTTATTTATTTATTTGATGAGTTTTATATACCGTTATTCGGTTGAGCCATCATAACGGTTTACAAAAGTGTACAGTATCTTGTAACAGAGCATTAGAAAGAACAGTACTTAACAGATGGGTAGCAGTACAGAACCAATTGAACTATTAAACAATATCATAGAAATAGGTATCAAGTCCAGAAAGATTTAAAATAAGGATAGATGGGGAGGGAAGGCAGAAAAGGGAGGAAGGGGTGAAATTATGCGGTAAACAATTGGGAGTTTAGTTGGAGGTCTTCCAAGAGCTGTTGCACCCAGCACAAAACTGGCCAAGTCACATATTTCCCACAAATGGAGACCTGAACTGCTAAAGCCATGGAAGCAAAGGCATGTTTCAAGAAAGGCTCAGTCTTCCTATCTTGGGGATCCTCAAGGGCCATTCCCCTTTCAACGAGGATAGTTGTTTTGCAGGTCACAGCTGGAACAAAGGAACTGACCCCTGGCATACAAAACAGATGTTCTCTGGCATAAGCAGGCATCGGATAAACTTGTTTGTAGTCTGTTTTTCTGCCCGCCCTTTGGAGGATTTCCATTCAGATAGAACCACGGGCCCAAAGGAACCTCCACTGTTATGGAGAGGAAAAGCTTTTGACAGCTTGCAGACTCTCTGATGGATGGATTTCCCACAGGCTCTTCTTCAACTTTAGAATCTATCATCTGAAGGAACAAAATCATCTAGGAAATATGAAAGGCTCTCTCATCCTTAAAGAAAAGATGGATGACAGAAGGGGACTCTTCTTTGGACAATTCCCCTTCAAGGAACCTAAAGAGCTGTTTGCCTCTGCTCCAGAATTTGGAGGAGGCTTAAGAGATAATCCCTCCCAGTAAATTCAACACTTCCTTAGCCCACCCTAGTCGCTGAATCTCCCCAGCTCTTTAAGCCACTCCCCACTATGTCTCTGTTTGGCACAGGCCTCATACAAAAATCTAAAATTCAGATGAAAAACATCCCCTGAGAGAGTATGGATTAAAATCACAGGCCCAAAGGAACCTAGCTTAGCGCAAATGACAGGCAATGCAAGTGGGATTGACCTGCAAGAATCAAAATGGCAGCCATTCCTGTCACATGGGCTTCATGAGAATGAAAGGAAGACAAGTTTGCTCCCGCCTGCACCTTCAGAGACATCAGCTTAGCAAGCACAGGAGAACTAGAGTCTCCTCTCCCAATACATCTGCTTTTGGCACAATATTAGCCAGCAGCATTGCTCATGAGCTGGTGGCCCAGCTTGGTCATATTCATGTGGCCATGGGCCTGCTGGTACTCATTTCCAGCCCCAAAATCAAGATCAGAGCTAAAGCTACCCCAGAGAAAGGCCTCTATCCAATAGGGAGGAGTAACAGAAGAGAAATATGGCCCATAGTACAGAGAACAGACTAAGGCCCTATTCTTATTTGAGCGTCAACACTCCTAAACTGACTTCAACCCACAGCTGAGTTACTCTTTCCAGGCACCCACTGCTGTTCACTGTTTTTCTCTTGTATGCTCCTCTTTCTCTTTTTAATAACATTAATAAACAGCCAGAGCAGGTGCCAAAAATAGAAGAGAGAAAAGAGTAGGGTTGGGGGATCTCAAGAAACAAGTTCTCAAAGGCACTACTCCTGAGCCAACCCGCTACCCCCTAAGAGCTCAACCAGGCTCTGCAGGGAACCGAGCAGCTGTCTGTCAGGACTCACTTAGCGTGGGCCCAAGCAATGTTCAGTTAGATCAATAGTGAGAGCTGCTGCTCTAGAAGTGAAGCTAAAAGTACTCCACCAGGCGAAGCCATAAGCCAAAACCTGGGAGCCAGAAATCTTACTGGAGAAGTCCAAAACATGCTACCATCTACTGAAGATAGATAATACTGGCATTTGTTTACACTGTAACATCCTATGTGTTTTTTATTTTATTTTATATTTAACTTTTCAGCACTTCAAAGAGGATTACATTCAGGTATGATAGATATTTCCCTATTCCCAAGAGGCTGACAATAAGTTTGAACCTAAGGCAACGAAGGGTAAAGTGACTTGCCCGAGGTCATAAGGCGTAGCAGTGGGATTTTCACCAGTGATGATTCTCCATCTACTAATAGGGAGATATAAATCAACACATCTAGATGGGTCTAGCAGGATAATAAAGAAATTAGTTTTGCCTCCAGAAGTATACATTTTAACAAAAGAATCCCTTACTGTAAAATATGATTTAGAAAGTAATCAGACTACAATTAACATCTTTCCTAATATTTTTAAATACCACTTACCCTAAAAGCAGGATTGGCTCCATGTTCCAATAAACATTTTACAGTTGCTGTACACAAGTTAGAAGCAGCAATGTGCAGAGCTGTTCCAAAATCAAAGTCACTGCATGTGCAATCCACATCTGCAAGTTATAATCATGTGTTTATGCAATTTGCAAGAAAGCAGAGTTGCTTACCTGTTACAGGTGTTCTCACAGGATAGCAGGATGTTAGTCCTCACATATGGGTGACATCATTAATGGAGCCCAATCACGGAACACTTCTGTCAAACTTTCTAGAACTTTGACTGGCACCTACTGGGCATGCCCAGCATGGCACTAACCCTGCATCCAGCAGGGGTCTCCCTTCAGTCTTGTGTATAGCAAAAAGTACGTGCAAAAAATAAAATAAATCGCAAGCAAACCCAACTCCGCAGAGTGGCGGGCGGGGTTCATGAGGACCAACATCCTGCTGTCCTGTGAGAACACCTGTTACAGGTAAGCAACTCTGCTTTCTCACAGGACAAGCAGGATGGTAGTCCTCACATATGGGTGAGTAGCGAGCTGAGGATGCCCGACCAATGCACCAAATGCTCCCAAAGACGTGCAACAGGCACATCAGCAGGGGTGAATTTGGGTAGGAGGGCATCCTGAAAACCCTGAAGGGGTCGCTGGTAGGATGTTGGGTAGTTAAGCTGAGAATAAGTTGCGTAGAACAGACTGGCCAAAAAAGGAATCTTGCCGGCTAGAATTATCTAAACAATAATGGGCTGCGAAGGTATTGAGAGAGCTCCAGGTCGCAGCCTTACAAATATCAACAAGTGGCACCGACCGAAGGTGAGCCACAGAGGTTGCCACGGCCCTAATAGAGTGTGCTTTCACACGGTCTTGTAGCGGAATGCCTGCTTGCTGGTAGCAAAAGGAGATACAGTCCGCCAACCAGGAGGAAAGGGTCTGTTTTCCCACTGGATTTCCCAATTTGATGTTATCAAAAGAAACAAATAATTGAGTGGACTTTCTGTGGGCTGACGTGCGCTCCAGATAAAAGGCTAGGGCACGTTTGCAGTCCAGGGAATGTAGAGCCTTTTCTCCTGGATTTGAATGGGGCCTTGGGAAGAAAGTAGGTAACATGATGGATTCATTAAGATGAAATTCCGACACTACCTTTGGTAAAAACTTAGGGTGTGTACGGAGGACCACTGTCATGTAGAATTTTAGTGTAAGGCGGGTAGATGACTAATGCCTGTAACTCACTAACTCTATGAGCAGATGTTATAGCAAGAAGAAAGATTACTTTCCAGGTGAGATAGCGGAGCTCACAGGAGTGAAGATGCTCAAGCGGAGGTTTCATGAGCCGCCCTAATACCACGTTAAGGTCCCAAGTGGGAGCCAGAGGGCACAATGGAGGTTTCAAGTGGAGCAACCCTCTCATGAAGCGTGTGACTAAGAGCTGTGTAAAAATAGAGACATCTCCTATTCCGTTGTGGACGGCGGCTACCACACTGACATGCACTCTTATAGAGGAAGTTTTCAGACCTGATTCTGACATATGCCAGAGATAGTCCAGAAACTTCGCAGTGGAGCAAGTGAAGGGGTCTATGGACATAGACATGCACCAGACCGTAAACTTTTTCCACTTGGATCGATAAGAGCTTCTCGTGGAAGGCTCTCGTGAAGCTACCAGGACTCGGGATACTGACTCCAAAAGGTTAAGGGGTTGAAATATTAACCTTTCAACATCCAGGCAGTCAGCGACAAGGCCTGGAGATTGGGGTGGCGCAGGCACCCATTGTTGTGAGTTATCAGAAGCGGATCCTTCCCTAGAGGGATGTGCTGTCGGACTGATAGATCCTCGAGAATTGGGAACCAGACTTGGCGTGGCCAGTGAGGGGCTATCAGAATCATTAAAAGCCCTTGTCCCTTTGTAACTTCACAAGAGTCTTTGATATGAGTGGAAGTGGAGGGTACGCATAGAGGAGACCGCTGGACCATAAGAGGGCGAAAGCGTCCCTTGGCTATGAGTGGCGACTGTGAGTGAGCGAGCAGAAGTTCTCTACTTTGCGGTTATGAAAGGACGCAAAGAGGTCTATGGGTGGATACTAACGTTGGAAGATTATGTCCGCTACTGCAGGGTTAAGAGACCATTAGTGCGGATGGAAGGTCCGGCTCAACCTGTCTGCCAGAACATCGTCCACACCCACCAAGTAGGTCACTCTGAGTTACACTGAGTGGGAAAGAGCCCACGCCCATATCTGTGCAGCTTCCTGACACAGAAGGTAGGAACCCATTCCCCCTTGCTTGTTGATGTACCACATCGCTACCTGGTTGTCGGTTTGAATCAGGATGGTCTAGTTTGAGAGGCAATCCTGAAAGACTGAGGGCAAATCTGATCGCTCAAAGTTCCAAGAAATGTATCTGATGTTTGGCTTCCTCTGGAGACCAGGGACCCTGAGTCTACAGGTCATTGACATGAGCACCCCAACCTAGATTGGAGGCGCCTGTCGTTAGGACAATTTGAGGCTCTGGAACCTGAAAGGGAAGGCCTTGAAGAAGGTTGGAAAGCTGCATCCACCAGGCCAGCGACAGGCAGAGCTGCTTGGTAACGTGGACAATGCTGCACACTGGCTGGTAAGCCTGAGTCCACTGGGACTTTAGAGTCCACTGCATGACTCTCATGGCGAGGTGTGTCATTGGAATGACATGTACAGTGGATGTCATGTGACCCAGCAAAATGAGAAAATGATGAGTTGTCGAATAATGCTGACTCTGGAGGCATTGTGCGAGGGATGTGAGAGTACGAGCTCGATCCTGAGGGAGGAATGCTCTTGCCTGCATGGTATCCAGGTCGGCTCCTATGTAGGATAGGGTTTGAGATGGAACTATGCTGGACTTGAGGTAGTTGATCAGAAACCCAAAAGACAGTAACGTATGGATAGTTAGACGTAAGGAGGCTAATGCATCCGTCTGAGTCGGAGCCCTTATCAGCCAATTGTCGAGATAAGGGTAGACATGGACGTCCTGACATCTCAGGCCGCTACCACTACGAGGCACTTAGTGAAGACTCGAGGAGCGGATGCTAGGCCAAACGGCAATACCCGGTACTGAAAATGCCGGGGGCCGACCAGGAAACGAAGGAATTTGCAGTGGGACGGAGTGATCGAGATATGTGTATATTTAAATGTTTAATGTATTTGACAAAGGTAACGCATAAGTTCCTGCAAATTTTGTTTAAATGTAAACCGATGTGATATGTAAAATCGAACACCGGTATATAAAAGTAAATAAATAAATAAATGTGTATAAGCGTCCTGAAGATCTAGAGAGCAAAGCCGATCTCCTCTTTGCAGAAGAGGCAGTAGAGAACCCAAGGTCACCATCCTGAACTTCTCCCTCTGTAGATATTTGTTTAAAGTGCGCAGGTCCAATATTGGACGAATGCTGCCTGACTTTTTTGGGATGAGGAAGTAACTGGAATAGAACCCCTGCCCCTGCTGCGAGAGGGGCACTGGTTCTATTGCCTGGGATTTCAGGAGGGTTGATACCTCCTCTTCCAGAAGAGAGGAGTGGTTGGATGACCCCCACGTCGGCTGATAGGAAGTTGAGGTGGTAGCCTTGGGTCAGTACAGCAAGTTCCCACTGGTCTGAAGTGATCGTGTGCCATATGTTGGTGAAATGGCACAGTCGACCGCCGACTGGTACGGAGGGTAGAGGAGGTTGGCTTATGCTCTCCAGCAAGGAGTCAAAATCCAGCAGCTGGGCCCGGTTGAGGGGCTGGCTGGGTCTTCTGAGATCGGGCTTGCCTGGGCTGACCCTTCTGGTAAAGCCTGGAAGGACGACCTCGAGCGGCAGGAGGATAATATCTCCGTGGCTTGAAAGATGGTCGCTTAGAGTCCCTTCGGAATGTTCTCTTAGAAGTAGACAGGAAATCAGAGGGTACTGAGGAAAGCTGGCGCAGCGTTTCATGGTGGTCCTTTAGCTGTGCCACTGTTTCCTGGATTTTGTCCCCGAAGAGATTATCTTCAGTGCAGGGTAGGTCTGCTAACCGGTCCTGCACCTCTGGTCGTAGGTCTGAGGACTTCAGCCAGGCCCACCTTCTTGCACTAATCCCCACTGCAGACACTCTGGTGGCAGTGTCAAAAATAACATAGGTAGCGCAGTTGTGCTTGCCAGCATCTAGGCTCTTTTGAGCCAGAGCATTGAGTGGATCCTGGAATTGTTCTGGTAAAGATTCAGAGAAATCTTGGATCTTCTTGAACAGGTCCCTGTTATACTGGGTCATGTATAACTGGTAGGAAGCAGTGCGAGAAATGAGCATTGAGCCATGGAAGACACGCCTACCAAAAGCATCCAGGGACCTCTGTTCTTTCCCTGGAGGTTTGGAGGAATAAGGTTTAGAACGTCGTGCCTTCTTCTGGACTGACTCCACAACCACAGAATGGTGATCCAGCTGTGTTTTTTGAAAACCAGGGGCTGTCTGGCAAGGTAGGTGGCATCTGTCTTTCGGTTGACAGGTGGTACCGAGCCTGGGTGCTCCCAATTCCTTTTCAGCAGGTCAATTAGGATTTAATGAATAGGAAAAGACATGATTTCCTTTCAGGCATCCAGAAAATGGAGTACTTCCAACATTTTGTGCCTCGAGTCCTCTTCTGTCTGAAGCTAAAATGGAATCGTTTCAGACATTTCCTTTATGAAAAAAAATTTAGCTGCGGTGCGGTCGATGGCCGGTAGGCCCCGAAGGGAAAACTCGAAGGGAATCGATCGCAAACGAGGATAAAGCCTTACCCCTATGGGGTACAATTTTTTGAAAATTTAGAAAGAAGTTCCATGAGGAAATTTCCTGTCAGGAATCTCTAGAGAGCTCCTTAACCCGCGTGGCTACTGCTGCGCGGAAAAAAATGCAGGGTTAGTGCCATGCTGGGCATGCCCAGTAGGTGCCAGTTAAAGTTCTAGAAACTTTGACAAAAGTGTTCCGTGATTGGGCTCCATCCTGATGTTGTCACCTATATGTGAGGACTACCATCCTTCTTGTCCTGTGAGAATAAATGTTTTACTTATTATACTAAAACAAGATACAGCATGCAAGACAGATTGCTTGCAGCAAATATCATCTGCAAACTTAACAGTAAATTCAAACAAAAAAGACAGTATACACAAAAAAAAAAACCCCTTATATGCCTGCACAGAATGGACTTAAAAATAATTTAACTCAAATAAAAGTACACCAACAAAAGGAAAGTACAAAAATGGTTTGCAAATGTCCCAGGCCTGTCCATGCACAAAGTACTCAGAAAGTTCTGCTTTAGCCTACAGGTCACAAACTGATATAGGTTTCACCATTAAGCTTTTTCATGTGCAGGGAGTGAAAATGGTAGGACCGGCATCCTAAAGCAATACTTTCAGAATTTTCTGTGAATGGTTGAGGTCAACTAATTTACTAGCACTTTATGTAAATTTTCAAGCCATTTAAACAGATAAAATAGTGCTTTACCCACAGATATGGTCTTTTACAAAATTGCCTGTTGGATATGCAAGCAAACTTACATGAATATTGTTTGTATGTGTATAACTTTACCTGCAGTGAGCAGGGGCATTCCTGAGGGCTGGGCTAGGGAGGGTTTGCACTTAATGCACACTATTATATCTTCAAACGTATGCAGGTAAATTTTCCCAGAAGGTGATACTACTTCTTACCTGATAATTTCCTTTCCTCAAAATAGGGCAAATCAGTCCACACCAGTGGGTTGTTCACTCCAAACAGCAGATGGAGAAGGAAAAACCATGACTTGCTGATGTCACCTTCATATAGCTCTGCTCAGGCACCAGCCAGTCAGTATTTCTTCAAAAGCAAATTGTGGATACTAACCACTAAACATGAACAAGAAATAAACCATAGACACTATTCAATTTAACCTTGTGGATTTTTTTTTTTTAAACAATGGAAACACTGGACTCCGTTCCACCAGCAACAGTCCCCTAGGACAATTAGAAACCAGAGTATCCTAGAAGGAGAACAGAACTCACTTACTCGATTTGTGCTTATCCAGCTGCATGAAAGATCCTTGAATCACATTCCTTCCTTGACAAGGATCTAACAAAACAGAAGAAAGTCGGCCATCCCAAGGCAACCCAAGGCGGGATGGTGGACTGGCTTGCCCTACCTTTGAGGAAAGGAAAATATTAGGTAACACGTAGTTTCATCTTCCTCTTCATCCGGGCAAGCCAGTCCACACCAATGGGATGTACGAAAGCTACTCCTCAGAAGGGTGGGAGGCTGCTTGAGGCCCAAGCAGCACTGCCCTGGCAAAGGCAGAATCCTCTCACGCCGCCACATCCAGTCAGTATTACATGGCAAACATATGTAAAGAAGACCACGTCACTGCTCTACAGATCTCTGCCGGAGAAAGCAAACACAATTTTGTCCAGGAAACAGCCTGTGCCCGCGTCGAATGCACCCGAACTTGCTTTCGAAGAGGCTTCCCGAAATCCACATAGGCCTCTGACACTACCTTCCTTAATCCAACGAGCTACTGTGCCCCGAGAAGCTGCTTCCCACTTCTTCACCCCCTGGTGAAGAACAAAAAGCCGATCCGATTTCCGAAACTCGTTCATAACCTCCAGACAACACAATAAATACCACCGCACGTTCAACGGCTGTTCAACAGCCACAATTTCCTGTATTCCTGACCATCCATATCCTTATCCAAGGATGGTAACACAACCGACTGATTTAAGTGAAACTCCAAAATTACCTTCGGTAAAAAGACAGGAACCGTCTGAACCTGCACTCTATTTGGTGTGATAATCAAAAATGTATCTCTGCACGACAACGCTTGCAATTCCAAAATCCACCTTGATGAACAAACAGCGTCCAAAAATATCATCCTCAGGGTCAGTAAACGCAAGGAAATGCCCTGAAGAGGACGAAATGTCGAACTCACCAGAAATGAGAGAAGCAGATTCAAATTCCACAAGGGCACTGGGAAACGCAAAGAAGGTCTAAGGTGTTTCACTCCCCTCAAGAACCTAGACACATCTAGATCAGAACAGAATGGCCTCCCCTGCACATGACTCCAATAACACACTACAGCAGCCTCCTGAACCTTCAGCGTGTTCAAGGCCAACTCCTTACTCAGACCTTCTTGTAAAAAATCCAAGGTTAAGGGAACAGGTGCCAAAGCAGACATAGAAATGTGATTCTGACACCAATGCTCAAAAAACCTGCCAAACACAAATATGTGCCAAGGAAGTGGAAAACATACGAGCTCTCAGAAGAGTTTCCACCACTACCCCTGAGTAACTTCGCCTTAATAGCCTAGTCCTCTCAAGAGTCAAACCATAAGACAAAACTGATTTGGAATGTCGTGAAAAATAGGGCCCTGCCGCAACAGCCCGCCCCCCCCCCCCCCTCGAGAAGAGGGAACTGCCATGGCTCACCCATCAGACGACATCGCAGATCCGCGTACCACAGCCTATGCAGCCAATCTGGGGCAACCAGAAGCACCATGCCTGCATGTTGCACTTTCTTCTTCAATAAGCGGATGATCACGGGCTATGGTGGAAATGCAGAGAATAACGCCTGAACTAGCACATCTACTCTCCGCGTGCTTGAGCATCCCTTGTCAGACTGTAAAATCTCTCCACTTTCGCATTCTTGTGACTCACCATTAGATCTAGAAAGGGACATCCCCAGCGATCCACAATAAGGTGAAAAACCTCAGGAGCCTGTTCCCATTCTCCTGGATCCAACTCATGACGACTGAGATAATCCACCCACACGTTGTTGACTCCTGGTATATGGAAGGCTGACAGTGCCTGGAAATAAGGTTCTGCCCATGAAAGAAGGGCATCCATTTCTAGAGAGACTTGCTGATTTTGAATCCCCACTTGGTGATTTATGTACACCACCACTGTCGTGTTGTCCGACATAACTTTCACCCCTTTCCTTCCAACCAGTCTGTGAACTGCAGGAAGGCTAACCAAACTGCTCATGCCTCTAGTTGACTGATGGACCAAGTCACCTCTTCAGGAGTCCACTGTCCTTGCGCCACCAACTCCTAACAGTGTGCTCCCCAGCCCTGGAGACTCGCATCCGTTGTGACCACCAACCAATCGGGAGTCTCCAAATCCATACCTTTTTCAAGATGCTCCCTTTGCAACCAACATAGCAGATTCCGCCTCAACTATGGCAGCAAGGTCAATGTTACATTGTACTCATGAGACTGGGGATTCCATCGAGTCAGGAGGGACAGCTGCAGAGGATGCATATGACCACGCACCCAAGGTACAGCCTCTATCATTGCGGCCATTGATCCCAATGTCTGCAGATATGACCAGATGGACAGACTGATCGCAGCACACAGGGTCCAGACCTGACCCCAGAGCTTCTGGATGTGAGACTCCTGAAGAAACACCTTGCTTTGTGCCATATCGAATTGGACCCCCAGATACTCCATGACCTGAGATGGCTGCATATTGCTCTTGGTCAAGTTCACTACCCATCCGAGGTGCAGTAACAACTGAACCACCCTGCTGTACACCACTCAGCTCTCCTCCAATGAACTGGCTCCAATCAGCCAGTCATCCAAGTTCGGATAAACCAGAATGCCCTCTTTTCTGAGGGCCGCAGCCCTGACTACTATCACCTTGGAGCAGGTTCTGGGTGCCATGGCCAAGCCGAAGGGCCTCGCTTGGAACTGGTAGTGCCAACCTAACACTACAAAGCGCAGATATCGCTGATACTGCTTGCGAATCGAAATATGAAGGTAAGCCTCTGACAGGTCCAGAGAAGTGAGAAATTTCCCTTCTGCATCACCATAATCACTGGTCTTAATGTTTCCATCTAAAAATAAATAACTTGAAGGCACAACTGACCCCCCCTTGTGATCAAGAATAGGCCAAAACAAACCCTCTTTCTTGGGAACCACAAAGTAAATGGAATAGCACCCTGTGTCCTTCTGATCCTTTGGAACTGTAACCATGGTTTTCAGAGAGAGCAGCCACTGAGGAGTGGACTGAATCGCTGACTCCTCTTCCACACAGTTGCAGAGGGAAACCATTAAAGCATATGAGAAAGGGCGGAAAAGTTCCAAAGTGTATCCGTCATGCTCAACTTCCAAAACCCACTGGTCAGATGTGATGTGGGTCTACCTCCGATAAAACTGAGACAGGCAACCGCCTATCTCCAGCACCGGAAGAGGAGGAGATTACCCATGATGCTGAGCCTCATAGAACTATGCTTCGACTTTTTCACAAGGATGAGATGTCTGGTTTAATTTTGCAGAATTTGAAGGCCCTTGGATGTGAGGAGCCCTTGCCGGCAGCGGCCAAGGATCCGAAGAAGAACCCTGTAATGGTAAGCTTGTGCAAGGGATCCTGGTTTTTCCCTCTGCATTATGCTATCCAGGAGCTGATAGATATGGAATGGAGCGCACCTGAGGCTAATTTTAAAGGAGGTTGCTCCTTAGGATTGTATTCTATGGACCTTAAAGCAAGGGAGCAACTCTGGTTTCCCAAAGTGGACGCCTTGGTCTGCGCAGTGACAAAACGGACCACCATTCCAGTGGAAAAAGGTGCAGCTTTAAAAGATGCTCAAGATTGGAACATCGAGGCCATTTTGAAGCAGGCCTTTGAGGTGATGGCCATGAATCTCCAAATCTCTGCTTGCTGTTGTATGATGGCTAAGGCTGGGTTACAGTTAGCCCAGAAGGCCCAGGAAGCTCTGGGAGAGAATGCCCATACCTGGAGCCGGGAATAGCCTTCCTGGCGGATGCTGGTTATGATTTGGCATGCATGGCGGCTCAAGGGGTGGCTTTGGTGATTGCAACCCAAAGGCTGCTGTGGCTGTGAAACAGGTCTGCTGCAACTTTTGATTTCAAAATAGAATCAGCAGACCCAGCCTTCAAGTTCTGCAAAATTAAACCAGACATCTCATCCTTGTCAAAAAGTCAAAGCTTAGTTCTATGAGGCTTAACATCATGGGTAATCTCCTCCTCTTCCAATAATGGCTTGTTGGGATCCCCAACTGAGGATTCCGACTCCCCATCTGGGCCTGAAGGATCCCTGTCATTACCCTCTTCTCCTCAGTCTGTCTCCTTCTTTTCTTCCTCCTGAGAAAGCAGAGAGAAGAGAGAAGAACAAGACAGAGAAGAGGACTATGCAGCAGGTCTGTGCCCAAGGCCTCTTTACTCTATCAGAGCTCTTGTCCTGTCAGGAGGAGGGCTAGGGCTACAGTCTTCACCTCATTCCTGTCCTGAAATTGTTTCCAGACACTCAACTGTCTGGACTGTCAGGACAGTCTTCACCTCATTCCTGTCCTGAAATTGTTTCCAGACACTCAACTGAGGAAGGGACTGCTATCACCACAGGAGGTCAAAATGGCCTGTTCAATCCTGAAGGCTGAAATTCACAAGTAAAGATGCATGTCCACCACCTGCTGGAGGAGAAAAACTGACTGGCTGGTACCTGAGCAGAGCTATATGAAGGTGACATCAGCGAGTTGTTGTTCTCCATCTCTATCTGCTGGCTGGCGTGGACTGGTTTGCCTGGATGAAGAGGAAACTATGCATATATATTAGCAAGTGTAAATGTGTGCAGGTAGTTTTGGTGGGATGATTTTCAAAGGGAAAAATGTAGTAAAATATGCAGATAATTGCATTAAAATCTATCTGGACTGTTAATAAATTATCCCCAACGTGACTGTGCCTCTGGCTGACTTTGCTCACCAACCCTGTCAATGGACTCTGCTGTCTAGATCCCATGTTTGTATCTAGGTGGAAAATGCAAGGAATGGCTGGGTGGGTAAAGTGACTTTCATGAAAGGAAGAGCAAGGCATGATGAAAGAGAGAAAGAGAGAAAGACTCACTCCTCCCCCACCTTTATCTCCGAGATCATCTCCCAGTGGCTGGCAACTCCCAGCAGCCCTTCCACTGACTGTTCCATTGCTTCTCTCTCTCATGCTGCCAGTGCCTTCTTTTGTTTTGTTTGTTTTTTGTGCTGGTGGGGGCTTGGGGATCCCTACCAGCTGTTCTGTTGCCTGCACTGCCACTGCACTCACTGGCCCTGCTGTTTCTACATTGGTGCTTCTCTTTCTCTGTTTGCAGCCTTTCCATCTGCTCCAGGTGAGGTCATTAAGTCATGCAGATGTAGATGTGATGCAATGATTACCCGAAGCACCTAACATTTTTATAGTATAGCGAAATAATCTACTCTTGCTGATTTGGGGGTCAACTGGGCCCAAATAAAGATATTTGGAATGAGCAGTAGGAAAGTCTGCCTAAACTTTCTGTATCAGACTCCTCTATATCTCTTATCTTCACCCCAAAGGTATATTCCCCCCTCTAGATACAAGATTTATTGACATCCTTAGGGCCTTTACCAGAATATATTTACTCCTCCTTAGAACATAAATCAGTCTGAGTGCCTTCCTTTTTGCCTATCCTCCCATTTTTTCCTATGGGAGAAAAAATATATATATATTTTTTCCTCCCATGGAAAATCATGGGAGCCAGTCTATGCTATACTATTTCCTTTTACTTTGGTTTGATTCCAGTAGAATACCAATCAGAAAAAAGTCTCAGGAAAGCGTTGGAAAAATGTTTTCAGATGGCCAATTTACCCACATAAATGGCTTTGAAAACTGTCTTCCCCAAGATTACAAGAAACAAATCTTTATTAATGAGTGGTGCTAGACAATACAGTGGAGTACGTAATAGCAATACAACAGACTGACTTCAGTGATGATTCTACCTGACCCAGCCATTACATCATATCTAATTCATGACTTGTTGTACACCTATACAATGAACAGCCTTTAACTTCATAGCTACCTTTAGGCTTTGATGCTTTTAAAAGAACTCTTATAAGCTCTGGAACATCAAAGTAGGCAGCATAATGTAAAGCATTCATGTTAGTCCAGCGACTACGCAAACCAATATCAGCACCAAGTTCAATGAGATTGGCAGCAAATTTGGCAGAAGTCTCAGCATCACCTATTTAAAAAAAAACAAAAACAAAAACAAATAAAATTGATTTTAACTCAATAAATATGTTATATTCACCTTATAGAGAGATAGAACCAATTTTTTAAAAGACCCAAAATCTCATTATTTGCAAAGTAGAGGACTACTCAGTAGTAAATCTATTTAATAAATCTGTCCCTTTATATGATATAGGTTTCCAACTGAATTTACTCAAAATTAAAAAAAAACAAAACAATTAGATTAACAATATTATTCTAATTCCAAAGAAGTCTGAATTATGCTCTTGTTATCCTGCTTTTCATTTGCTATTTTTCTGACAGTTTAATTGTGTTTTAATCTCATAAGCCCCATGTACATCTTCCACAAAGGACACTATTCTCCTATGTGAATTTTTTTGTGTTTTTTATTCACAGACATCAGTACCAGTCACTTCATGAATAATTATGAAAGTGCATCATTCCTACTATTAGAAACACCAGTCATATTTGCATTTCCAGAACTGTCAGAGGACTATTGCTTAGAGTCCTACATTCAAAACACAGATATGCACAAAATCAATTGTTTGGATGAGCACATTTTAAGAGGTATGCATGATCAAAGTGTGAGAAAGATTAAGAATGGCAAGAAATTAGAAATAATCTTCCCAGGTTCCATTTCCAGCACCCATGCTAAGAGATCACTTACTTAGCACTATACTGTGACTACTCTATCTACATGCTGCTGAGAGGTAATTAGATGCAGGGAAAACCTTGGTCCCCTGCACTTGTCTCTTTTGTATAAGTACTAACTAGTAAATTAAAAAAAAAAGATATTACTTTTTGCTGTGTAAATTGAACACTAAGTGGTAGCTGCCAACCAAAAGAAGCTAATAGTTAGTCTCAATAAGTAATCACTACCTTATTCTATTAGAGTAAGTTTGGAACAAATTTTGGAAAATGCAGACAATTTAAAGGAGGAAGATCAGAGACATGATCATCCATAGCGGAAAGACCAAGCAGATATCAAATCAGAGAGAGAGAAAGAGAAAGATCAGCAAGTAAGTTAGCACTCATTATATTATCCAGTCTTTAGGGACTAGAGATAAAACTGAAAAATGATTGGTGATCAAATCTCCACTCATATGGGCCTTTACAATAAAACGTGCAAGAAAAATGTAACTTGCATGCTAATGGAAATCCAGTAATAGACAGAATATAAATTGTGAAATAAATAAATAAAATATTACTTAACAAGTGATGCAAAAAGATAGCAGAGTTGCTTACCTGTAACAAGTGTTCTCCAAGGACAGCAGGATGTTAGTCCACACACATGGGTGACATCATCAGATGGTGCCCAAAGTGGAAAACTAGGCACACTGAACATGCTCAGCATGCCCTATACCATGCGTCCCTACAGGGACCCTCTTCAGTATTGTAAAGCAGAGTTGCTTACATGTAACAGGTGTTCTCCCAGGACAGCAGGTGTGTGCAGAGCTCGCTCACCTGGATAAGCGTGAGGCCTTGGAAAGAAAGTGGTCAAGACTATTGACTGATTTAAGTGGAAATCTGTTACCACCTTAGGAAGGAATTTAGGGTGAGTTCGGAGAACCACCCGGTCACGGAGGAATCTTGTGTAGGGTGAGTAGGTCACACATGGGTGACATCATCAGATGGAGCCCTGTCACGGAACACTTTTGTCAAAGTTTCTAGAACTTTGACTGGCACACTGAGCATGCCCAGCATGCCACTAACCCTGTGGCTACATGGGGTCCCCCCCTTCAGTCTCATTTGTAGCAAAACGTATGAGCAAAAAATAAAATAGAAAAAGTTATTAAAGCCAACTCCGTGAGTTGGCGGGTGGGTTTTGTGAGGACTAACATCCTGCTGTCCTGGGAGGACACCTGTTACAGGTAAGCAACTCTGCTTTCTCCCAGGACAAGCAGGATGGTAGTCCTCATATATGGGTGAATAGCAAGCTACAGGCTGATTCATAACGAAGTAGGCCAAGCAGCACACAACATGTGCAACAGCCACAACAATTGGGGTGCTGTTGACAATAATGAGGCAGCCTGAAATTCACAGCAGGTCGAGGTAGGACGAGTTGGGTTTTTACACTGGGAATAAGTTCCGTAGAACAGACTGGCCAAAGACGGAGTCTTGTCGCCCAGCCTCGTCAAAACAGTAGTGGGCTGCGAAGGTGTGGAGAGAGCTCCATGTCGCAGCCCTGCAGATGTCGGCAATCAGTACTGAATGGTATTGTGCTACTGACGTTGCCATGGCCCTGACTGAGTGCGCCTTCACTCGTCCCTGAAGTGGAAGGCCTGCTTGTTGGTAGCAGAATTCAATGCAGTCTGCCAACCAGTTGGAGAGAGTTTGCTTGCCCACCGCAACTCCAAGTTTGTTTTTGTCAAAAGAAACAAAGAGTTTGATGGACTTCCTGTGGGCCATAGTGCGGTCTAAATAAAATGCCAGCGCATGCTTACAGTCCAAGGTGTGCAGAGCTCGCTCACCTGGATAAGCGTGAGGCCTTGGAAAGAAAATGGTCAAGACTATTGACTGATTTAAGTGGAAATCTGTTACCACCTTAGGAAGGAATTTAGGGTGAGTTCAGAGAACCACCCGGTCACGGAGGAATCTTGTGTAGGGTGAGTAGGTCACAAGGGCCTGTAACTCACTTACCCTGCGAGCAGATGTGATTGCTACTAGGAAAATTACTTTCCATCGGGCCGATACAGTACAGTGCGCTCCGACGGAGCGCACTGTTAACCCGCCATTGGTCGTGCGTTTTCCCTTACCCCTTATTCAGTAAGGGGCTGAAAAAGCACGTCCAATCCCCCGAACCTAATAGCGCTCGCAACATGCAAATGCATATTGATGACCCTATTAGGTATTCCCGCGCAATTCAGAAAACAAGATGTGCAGCCAAGCTGCACATTTTGCTTTCAGAAATTAGCGCCTACACAAAGGTAGGCGCTAATTTCTTCAGGCACCGAGAAAGTGCACAGAAAAGCAGTAAAAACTGCTTTTCTGTGCACCCTCAGACTTTAATGTCATGGTGATATTAAGTCGGAGGTCCCGAAATGTTACAAAAGTAAAAAAAAAAATAAAAATTTGAAGTCGGCCCGTGGCTGTCGGGTCGAAAACTGGATGCTCAATTTTGCCGGCGTCCGGTTTCTGAGCCCGTGGCTGTCAGCGGGCTCGAGAACCAACGCCGGCAAAATTGAGCATCAGCTGTCAAACCTGCTGACAGCCGCTGCTCCGGTCCAAAAGGAGGCGCTAGGGACGCGCTAGTGTCCCTAGTGCCTCCTTTTACCTGGTTTTACCGCCGGGCCTAATTAGCATACCTAATCGCGCGCACAGAAGAGTGGACTTTACTGAATTGGCCCGCATGTAAGGTATCTGAGTTCGTAGGAGTGCAGTGGCTCAAAAGGAGGATGCATGAGCCATGCAAGTACCACGTTGAGGTCCCATGTCACGATCGGTGGTCATAGAGGCGGCTTAAGCTGTATTAAGCCTCTCTTGAAGCGACTTACAAGGGGTTGAGCCGTTATCTGGGCATCCCCTACTCCTTGATGGTAAGCAGAGATGGCACTGAGGTGTACACATATGGAGGAAGCCTGTAAGCTAGATTCTGAGAGGAGCCAGAGATAATCCAAGAGTGCTGGTGTGGGGCAAGAAAAGGGATCAAGGGCCTTCTGTGTGCACCACATAGTAAACCTCTTAAATTTAGAACAGTAAGACTTCCACGTGGAAGGCTTTCGTGAAGCTATGAGGACTTGAGAGACGCTACTAGAAAGGTTGAGGGGCTGTAGTATCAACCTTTCAACATCCAGGCCATCAGGGTCTGGAGGTTCAGGTGGCACAACTTGCCGTGATTCTGTGTTATGAGGTTGGGCGTTGTGCCCAGGCGAATGGATTCCTGGACAGAAAGGTTGAGAAGTATGAGACACCAGACTTAGCATGGCCAATACGGGGCTATGAGTATCATCAAGCCTCGGTCCTGTTGTAGCTTCACGAGAGTCGGAGGGTTTGCATATAGCAGGCCTGTGTTCCAGGGATGGGCGAAGGCATCCATGGTTGGTGCTCTTCGGTCCCTGTGTAGAGAGCAGAATCGGTCCCCTTTGCGGTTCTGGCTGGATGCAAAGAGGTCGATATCCGGCTGACCCCACCGGTGGAAGATTCTGCCCGCAACAGAGGGATACAGAGACCACTCATGGGGCTGGAAACTTCAGCTGAGGTGGTCCGCCACTGTATTCCGTGTGTCTGCCAGGTAAGTGGCTCACAGAAGAATTGAGTGCAACAGGGTCCACGCCCAAATCTGCGTGGCAGAGCAGATAAGAGCCTGTGTCCTCCTGTTTGTTCAGGTACCACATTGCTACTTGGTTGTCTGTTTGAATTAAGACGACCTTGTTGGATAGGCAGTCCCTGTATGCATAAAGGACGTACTGCATCGCTTGAAGCTCTAGAAAGTTGATTTGATAAGTCGCTTCGACTTTTGTCCTTGGGTTTGAAGGCCTTTGACATGGGCTCCCCAACCTAGGTTGGAGGCGTCCGTGGTTAAGGTCACCTGAGGAGCTGGTTGCTTGAAGGGAAGACCTGTTTGTAGGTTGATTTTGTGTGTCCACCAAGCAAGGGACAGACGAAGCCGGTTGGTTATGTGGACAAGGGACGAAAGTGGCTGAGTGGCTTGGTGCCGCTGAGTTTTTAGGGTCCATTGAGTCAGTCTCATGTCTAGTCATGCCATTGGAGTGAAGTGGACTGTTGATGCCATTGGCCTAGTAATGCGAGCAATTGGCGAGCCAAGGCTGTTTTTCGACTGCGGATAAAGCTGGCAAGGTTGGACAGCGTGGTTGCTCGGTTGTTGTGTAAGAACCCTCTGGCCACTTCGGTGTCTAGGTCTGCTCCTATAAAGGAGAGATGGTGAGACGGTGTCAAGTGGGATTTCGGGTAGTTGATCAGAAAACCTAATGAATGCAAAAGCCGTATAGTGAGATCAAGGGAGTCGAGGGCTCCTTGTCTGGACTGGCTTTTTATGAGCCAGTTATCAAGATATGGAAAGACATGGACGCCTTTGCGGCGTAAGTGTGCAGCCACGACTGCCAAACATTTCGTGAACACTCGGGGAGCCGAAGCCAGGCCGAATGGCAGTACCCTGTATTGGTAGTGCCCGAGACCCGCTACAAATCGCAGGTATTTGCAATGAGGGGGAAGATGGCTATATGGGCGTAAGCATCCTGAAGGTCCAGAGAGCAGAGCCAGTAGGGAGGTCCAGAGAGCAGAGCCAGTAGGGCGAGCATGGTGCCGAGGGACACCATTCTGAATCGTTCTTTGTGAAAAAAGATGTTTAAGGAACGGGGTCCAAAATAGGGCAGACGCCTCCGGTATTTTTTGGGATTAGGAAATAATGGGAGTAGAACCCTCTCCCTTGCTGTGTCAAGAGAACCGGTTCTACGGCCCTGGCATACAGAAGAGTTGAGAGCTCTGAGTCGAGAAGAGTTATGTGATCGTACCGGTTCCATGCTGGACTGGGTGGGGAGTGCAAGGGTACCGCTGAAAAATTTAAACGGTAACCGTGGGATATGAAGGACAGTATCTATTGGTCCGTTGTAATCGGTTGCCACTTGGTTACGAAGTGGCAGAGGTAGCCTCCCACTGGTAAATTGGGTTGTGTGGGTCAGGGGAAGGTGGCTGCTGCTCTCTGGAAAGGAGTCAAAATCCAGTAGCAGGACCAGCTTGTGGAGCTGGTTGCGCTCTAGGAGTTCTTGTTTGTCGTGCATGTCCTCTCTGTTGGGCCCGAGCAGGTCGGGCCCGGGACACGGGAGAATAATACCTACGTGGTCTATAAAATTGTTTCCTGGTGCCCCTACGTATGGCCCTACGGACTATGGAGAGTACCTCTGAAGTGACAGTGGACAGCTGACGCAGGGTTTCATGATGGTCTTTTAACTGGGCCACTGCATCTTGAATTTTGTCTCCAAACAGGTTTTCTCCTGTCCATGGTAGATCTGCAAGCTTGTCCTAAACTTCCGGGCATAGGTCTGAGGCCTTAAGCCAGGCCCAGCGTCCAGCACTGATACCCGCTGCCGAGACTCTGGAAGCTGTATCAAAAGAGTCGTAAGCAGCTCTCACTTCACGTTTACCTGCTTCCAAACCCTTTTGTAGGATGGAAGTTAAGGTTTCTTGATGTTGTTGAGGTAATGTGTCAGCGAATTCCTGGACTTGTTTCCAGAGATTTCTGTTATATTGGGTCATGTATAATTGGTATGCAGATATTCGCACTATTAAAATGGACTCTTGAAAGACTCTGCGCCCCAATGCATCCAGTGACTTCTGTTCCTTACCAGGAGGAGCAGAGGAGTGTGGACGAGATCTCTTAGCCTTCTTTTGGGCTGATTCCACTCTAGAGAATGATAGGGCCATTGGCTTTTCTGAAATCCTGGTGCTTGCTGGACCAGGTATGTAGCATCTGTCTTTCTATTTACTGGAGGCACAGTACCTGGATGGTCCCACAGGCGGTGCAAAAGATCAAAAAGAACTTCATGCACTGGTATTGCCATTACCTCTTTTGGAGCATCTACGAATTGTAAGACCTCCAGCATCTTGTGGTGTGCATCTTCCTCTGTTACCAATGGAAATAGGATAGTTTCAGACATCTCCTTGACAATGCTAGCAAAGGAGAGGTCTTCAGGAAGAGATCGATGCCTTTCTTCCGGGTGTGAGGGCTCTGAGAGCAACTCATCGGAAGCTTGAGTGTCCAAGGACGCCTCCTCCCACCTGCCGGTATTTCTGAGGGAGGAAGGATGCCAGAGCCTAGAGGGCAAGAAGGCATCGATGGATGTCAAGGTGGCATCGATGGATGCAGCACCGGCATCGAGGGCACCGAAGCAGATGAAGTGTGCTTAGGCACTGGCAGACCCAATGGCCCTGGAACAGTCTCTGGCATCGGTGGATTCCATGCTGGGATCAGGCCAGAAGTCCCCTCCTCGTCCTCCAAGGAACCTTGTATGGGAATCGGGACCTGCGGAGGCCTCGATGGTCGACTTGATGCCAGCGTGTCCGATGGCACCGATGAGGGTGTCCAGGCGCTCGAGGAGTGGTGCAAACATCGAGGGCGCTGGTTCTGGCGCCAGTACGGGGTTCAGCGCCGGTGGTGACTTGAAGCCCCAGAGGGCATTGAGCACTGCTTCTTGGACTAGTCTGTCCAATTCCTCTCTGAAGGCTGGCATGGATAGCACTGTGCCTGGGGTAGGAGGCAGGCTAGGCGTTATTGGAGGCTCCACAGCAATCTGTGGAGACTCAATACCAGGCACCGATATCAGTGGGAAATGCCTTGGGGTCCCAAGGTCAAGAGGAGGATGGGGGGCTCCTCTCCCTGGACCCTCTTCGCAGGCGGCTCGATGGAATTCGATGCCACTGCGGTATTGGTGCTGGCACTGGTCGGCGACACATGTCAGTGCCGGTGACGATGTTTCCCTCGGTGCTCAGTCCGGTCCTTCTCCAGCTCAGAGGACAATGACGCCGATGCCTTCGAGGGTGTCTGTGATGGACGGTTACCCGCTCCACAATGATTCTGGCGGGGCATCTCCGAGGTCGATGGACCCTCTCCAGTCGGTGCCATTTGAACTGGGGTCAATGGAATGGAACGTTTTGACGCATATGCTCCATCTTGTCCAGTCGGGCGCACCGGCCTTTGAGGGTCATTTGTGCGCAACTGGGGCATCGACGGATGTCGTGCGAGGGACCTAAGCACAAAATGCAAACATTGCGCGGGTCGCCATGCCGAACAAAAATGGTGAATAAATCAATAAACCAACAATTCTGCACCTGTGGCTCAAATGTTGTTATCTTATGTTATATGGAGGATATGGATGACCATCATAAGAGTCTTGTCACTGGCTCATAATTGAAGCCTATAATGACACTAAGACCTGGTATGTATAGTGCAACAGGCTAAAAATATTCAATAAAGCCTTAAAGCACAATACCCAGTTTAATCATTGGTCATTCCCCACCAAAAGATTTTTTATAGGCTCAAGATCGCTTGGCTGTGTATAGCATAGGATAGTGCACAGACCAAAACATAAGGTGCACTTATCTGAGTCCTGAATGGTGGGCATGCGGTCGGTGACCGAGAGGTAAGCCGCCAGGAACCTACCACAAACCATGGGAAAAACACTTACCAAGCGTCGGAGGGTACAGAGCGCAATGGGAAACCCCAGTGAGAGTGATTTTAAGAAAGTAAACTTCAAATATTTCCGTGAGGAAAATTGTGAGGAATTTCTCATAGAGCTCCTAACCGCGAGGCAACTTGCTGCATGGAAAAAAAGAGACTGAAGGGGGACCCCGTGTGGCCACAGAGTTAGTGGCATGCTGGGCATGCTCAGTGTGCCAGTCAAAGTTCTAGAAACTTTGACAAAAGTGTCCGAGACAGGTCTCCAGCTGATGATGTTACCTATATGTGAGGACTACCATCCTGCTTGTCCTGGGAGAAAACAGAATTATGAAAAATTACAACAATTAAAAAATAGGAGCAACCCAACTCCAAGGGATTGCGGGCTCGTTTTGTGAGGACTAACATCCTGCTGTCCTTGGAGAAAACCTGTTATAGGTAAGCAACTCTTTCTCCAAGGGACAAGCAGGATGGCAGTCCTCACACATGGTTGAATCCCTAGTTACAGGCTGCTCCCAACACAAAAGGCAACCAGACACCTAATCAGGTGCCAACGGGCACAACACCACCAGTGCTGTTGGTAACAGAGGGGGACAGTCCCGCCTAGGCATAACAGAAGGAGATGCAATCTGTTAGCCAATTGGATAGTGTCTGTTTGGCAATAGCAACGCCCAACCTATTCTTATCAAAAGAAACAAAAAGTTGCGTGGACTGTCTATGGACTTCTGTCCACTCCAGATAGAAGGCTAAGGCTCGCTTGCAGCCCAAACTGTGCAGTTCTCATTCTCCTTAGTGCGACTGGGGCCTGGGAAATAATATTGGTAGGTTGATTGACTGGTTAAGATGAAAATCCATTACCACCTTAGGCAGGAACTTAGGGTGCATACGCAAGACCACCTTGTCGTGATAAAATTTGGTATAAGGTGGATAAATTACTAAGGCCTGGAGCTCGCTAACCCTGTGCAATGAAGTGACCGCCACCAAAAATATGACTTTCCAGGTCAGGTACTTCAGGTCACAGGTACTCAGCTTTCGTCAGCTGAGACAATACCACGTTGAGGTCCCAAAACACAGCAGGAGGCCTTGAGGGAGGCTTCAGCTGAAGCAGGCAATGCATGAAATGTACAACTATAGGCTGTACAGAGATGGGTGCATCATTTACACCATGGTAGTATGTGCCAATTGCACTCAAATGAACTCTAATGGAATTGGTTTTCAAGCCATCCTCCAATAAGTGTAGAAGGTAATCAAACAGTTTTTGTGTGGGGCAGGAGAACGGATCTAGGGCCTTCTGTTCACACCATATGGAAAACCTCCTCCACTTCAGTCCGTAAGACTTCCTAGTGGAAGGCTTTCTAGAAGCCATCAAAACCAGAGCACATCTTCCGTAAGATCAAGTGGCTGCAGAATTAACCTCTCAACATCCAGCCTATGAGTGACAGGGCCTGGAGGTTGGGATGCCGCAGCCTGCCCTGATCTTGTGTGATGAGATCTAGGGAAGTCCCTTGACTGATAGGTCTCTGGATGGACAACTCCTGAAGGAGTGGAAACAGACCTGCCTCAGCCAATCAGCGGCTATAAGAATCATAGTTCCTCTGTATTCGCGAGCTTCAAGACAGTCTTCACCACTAAGGGAATTGGAGGATAAGCATACAGAAGACCTGTGCCCCAATGGCGGCCAAGGGCAGCTGAGGCTGGTTTGCCATCTGTCCTGTACAAAGAACAGAACTGAGGCGAACAGATCTATGTCCAGGCTCCCTCAGATGCGGAATATCCGATTTACTACCGCCTGATCCAAGGACCACTTGTAGGATCTGAAGGCTCAATTTAGCTTGTCCACAACCACATTCTCCATCCCAGTCAGGTACATGGCCCTGAGCACCATCCCATGGGTCAGGGCCCACGACCAGATTTGCACCACTTCCTGACACAGGAAGTATAATCCCGTACTTCCTTGCTTGTTGACATACCACATGGCTACTTGGCTGTCAGTCTGGAACAGAACAACTTTGTTGGACAGCTAATCTCTGAAAGCCCGGAGCTCCAAGAAGTTGATTTGACATGAATATTCTATAAGCCCTGGGTGTTGAGCCCATCCACATGAGCTCCCTATCCCAGGGTAGGTGTATCCATGGTTAACACAATTTGAGTGGGAAGACTCCAAAAGAAGATTCCCTGTTCCAGATTGAAAATACCCACCACCAGGACAAGGAGTCCCAGAGGGATGTGGTGACTTGGATGTAATCATGGAGGCTTTGTGTGGTTTGCCATCACTGAGACTTCAGGGTCCATTGGGCTCTGCGGATGTGTAATCGGGCCAAGGGAGTAACATGGATGGTCGCGGCCTGTTGAACATCTGCCACAATGGCCGCTACTGCGACAGCCCTCTGGCGTGGCAGAAAGGCCTTGGCAGGGCTCCAAAGAAGTATAACTGAGGTGACAGACTGAGATGGGATTTTGCGTATTTGAGAATGAATCCTAGCGACTTCAACACTCGAATGGTCAAGTGCACGGACCTGGCTGCCCCTGCCTGAGACGTGTTCGTGACCAGTCAATCATCCAGATAGGGAAAAACATGCACTCCCAGTCTGCGGAGGTGCGCCGCCGCCACGGCCAGGCATTTTGTGAATACCCATGGGGCAGACGCAAACTAAAAAGGCAACACCCGGTACTGGAAGTGCTGTTTTCCCACCATGAATCTCAGATACTTCCTGTGATCTGGGAAGATCTCGATATGGGCGTATACGTCCTGTTAGTTGAGGGAGCATAGCCAGTCCCCTTGTTGCAAAAGGGGGATCAAGGTACCCATGGAAACCATCTTGAATGTTTCTTCTTTTTAGAAATTTGTTCAAGGCCCTCAGGTCAAGAATGAGATGATGTCCTCCTGTTCTCTTTGGAATATGGAAGTACCTGGAGTAAAATTCCCATGCTCTTTGCCATGATAGAATGAGCTCATCCGCTCTGGCTGTTAATAGGGAGGAAGGCTCCACTAGCAGTAATTCCTGATGCACTACCGGCTCCCAATACGTGTACAGAGGGCAATTTGATGGGCCATCCAATAGATTTAATTGGTACCCCTGACGGATGATGGACAGAACCCTATTCTTGTGCATGAAAACCAAAAAGTGCATTGACTAAATAGCATGAGCATGTGACTCGCTGAAGGTAAGCTAAATAGTGTGATCTTGCTAAACTGTGCATGCTCAGCTCTCTTTTCTTTATGCTTGCTTCCAAAAGATATGCAAGCAAGCCTGACATATTGGGTGTTCATTAGCCGGACAAATCACAGCAATAATCTCCATAGTCATAGAGACTGGTTACACACCATTAAACCTCTATGGCCTTGTACACGTGAGATGGCACAATGCACGAAGAGCCTATATGATGTGTAACTCTTTTCTCTAAGGAGGAATATTTGAGGTGTGACTATGTATAGGTGTGTAAGAATTCTCTCAAAAAGTGTGCATTAGCTGTGTTTTGTTCCAGCAAAAGAGAAGCATGGTCAAATTTATTCATCCTCAAGGGTCTATGGGTACAGTTTTACAGCATCTCCTGTACATAACCTTCATTTTGCAGGTCCTCTGTTTGCAAGCTAGCTGAGCCCTGTTAATGGTATGCATATTGGCAAGTTATCACCAGGTCCAAAATTGGTATTAAATAATGTGCCATTAGCAAGCTCTCACTAAATAGCATGGAGGATGAGCATAACTTGCTATTTACCTTCTAATCACTAAAGCCTCATTTACACATGATGTTCCTTCATTTTCATGTATGGATATGTTAAGTTAATTTTAGTGAGCTCCAGTTAACTAGAAGGGGGGGGGGGGGGGGAACGACTCTGTTAGAGAGACAATTTGACACTCTATATATCTCCCACTGTAAGAGGTGCACTTTCAACTCAGGGTGGGTTCTGTAGGGGGACAGTGTTACAAGAGTCTACAGACCTTGTGCCCTAGGCAGACCAATGTAAGCCCCCCCCCCTCCAAAAAAAAAAAACCCATCCTGAGCTTAATGTGCCCCTCTTATAGAGGGAGATTTAAAAAAAAAAAATCTGACACTCTATATAAGGGTCTCCCCCCCCCCCCGTGTTCAGGATCCCTCTGGCCTAAAATCCAGACTTGCACCTCATCAGGACCAGTAATAAAGTTACGCAGGTAGCATGAAGCTGGTTGTAATGGTCAGCCTTGCAAAATTCGGGAGTTACATGCGTAAGTCTTGACCCCACCCCGGAACGCCCATTCCCCGTCAATTTTCTGCCTCCTTATTCTTGACATGCGTACTTCCTGGCTTCTTATCATTTGTGTTGCTCACATGCGGCCCACATGCGTATGGGGCTGTTTTTCCACAAGCAATGCTTTTAAAATCTACCTTTATCTGCATAGCATGAAGTTTTTAGCATGCATAATTATGTCCTTGACATGCACATTTAATTTTATTGCATAAGACCCATAACATAGGTATTTCCCTATCCATTCACAGTTTATTAGAACAGAATTACTGCTCACCAAACATTTCTGAAAATCAGCAGAAATATATATATATTTTTTTTAATTTAAATTCTTTTACTATACCGATACTCAAGACGAGGTCTTATCGTACCAGTTTACAATAGAACAGGGGGAAACCAATTAACAACTATATAGAAGGTAAAAATTACATCAAACAGGGAGCGAAAAACATGGGAGCTGGAGGACAGGAAAGATTTTTTAAAAACGATAACAACTGAAGAGTGGTAAAATGGTCATTGAAAACAATGAAAAACCAAATAAAGCGATACATAATCAGCTAGATTGAGCTCGGCTGTAGGATTATCTTAGGCAATTATTCATATATCTTGTGGACGGGGCAAACATGGAGAGGTAATCGGGGGGGGGTGGCGGGGCAGGGATGGGGGGGGGGGGGGAGTTAGGGAAGCGGTCAGGGTGAGAGTCAATGTGGTTGATAAAGGTTCCTTCAACGGTAAGCTTGAGTGAACAGCCAGGTTTTCAGTTTCTTTCTGAAGGAGAGATGGCATTGTTCCTGGCGTATAACTGGGGGAAGCGAATTCCAATGGAGCGAACCCACATGATCATATATACATCAAGAATGCAAAGTTTTACCCACTCATTGCTGGAAACCCAGGAAAAAGATGAACAGATCCAGAAAGTCCCTTCCTTTGCTAACTTTCTTTCCCTTCCCACTCTACTATCCCTTGTAAAAATCAAAAAGAGGAAAGAAAGAGAACAAAGAAAACAGCACCAAGGTTTCATGAAAAATACTGTATATACAGCTGAAATCCAAACTGTCAATCATACTATCTGATTAGGTAAATTTATCCTTTCTCTGTTTAGAAAACAGACCAGCTTATCTACAAGAAAATAAGAAACAGGCCTGCAATGTGAAATTTATATTTCAGTCCTATAAAAAAGTAAGTAGATGTGCATGCGTAGATGCTACTTTTTCATTTACTTATAAATGGGAAGAAGAGTGGGAGAAGTATAATCTTTTTGCTCTATTAGATGAATATACTCAAAACTAGGGACTGGAAATGTTATTCAATTCCAAATTTCTTCCCTAGATAGAGCATTTATTTAATAATTCACATTCAAAACCATAAATGTCAGAAACACCAGGTAGAAAACATTTTTAATATCCTAATTAGAAATACCTATATACTTAAACATACTGATTTAAAATAGCAAAAGCTTACCAATGCCTTGGGCCCCCGATTTGCAGGTATAATGCAAGAGTGTCATATCAGTCAGTCCATCCCTGTCATTCACATTGCACCCTCTCTTTAGGATCTGCAGAAAAATGAAGAGCACATTCTGTACCTTTAACATTAAAAAAAATCCTTTAAAGACAACATTTTTAAGTCCATTTGTATGTATAAAATCCAGTTGAATATGCATAAGTGGCTAGGTAGAAATTGTGCCAGGCTTTGTGCAAAAAGCATGTGCTTAATTTATTTACTTATTTATTTATAAGGTTTTATACACAGACATTCGTACGAAACATCATGCCGGTTTACAATTAACAATTAAAGATGGAGAAAATTACAATGAACAGAGAGTGAAGAGGGAGAAGGCTGGAAAAAGAGGGAGGGGGAGGAAACCGTTATGCATGCAAAGAGATGTTCCGGGGAAGAGAAATTTGGATTTCTGTGCATACATTCAATTTTAATAAGTTTGTGCATAAATCCATATACAGAAGTTACGACATACCAGGATCAGGTGTAACTTTGTGTGTGGGAGTTTGTGCATACATTTTCCAAGAATTTTCAAAATGAAAGTGTTTTTGTACACTTTTGCTTTCAAAATATATGGACAATCTACAAGTAAAAAGTACCTACAACTTTCCCAGGGGCAGATTGAGGGAAAATAGTGGCCCGGGGGATTTTTCTCCATACTGGCCCATGGGTACCCAATTACATATACAATATAATTTACATATATATGTACACACCCCTATATTTCGGCATGGTCCTCCCATATCAACACAGTACTATTTGCCAAAATTCAAAGAATAATAACCCCACCTATGAAAAAGAATACCACAAATATTACACCAGATTCTAAAATATCAATACACCTCCTATCAGGAAAACAGAACAGGCCAAGCTACTACAGATCCCTACAGAAAAACCACATGCTAAAAGAATGCTTCATCTCAGTCTTTGCATGCAGAACACAAACTCTCACCAAATACAGAATAAAGCCACATAAAGTATAAATAGAAATGTGCAGACAAAAACTAAACTGTAAAACGTATCACGCCAGACTCTATACAGTGCAACAATGGAAAAACAAAAATGTCACCATTCCTCATGAAACAATCAATAAAATCAAGATATATAAATCATGAATCATAATTATAAAATCATACTAATAAAATAATTTCAAAACAGCTGATGAATAGAATATCCAATAATTAAAGACTCAAGCAAATTTTGAAACCTTTACCAAACACCAATAAAATATTTCAAACAGCAGACACATCACATACTACCCAATAATTAAAATGGCAGTCAATCAAGAAAAATGAACTTAAAAAGCCACCTTTACTTACCCTCTCCAGCAGTTCTCTTACTCCTTTCCCTTGCAGGCCACACCAGAAGCAGCAGCTGAAGCTGTCCTCACGGTCCACTTCCTTAGGGACCACAACCAGTCTCTTCAGCCGCCGCCACCCTCGATTTTAATTTATTCGGCCCCCACCGGCTTGGTCTCCCGTGGGGGCTGGCTGATCTTCTTTTCTTCGGCCTCAATTTTTATTTCTTCGGCCCCAGCCGGCTTGGTCTCCGGCGGGGGCTGGCTGGGAGGTGCTGAGGCTGGGCTGAGGAAGAGCCACGCGGTCGAGACCACATGACCAGCTAGACCGGCCCACCAGGGGAAGCCCGATCCCCCGATAGGCCAATCCGCCCCTGAACTTTCCTGTCACTGGGGCCGAGGTAATAAAACCTGCAGTAAAATTTTAGTGCTGATTTTTCTTACCACATGTTAAAAATACGCTGTAAACTAATGGTATGCAAATCAAACTGGCATTAAAGGTCTATGGTAAGTCCAAACAGCATGCTAAAACCAGAGTTAAAACCAAAATGCAGAAAACTACAGTAAAAGAAGCAGTAAAAAATAGCACTAAGTTTGAAAAATGCTGCAGCATTCCCTATTGGTTGATAGAAGTGACCTAGGCAGAACTGTGATGGGATTGGTGATGCATAGATGTCCATCAGTTTTCCCTAAAAGGTAGTGAGCACACACCGGAACCCTTCAAACACAAGAGAGCCACTATCAAATCACTCTTCTACAACTAAGAGCAATTATATACGCTCTAACAACTTTTACACATCATCTTCAAGGAAAATACATCCTGATTCAGACAGACAACTAGGTTGTGATGTTTTACATCAGCAAGCAAGGAAGAACGGAACCATGGCCTCTCTGCCAGGAAGCCCTAAAGATCTGGAATTGAATGGAAAGAAATTGAGTTGCTCCACAGGTCACCTATCTGTCGGTCATCTCCAATATGCTGGCAGACCGACTCAGCAGAGTATTTCAACCACACGAGTGGTCTCTACAGCAATCTATGGCTGAACTTTTCAGCTTATAGGATCTACCATCAGTGGACCTATTCGCATCACAGCAAAACACAAAACTAAATCAATTTTGCTCAGTTCTGCCAAGAGATCACAGACTAGTTCAAGATGTTTTACAACTCGATTGGCGACAAAGCCTCATGTATACTTTTCTACTGTCAATCCTTAACACCAGAACAGTGCAAAAGGTTCTTCAAGACCATGCTCATCTGATCTGCATAGCTCCGGCATGGCCCAGACAGATCTGATATGCATATTTCATATAACTTTCCAGCAGCCTTGGGATATAACATTTTTAATTTGAGGGCGGAAAGAGAGGGTATCATCAAGAATAACACCAAGGCTTTTAATTTGATTCTTGATAGGAAAAGAAAGATTATCCAGTGTGATAGTGCTATCATTAAAAGCAGAGTAAGGGCTGTAGTGTGTATACCAATGAATTCAGTTTTGGACATGTTGAGGGCAAGTTTGTTAAAATTTAACCATTTTTTAATGGTAGTGAAAAATTGAGAAGCTCAAGGGTCTCCTGCCATGTAGGACAGATTCAAAGTACAAACTGTATGTCATTAGCATAAAGTTTGTAACAGTCTGTTAAAGTGGATAGAATTCTGCATATCAGAGCAAGGTATATATTGAAGAGAGTCACAGAAAGAGCAGAGCCTTGAGGAACTCCAGGTTTGACAGAGGACAGATCAGAGAAATTATTTTGAAATTTAATAAGGTGGGTTTGGTCAGAGAAATAAGAAACAAACCATTTGAGAACATCCCAATGTGTTCAATGTGTCCTCCAGCCTGGTGCAGGCGGTGGGACATCCTCGTCAGAGACCAGGATAGGTTCCTACATGAGGCTTGCTAGAAGTGAGCAGTGCTATAGAGGTCACTGGCTCTGCAGTCGGCAAATGAAGTCCTTCTGCTACTACTGTAGGCGGGATCAGCACCCTAGTTATTGGCAGTGGCAGGGGTAATCTGAGCCCTCTCTCCCACAGACCTAGGATGGACTGTGTAAAGCTGCATTGGTAAAGCAGCTTGATTTGAAGTATATGGTGGATGGGTCAATGACTTTGATGGGGTAGAATGTTTGGACGCTTTGGATGCTCTGGTATACTTCAGAGATCTTTAGAGATGACACCAAGGAATCTGCTGCAGGTCAACAATATTGCATCAGTTGCACTGGAGCTGCGTCATGGGTCCTTGCACCATGCATCGCGGTGGAGGCCACAGGCTTGCGCTGTGTTAGAGTATCATGCATCGAATACATCAGTGCATTGTGTGTTGAGCACTTCATTGGAAGTTTCATCGGACAAGTTGTCACACCTGATGCTACTAACTCTGACAGTGCCGATGGCCACATCAATGGTGCCGATGCACCACGCTTAGAATATTTATGCTTCTTTGATGCAGGATGCGATGGCTCTGTTGACTGATGCCTCTTTTGTCTTCAACACAGGGCGGCTGGTGGAACTCGACCCCATGCCTTCAGCATGAATGGATGGAAGAGTTTTTGAGGAGATCCTACTCAACTGCTTTCCCAATGAGGTGGACAGGGCTGCATTGTAGGACAAGGACCTACTTACTGCGACTCCAGAGAGATTTACTCAGTTCCTCAATGTGAAGCACCCTGGATCTCTAAGCAGGGGACATCGGTCCACAGGTACAGCAGTTCTCTTGGTCATATTCTGGGCTGAGACACCGATAACACAATTCATGGCCATTAGTGAGGGAAATCTTTCCACAAATACAACTTTTGAAACTACTCACTTTAATTGCTTTCTTCTCACAGGATATGGAGGAAGAGAAGGCCACATTTCCTTGTAATGCTTTTTTTTGGTAGCAATGAAAAGTGCTGTTGTGTGGCTGCAGAGGCAGCAAGGCAACTAAATAAGAAGAAACTGAAGTAAAAATATCAAATTGAGAGAGATAGGGATTTTTTTCAGAAAAAATATAGGCAAGAATTCATGTCCATGCACTGCACGGACAAAAAAAATGATTGAGGAGACTCATGAGGCAACGCCCATGTGGGAACTCCCACCCATGCTCAGGTGAGTTCTACTAGCTTGGAGTCCATTTGGTTCCGCCAGATGACATCACGTACATATAATGACTCACATATGTAATGGCTAATTCAGCCTGTTTATCGACAGAAAACACCTGCTATTATATGCACAGAAATTTTTCTGGAAAATGCATATACTTTTGAAAATCCAAAAGTATGTGCCTAACACAAACCCTTCACCAGCTGTGCCCTCGAGAATGCTTCTCAGCCCAGGTAAATTCAAATGTGAACAGACTGTCTGCAGATAAGTTTATCCACATATCAGGTAGGCAATTTTGTAAAGGCTATTTCTACAAGTAAAGCATTGTATTACCTAAGAAAATTCCACAGAACGTTGCTCTCTAAGGGGATAATTTTCAAACAACCTACATAAATTAGACAGCAATTATGTACATCAGTTACACCAATTTTCAAAGGGAATATGTGTGTATACTTTCCCTTTTGAAAATGATCCCACCGAAACTATCCCCATACAAGGCCAGCAGATAGCTGCCTCCTTATCATCCCAGGTGGGAGTTGGTTGACTTCTCTTACATTGGGCCTGGTGGGAGGCTGCTCTCACTTCCTTCGCTTCTTTCTGGCCTAGTGGGAGGCTGTTTCCTCCTTCACCCAGATCAGAGCAAGACATTACCAGCTCCTGCTGTTCTGGGCCTGATGGGACACAAACTTTATTTTCCCCTACTGAGTATGGAAGTGATGCTGCTGATGATCTCTTCACCCTGTGGAGGGTGGGGGAAAGGAGGTTGGGGAAGCTGGGAAGATGAAGGTGGAATGAAGAGGAAGTGTGGGGGCTGCTGAGCAGGAAGGGGTGGGATACAGGGTGGTCGGGGTAGCTGGACAGGCAGGGAGATGGGATGAAGGGAGTAGGGAGAGTTAAGCAGGGGAGAGAGAGAGCAAAGGAAAAAGGATGTGGGGGTCAGGAATGCTGGGCAGGGATATGAGTGTGAGCGGATGATTGAAAGGGACATATACTGGCCAGACTCTGGGTGCATATGTATTATGCTCTGGAAGGAGCCACTATTCATAGCCCCAAGCTGAGCATTATTACTATGATGAATGGGCTACAAGGTAGTTATGAATGAAAGCTCAAAGGACCACAGTGCCAGTAAAAGCAGATAGCAGAGTTGCTTACCTATAACAGATGTTCTCCCAGGACAGCAGGATGTTAGTCCTCACATATGAGTGACATCATCAGATGGAGCCCTGTCACGGAACACTTTTGTCAAAGTTTCTAGAACTTTGACTGGCACACTGAGCATGCTCAGCATGCCACTAACCCTGTAGCCACATGGGGTCCCCCTTCAGTCTCGTTTGTAGCAAAAGTACGAGCGAAAAATAAAATAAAACGTAAGAGAACCCAACTCTGCGGGGTGGCAGGCGGGTTTCTTGAGGACTAACATCCTGCATCCTGGGAGAACACCTGTTACAGGTAAGCAACTCTGCCGTCTCCCAGGACAAGCAGGATGGTAGTCCTCACATATGGGGGAATAGCAAGCTACAGGCTGATTCATAACAAAGTAGGCCAAGCAGCACACAACATGTGCAACAGGCACAACAACTGGGGTGCTGTTGGCAAGGATGAGGCAGCCTGAAATTCACAGCGGGTCAAGGTAGGACGAGTTCAGTTCCTATACTGGGAACAAATTTCTTAGGACAGACTGGCCAAAGATGGAATCCTGTCGTCCAGCCTTGTCCAGGCAGTAGTGAGCTGCGAAGGTATGGAGAGAGCTCCATATCATAGCCCTGCAGATGTCAGCAATCGGTACTGAACGGTAGTGTGCTATTGATGTTGCCATTGTTCTGACTGAGTGTGCCTTTACTCGTCCCTGTAGTGGAAGGCCTGCTTGCTGGTAACAGAATGCAATGCAGTCTGCCAACCAGTATGAGAGTGTTTGCTTGCCCACCGCATTCCCAAGTTTGTTCTTATCAAAAGATTCAAAGAGTTGGGTGGACTTTTTGTGGGCTGTAGTGCGGTCTAATAAAACGCAAGAGCATTCTTACAGTCCAAGGTGTGCAGAGCTTGCTCACTTGGGTGAGCGTGAGGTCTTGGAAAGAAAGTGGGTAAGACTTTGGACTTTTAAATGGAAATCAGTTACTACCTTAGGAAGGAATTTAGGGTGAGTGCGAAAAACCACCCAGTCATGGAGGAACCTTGTGTAGGGTGAGTAGGTCACAAAGGCCTCTTACTCACTTACCCTGCAAGCAGACATGATGGCTACTAGGAAAAGAACCTTCCACGTAAGGTATCTGAGTTTGCAGGAGTGCAAGGGCTCAAAAGGCGTGTGCATGAGCCGTGCAAGGACAACATTGAGGTCCCATGCCGAGACCGGTGGCCGTAGAGGAGATTTAAGCTGTAATAAGCCTCTCAAAGCGACTGACTGGGGTGGAGCCGTTATCTGGGCATCCCCTACTCCCTGATGGTAAGCAGAAATGGCACTAAGGTGCACTCGGATAGATGATGTCTGGAGACCAGATTCTGAGAGGTGCCAGAGATAATTTAACAGTCTCGATGTGGGGCAAGAAAATGGGTCCAAGCCCTTCTGTGTGCACCACAAGGTAAATCTCTTCCATTTAGAGCAGTAGGATTTCCGCGTGGAAGGCTTCCGTGAAACTACTAGGACTTGAGATACATCACTTGAAAGGTTGAGTGGTTGTAGTATCAGCCTTTCAACATCCAGGCTGTCAGAGAGAGGGCCTGGAGGTTCGGGTGGCATAACTTGCCGTGATTCTGTGTTATGAGGTTGGGCGACGTGCCCAGGGGAATGGGGTCCTGGACAGAAAGGTCGAGAAGTATGGAAACCAAATTTGGCGCAGCCAATATGGGGCTATGAGAATCATTAAGCCCCGGTCCTGTTGTAGCTTCATGAGAGTCTTGCTTATTAGCGAAATCGGAGGATACGCATAAAGAAGGCCTTTGTTCCAGGGACGGGCGAAGGCATCCCTGGCTGATGCTCGCCGGTCCCTGTGCAGACAGCAGAAGTGTTCCACTTTGTGATTCTGACTGGACGCAAAGTGTTCGACGGTCAGATGACCCCACCGGTGGAAGATTCTGCTCGCAACCGAGGGATCCAGAGACCATTCGTGGGGCAGGAAACGTCGGCTGAGGCGGTCTGCCAGTGCATTCTGAATGCCCGCTAGATAAGTGGCTAGCAGAAGAATGGAATGCGACAGGGCCCAGGCCCAAATCTGCGCTGCCTCCTGGCAGAACAGATAGGAGCCCATGCCCCTGTTTGTTCAGGTACCACATTGCAACTTGGTTGTCTGTTTGAATCTGGACAACTCCGTTGGAAAGGCAGTCCTGAAATGAATAAAGGGCGTACCGCATCACTTGAAGTTCCAAAAATGTGATTTGATGGGTCGTTCGGCTGTTGCCCAAGTCCCTTGAGTTTGAAGGCCTTGGACGTGGGCTCTCCAATCTAAGTTGGAGGCGTCCATAGTTAAGGTCACCTGAGGAGCCGGTTGCTGGAAAGGAAGACCCACTTGTAAGTTGGCTTTGTGTGTCCACCATGCAAGGGACAGACGAACCTGGCTGGTTATGTGTACCAGGACGACAGCAGTTGAGCAACTTGTCGCCACTTGGATTTTAGAGTCCAGTCAGTCTCATGGCAAGGCATGCCATAGGGGTGACATGGACTGTTGATGCCATGTGGCCGAACAACCTGAGTAGCTGGCCAGCGGAGGCTCTTTTCTGACGGCGGATAAAGCTGGCAAGGTTGGATAGCGTAATCGCACAGTCCTTGGGTAAGAATGCTCTGGACAGTGTCGTGTCTAGGTCTGCTCCTATAAAGGAGAGAAGATGAGACGGTGTCAACTGGGATTTGGGGTAATTGATTAAAAATCCCAATGAGTTTAGAAGCCTTATGGTGAGACCGAGAGAGTCGAGGGCTCCTTGTTTTGACTGGCTTTTTATGAACCAGTCGTCCAGGTATGGAAAAACGTATATGCCTCTGCTGCATAACTGCGCAGCCACGATTGCCAGGCACTTCGTAAAGACTCGAGGCGCCGAGGCTAGGCCGAATGGTAATACCTTGTTATTGATAGTGACTGTGACCCACCACGAATAGCAGATATTTGCAAAGAGGAGGGGAGATCGCAATATCGGTGTATGCGTCTTGAAGGTCCAGAGACCAGAGCCAATCCCCTTGTTGAAGTAGAGGAAGCATGGTGCCCAGGGATACCATTCTAAAGAAATGTATTCAAGGCACGGAGGTCCAGAATAGGCCGGAGGCCGCCGGTCTTTTTTGGAATTGGGAAATATCTGGAGTAGAACCCTTTCCCCTGCTGATTCAGTGGAACCGGTTCCACGGCTCTGACCGACAGAAGGGTTGAGAGCTCTGACTCGAGTTTTCCTGTGTGGTCGTACCAACTCCAGGATGGATTTGGTGGGAAGTCCAGGGGTATTTTTGAAAAATTTAGATGGTAACCATGGGTTACGAAGGACAATACCCACTGGTCCATGGTAATCGGATGCCAATTTGTTGCAAAGTGGCACAGGCGGTCCCCCACTGGAATATGGTTGCTGCTCTCTGGAAAAGAGTCAAAATCCAGACACAGGGCCAGCTTGTGGAGCTGGCTGTGGTCTAGATGTTCTCGCTTGGCGCTCATGTCCCCTCTGAGGTGCCTGAGTCGGTCGTGCACGGGATGCAGGACAGTAATATCTGCGTGGCCTGAAGAATTGTTTCTTGGGTACTCTACGCGTGACCCTGCGGGCTATGGAGGGAACATCTAGGGAGACAGTTGACAACTGGCGCAAGGTCTCATGATGGTCTTTTAATTGGGCCACTGAATCCTGGATCTTATCCCCAAACAGGTTGTCTCCGGTAAAGGGTAGATCTGCCAGTTTGTCCTGCACTTCTGGGCGTAGGTCTGAGGCCTTAAGCCAGGCCCAGAGTCTAGCACTGATGCCCGCTGCCAAGACTGTGGATGCTATTTCAAAAGAATCGTAGGCAGCTCTGACTTCATGTTTGTCTGCTTCCATTCCTTTTTGTAGGATGGAGGATAAAGTTTCCTGTTGCTGTTGTTGAGGCAATGTCTCTGCAAATTCCTGGACTTGTTTCCAGAGATTTCTGGTATATTGGGTCATGTATAATTGATATGCTGCAATTCATGATATCAAAATGGACCCTTGGAAAACTCTTCGTCCCAACGCATCCAATGCCTTCTGTTCCTTTCCGGGAGGAGCAGAGGAATGTGGGCGCGATCGTTTAGCCTTTTTCTGAGCTGATTCCGCGACTACAGAGTGGTGGGGCAGCTGACTTTTTTGGAAACCTGGGGCTTGTTGAACCAGGTAGGTAGCATCTGTCTTTCTATTGACTTCATGCCAGTCCGTTATGGACATGGTCCTCGGACACTCGGGGCATTTTCTAAACCCGGTCGCCATGTTAAAAATTGGTGGGCGTGCAGTTGGTGACCATCAGGCACCAAAGCGGTAAGCTGCCGGGAACCGACCACAAGTACTGGAAAAAATACTTACCGAGCGTCGGAGGGAATGGAGCGCGATGGGGGACCCCGATGAGGGATTTTTAAGAAGATAACTTCAAATATTTCCATGAGGAAAGTTGTGAGAAATTTCTCACAGAGCCCCTAAACAGCGAGGCAACTGCTGCGTGGAAAAAATGAGACTGAAGGGAGACCCCTGGTGGCTACAGGGTTAGTGGCATGCTGGGCATGCTCAGTGTGCCAGTCAAAGTTCTAGAAACTTTGACAAAAGTGTTCCATGACAGGGCTCCATCTGATGATGTCACCCATATGTGAGGATTACCATCCTGCTTGTTCTGGGAGAATTCAAAAAAAAGAAAACAAACTTCAACGTAGCAGGCTATAAGCTGACACGTGGAGGGTATCTAGATTAATTGCTTACTTCATTTCCAATAATTTCAATATTCTGCTGGACTTGTGGAACCCACTGTCTTAAAATAGCAAAAAGTTCAGAAATTGAGGTATTTGGATTGACGAGAATTGCCTGGCAAGCTGCATCGTTTGGGTCAAAGAACGAGAACTCTGTGGTAAGAAAAGAGAAAAAAACAGAGCTTTAATAAATGTATGCAATATGGAGAAATTCAGACTTACCTGATATAAAGGAAAGGAAATTAAATTATTCCTACTACACCAATCTAGAAAAATTGGGTTTAATGCCCTTTCCAGCTGAAGAAGGCAGAGGTTGTTTTTTTTAAACACTTGACATTGCTAGTATATATGTGGGGCAAAGAACCTAAGTTGACCAGTTTTCTACTGCCAAAACTAATAATTAAATGAGTAAACAAACTATAAAAACACGAAAAGTTTCATCTGCACTTTTTATATACATTTAATTAATTTAATGTTAAAGAAGATCCTTCTCCTCTATTTTTATTTTATATTTTTAAAGAATTTGTAAATTTTTCTTTCACTTTCTATTTTAGAACCATTAGGAAGTACCAAAGCCCAATTATTCTGGGTGGGAGGATGTTAAACCAGCCTTAAAAAACCTATTCCGAAAGTAGTATCTTTATTTATTTTTCTCTTTTTTTCTATACTGCCTATCATCAATCTAGGCGGTTTACAAATTTTACATATATAAAGTTTTAAAATAAATAAAATACAATACCAGTACAAAATAGTATAAAACATACAACATGAATAAGCGATTTTTGACTTTCCCATCTAAACCCTCTTGCTACTTAACTTTTCAGCCCTGTCTCTTTACCTTTAGATATCATTATAAGCCGCCATAAAAAGCCAGGTTTTTAGCATTTCCCTAAATAGCTTATGCTCTCTCATTAGCTATAACTCCTCTGGCATTGAATTCCAGGGTACTGATCCTGCCACTGTAATCACTCGCTCATGCACCAGATTCAAGCTAGCTTCCTTCACTGAAGTGGTCACTAAAAGACCTTTATTCTCAGACCGTAATTCCCTTTGCAGCACATACCACTGTAATCTGGATCTCAACCTTCCATTTTCCAGTTTAAAGAGTACCTTATGTATTATTACTAACACTTTAAAACGGATTCTAAAAAATACTGGCAACCAATGAGGGTCCTTAAATACAGGCATGATATGTTCATACCTCCCCACTCCACAAAGTACTTTGGCCACGGACTTTTGTAACAACTGTACTAATTTAATCATGTTTTTTTGTAAACCTCGAAGAAGTGGGTTACAATAGTCAATATTATTTAGTATCATTTGCATAACTAACCGAAAATCAAACCCCAATTATGGTGTCAATCAACGCAATATACGCAACTTGAAGTACCTGATTTTCACCAGCTTATGCACATGATCCTTCACAGCTAATTCACAATCCAACTGGACTCCCAAGTTAAGTACAACTGACGATAGTGCAAAATCAATTCCTTCAAATAACATCTTCAACACCTTGACATCTAAACACCTTTTTACAAACTATATAATTTCAGTCTTACTGGTGTTCAATGCTAACCGATTCTGAGTTAACCATATTTTTATTGACAAATATGATGTCAGCATCTCAAATGCTTCCTTCAGAGAATCCTTATTTAAAAACCAAAACCGAATATCATATGGGAACATCCGATATTCTACCCCCAATTTTCCCAATACATGGTGCAATATAAATAATAAATAGGGGAGCAGACAGGGAAGATTCCTGTGGAACCCCCATTTTAATATCGAACCAATTAGAAGTTCTCAGAGATTAGTTGAAAGCTTATTTTTGAAAGAAATGAGGAAAACCAGTCTTTCACAACCCCAGATATCCCGAATTCAGACAGTCGATGTAGCAGCAGAGTATGGTCATCTGTATCAAATGCTGCTCAAAACCCGTCAAAACGTATCTGGAAAAATAACAGTAGCAACTCCATGTTGTTATATCTCCTAAATCCATAATGAGTGGAATTCAAGAGGGAGTTTTCTTCCAGATACCTAACTAAATGTCTATACACTACTTTCTCAATAACCTTTACCAAAAAGGTCAATGAGGATATGGGACGATAATTCATTAAATTTTCTGGATCTAGGTTCCCCCCACCCCCCCTTTTTTTTTTTTTTTTTTTTTTTTTTTAACAGTAGACACACTACTGCCCTCTTCGGTTAATCAGGGACTATTCCTTGACAGTTCAGGTGACCTGCACACTCCTGGAATATCCCCTTTCCTTGAATAAAGACATTTTTTTCTTTTAGCTGCCAGTGTTAAGCATTTCTTTTCAGCCCACTACACTGTACCTCCTTGCTTCTTTACATAATACATGGCCACCTGGATGTCTGTCTGGATCAAGATTCTCTTGTTCAATAGCAGATGGGAGAAAACCCATAAGGGTTGATTTTAAAATCCACGCGTGCACGTGCAAGCGGCGTGTGGGAGGGGGAGGGGAATTTTCGCAAAATAAGCGTGGCGACACAATCGAGCCTCCCCCAGTTCCCTACCCCCCTACTTAACCTTCCTCCTTCTTCCCCTCTCCTCCCCGCTCCCTAAACCTAACCTGTTCCTAAATCTTTTATTTTGGTACTTACTGCTCCTCTGGAGCAGAAGTAATATCTGTGTGCCGGCCGTGTGCCGGCCGGCTGCCGGTGCGTGATTCCCCGGGACAGTGTCGAATGGCGCTGCCCTGCGTGGCCCAGACCATGCCCTCCCGTTCGCCCCTTTCTTTGGGTCCAGCACTTCTGTGCGTAACAGGGGTTACGCTTGTGGCTGGGCCTGTTCTAAAATGCACACAGAGCGCACAAGGCCCAGCCACATGTGTAACCCCGTAATTTAGGCACGTGGCCCTTTTAAAATCGGGTCATTAGAGCATAATAGATTGCTCTCAGCTCCAGAAATTTGATTTGCAGTTCATGCTCCGCTAGAGGCCACAACCCCTGGGCTCAGGCGGCACTGGTGTACACTACCTACACTTTGGGACAGATTTTAAAAGCCCTAAGCGCGTAAATCCAGCTGGGGTTACGCGCGCCGAGCCTATTTTGCATAGGCCCGGCGATGCGCGCAAAGCCCCAGGATACACGTATGTCTGGGGGCTTGAAAAAAGGGGCAGGGCGGGGCCAGAGGCCGCCGTAGGGCTACTCGGCCGCCTTGCACAACCTATGCCTGCCCAGAGGCAGGCGCAACTTGTAAAATAAAGGTTAGGGGGGGGATAGGTGGGGCTGGGAGGCGGGTTAGGTAGGGGGGGGGGGGGGGGCGGAAGGAAAGTTCCCTCCGAGGATGCTCCAATTTCGGAGCACTAGTGTGCAAGCCCTTGCATGCGCCGACCCTGGATTTTATAACATGTGCGCGGTTGCGCACACATATTATAAAATCGGGCGTACATTTGTGCGCGCCGGGTAGCACGCACAAATGTACCCCGCACGTGTAGGTTTAAAAATCCGGCCTTTTGGCAGGAGCACTGGTGATCACTGTCACTTGATGCACCGGGACATATTTATTTATTGTTGTTTTCTATACCACCTATACAAATATTCCTATGGTCTAAGCGGTTCACATGAAAAATGTGAAAAATACATTGACATAATCAATTAAAACAACAATTAAAAAATAACACTAAACAATATAAAAGTTTAAAAATCAAATAAAAAGTGATAAAAATTAACAAATAAAATAAAAAAAAAACTAGCTGACAATAAATGAAATAGGCTTATTAGGTGGAGTCAAAAGGTTGTTGATGCAGAGTTGTAGACCGAGGAACATAGGTAGGTTTTTACGGCTTTTTAAAATTTGGCTATGTTAAGACATTAAACGGAGAGAATCGGGAACAGAGTTCCAAAGAACGGGACCTGCCACTGAGAAAGCTCTTTTTCTCATTAAATCCAGTCTAGCTGTTTTGATTCTAGGGATTTCTAGGAGACATTTATCTTGGGATCGTAGCTGGTGCAATGGTTGGTATTATCTTAGGGTAGAACAAAGCCAAATTGAAGAAGGATTGTAGATTAGATCAGTGGTTCTCAACCTTTTTTCTGTCGGGACACACCTGACAGATGGTTCTCACATGCGTGACACACTGACCCATGATCGTCATGGGGCTAGATGTAAAAGTACAGTTTGCATCCACGGGAACCCCCCTGACCCACAATAATGGATGTAAAGCAGAATTATGACATTCCCCATACAACTCACCCTACAAAAAAGATATTCTGGTTCTGGTGTCATCTCAGTAACAGCAACTCAAACTCCTTCTACTTCCAGGCTCAATAGCCCTACTTATGAAAAGACAACAGTTTACCACCAATGCATGTCCACTTGAGAAAACACAACAAATAAGACTGATACAAATGCTTACATGCTAGTAAAATATCTCATCTCGGTAACAGACACAGAACTGACCTAACATACTCCCAGGATCTGTAGTAATGCACATAAACTAATCCACACACAGTCACACCTGAATTATGGAATACACTCAAACAGGAGCAACCCTATCTATGAAAAGGCAACACTACAAATAATAAATCAGGCCCTAAAAACCAATACACCTCTTATTAGGAAAACAGAACTAGCAAGCAGCTATAGATCCCACACAGAAATAATTGTAAAACTATACTAATAAGCAGAATAAATGTTTCAAAACAGCTATGAACAGAATAACATCCAACAATTAAAAACTCATAAAAACTATTAAACATTCTCCAAACACCAATAAAATATTTCAAAAAAGCAGACATCACATAATATTAAATAATTAAAATGGCAGTCAATCACGAAAAATTAACTTAAAAAGCCACCTTTACTTACCCCCTCCAGCAGATCTCCTACTCCCCTTCCAAGCAGGCCATGGCACACACCAGAAGCAACAGTAGAAGCTAAGCTCTATAATCATGGGCCTCTTCCTTAGTGCCCATGTCTCTCACACACACACCATACCAGTCATGCCCCCAAGACCAGTTTCTGTCTCTCACACACCAATCATCTCCCAAACAGTCTTTGACACACACACACCAGTCACCTTCCTGAACAGTTTCTCTCATGCCATACACACACACAGGCTTCTCACTCCCGTGTTCTACTTACATATATGGGCTTCTCGCTCTCATAATCACTTTCTCTGTCTCACACACACACACTCACCAGTCTCTCACTCCCATGCTTGTTCTCTCCACATGCACAGACTTCTCATTCCCATAATCACTTTCTTTCTCTCTCTCACACACACACACCAGTCATTTGACCTCTCTCATGCATACACACACACAGGCTTCCCACTCCCATGATCTCTTTCAGATATACAGGCTCCTCTCTCCCATGCTGTGTCACACACACCCAGGTTTCTCACTCCCATGCTCACTCTCTTCACATGATTAGGCTTCGCATTCCCATAATCACTTTCTCTCTGTTACACACACACCAGACTCTCTCTCCACGTGCACAGGCTTCTCATTCCCTGAATCACATTCTCTCTCTCACATTCACACACACCAGTCTCTTTCTCTCACACACACAGTCACCTTACCAACCCAGTCTCTCTCTCTCTCATGCATGCACACACACACAGGCTTTCCACTCCCAAGCTCTCTCACATAATCAGGCTTCTCACTCCCATGCTTTCTTTCACACACACACACACACACACACACACACACACACACACACACACACCCCACAACACCAGGCTTCTTACGCCCATGCTTTCTCACATACCCAGATTTCTCACTTCCATGCTTTTTCTCTCTCTCTCTCTCACACACACACACACACACACACATCAGTCACCTCTCTGACTAATGTCTCACACTCTCACATACACATCAGTCATCTCCCTGAGCAGTCACTTGCATTGTCTCTCTCACATATACACACACATCAGCTCTCTGACCAGTTTCTCTCAATCACACACAGGCTGGCTGCTTCTCTCTCTCTCTCTCACTCACTTCCTTCCCCCCCCCCCCCCCCCCCCGAGCACAAATGGTAGCTGCAGCAGTCTCCTCCTCCAGCCCCCACAGGTCAAGAAGAATCCCTTCGGCCGTGGGAGGCTCATGCTGCTATCGCCTTTCCCGATTACCGGCTGCTTCGATTGCTCGGGGGCCGATGCTGCTGCCGCCACTATTTTTCCACGCGGCACGGCTCTTTCTCCTTCCCATGCACCAAGTATCACTTCCAGTTACGGGTCACGGGCGGGGGGGGGGCGCGCGGGAAGAAGAAAAGGCCAGCCGCAGGTGCCACTGCTTCTTCTACCACCGCTGCCGTTCCCACTGGGCTTGAACGTACTGATAGCCCGGTGGCAATGGCAGCAGGGAAGAAAGAGCAGCAGGAGAGACCGGGAGCACGCGACACACCTGCCGGTGCTTGGTGACACACTGATTGAAAAGCGCTGGATTATATTATGGATAATTGTTAACACTTTAAATTGGATTTGTTGTTTTATTGGAAGCCAGTGAAGAGTCTGGAGAATGGGAGTAATATGGTCTCTGCGCACTGTGTTGGAAATAAGACTAGTGGCAGTATTTTGGACTAACGGACAGATCGCAATGTCAGGAAGACCTAGAAGCAGAGAGTTATAGTAATCAAAAGACACACCAACAGATCTTCTGGTTTCATCCACCACTGGAGAGATGCTTGCAACTCGGAAGTTAAAGAAACTGCCCTTGTAGGAACCAATGAACACCCCATACATACAACTGAATTGTAGAGGTGCCTCTCTAAATATTCATATATCCACTGAGCTTATGGCAAGATAAATTGAATTTTAATTTGTTAGCCATTATATAGACTGATTTCTTGCTGACATTTTCTGCATTTCTGTGTTTATGCATGGTTTGAAATCTCTATCTATTTGTCCTAGTTTTATAAGGATTTTTTTTAGTTCTTGCTAGATTGTGTTTTAGTAACTGCATTTGTTAATTTTTAAAAAGGGCTGGTATCTACAAAAGTTGTTTGTTTCCTCCCTCCCACCATACCCATCTCCTAGGGTATTTTCTTCTTAAATAGTTCTTCAAAGAACTTAGGTTAAGTGAATAATATAATACCAATCTACCATCTTGTATATTAGTCAGAATTAGCAGAAAGCAAATGTTGCTTACCTGTAACAGGTGTTCTCACAGGACAGCAGGATGTTAGTCCTCACATATGGGTGACATCACAGGATGGAGCCCAATCACGGAACACTTCTGTCAAAGTTTCCAGAACTTTAACTGGCCCCTACTGGGCATGCCCAGCATGGCACTATCCTTGCAGCCATCAGGGGTCCCCCTTCAGTCTTGTTAAAAAGCTACAGGTAATGCCGAAAATAAAATAAGAAAACGTTATGAACCCAAAACTGCAGGGCGGCGGGCAGGTTTCGTGAGGACTAACATCCTGCTGTCCTGTGAGAACACCTGTTACAGGTAAACAACATTAGCTTTCTCACAGGACAAGCAGGATGGTAGTCCTCACATATGGGTGACTACAGAGGTGAGGATGTCCAAGTATGCACCAAATGTACTCAGGCATGCAAGGCATTAGGCCTGGGATGAAATCTGGCCGAGGGCATCCTGAACCCCACCAGGCAGGTGGAAGGGTGTTGGTATGTCACGTTGTAAATAGGTTGCGCAAGACAGACTTGCCAAAGATGGAATTTTGTCTTCTGGCTTTGTCTAAGCAATAATGGGCTGTAAAGGTATGGAGAGAACTCCAGGTGGCAGCCCTGCAAATGTCAGGAAGCTGCACTGAGCAGAGGTGTGCTACTGAAGTTGCCATGACCCTCACAGAGTGTGCTTTAACACGGTCTTGAAGTGGAATGCCTGCTTGCTGATAGCAAAATGATATGCAGTCCGCCAACCAGGAGGAGAGAGTCTTTTTACCCACAGGCTGCCCCAATTTGATAGGATGGAAAGAGACAAACAATTGAGTGCTTTTCCTGTGGGCAGCTGTACAATCTAGATAGAACGCTAGAGCCCGTTTGCAGTCAAGGGTATGCAGAGCCTGCTCTCCTGGATTGGAATGGGGCCTGGGAAAGAAGGTAGGTAGTATAATGGATTGATTGAGATGAAACTCTGAAACTACCTTAGGTAAGAATTTAGGGTGAGTGCGGAGTACTGCCCGGTCCTGCAGAAGTTTAGTGTAAGGCGGATAGGTAACTAGAGGCTGTAATTCACTAACTCTGCAAGCGGAAGTCATTGCCAAAAGGAAAATCACTTTCCATGTGAGATATCGAAGGTCACAGGATTAAAGAGGCTCGAATGGTGGTTTCATGAGCCAACCCAAAACTAGGTTGAGGTCCCAAGAAGGGGCCAAAGGACGCAGAGGAGGCTTGAGGTGAAGCAAGCCTTTCAAAAAAAGTGTTACCAGGGGTTGTACTGATATGGGAACATCCCCGACACCTTTATGGAAGGCAGCTACCGCACTGACATGCATCCTGATGGAGGAAGTTTTTAGAGCTGACTCTGACAAATGCCAGAGATAGTCCAGAAACTTCGTGATTAGACAGGTAAAGGGGTCAAGGGATTGAGAAGAGCACCATGACGTAAACCTGGTCCATTTGTAAGAATACGATTTCCTTGTGGAAGGCTTCCGTGAAGCAATCAGGACATGGGAAACTGGTTCAGAAAGGTTAAGTGGCTGAAGGATTAACCTTTCAACATCCATGTCGTCAGGGACAAGGCTTGAAGATCGGGGTGGCGGAGGCACCCGTCGTTTTGAGTGATTAGAAGCGGGTCCTTTCCCAAAGGAATGTGCCTGCGAATGGAGAGATCCTGAAGTATTGGAAACCACACTTGGCGTGGCCAGTGAGGGTGCTATCAGGATCATGGTTCTCTTGTCCTGATGTACCTTCACGAGAGTCTTAGAGAGAAGTGGAAGTGGAGGGAATGCATATAGGAGACCGGTTGTCCATGATAGGGAGAACGCGTCTCCTGGCTGACAGTGTTGGCTGCGAGTGAGAGAGCAGAAGTTGTCTACTTTGCGATTTTGAGGTGAAGCAAAGAGGTCTATTTGAGGATAACCCCATTGGTGGAAGATCGAGTTCGCCCTTTCTGGAGAAGAATGAACATGGCAGGAGGCTCCCTTGGTAACTGTGTTGACTGAAGACAGTCCCTACCCCAAGGTAGAGGCATCTACCTCCAGGATGAAGGGATGATCAGAATCTGGGTGCCATAAGAGAAGGCTTGTTTGAGATCCTGGAAGGCGTTGACAGTGTCTATAGACCAATTCCCAGTATCTTCACCCTTTCAGGTCAAGGTGCTGAGTGGCATTGCCAGAGCTGAATACCCAGGGACAAATAGGTGGTAGTAGTTAGCGAATAATAGAAAATGCTGTTGCACCCAAAAGCTGACCAACTGGGGCCAGTCTAGGATTGGTTTCAGGGAGGTGCATTCGTTGGTCAATTTGTTTCATTTGTTTTGTCAAATGGAGAGTAGGCGCACAAAACAATGGTATGCATGTATGTGGGTAGCTACCTACAAACACGAATACCATATTTTGAAAGCTGCTGTTGTGTTGCAGAGTCTGAATGGCATGAGATGGTATTCATAATGCCGTCTCACGTATTAAACATGGTTTTCCACTCGTCTCCCTCTCTGATGCAAATAAGATTGTATGCTCCCCGTAGATCTAACTTAGTGAAGACCTTGGTACCTTTGCAGGCAATCAAAGAGCTCCGAGATGAGAGGTAGCAGGTACCAGTTCTTTTTTTTTTGCGAAGGCATTAAGGCCCCAGTAGTCATTACAGGGCCTGAGGGTGCCATCCTTTTTGCCCATGAATTAAAAAAACCACTCCAGTGGGAGAAGATGGCCGAATAAATCCCCTTGCTAAGTTCTCCTTGACATATAGACTCATGGCCTCAGTCCCTGGAACAGATAATGGGTAGACCCTTCCACACCTGGGTACCTTGTCTAGAAGAAGGTCGATACCACAATTGTAAGAGTGGTGCAGGGGCATGGTTTCAGTCTACTGCTTCGAGAATATATTGGTGAATTCAAAATACTGTGGAGGAGGCTGGTCAGAAGGGGGAGAGGCACTGTAATCTCAGAGAGTCATCCTGGAATAGGATCTCTAATTACAGAGGAGATAGTTACCGGGTATTCCAGGATACTGGTAGAAATCTGATGTTTATGAATCAGGGCTTGTTCAATGAAATTATCTCCCGCTCTGGAATCCACAAAGGCCTCTTCATCCAGCTGACAATGCTCAGTGGAAATGGAGATGGGAACCAGAAATTGTGGGGAGGAGAAGTTCCAACCTAGGGTTGCCTCCACGATTAACCCTAGGCATGGGAATTTCCCAATTTCTCAGGGCATTGTGATACTAAGTGTCCATGACCAATACAGTATAGGCCCAAGCCCAGCTCTTCAGAGCTTCTCAATCGAGAGGAGAGCTTAGCTCAGCCCAATTGCATGGGCTCGTCTGGTACTTTGGGTTCTGGAGATGACCCTGGGGTCATGGGCGACTGGAAACGGGTGCCGGATGGTTTTATTCTCCTGAGCCCTTTTATGGAAGAGACGATCAATGTGACCAGCCAACAAGATCAAGACATCCAATGAGTTGGGAACGTCTCGGTCTGACAATTCATCTTTGATTCTACTGGAAAGCCTTTGCCAGAAGATGGCGGTAAGACTGTCCTCCCTTAGTTCAGTTTGGAGGCAAGAGTGCAGAACTCTATGGCATACTCCCAGAAAGTGCTGAACCTTGCTGAATCCAGAACAGGTCGCTGCCAAGGAGGCGGTTTAGTTGAAATTGCTGGAGGAAGTCTGGGAGACTCTGGAGTAGAGGATCACCATGTTCTTATATGGGAGAGGCCCAGGCTAGCGCAATACCACCTAACGATGAGAGGATGCACGTAACCTTGGGACTGATCAGTGGGAAAGAGATTGGATTGCAGCTCAAAATGCATACGATACTGACTGATGAATCTGTGACATTCTTTGGCATCCCCCTGATAGCATGGTGGCGAAGGGAGCTGCAGGTACTGGTCAACATGGTGCACAGGGAGGAAAGGAGGCAAAGCTGCCGAAGTGGTGCTGGTGTCAGGGCATCAATATGAATTGTGTTCTTTCAAGCAGAGCAGTCACCTGGTTTAGGACCCCATTACTGTTCTTGGACATGCTGGGCCAGGCCTGGAATAGCCTGGAGCAAGGTCAGGTCCACTGAATCCATGGCCTCAGCAATCTGTAAGATCTCTGGACCCTTGCTGCTGTGGCGAGGTTGGCTCAACCTACGGGGAAGGCCCCATAAGCTCTTACTGACAGCTGGTGGAGCTACACAGAGAAGACTGACTAGGACCTTCACTGATACCAACCCCTTTCCCCTAGTGTTGAGCCATTGGGTTCTGGGGCCAGCAGGTCTTAGGCGAGAGTCTCTGTGGTTATAGCATAGGCATCAATCCAGGACCAGACTAGGGTCAAAGGGAGGTGAAAACAAGAATGATCAGTGTCCAGACAAGGGACAGATCCAGTAGTCAGTCTGAGGGGAGGTGAGCAGATGAGGCAAGGCTGGGCTGGAGAGACGAGGCAAGGCTGGAATGCAGGAAACAGAAGCAGAAAACACACAACACATTTTCTAGTGTAGACAACCCATTGCTGAGGCAAGACCAGGGTGCGAAGCTGGGCCTTATGTACTCAGCCACGTAATGTCATCGGGAGGCACTGGCAACCCTGGTTCCCACCATGGGCCCGTTAAGAGGCGGCACACATGTGCCAAGGGGCAGCCCACGGGGGAGGGAGGAAGATGAGGTGATGGCGGCATCCTGCTCAAACTAGCTTGCTGGGCATCTCCCCAGCAGTGAAGGGGTGAGTACTACCAGTCAAGAGTGGCTCCCACTTCTGGCAAATGTAACAAGTAAGAGGAAAAAAAGAAACCAATCTAGTTCTCAAAGGAGGTCGCTGAAAAAATAAAGGCAAAAAGAACAGCATTCAAGAAGTATAAAAGGATCCCAAAGAGGAACACAGGGAAGAATACCTGGAGAAGTTGAGAGATGAAGAAAGAAATCAGGAAAGCAAAAAGTCAAGCAGAAGAAAGTATTGCCAAAGAGGTAAAGCGACATGACAAACATTTTTCAGATATAAAAAGGAAAGAAGAGAGGCTTGAAGTGGTATAGTAAAATTGGAAGATGACAAACAGCAATATGCGTCGAGGGACAAAGAAATGGCAGAAATATTAAACATAAGAACATAGGAAATTGCCATGCTGGATCAGAGCAAGGGTCCATCAAGCCCAGCATCCTGTTTCCAACAGATGCCAAACCAGGCCACAAGAACCTGGCAAATACCCAAACATCAAGAAGATCCCATGCTACTGATGTAATTAATAGCAGTGGCTAATTCCTAAGTCAACTTGATTAATTGCAGTTCATGGACTTCTCCTCCAAGAACTTATCTAAACCTTTTTTGAACCCAGCTACACTAACTGCACTAACCACATCCTATGGCAACAAATTCCAGAGCTTAATTGTGCGTTGAGTGAAAAAGAATTTTCTCCGATTAGTCTTATATGTGCTACTTGCTAACTTCATTGAGTGCCCCCTAGTCCTTCTGTTATCCAAAAGTGTAAATGTATTTATTATTTATTTTATTTAATAGTTTTTCTATACCGTCGTTAAGTTATTTACCATCACAACGGTTTACATCAAGGCACATAAAATAGCATTAAATATCTAAAATGGATAAAAAATTATAAAAGTGCCAATAATTTAAAATCCGGTTATAAAATACAGTATCATAAAATTCTATTTGATGTATTTCATTTCTCTTGTCTCTTAAATACATGTACCATAATTAATCTACATGTAAATACATAAACCTCTTACAATTAATATTATAGATAAAAACTATCGTAAATAACCAATTCATATCTACTCGTTCAAGACCTCTCATGATTTTAAAGACCTCTATCATATTCCCCCCCTCAGCCGTCTCTTCTCCAATTCAGTATTCGCTAAAGACAACTCTGGAGAAAGACAGTAGCTGGTTGAGTAGAAGTTAGATTGGGGTGGGGTAGAAGAAACTCCATATATAGAAGAGAATGTATGGGAAGAGCTAGGAAAACTGAAAGTGGACAAGGCCACGGGGCCAGATGAGGTACATCCCAGGATACTGAGGGAGCTCAGAGATGTGCTGGCATGTCCAGTGAAAGACCTGTGCAATAGATCCCTGGAAACTGGATTGCTGCCGCGTGACTGGAGAAGAGCGGTGGTGATCCCACTTCACAAGAGCAGGTCTCAATAATCCTGACTTCTTGGGGATTAGAAAGTACTGGGAATACAACTATGACCACATTCCAAGGGCAGAACCCACTCAATTGCCTTCTGCTGAAGAGAGGCTAATTTCAAATGCAGTTAGGCAGATTGAGAGGGTCGGAACTGAAGACTGACCTCCACTGGACTGGAGGGGTCCGAAAGAAGTACAAGTGGTAGCCATATTTCACATTCTTCAGGACCCACTTGTCCTTGGCAATATGCGAAGGCAGGGATGTCAAACTGGTTCTAAACTTATACAAGGACTTCTGCTGGGCCTTTGGCTAATGCCTCTCCCTTTGCTGGACTCGAGTTGGGAGCTGCTGTGATATAGTAGGTGAAGCTTGATGAGGCAGAAAAGGACGGAAGGGATGTCTTGGAAAAATGGACACTTGTAGGCGAAGTACTAGTGTCTAGCAGGAACCAGCTGGTCCACTACTGCTGCCAACTTGCACCTTCAGTCTGGATTGATGCTCCTTGATCAGACCCACTGTCTCCTGCATCTTAACTCGAAATAAGTTTCCTCCTGTGCGTGGTATATCCAACAAATGGTTTTGTGCATCTTCATGGCAGCCATTCTCTCAAATATGCAAGCCTCCTAGCTCTTATAGAGAAAGCCAAGTTTCTGGTCACAGTGTTGAAAGCTTTTATAAATGGAGCAGATGATATGTTTCTCACACTTTTCCATATCTTCTACAGCCTAGTGGATGCCTGCATGCCTGGGGTCTGAAGATTCTATCAAATGCTTCAATTTTTGTACATACATGTAAATAGTACACCATGTACAACTGGCGAGCCACAGTTCAAACCCCAAGCATAGATTCCTGGAAGACATTATTTCCAAATGCATCCAATGCCCTTGGATCCTTCACAGGAATCATGTTAGAATAATCTCAGGAGCACTTTGCACTGACTCTACAATCAGAGTGGTGCAATAGTTGGACTACTTCAAAGCCTGGGAAGGCCTGAACTCTATACTTCAGATCAAGCTTATGGCTACAGGAAGACATGATATCGAAGCCTGCTACATTCTCATCTGCAGGTTGTTGAGGAGGCTATGTACTGGGATGGACGAGGAATCTGATGGAGGTTAGAGAAACAGCTACAACTTGAAGATATATATTCTTGGGTCCCGCTCTTTTCTGACACCAATGGACATCTTTGTTAGCTTATCTAGAAAGTGTGAGTAGCTGAGATCTTCTGGATAAGGAGAGGTATATAGAGGCAAGTCTGGCAAAGAATCTGAAAGAAAGAATCCCCATAGAATCTTCTTCCTTGATCCCAGTGAAATGCTGATCCAGACTGTGGTCTATCAGGGAGCTGTTTCTTACTGCAGAGAAGTGTTACAGAGGGTATCACAAAGCTCCTGTCCAGGTGATTTACTACTCTTAAGTTTGTCGATCAGGTCTACCACATATTCTAGGTTCACCGTGATTTGGTTCAGTCCATCTGAATCATTACCCATGAAAACCTTCTCCAGTACGGGTACCTCCCCAACATCCTCTTCAGTAAACACCGAAGAAAAGAAATCATTTAATCTTTCCGTGATGGCCTTATCTTATCTATGTGCCCCTTTAACCCCTCAAACATCTAACGGTCCAACTGACTCCCTCACAGGCTTTCTGCTTCGGATATATTTTTAAAAGTTTTTACTGTGAGTTTTTGCCTCTTCGGCCAACTTCTTTTCAAATTCTCTCTTAGCCTGTCTTATCAATGTCTTACATTTAACTTGCCAATGTTTATGCATTAACGTATTTTCTTCTGTTGGATCCTTCTTCCAATTTTTGAATGAAGATCTTTTGGCTAAAATAGCTTCTTTCACCTCCCCTTTTAACCATGCCGGTAATCGTTTTGCCTTCTTTCCACCTTTCTTAATGTGTGGAATACATCTGGATTGTGCTTCTAGGATGGTTTTTGGGTTTTTTTTAACAATGACCACACCTCTTGCATACTTTTTACTTTTGTAGCTGCACCTTTCAGTTTTTTTCTAACTATTTTTCTCATTTTATCAAAGTTTCCTTTTTGAAAGTTTAGCACGAGAGCTGTGGATTTGCTTACTGTCCCCCTTCCAGTCATTAAATCAAATTTGATTATATTATGATCACTATTGCCAAGCGGCCCCACCACCGTTACCTCTCTCACCAAATCCTATTCTCCACTGAGAATTAGATCTAAAATTGCTCCCTCTCTCGTCGGTTCCTGAACCAATTGCTTAATGGGTAATGATTCAGATGGACTGAACCAAATCACGGTGAACCTAGAAGATGTGGTAGACCTGATTGACAAACTTAAGAGTAGTAAATCACCTGGACCGGATGGTATACAACCCAGAGTTCTGAAGGAACTAAAAAATGAAATTTCAGACCTATTAGTAAAAATTTGTAACTTATCATTAAAATCATCCATTGTACCTGAAGACTGGAGGATAGTTAATATAACCCCCATATTTAAAAAGGGCTCCAGGGGCGATTCGGGAAACTACAGACCGGTTAGCCTGACTTCAGTGCCAGGAAAAATAGTGGAAAGTGTTCTAAACATCAAAATCACAGAACATATAGAAAGACATGGTTTAATGGAACAAAGTCAGCATGGCTTTACCCAAGGCAAGTCTTGCCTCACAAATCTGCTTCATTTTTTGAAGGAGTTAATAAACATGTGGATAAAGGTGAACCGGTAGATGTAGTGTACTTGGATTTTCAGAAGGCATTTGACAAAGTTCCTCATGAGAGGCTTCTAGGAAAAATAAAAAGTCATGGGATAGGTGGCGATGTCCTTTCGTGGATTACAAACTGGCTAAAAGACAGGAAACAGAGGAAGGGAGTGGGCAGTGGAGTGCCTCAGGGATCTGTTTTGGGACCCTTACTTTTCAATATATTTATAAATGATCTGGAAAGAAATACAACAAGTGAGGTAATCAAATTTGCAGATGATACAAAATTGTTCAGAGTAGTTAAATCACAAGCAGATTGTGATAAATTGCAGGAAGATCTTGTGAGGCTGGAAAATTGGGCATCAAAATGGCAGACGAAATTTAATGTGGACAAGTGCAAGGTGATGCATATTGGGAAAAATAACCCATGCTATAGTTACATAATGTTAGGTTCCATATTAGGTGCTACTACCCAAGAAAGAGATCTAGGTGCCATAGTGGATAACACATTGAAATCGTCGGTTCAGTGTTCTGCGGCAGTCAAAAAAGCAAACAGAATGTTGGGAATTATTAGAAAGGGAATGGTGAATAAAACGGAAAATGTCTTAATGCCTCTGTATCGCGCCATGGTGAGACCGCACCTTGAATACTGTGTACAATTCTGGTCGCCACATCACAAAAACAATATAATTGTGATGTAGAAGGTACAGAGAAGTGCAACCAAAATGATAAGGGGAATGGGACAGCTCCCCTATAAGGAAAGACTAAAGAGGTTAGGACTTTTCAGCTTGGAGAAGAGACGGCTGAGGGGGGATATGATAGAGGTGTTTAAAATCATGAGAGGTCTAGAATGGGTAGATGTGAATCGGTTTTTTACTCTTTCAGATAATAGAAAGACTAGGGGGCACTCCATGAAGTTAACATGTGGCACATTTAAAACTAATCGGAGAAAGTTCTTTTTCACTCAACGCACAATTAAACTCTGGAATTTGTTGCCAGAAGATGTGGTTAGTGCAGTTAGTATAGCTGTGTTTAAAAAAGGATTGGATAAGTTCTTGGAGGAGAAGTCCATTACCTGCTATTAATTATATTAATTTGACTTAAATAATAACCACCACTATTACTAGCAACGGTAACATGGAATAGACTTAGTTTTTGGGTACTTGCCAGGTTCTTATGGCCTGGATTGGCCACTGTTGGAAACAGGATGCTGGGCTTGATGGACCCTTGGTCTGACCCAGTATGGCATGTTCTTATGGTCTTATGAGCAATTTAATTCAACCTTTTGGGTTTATCCCATTTATGCAGATGATATTCAATTAGTGGTTCTACCTGGTCAAACAGAGGAGAAGGTTGTTTTGCAACTAAATGAATGTTTAAGTGCAATTGCAGTATGGTTGAGAAAGAATGGCCTGGTTCTAAATACTAGTAAGACAGGAACTATTGAGGTTGGGAGTGGGGGACAAAGCTACCTACCCATCTTTGGAGAGTAATGTGTTGACTCCTGCAGAAGAGATGAAATCGTTAGGAGTAAAACTGGACCCTTTTCTGACAGTGAAGAACAGATCTCATCAGTGGCAAGGACTGCATTCTAGAGATTGAAATAGGTTAGACAAATAAGACCATTTTTGGACTTTGGAGCATTAAAAAAAGGTGACATATGCTGTGATTAATTCAGAGACTCACCCAGTATAAATGATATTATATGAGAAAAATAATACTTTCCATAGACAACAGCTGGTACTGTCGTAGTTTGATTACTGCAATGCACTTTACCTTGGATTACTAGGTAAAGCGATCAGGAGGTTGCAGGGTATACAAAATGCAAGAGCACATATAATTTTGGATGTGCACAGCATATACCAGCTGCCTCATTGCTTTTGAAACTGTACTGTATTCTCATCGCTCAGCAGTGTAAATTTAAATATCTAATCCTGGCATTTAAAAGGTATTGACAGGAGTTTGTCTTCCTCGCCTTAAAGGTCATATCAAGTGGCAAAATCGAGGTCGTGAATTAAAAACAAATTTGAGATCTCAACTCCAACTGCCATCAGCAAATGTATATAAACATATATGTTTGCAAAACCAGGCTCTCTCTACAGCAATCCCTAAATTATGGAATGAATTACCGTATTTTTTGCTCCATAAGACGCACTTTTTTTCCCCCAAAAGTGGGGGGGAAACGTCTGTGTGTCTTATGGAGCAAATGTAGCTTCTCTCCCTCTCATGCGCCTTCACCCTCCTCCTCCTCCCAACTCAGCCCAATCAGTATGGCGCAGGTCAAACATCAGCTGTTTGAACCACGTGTGCTACGGAGGCCCCTCCAGTTCAAACAGCTCCCTGCCGGTCTGCTATTCCCGGGGTGCCGCCGACCTTCGCAGTAAGATGCACCCTACGGCACCCCGGGAACAGCTGACCAGCAGAGAGCTGTTTGAACTGGAGGGGCCTCCGTAGCGCACGCGGTTCAAACAGCTGATGTTTGACCTGCACCATGCCGAGCTTCGCAGTAAGATGCACCCTGGGAACAGCAGACCGGCAGGGAGCTGAAGCTCTACTGGCAGAAGACAATACATGGCATCAAAATTAGTACAGGCCATTTCCTTCTCATTTGTTTAGATATAGCAAATGTTGCTTACCTGTAACAGGTGTTCTCACAGGACTGCAGGATGTTAGTCCTCACAATTGGGTGACATCACAGGATGGAGCCCTGTACGGAAAACTTCTGTCAAAGTTTCCACAAAGCTTTGACTGACACTGGCACACTGAGTGCACTGAGCATGCTCAGCCTGCAATTATCCCTGTGAGCCACAGGTGTCTCCCTCAGTCTCGTCTTATAGCTTAAAAGCGCAAGCGAAACTAAAATAAAAGTGAAAACATATAGAGACCCAACTCCGCGGGGTGGCGGATGGGTTTCATGAGGACTAACATCCTGCTGTCCTGTGAGAACACCTGTTACAGGTAAGCAACATTTGCTTTCTCATAGGACAAGCAGGATGGTAGTCCTCACAAATGGGTGAGTACCGAGCTGAGGATGCCAGAGAGTGCACCAAATGCACCAAAGACACGTGAAGGGCGCGATTACGTGGGTGAAGTTTGGGACGGAGGGCATCCTGAAATCCTTAAAGGGTTGGTGGAAGGATGTTGGGTAGTTAACCCAAAAGGAATAGGAGTAGACGGACTGGCCAAACATGGAGCATGCCGGCTAGTCGTATGTAAGCAATAATGGGCTGCGAAGGTATGGAGAGAGCTCCAGGTTGCAGCCTGATAATATGTGTACAAGCAGCAGCGGCCGAAGGGAAGCTATTAAGGCTGAGGCCGATGCAATAGAGTGTGATTACACACAGTGTTGTAGTGAGATGCCTGCTGGTTGGTAGGAAAAGAGTTACAGACCGTTTATTAAAAGGGATAGGTCTGTTTGCCAACTGGAACTCGCAGCTTGGCTCTTGCCACAGAAGGAAAGAGTTAGGTGGAATTCCTATGGAATGTAGGCAAGCTAGGTAGAATGCAAGCGTAGCCTTTCTGTCCAAGAAATGGAAAGAATCCTCTCGCTCTGGTGAGAGAGAGAGGTGTTGGAAAAAATGGGCAGAGTATATCCTGAGTAAGGTGAGATGCAACATCTACCTTAATAAAGATAGAAAGTTGAACACGTGAAAACCACTCAGTGATGGAGGAACGCAGGGTCAGATGAGTATGTAACTACAAGGTGTAACTCATTGACACTGCTGGCAGAAATGACATTTATGAGGGAAGAATTTCCCATGCCAAACCGTGAAATGAGAGGAATGGAAAGGCTCGAACGGAGAACGTATGAGACTTATAAGCATGAAATATATGTTCCATTCCGTGACTAGTGAAAATAGAGGCGGCTTGATCAGTGGAAAATCCATGGTAAGCTGACTCAGAAGGGATGTACCGTGAATCGGGTATCCCCACTCCCAAACGATACACCAATTGGAACAGAGGTGTACGTATGTGGAGGATGTCTGGGGAGCAGAATCCGAGGGAGCAAGAGAAAGAGTGGTGTGGAAAAAGAAAAAAGGGTAATACCCTTTTGTATGTGTCATGTAGTAAATCTTGCCATTTTGAATGGCAGGATTTATGTGTGGAAGGTTTTGTGACGCTACCAGAAACCTGAGAACATCAGTTAGTCTACGATTTGGGACTGACTGGTGAGAAGGTAGATTGGTTACTGGTGTGATAGATTGAGAAGTATGGGAAGCATACTGGTCTCGGTCAGGGCGAGGGTTAGCGGAATAGTGAACCCCATCCCGGTTCAACATTAGAAGAGTGCTGGCTATGAGAGGCAGCAGAAGAGATATATTTAAGAGGCCCTTGATGGAAGAAAGGTGTCTATGGGAACGCATTGGAAATGTGTAGGGAGTAGAATCTGTGCACCGTATGGTTCGATTCAGACGCAGAGGGCAAGTTCGGTTGACCTCAGCGTTAGAAGATTTTTCTCTTTACACATGTAGTCGGAGACCATTCGAGAGGATAGAACCTACATGGAGAAAGTTCAGAAAATCTCTTAGATGAGTGGCCCGAGGATGCATGAAGTGAGCAAGGGCCAAGGATAGAGCTGCGCAGCTTGTCAGCAGGGCAGCTAAGGTAATGCGTGCTTGTGTGTTAGAAAGCACATTGTCCCTATGCTGTCTGTCTGTATGCACAAAGGTTTATTGCAGAGGCAGTATTGGAAGGCATAAGGGTATAACTCATGACTACAAGCTTCAGGAAGTTTATGAGAAAATTGTGCCTGGAGTGGATAGACGCATATAGGGTTGGGAAGCATTTAGGCCAAACTTTACAACCCTGAGTAATGCAAGCATGAGCAGAATCAGACTAGGTTTTGGTTCTAGATCTGGAATATGGATGAGGGACGAAAGCGGTTGCACAACTTAGACCCACTAATATTGGAATTTCACTGAATGTAACCCATAGCAGTTTTCTATGAGAAAAGTGCATAGTGAAAAAACCCCATGGCCCGACAATGAAGAATTGAGGGCCTGAGGTAATAGAAGATGCATGCAGGGACATGTAAAAATTTATTAGAATGTCTGCGTGTATGCTGGACAGGAAGGTCTTTATGACTGTGGTGTCCAGAAGTGTTGTATAAGGGATTTATGGCAGTGACAGTAATCACAGTTAGGAAATGTATAGTGAGTCATGAAGAAGTTAGAGCTCCTTGCATGGACTGACTGTGGTTGTGCAGTTGTCCATGCAAGGAAAAGAGTGAATGATGTTGCAGTCCGCAGAGAAACAGCATTCACCAATAGTGATTCAATGAAAAACTTCGGCTGCCGAAGCTGATGCCAGCGGCAGAGTTGTTGACTCACCATAAAGCACTTAGAAAGATTAGAGTAATGTACTTACTGCAATCTGGAAGCATGGAAACGAGAGTTACCATTTTACCTGTGACTTCTGAAGGAAGTTGGTACTTCTGAGGTCCAGAATGTGCGGAGAGTAACTACTTTCTGTTGAAAGAAAGAATAGTGAGATTAAAACTCCCCGACCCCCCTCCCTCCCCCCCATGCGCTTCGTAGCGCTTGGGGGAGTGTACCGGGGCTTTGGTACAAGGTGGGGTGGCCGCTCTGATATCCGGCCAGATGGGACACTGGGGCGTGTCCCAGTGGAGAGGCTGAAGTAATCTGGATATCATGTAAGCTCCCACAGGAGTGTGAGCGGTAAAGTCGTACCCGCATTTCTGTGTGCTGTACAAGGCGACACTAAGACCTGATGTCAGGCTTCAAGGTGGACTTGTACTTGAGGCAATATTTGCTGAAGCTTGTGTTTAGCAGATCAGCGAATGCACCTGAACCTTGGTTTTGAAGCAGGAACCAGAGGACAGAGCATTAATCAGTACAGAGCCTCATTGCTGGAAAGGGAAGGAAGCCCTGACGCAATCCCAAAGAAATGAAAGAGGGGTTCTCTTGGTATTGTGGCTAACATAACTAGCATAGCGATATGTGACACTAATACAGTTCTTGAAAGGCACATGATCTAGAACTTTTCTAACCATGTGGTCCGAATTAGAGAACACATCTCAAAGGGAATGCCGCAGAAGCGGGTACTTACCATCCGACGTGGATCGCCGCAGGACAAGCCGGTGAAGATTGCTGGCTCCGATATCCGGAGTCCTCGAGGGGTAGGCCGTGGATGTAAACGGCCACCTCACTCTGAAACCTGGTATGGTGGCACAGGTAAAGAGGAGCAGGCCGGGCGTGATTGGCATTTCGACTGCTATTGAAAACAGAGGGCCAGAATCCCACACCACTTGATGGTGGGGCACGCCGGGAACAGGGGAGCCGATTAACGAGCTCATGATCCCCTCCCTCGTCACAGCGGCTCGATGTGTTGTGATGCCAATGCAGAATCCGTCGGACTCGATCCGGTGTTTCTGGATCACCCAGGGCTGCCAAAACTGTACGGATCAGTGCTGATGGCAGTGGTGATGTTGCTCTGCCCGAGCATTGTCTAGCATCAAGAAGGATAGCACTGATGTGCTAGATGGCGTCAGCGGCGGACAATCACTGTGTCGGCAACGATGGGTGCCACAGTACTCGGCATAGTCTTTCCCCAGCGCCGAGATGGAAGCCCTCGCTGTCCTGGATGGCGATCGATGACAGATTGTCAGTACGCCTGCTCTGCTAATAAGGGGCTTGAAAAAGAACCCAAAGCGTGGAGCATTGTATGCAGGCGAGGGCATTACGTGGCAGTGCTATGTCGTTATCGATGGCAGCCGAAGCGGCCTCGAGGGCATCGTCAAAATTGGATATAAAAAAACGTCGATGACTCGGCCAGAGTAATGATGCCAGTGAAGGAGCACTGACAGCATCGGCATAGGTATCTATGGGAACGATGTGGCATCGAATAGTCGAGAAAAATATCGTCATTAACGAAAAGAGATACCGGCATCGACGGAGTCGGTGACCGCATCAATAGGAACGTCGAAGACACCGATGGGAACGACGTGGGTGTCGAGGGCATCGATGTATGGGGCGGGCGCCAACGTCCTCAGTGGCATAGCCACGGGCATCGACAGTATGGCCATAGACGTTGACGGTATCGATTGGACTGACTCGGGTAGCAAATGTGTGCATGGAATCGGCGCCACGGACAGGGGTGTCGATGGCACCAACCCGGGCACCGATGAAATCGATGTTGGCATGGATCCCATGGATGGAAGAGACACTGACATCGATGGATCCATTTTGGCATCGATGCCAGCCATGGAATTGGCATTGATGGCATCCATGGAATCGACCTGGGGATCGACTTGGGCATCGATGCCCATCGATGGAAAGGCTCTGGGCATCGATGCCCATCGATGGAAAGGCTCTGGGCATCGATGGCATCCATAATTTAAGGGATGGCATCGAGGAAAGTGACCCTGGCATCGATGGAAGTGTCCCGGGCAACGGTGGCATTGACCAGAGTATGGATGGCAGCGACGAGACAAGGTGTACGTCGAGGGCATTCACCCGGGTAAGGCGGCACCGAAGGAGCCCAAGGAAAAAACAGCGCAAAGGAGTAAAAAACCTGGCAGCACTGATAAAAACGATGCAGGGAGGATGGCATCAGGGTACCGCGGGGGAGGGGTACTGATGGTACCTAAAAATCCATGGCGGTCTGAGGAGGGGTACCTACGGTAGCGATGGGGCATCGACTGCGCAAGGGTACCGGGGAACAAAGGACCCGAAACTAAAGGGGCCCTGGCGGTAAAGTCCCTGTCCCACTAGCGCTAATAACCAAGCAGAGTGTCACAGAGAGACACTCGCAGGCTATGTGTAGCTAACTGAAAAAATAGGGAGAGGGAAGGTCTCAGTTGGTTAGCAGGCCAGAAGGTGACAGGAACCGACCGAAAAAATTAGTCAAAGTACTCACCGAGCGTCGTAAAAACATACGTGGAGGGAGACCCGTGCAGGGAAAAGTGTCTATTGAAGTAAAAAGTAAAGTGTTTCCATGAGGAAAAAAGTTAAAATTTCCTCACAGAGTGGAAAAAAGAAGACTGAGGGAGACACCTGTGGCTCACAGGGATAATTGCAGGCTGAGCATGCTCAGTGCACACAGTGTGCCAGTGTCAGTCAAAGCTTTGTGGAAACTTTGACAGAAGTTTTCCTTACAGGGCTCCATCCTGTGATGTCAACCATTTGTGAGGACTACCATCCTGCTTGTCCTGTGAGAAATTAGATGTTTCATGCATTTGACCTGCGCCACCATATTGATTGGGCTGAGTTGGGAGGAGGAGGGGGGGGGGGGGGGACGGCGCGCGAGAGGGAGAGATGCCACATTCGCTCCAGGGGGAGCTCTGTACAGAGCCCGTCATGGGGACAGAATTTTTTTTTTCTTATTTTCCTCCTCTAAATCCTAGGTGCGTCTTATGGTCAGGGGCGTCTTATGGAGCACAAAATACGATACCTGTTTTGCTGAGAGAAGGATTTGATGAAGTCCGTAAAGGTCTGAAAATCTGGTTGATGAGTACTGGGTGTTAAGGGAATTTAGTTGTTAAACAGTGACAGTGCTCTGGTAGGTTTATAAAGGGAAGCCAGAAGCAGTTAATGTTGTTAGTTGTATTTTATAAATGATGTGTGTTGTACTATTTGTGCCTTTGTACATTGCTTTGAGCAAATTTTTTTTAATCTGGAAAGAGCGATTTATAAATACTTTTAAATAAATAAAATCTCCTGTCTTGGTGTTAAGGAAGGGTCTGCTCCAGTAGAGCCCTGCAACAAATGCGCTGGCTTCTTGGGCACCAAGGGGGAGACCCCCATACCATTTAGGTGCTCTTTTCAGTGCCCATACCCCCATACCATTTAGGTGCTCTTTTCAGTGCCCATACCCCCATACCATTTAGGTGCTCTTTTCAGTGCCCATACCCCCATACCATTTCGGTGCTCTTTTCAGTGCCCATACCCCCATACCATTTAGGTGCTCTTTTCAGTGCCCATACCCCCATACCATTTAGGTGCTCTTTTCAGTGCCCATACCCCCATACCATTTCGGTGCTCTTTTCAGTGCCCATACCCCCATACCATTTAGGTGCTCTTTTCAGTGCCCATACCCCCATACCATTTCGGTGCTCTTTTCAGTGCCCATACCCCCATACCATTTAGGTGCTCTTTTCAGTGCCCATACCCCCATACCATTTAGGTGCTCTTTTCAGTGCCCATACCCCCATACCATTTCGGTGCTCTTTTCAGTGCCCATACCCCCATACCATTTAGGTGCTCTTTTCAGTGCCCATACCCCCATACCATTTAGGTGCTCTTTTCAGTGCCCATACCCCCATACCATTTAGGTGCTCTTTTCAGTGCCCATACCCCCATACCATTTAGGTGCTCTTTTCAGTGCCTCATCCAACACCACAGACTTCTGCACCTCGTTCAACTCCTGACCACTGGGAGGGCATAACCTTCCCCGACATGCAGGATAGGGAAGTCATTGTGGCAACGAGAATCAGAAGAAGCCGCATTCCACTGCCTGCCTTTGCGTTGTGGTCTTACCTGCTGGTGCCTTCCACAGGACCTCTATCATTCAGACACAGTACTGTTGTGCTCTCAGGGACAATAAACTACATTCAAGGCAGTTGCTGTTTATTATGGTCCAGATCCAGGTAGCAATAGCAAATAGAATGGGTTTCAGTGATAGACATCCGATTTAAACTCACTGATCACATGCTTTTGTCCTTGGGTTGTTTCTTTTTCTTTTTGGTATAACTGAAAAGTCATGTTATGCCATCAGATGAGAAAACTGGAAAGGACGGCGATATAATCAAGTGGTTCCCTCCTTCCTATCAAAAAGGACATTCTAAGTCAAACTGGGCAAAGATACGTCTGACATCTTCCCAATCGATGTAGGTGTCCCCCAGGGTTCAGCACTATCTGCTACTCTATTCAACATCTACATGCTTCCCCTTTGCAAATTACTATCTGATCTAGGAATTGCCTCTACCTATACACCAATGACATTCAGTTCTACATACTGTGCACCATTTCTGTTGAAAATACTATACTGACTCTTGCAGCACACATGAAGGCCACACAACTTGAACTATCCAAGCTCAAACTAACTCTACACACAAAAAAAACTGAAATCATTCTGTTAAGAAGAAATCCACCTATAACATCAACACAGACACTTGAACTGGCTAACTTCAATATTACACCCTCAGACCAAGTGCGGGACATAGGAATACAGATTGACGAGAACCTTACAATAGAAAAGCACATAAATAAATTAATCAAACCAGGCTATGCTTACTGAAACTATAGCTGACTCATGTGGACCTCCGCACGATCAGCAGAGTTGCTTACCTGTAACAGGTCTTCTCCCAGGACAGCAGGATGTTAGTCCTCACAGATGAGTGACAGCATCAGATGGAGCCCTGTCACGGAACACTTTTGACAAAGTTTCTAGAACTTGACTGGCACACTGAGCATGCCTAGCATGCCACTAACCCTGTGGCCACATGGGACCCCCTTCAGTCTCGTTTTATAGCAAAAAGCACGAGCAAAAAATAAAATAAGAAAACGTAACCGAACCCAACTCCACGGGGTAGCAGGCGGGTTTCATGAGGACTAACATCCTGCTGTCCTGGGAGAACACATGTTACAGGTAAGCAACTCTGCTTTCTCCCAGGACAAGCAGGATGGTAGTCCTCACAGATGGGTGAACAACAAGCTGCAGGCTGTCCCCGGAACACTCCGGGCCAACAAGCACCCAATAACATGCAACAGGCACAACAACAGGTGTGCTGCTGGCAACAACAGGGCAGCCTGAATATCATACTGGGCCCTAGGTAGGAAGAGTTGGTTTGTTACACTGGAAACAGATTTCAGAGGACAGAATAGCCAAAGATGCTATCCTGTCAACCGTCCTTATCCAGACAGTAATGGGCTGCAAAAGTGTGAAAGGAACTCCACGTCGTGACCTTGCAGATTTCAGAGACAGGACTGCCCGGAAGTGCGCCACTGACACTGCCATGGACCTCACTGAGTGCGCTTTCACTCGGCCCTCAAGCGGAAGGCCTGCTTGCTGGTAGCAGAAAGCAATAGAGTCCGCCAACCAATTGGAGAGGGTGTGCTTGCCCAACGCCAACACCCAGTCTATTCTTGTCGAAGGAGACAAAGAGTTGGGTGGACTGCCTGTGGTGCGGTCTAGATAAAAGGCGAGAGCACGTTAGCAGTCCAAGGTATGCAAGAACCCTCTCACCTGGGTGTGAGTGTGGCCTCGGGAAAAAGGTGGGCAACACAATGGACTGATTTAGGTGGAAGTCAGTCACTATCTTAGGCAGGAACTTAGGGTGAGTGCGCAGTACCACCCTGTCGTGAAAGAACCTCGTGTAAGGCGGATAGGTCACTAGGACATGCAGCTCACTTACTCTGCGAGAAGAAGTAACCGCCATGAGGAAGAGAACCTTCCAAGTGAGGTTCTTGAACTCGCAGGAGCGCAGGGGCTCAAATGGAGGCCGCATGAGCCACGCCAGCACTACATTGAGGTCCCAGCCCACGTAATGGAGGCTTCAGCTGAAGTAAGCCTCTCATGAAGCACCCTACTAAGGGCTGCACCGAGACTGGAGTTTCTCCCACCCCTTGCTGGTAGGCGCTAATGGCACTCAGATGAACCCGGATTGAGGTTGTTTATAGACCAGACTCCGAAAGGCACCAGAGGTAGTCCAAAAGCTTCGGCGTGGGGCAAGGGAAGGGGTCAAGGCCTTCCTGCGTGCACCAAGAGGAGAACCTTTTCCACTTCGCCTGATACGATTTCCGTGTGGAAGTCTTTCGTGAAGCTACTAGGACCCGCGAGACATTATCAGAAAGATCGAGGCGCTGTAATATTAGCCTTTCAACATCCGGGCTGTTAGGGACAGCAACCGGAGGGTGGCACAGCCTGCCCTGATCCTGCGTGATGAGGTCGGGTGAGGTGCCCAGGTGAAGGGGCTCCTGGACAGAGAGGTTGCGGAGAATGGGGAACCAGACCTGACGCGGCCAATGCGGGGCTATGAAGATCATGGAGCCTCGGTCCTGCTGTAGCTTCACAAGAATCTTCCCTATTAGCGGAATTGGAGGGTACGCATGTAGGAGGCCCGCACTCCAGGAGTGGGTGAAGGCATCTATGGCCAGTCTCCCTCAGTCCCTGTGTAGGGAGCAGAATCGGTCTACCTTGTGGTTCTGCGAGGACACAAAGAGATCTACGTCCGGCTGACCCCACCGGCGAAAGATCCTGGCCACTACACAGGGGTTCAGGGACCAAGCGTGAGGCTGGAATGTCTGGCTGAGGCAGTCCGCCACTACATCCTCAGTTCCTGCCAGGTAGATGGCTCGCAGGAGCATGGAATGCGACAGGGCCCAGGTCCAAATCTGTGCCGCCTCTTGGCAGAGTAGATAGGAGCCTGTGTCTCCCTGTTGTCTGTCTGGATCAAGACAACCTTCTTGGACAGGCAGTCCTTGAATGCAAAGAAGGCATCGCCCAGCGTTCCAGGAAATTTATCTGGCAGGCCACCTCAGCTCTTGACCATACCCCTTGTGTCTGCAGGCCGTTGACATGGGCTCCCCAGCCTAAGTTGGAGGCGTTCGTGGTCAAGATCACCTGAGCAGCTGGGGGTTGAAAGGGAAGTGCCTTGCTCAAGTTGGATTCCTGCGCACACCAGGCGAGGGAGAGCTGGAGTGGGTTGGTTATCTGGACAAGTGCTGACAGTTTCTGAGTGGCTTGGTGCCACTGAGACCGCAGGGTCCATGTGTGACCCTCATGGCTAGGCAGGCCATTGGGGTGATGTGCACCAACGATGCCATGTGACCCAGCAACTTCAGGAGCAGGTGGGCAGAGGCTGTCTGCCGGCGGCGGATGGATCTGGCCAGCCCAGCCAGGGTGGCTATGCGTTCGTTGGAGAGGAATACCTTTGGCCAATGTGGTGTCCAGGTCTGCTCCTATGAAAGTCAGTCGCTGGGACGGAGTCAGCTGGGATTTTGGGTAGTTGACAAGAAACCCCAGTGACTGGAGGAGGGAAAGTGTCACGTTGAGGGACTGAAGGACCCCTCTTTTGACGAACTCTTGATGAGCCAATCATCCAGATATGGGAATACATGTACCCCGTTCCGGCGCAAATCTGCTCCCACCACTGCCAGGCACTTCGTGAAGACCCGAGGTGTGGAGGATAGCCCTAAAGGGGAGGACCCTGTACTGGACGTGTCGGTGGCCAACTACAAAGCGCAGATATTTGCAATGAGGTGGAAAAATCGCAATGTGCTCGTAAACGTCCTGTAGATCCAGAGAGCAGAGCCATTCCCCTTGATGCAGAAGCGGAAGTAGGGTGCCCAAGGACACCATTCTGAACCGTTCCCTGTGAAGGAACCTGTTTAAGGCTCGAAGATTGAGGATGGCATGGAGGTCACCTCTCCTTTTTGGGATGAGAAAATACTGGGAGAAAAACCCTCGCCCCTGCTGAGCCCGAGGAACTGGTTCCACAGCTCTGGACTGTAGCAGGGCCGAGAGTTCTAACTCGAGGATTGCTGCGTGTTCCACAAAGCTCCATGCCAGGGAGGGTGGGGACTCTGGAGGAACAGTGAGGAGATTCAGGTGGTAACCGTAAGCTACGATGGATAATACCCATCGGTCGGTGGTTATTGGGAACCAATGGTTAATGAAGTGGCATAGACGACCTCCCACAGGTGGGACGGACAGTGTGGGAAGAGGGGACTGGTTTCTGCTCTCTCGATGCCAGTCAAAACCCAGCTGCAGGACCAGGCTGGGGAGCTGATTGAGCTCTGCTCTTTGCTGGCGAGGGAGTCCTCTTTGGGTGGACCAAGCTACACGAGCATGAGAGGCCGGAGGGTAGTATCTCTGTTGCTTGTAAAATTGCTTCCTGGTATCCCTATGTGGACCTCTATGGGCCGCTGAGGAGGCATCAGAGGTGGTAGTGGATAACTGACGCAGAGTCTCATGGTGGTCCTTGAGTTGGACCACTGTGACACGGATTTTGTCCCCAAACAGGTTTTCTCCTGTACAATGGAAGTCAGACAATTTTTCCTGGACCTCTGGACGAAGGTCTGAGGCCTTTAGCCAGACCAAGCGACTGGCAATAATGCCCGCCACTGAGACCCTTTACGCTGTTTCAAAAACATCATAGGCCGCCCTCACTTCAATGTTTTCCAGCCTCCAATTCTTTCTGGAGGATGGATCTCAGGCCCTCCTGAAACTGCTGTGGCAGGGTCTCCGAAAACTCCTGAACTTGTTTCCAGAGGTTCCTGTTATACTGGTTCATGTATAGCTGGTATGCAGCTATGCGAGCAATCATAGAACTCTGGAAAACCCTTCGACCTAGGGCGTCTAAGGCTCTTTGGTCTTTTCCTGGAGGGGCGGAGGAGAGAGGGCAAGTTCTCTTGCCCTTTTTCTGGGCTGATTCCACTACCACAGATTGGTGTGGCAACTGGCTCTTCTGAAAACCCAGGACCTGTTGCACTAGATAGGTGGCATCAGTCTTCTTATTGACTGGAGGCACCATACCTGGATGTTCCCACAGATGATGAAGGAGGTCCAGAAGAACCTTGTGTACCGGAACCGGCATTACCTCCTTAGGAGCATCCACAAACTGTAGGACCTCCAACATTTTGTGGCAGGCGTCTTTCTCTGTTGACAGTTGGAAGGGAATGGTTTCTGCCATCTCCCTGATGAAACTAGCAAAGGAGAGATCCTCCGGAGGTGAGCGCCGTCTCTCTTCCGGGGGGGAGGGGGGGGAGGAGGCACTGAAAGAAGTTCCTCGGAGGCCTCCGAGGAGTGTTCAGAGGAGGCGTCCCCCCATGGTCATAGGGGGCCTCTTCATCACCGGCGAAGCGCCTGGGACGAAGAGAGATGCCAAGACCAAAGGTATGGGACACAGGTACCGATGGACAGTGATATGGCACCTCCAGCGGTGGTGCCAGCATCGATAGCACCGGGACCTGCGAGGGACGCCGGGGCACCGGAAGGCCCAATGGCCCGGGGACAGGCTCCGGCATCGGTGGTTCCGACTGCAGAGATGGGCGAGGAGCCGCATCTTCCTCCTCCGAGGAGCCCGGAATCAGGATTGAGACTGGAGGTGCCGGTGGTTGGCTGGGCACTGAGGGGTCCACAGGTACGGGCTGCGTTGGCAAAGCACCGAGCAACACGTCCAGCCTTTCCAAGGGAGGTGCCAACATAGAGGGCGCAGGTTCTGATGCCGGTATGGGGGCCAGCGTTGGTGGCAGTTGAAGGCCCCAAAGGGCATTGAGCACTGCCTGCTGGTCCACGCAGTCCAGCTCCTCAACTGGAGCAGGAGGCAGGCTAGGCGTCACCAGAGCGTCCTCGGGGGTCTGCAGAGGCTCGGTGCCCAGCACCGATATTTGTGGGGAATGCCGTGGGCTGCCGGGTCCAGAGGAGGATGGGGCCTCCTCTTCCCGGGGCCTCTTGAGAGGGGGCTTGACTGAGGCCGTTGCTGCTACAGTGTCGGTGCCGGCACTGGACAGTGACGACCGTCTGAGCTGGTGTCGATGCTTCCCATGGTGCTCGGCTCGGTCCTTCTCCGGCGCTGATGCAAAAGTCTTTGAATGAGTCGATGCCAGTGAGGGGTGGTCTCCCACTCCTCGGGCTTCTTGGCGATGTTTCGAAGGGAAAGGTCCCGAGTTAAGAGCGATTCCCACGACTCGATGCACCCGGCACCGGAGTCAATGGAGCAGATTGCTTGGAACCAAACAAGTACTCCATCTTCTCCAGGCGGGCACGCTGGCCTTTGGGGGTCATCTGAGCACAGCTTGGACATCGACGGACGTCAAGGGAAGGCCTGAGACACAGGACGTAGACGTTGTGTAGGTCCGTATTGGACATAGACCACAGACACTCCGGGCACTTCCGAAAACCGGTCGCCATAACAAAGAGGAGGCGGTGTGCAGTCAGTGACCATCGGTCACCGGGAGGTAACAGCTGGGAACCAACCGCAAAAACACAAACGGACTTACCGGACGTCGAAGAAGTCGGTGCGCAATGGGGGACCCCGAAAAGGGGAAAAATTGGAAGAAAACTTCGAAGTATTCCGTATGTGGAAAAAATTCTCACAGAGCTCTAGTAACCGGGAGGCAATCGCTACGTGAAAAAAAAAAAAAAGAGACTGAAGGGGGACCCAGTGTGGTCATGGGGTTAGTGGCATGCAAAGTGTGCCAGTCAAAGTTCTAGAAACTATGACAAAAGTGTTCCATGCCGGGCTCCATCGGTTGATGTCACCCACATGTGAGGACTACCATTCTGTTTGTCCTAAAAGAACAAAAGGATCCATTTTCCTACATTTAATTTGAATTTGAATTTTCAGGCTGCCCACAGCTCAGCTATTCTGCTGCAAGCTGCAACACAAGAGACGTTCAGATTCCTTTTCTCTGGAACTGGCAGAGTACAGATACATCATTATGGTTGTATGAGCATGGAATAAGAACATGCCATACTGGGTCAGACCAAGGGTCAATCAAGCCCAGCATTCTGTTTCCAACAGTGGCCAATCCAGGCCATAAGAACCAAAAACTAAGTCTAACTCATGCTACTGTTGCTAGTAATAGCAGTGGCTATTTTCTAAGTCAACTTAATTAATAGCAGGTAATGGACTTCTCCTCCAAGAACGTATCCAAACCTTTTTTAAACCCCGCTACTCTAACTGCACTAGCAACAAATTCTAGAGTTTAATTGTGCGCTGAGTGAAAAAGAACTTTCTCCAAGTAGTTTTAAATGTGCTACATGTTAACTTCATGGAGTGCCCCCTAATCCTTCTATTATCCGAAAGAGTAAATAACAGATTCACTTTTATCCGTTCTAGACCTCTCATGATTTTAAACACCTCTAATATAACCTCCCTCAACCGTCTCGTCTCCAAGCTGAACAGTCCTAACCTCTTTAGTCTTTCCTCATAGGGGAGCTGTTCCATCCCCTTTATCATTTTGGTTACCCTCCTCTGTAACTTCTCTATCGCAACTATACTTTTTTTGAGATGTGGCGACCAGAATTATACACACTATTCAAGGTGCGGTCTCAACATGGAGCGATACAGAGGCATTATGACATTTTCTGTTTTATTCACCATTCCCTTTCTAATAATGCCCAACATTCTGTTTGCTTTTTTTGACTGCCGCAGCACACTGAACTGATGATCTCTTTCCTGAATGGTAGCTCCTAATATGGAACCTAACATTGTGTATCTATAGCATGGGTTATTTTTCCCTATATGCATCACCTTGCATTTATCCACATTAAATTTCATCTGCCATTTAGATGACCAATTTTCCAATCTCACAAGGTCTTCCTGTAATTTATCACACTCTGCTTCTGATTTTACTACTCTAATTTTCTATCTGCAAATTTGATTACCTCACACGTCGTATTCCTTTCCAGATCATTTATAAATATATTGAAAAGCATGTGTCCCAGTACAGATCCCTGAGGCACTCCACTGCCCACTCCCCTCCACAGAGAAAATTGTCCATTTAATCCTATTCTCTGTTTCCTGGCTTTTAACCAATTTGTAATCCACAAAAGGTCATCACCACTTATCCCATTACTTTTTACTTTTCCTAGAAGCCTCTCATGAGGAACTTTGTCAAATGCCTTCTGAAAATCCAAATACACTACATCAACTGGTTCCACTTTTATCTACATGTTTATTAACCCCTTCAAAAAAGTGAAGCAGATTTGTGAGGCAAGACTTGCCTTGGGTAAAGCCATGCTGACTTTGTTCCATTAAACCATGTCTTTCTATATGTTTTGTGATTTTGATGTTTAGAACACTTTCCACTATTTTTTCCTGGCACTGAAGTCAGGCTAACCGGTCTGTAGTTTCCCGGATCACCTCTGGAGCCCTTTTTAAATCTTGGGGTTATATTAGCCATCCTCCAGTCTTCAGGTACAATGGATGATTTTAATGATAGATTACAAATTTTTACTAATAGATCTGAAATTTCATTTTTGATTTCCTTCAGAACCGTGGGGTGTATATCAACCGGTCCAGGTGATTTACTACTCTTCAGTTTGTCAATCAGGCCTACCACATATTCTAGGTTCACCGTGATTTGGTTCAGTCCCTCTGAATCATTACCCATGAAAACCTTCTCTGGAACGGGTATCTCCCCAACATTCTCTTCAGTAAACACCGAAGCAAAGAAATCATTTAATCTTTCCTTGATGGCCTTATCTTCTCTAAGTCTTCACAGGCTTCATAAACAACATGGTAAAGGAGTGTTACTTTAAACTCCAAGTTCTAGAAAGGCTAAGACCCCTCCTCCATTTCCAGGATTTCAGGTCAGTCTTACAATCCATCATATTCTCAAAAATTGACTATTGCAATGCACTTCTTCACGGCCTGCCAGATACCTCACTTAAGCCTCTACAGTTTTACAGAATGCAACTGCTAGGATTCTCACAAAATCCAATAAAAGGGACCATATAACTCCAATTTTAAAGAAATTACACTGGCTCCCAATTAAGTTTAGAATCCTTCACAAACTATTAACAGTCACTCACAAGGCCATACACAACATCACTCCACTGGACCTCACAATTCCTTTACAACTCCACACCTCCGCCCGTCCTCTAAGACTAGCCCAGAGAGGCACTCTGCAAGCATCTAGCATCAAAACCTCATTTAGAAAAAGAGCTTTGTCCGCCTCGGGGCCCCAAACAATGGAACCTGCTCCCACCTGAATTAAGGCTTGAACAATGTCCAATCACATTCAAGAAGAGACTGAAGACTTTGCTGTTTAGCCAAGCTTTCCCATAACCACTCATTTCCGCCTCAGCCCCATCTATCTAGACCCCAGTCTTCCTTTAATCATCCTATTTATTGGTAACTAAGCCATTATTTTTATCCCCTTATCCCCATTTAACCAACACTGCCCTTCTGGTTTTTCCCTTCTTGTACATCTCACCACGGATATATTTTGCATTTTACAGTTTACATTCTCCCAAATGATGTTTATCCAAGTTTTCTCCACACCATTCAATATAAGTCAAGACTCTATTACTGCTTTCGCCCAAGTTATGTTTATCCAGGTTTCTTTTCCTTGTTCAATGTAAGACAAGACTTTGTCACTGTTGTTTTTTACTGGTTGTAATGTAAACCGAAGTGATAATTAATTCTGTTAATTGAACCTCGGTATATAAAAGTTATAAATAAATAAATAAGTGCCTCTTTAACCCCTCGATCATCTAACAGTCCAACTGACTCGCTCGCAAGCTTTCTGCTTTGGATATATTTTTAAAAATTTTTACTGTGAGTTTTTGCCTCTTCAGCCAACCTTTTTTTCAAATTTTCTCTTTGCCTGTCTTATCAATGTCTTACATTTCACTTGCCAACGCTTATGCTTTATCCTATTTTCTTCTATTGGATCCTTCTTCCAATTTTTGAATGAAGATCTTTTGGCTAGCATAGCCTCTTTCACCTCACCTTTTAACCATGCTGGTAATCGTTTTGCCTTCCTTCCACCTTTCTTAATGTGTGGAATACATCTGGACTGTGCTTCTAGGATGGTGGTTTTTTTTAACAATGTCCACGCCTCTTGCACACTTTTTACCTTTGTAGCTGCTCCTTTCAGGTTTTTTTTTCTAACTATTTTTCTCATTTTATCAAAGTTTCCCTTTTGAAAGTTTAGTACTAGAGCTTACTATCCCCCTTCCAGGCATTAATTCAAATCTGATCAAATTATGATCACTATTGCCAAGCGGCCCCACCACAGTTACCTCCCTTACCAAATCCTGTGCTCCACTGAGAATTAGATCTAAAATTGCTCCCTCTCTCGTCTGTTCCTGAACCAATTGCTCCATAAAAGTGTCATTTATTCCATCCAGGAACTTTATCTCTCTAGCATATCCCAATGATACACTTACCCAGTCAATATTGGGGTAACTGAAATCTCACATTATTACTGCAATGGAGAGCAGGAAGAATAATCATTGCAGAGCACATACCTGCTGACACATGAGCAGCATAGAAGGGGTTAAGAGCTTCATAGCATGTTTCCATCATCCAGTCCAGAATGAACTGACATGGAGTAGTAGCCTTATGGCTAAAGCAGCAGACTGAAAACCAAGGTAAAATCCCATTATTTCCCCTGATGCCCCTGGTGACCATAAGCCTCAGAATGGAGGTCACAGAGGATATGGCCCAAACAAAATCTGATCTTTCCTGCAGAATTGTGAGGAGATCTGGGGTGAGCAAGCAGCAGCTGTTTGGCAACATGAGGAGGAAGAGGAAAAGAAGAGCAGAAGTGCATCTACCATGTCCTCCACCTCTACAGCTCTGGGCCCTACTGCTGCTTTGGAATGCATAGGATTCAGTATAGCCCCCCCACCCGGTTCAAAGCAGCAGTCATGCCAGGCAGAAGAGGAAGAGAAGTATGCAGCCAGAGGCATCACAGCTCTCCTCCTCCTGATGCTGTTCAGCATATGAAGAGAGAGAGAGAGACAAAAAGAGGTAGGGGGCAGGGGAACACAGAATGTGGATGACTTAAATCACTTTTCCAATATTCATGGAGTGTAGTGATATAAGAATAAATTAAAAAGTTATGGCAAAATGTCAATTACATCATCCAAATATCCCCAAAGTATAAAGCTTTAAATTAATATATAAAAGGCTTGCCTAATGATCTGACATTATGCTCTTATGAAATACGGAGGAAAGGGAGTACCTACACAGGGAGGAGGAATAGCCTAGTGGTTAGAGCAGTGGACTATGAACTAGGAGACCAAGGTTCAAGTCCTGCTGTCGCTCCTTGTGACCTTGGGCAAGTCACTTTACCCTCCATTGCCTCAGGTACAAACTTAGATTGTAAGCCCACTGGGGATAGAGAAATACCTACTGTACCTGAATGTAAACCAATGTGATATCTCAATTGAGATGAATGTCGGTATATAAAAATAATAAATAAATAATTCACAGTGCACCCATTAGTACCTCAGCATAGGGATGGCACCTCAGAAATGTCTGCAAATTTTCTCACACTCAAGAAATGCATAGCTAATGTTGTATGTAATAGGAAACACCGGGAGAGGTGGGGGCAGTACAAATTGAACATGAAGCTCAAATTCTGGCCTTTCACCCTTCTCAAGACACACATGCATACTCCCCCCAATGAAAGGTTTAAGCAGTAAGTAATTACAAATGGAAATGAAGCACTGGGGCAAGCGTGTGTGCAGTTGAAAGATGGCAGTAAAGGCGGCTTATTAAAACCAAAACATCAAAACAGATCCAGACATTAATTAAGAATATTAAAATCTAACCTAGGGACCATGTGATACGGTGAGCGCGAGCGGACGTGCTCTGGCAGGGCTCCAGGCGCCGTGTTCCGCTCTTCAATAAATAATTAGCAAAAACCCTCTCAAAAAACTGCGGAAACGGTGGGTTTGAAATTTGTATATGTCAATTGCGACATATATGCAAAGATCGCCCTCAGGGATGCTCATAATGACAGGGAGAAAAGAAAGAGAAAAATCTAAGCCGGCGGAAATTAAGATGGCAGCGACACCTGAAGTGGCAAATGCAGGAGACAGCCCCTTGAATACATCTGAGAACGTAAAAGCCATTGTCTTAGAGGCATTAGATCTTAAACTCGCCTCTATTTCAGCTCAAATTTCCGAAGTACGATCCACGCTGAATGAGCTGAACCCTAGATTCGAACAAATAGAAGGCAGAGTGGCGCTCCTTGAAGACGACGGTCTTGCTACCACATCTAAACTCATGGCCCTAGAAAAAACAGTAGTGGCCCAGACCGTGAAAATAGAGGACCTGGAAAATAGAGCGAGGTGTTTGAATCTTAGATTGATGGGTCTTCCCGATTCACTGGATGAAAGGAATCTGGGTCCCTTACTAGAAAAATGGTTACCAGTGGTGCTAAATCTTACAGAGATCCAAGATACTTTCTGCATTGAAAGGACCCACTGACTGGGACGGCGTAAAAATGGGGATACAAGACCAAGGTGAGTAATAATGAAAGTGCTGAACTTCATGCATAAGCAGGCAATCATGCAAGCTTATAGAAAATCCCCAGAGCTCACCTATAATGCGGCAAGAATTTGCGTATTCCAAAATTATTCCGCCCAAGTCTCGATGCAAAGGAAGACATTTTCGCCGGTATGCTCTGCGCTTTTTGCGAAGCAGTTACGGTTCGTGCTGCAGTTTCCCGCCCGACTTAAAGTGTGGCACAAAGAAACAATTAAAGTTTTTGAGTCAGCGGCAGAAGCTCAGACCTATATGGATAATCATATTGAATAATGAGCCGAGAATCGGACACGGAGGTAACATTTACTAAAAGTGTTGAGAGTTTATGTTGGTTCTTATGGTTTAACAGTCTACGCTTTGTGCGAATTGATGAGAAAGACGGCTGGAGGTGCACCTTTCACTCTAGCCACATGGCAGGCTGTGGATCTTTTTCCTGCTTGGCAAGAGGACTCGTCGGCCATCTTGTGTTCAGCACTAGTTTATAATCCCATACACAGGGTCCTGAATCTGCTAGCACAGGGCTGACTGCTAAGGACGTTGTGAGTCCATGTTCTTTTTTCTTTGGCTCAGCGCGGGAACCCTGCTTGCGAGGGGGAACAATACGCTGGGACAGGAGCCACTGATGCTAAAAGTGCCACAGGTCGAGACTCTCCTCTGTACAATTTTGGGAGCAGAGGTGGCTCTACAAAGCTAATACTGGCACGAGAAATGGATCACCCGTTCTCTCTCAGCAGCGACTCGAACCGCACAGCTGTGAAGGCATTTACCGGAGGAGATATCGGAGCCAGTCAGCTAAAATCTGAATTGTGGTATGGAGGGGACAGTTCATACGCATATCAATGGGATTGATTATCATGGTAATCGGCCTTGTGTCCCACATGCTGAACAAAGGAACTGGCCACAAGTTGTTTATTAAGTTGTATCTTTAATGTTGGGTTGTCATGAATAGGGGTTTATGGACGCAAGCACATATGTATAAAGAGAGTTGGAGCGCGGCACCCACCCACATCCAACGTGGTTTCAGACCTCCTTTTTTTTGTGGGGTCTCAAAATGTTTCTCTTTGATAGGGGAATGGGGACTAAAAGGATGGGAAGTGGGAAGGAAAAGGGGGGGAGCAAGGGAGAGGGGGGGAGAGGGTTTAAGATAGAACGGAAAGGGCCGGGATAGGAGATGAGGGAGTGGGGAGGGGGGCAGGGGAGATTACTTACTGTCTGGATGTTTTGCCTGATGCTTATCTCATGGAGCTACACAAACGGCCTAGGGCCTTTAGGTTGTAAAACTAAGGGATGGTTATGCTCAGTGAGAGACGCGACGCACAGAGGGGTTTTTGTCACATGGGTTCTCTGGTACAGAAGGCACAGCTCACGCTGACAGGCACTTTTAAGAAAACTAATGGGGGGGGGGTCATCTACAACTGGTAGACCATATAAGCTGGATAATCACATCACGGGATAAGAATGAGTGATCCATTGCGCATAATATCCTGGAATGTTAACGGGCTAGGCTCATCTATTAAAAGGTAACAGGTACTACAAAGGATTAGTAAGTGCAAACCCTCAATTGCTTGTATTCAGGAGACTCACTTGTCTGCGCTGGAAAGTCAAAAGCTGAAAAGGTCATGGGTGGGCGCTTGTTACTTCTCACAGGCCAAAAAGAAAAAAGCAGGAGTCGCAATTCTGGTACACAAATCAGCATCCTTTCAGCACTTGACGACACATAGTGATGAGGAGGGCCGCTTTGTTATGGTTACAGATGTACTTAATGGCCAAGAGGTAACGATATGTTCACTCTATGCTCCTAACCAATATTCGCATGAGTTTTTTACATGTCTTAACGCAACTAATTACGAATGGGCGGGGCTACGTGCTAGTAACTGGGGATTTTAACATAACACATGTCTCTCAGTGGGATAGATCTCCAGCAGGCCACAATGGCGCAAACTGGGAAGTACGGTGAAATCCTTTTCTATGTAAAAAATATGGTCTCAGATTCCTGGCCAATATTACACCCTACAGAGATTATACACGTCTCCAGGGCTCATATTTTTTTTTATCAAGAACTGATTACATACTGGTACCCAAGGACGGTTTCCATGCACTTCAAGAGGCACACATAGGGCCACAAGTGGTTTCGGACCATGCAATTATCTGGGTAGATTTACAGTTCTCAATACAGGAACCTTGTGAGCATTTTTGGAGTTTCCAGGCAGACCCAGACTTTAAAAGCTATCTCCTAAAAAAGTGGGACGAATTTGCTTTACATAAAGAACATGTGGGGAATGCACAACTTTATTGGGAAACGAACAAAGCTGTGATCAGAGGAGAGATTATACCTCATGTTTCTGCCCGTAGAAAACAAATCAACCAAGCTATTTTAAATTTAGAACATCAATCAGAGATAGAAAAAAGACAACTCATATCCCAACCAACAATACAACAACATAAATTATACTTTGCCATCCAAAGAGACATTAACTGTTGATGGTCTCCAGATCAGGCACACACAACATGGAGACGGCAACTGACCCAGAATCCTCTGCATTCTTAGCCTGTCTTGGCTGTATGAACTCTAAGTGAGCCTGACTTGGAGAAATTCCAGGGACACCTGGACAGCATTTGAAGCTGGTGCCACATTATGATGCTTAATTATAGGATCATAAAAGGAGAAGGCAATGGAGGAAACTTCAGGCTATACTGTCACAATAAGAGGCACTATTCTCAGAAGTATCTGTAAACACAACCTCAGATGTGTTAATTGCCCTGACCAGCAAGATTCTAAGAGAACAAAGGACTATCTAGAGAGTGATGGTAAATGGGCCCTCCCTGGGAGAAGTAATCAGGGCAGTTTAGGGATAATCACATCATACTGTTGACATGACAACCAATGTAAATTATTCTCTGGGCAGTCACGCACTTCTAGAATCTTCTAACCTCGAACAATATTTATGTTATCTATAAAAGAAGGATCACTTCCTTTATACAAGGAGATGCTGGTAGTCAGTTTGTCAGAGAAATGGCATCAGCATCTCCCAAGAATACTTATATTAATAAATAAAAAATTATACTTTCTACAAAAATCTAAGTGTTCTTATATCCCTGGATTTATAAGCGTAGGTTGCGCTTAACACTGTCTACTGCAACAGCGGGCCCAACACACGCTACAGGTGGCAGAACTTAACTTTTTCAGATACGGCAACGAGACAGGAACATACCTCGCCAACTTAGTTCGGGCGCACAGGGAACAAACCTTTATCCCCTCTATGAAAAACACTCAGGGAACCACTGTTACGTCACGCAAAGAGATCTACGAAGTATTTTGGGTTTTCTATGAAACCTTATATGCTGATGATGTACCTGGGGGAGGGAGGAGGAAGAAGACTTCTTTGCACAGTTGAAATTACCCAATCTGTCGGCGTCCCAGCATTTTTTTCTAAATCGTCCTATCTTACCCATTGAAGTTAGCAACGCTATCTCCACCAGGCAATATGGGAAAGCCCCGGGGCTGGATGGTTTTTCTTTCGATTTTTATAAATTGTTAAAACCTCAACTAATAAGCCCATTGATGGCCTTCTTTGGGGAAGTGGCCATAAAACAGACACTCCCTCCACAATTTAACATGGCAAACATCACTGTACTCCCAAAGCCAGGCAAGGACCCCCAATATCCTGCATCTTTTAGACCAATATCGCTGCTCAATTGTGATCTAAAGCTATTAGCTGGAATATTGGCGGAGAGGCTGGGGGTACTCCTTCCTACTCTAATTTTGGAACATCAAGTAGGTTTCGTCAAAAACAGACCTGCCCGTTCTCATATAGTCAAATTGCTCTCTGCCTTGCATGCCTCAATCTTTCGTAAAACAGCGGCCCTAGCTATTGGATTCAACTCTGAAAAAGCTTTTGACAGAGTATCTTGGCCTTATTTATTCTCTGTTTTGCAAATATATGGTTTGGATGGTAATATCTTAACCTATATTTCCCTGCTGTATGGGAATCCTAAATCCCATATAGTAGTGAACGGCTGAGAGTCAGAAGCTGTCGAAATTAGAAGGGGGGTACGGCAGGGTTGTCCTCTTTCCCCACTATCTGGCTATTGACCCTTTACTACGGAAAACAGCGCAAACACTGGAGATAAAAGGCTTCTCCTCAAGTCCTTATGAATTCAAAATCATGGCATTCACAGACGACATCTTAATCTTTATTACTGATCCACAATCTTCTCTGGCTCCCTTATTACAAATTCAGTCACAGTACGGTAGATTCGCAGGGCTCCGTATAAATCAAGATAAATCGGAAGCATTAGACATAGGAGGAACGGTTCGAAAAGATTGGGAAGGGGACTTCCCTTTGAAGTGGGTGGATAACTCCATGAAATATCTAGGGGTCAGAATCCCGACCAATCATAGGGACCTATACCAGGTTAATATTGATTCTCTCTTACAGCACACATCACAGTTATTGAAGAAATGGCAGGGTCTTCCACTATCAATTTCCAGCCGTATACAGGTGTTTAAGATGATACTTCCCAAATGGCTATATGTGCTACAAATGGTGCCTCTGTGGTTGACCAAAAAAGATCGTTTAAAAGTCGGGCACAGCTTAAGGCATTTCCTTTGGAACGGCAAACGTGCTCTTATCTCCCTTAACACGCTCCAACAGTCCAGCTCCCAAGGAGGATTAGACTGCCCTAATTTGCGGATGTATAATTTAGCATGTATGCTTTGGCATATTCATGATATAATTATGGGAACCTCTAAGTTTAGCCCAACATTTAAAATCAAGCACTGGCTGGATAATACATCTTTAAACTTTATAATTCAAGCCCCATAGGCGATGGTCCCTGCAGTTATGGGCCAGCAGCTTTTCATTCAAAGTAGCCGTAAAGTGTGGTCATACCTTTGTAACTGGATAAAGCTTCCTTCAAATTTATCGGCCTTCTTGAACATATGTGGCCACCCCCTCTTCGCACCGGCTCACGAGAGGTCTTTAGTCCACAAGTGGAAGGACAAGGGGTTGGTGTTTCTTTATCAATGTTTTTCCCAGTCTACAGGTCAATTACTTTCTTTTCAAGAACTCCAGTGCGAACACGCCTTGACAGCTTCAGACTACTTCCCCCACCTTCAACACTTCTTTCGGGCCCTACTCAAACTCTGCAGGTCTCCCCACAGTTTCAACAATTACGTAAACTACTGATACCTGCTGGTACACAAAAACCCTCCATTGCCATTTTTTGCAGGGCTTTGCAGTCTGAAGTTGAACAGGGTGATTTAGTGAGCCTTTATAATAAATGGCAAAAGTGGTCCAACTTTACCTTAAAAGAATTTAACTAATGCTTTGTAGATATTCGTGCATGGTCTGATTATATCATTATCAGAGAACTTCAATACAAGTTCTTACGTCGCTTTTACTTGACTCCAGTTAAGGCCTTTTATGCCCATATAGTGACATCCCCTGTCTGTGTAAAATGTAAACTGGGACACGGTACCTTTTCCCACTGCATTTGGACATGCCCTCAAATTCAACAATTCTAGCAGACAGTGCATCTTAAATGTGAGGAGATATTGGCAACACGTATACCAGCCGATCCTATGCTCTGGCTTTTTGGTATTTGCTCTCATAAGACAATGACTTTGAATGATACGCTAACTCTCTTTATTTGGAAAGCCAGTTTAGTGGGGAAGAAAGTAATACTCTCCAATTGGATTTCAGAGCAATTACCTACCCTAGATCATTGGTTTAAACTGTTACTTCAGCTTTATACAAGAGAATATATTTCTGCAAAGACCACCATTGGAAAACAATGGGATGAGATGCAGAAGATTTGGAAACCCTTTAATGATTATCTAGCACCACACACCAACGTGTCAGTATTAGACTCTCACCGAATCTAGACAAGTATAGCTGTCAGGCAATCATTCTGGAGCATCTGAGGAGAAGAGGGTAGGGAGGGGGGTGGCAGGGGGAGGGAGGGAGGGAATAGATGGACACCTAGACATTATGGTTGGCTGTGCAAACTGTGGATTCATCATGTCTGATAATTATATGTTGATGTCCAATGTTATATGAGTCTTTGCTTCGTTTTAAGACTTGCTGTTGTTTAACGTGCCATGATGTTAGATGTCTGTTTTGTTCTTGTGTTTTGTAAAAGACAATAAACATAAATTAAAAAAAAAAATTAAAAAAAACTAACCTAAAAGCCTAACTTTTAAACCTTAGTCTATGCGATACAGCACTTTCATGAGTATGTGGACACATGGAGACTAATGCTAGTAGTTTATAAACTGCAAGGCAGTAGCTGCACAGATTATAAAATATCATGTATTTCTTCAATGAAAGTACCGGGTTTTGCATAACCTTTGCCTCCCCCATTGCAACAGCAACCAGAAATATGCAACTCACCATTTTAATCAGCATTCAAAATAGAATTAAACATATAATAGTTAGTATGCTCATCAATTACTTGCAAAACGGCTTTAAAACGAGTGGGATATAAACACCACAAATTTTGAAATAAATCGGTATTTTCCAGATTTAATAAGACCAATTCCAAATTTCGATGCAAAGCTGAGGTGGAATAACATCCCTGACCACTTTACTTCAATATTATTTTTATTTATTTATTTAAAATTTTTATATACCGACATTCATCCAGGATATCATATCGGTTCACATTGTAACATAAACTGGCGCTAGGCATGGCGCTTTACATTGAACGATTAAAACATGCGAACAAGGTATTAAAAGGGGGTGGGAGATAACATGGGAAAGTTTGCATTAAATTATATTATAGCAACGTTTGCAAATATATACATATGTACAATGGAAAAAGACTAAGAAGTGCACTCTCCACCTCATTACACTCTCCACCTCATCCTTAATAAATCCTTAATAAATCCTTAATAAATAATCCTTAATAAATAATTAATAATCCTTAATAAATCCTTAATAAATCCTCATTACACTCTCCACCTCATCCTTAATAAAGGCACCTATGTTTTCGGCAGTGTTTAAGTCTGGAGAGTTCCCTGGCCAAACGTCGCTACCACAAAAATTAATGCCATTTTCTTTAAGCGCTATTATGTGGCATTGGCTCCCAATTCATGGTGCCTTATCATGGACAAAAGTAGCTTCATCTACTACCAAAATGTTTTCAGATCACTCAAAAATGAGAACGTTTTTGGCTAAAATCATATTCTGAAAATAGGCGCCATCCTAAGCATCCCCACATTCTTTCATTACCCACAACATTTTCTTCGCTGTGAACATGACAAAGACCAATGCAAGTAGGGTTTCTGACAATTTGGTGATAATGCTCCTTGTCGCTAATTTCGTTCAAAGTTTTTGACAAACGCAATCATTTTGAAAATTTGGTTTTCGAATTGACCAAATGAAAAATTCATCAGAAGGCACTAAATGAAGGACATCCTCTTTATCCCAGAGCCTGCTTTGGATATGGGATTCAGTTTTCAATGGTTTTGAAATAACATGAAATGCCTGGATACCAGCCCTGATTTGATAAACTGTTCCTCTATCAACTTTTTTCCTCCTCTCATGCAAAATCGTTAGGACCAACTGGTAACAGCTTTTTTTCTGCTTGTTGCTGGAATTTTCAATAATTTTTTGGCTTTTTTAAAACAATTTTAGTGGTTGACCATCAAATTCCTTAAAACACTCATCAGCAGTCTTGCCCCATGTCCTCTGAACCCAGCTTTCGTTTCCACCTAATTTTTCGGCAATCCATTTTTTCATAATAAATGATGCTCTAGCATCACGAGTCTAACAAAATGCAACACACTTAATATGGTCAATCTGATGCTGTTTTTCGCTATCGCATGCTCTGGTCATAAATAATAAATGTGTAAGGTACTGTTAAATTGCAAACTGAATGGCCTACAAAATGGTACAAAAATTATATTAGTGGGATAATCCAGTGGGACGCTGGGGCAGGCAAAGGTTATGTAACACCTGGTACACGTGTATGTTTCAGGATGCATGAATATTTCCAATGCAAGAAAACACATACTTTATCCACCCATTTTGTAAACATACAGGCATATATTTTAAGCATGAAATAACTGTGACACTGCTAATAAATACCCAAAATTAAACATGGAGGCAGGATTTTACAAAGTATCTGCATACATTGTTTTGAAAATATTTGCATGCGTACTTCGAATCACCAGTTCTCCAATACCTCCTGTAGTTCACCCAGTCCTTCTACAGTTCACTTAAACCCTTCTAGCAATTTACTGAGACCTTCCACCTAAAAAACTGCAAACAGACTAGTCAGATTTCAATTGCACTAGTCAATTAGCAGATGTAAAAATGTAAGTTCAGTAATGAATATGCTATTTTGTAAGAGATATGTGCAACTACTGTGCATACTTCTGAATCCAGCTCCAGAATGCACCTAGACCTCCCCTTTTTCCCCTCCCCACCAACAATAAAATGTACACACGAATCTGAAAATATGCATACACTCTCGACATTTACAAAATAGCATATATGCGTGCAAGCTACTTATGTGTGTATATGCTATTTTTACGTGGAGCCTTTTTGAAAACCAACTCCTAAGGTTATAATGATTTGACACGTGCAGCAAGTGTTCAGGGCTGCTATTTTAAATTCTAAAACTGTCTGCTAATAAAATTTCTCCAGTTTATTCAAATATAATCAGTACTCAAATTCTTGTTTCTGTAATGTTAATTACCACAATCTGAAGGCATTGGTGCTGCAGCAACTGAATATATAACTGGTCTGTCGGAGCCTGGGAATAAGAACCGATATCTTCCAAAAAAACTCTCTTCTTCTGGGGCAGGTTCTGGAAAGTCTTCTATGGTCATCTTCTAGAAAGCCACCTACATAAAAAAAAATGTGTAAACAGACTGTGAGTTAACTGTGTTAGCATGCAATTTGTCATTTTTACTAAATCAAAGATGAGACTTTTCATCACCATACTACTCTTTTTAAAGCAACAGTTTCTTCATATCCCTAATTATTAATTCACTTGGGTATTTTTTCATTCTATTACTTCCTCTTCCCGTCTCATTCCCAGCTCTCCTTTCTTTTTTGCCTTAATATTTGGGAATATAAGATGCTACCCTAAAGCATCTGCACTGCTATGGTGTTGCACAAGAACTATTTATTTTATGTTGCAGTATATGAAAAAACTGAAGGAAATATAATAGACAGAAAATTATGAAATATTATCAACTTATTATAGTCTGATGTCTTTCCCTCTCTCTTCCTTGTCTATTTTATTGGTCTTTATCAGTTTTTATCTGGTTTTACTTCCATTCGTTTTTCTCTTGGGGGCAGGGTCTCCAAAAGGATTTGTTTTGCGCATGCCTTGAAGGAATGAACCTTATTCAGAAGCTGGGTCAAATTGGGAACTCTCTCAATTTCTCAAATAAACTGCTTATACTCTTCTTAATACTTGCAATGTGCCAAAGAGTGCCTTCTTCTGGAGTTCAACATACCAAGGTGCGCCTGAAAGCTCTCAAATCAGGCCAGTGGCATCCAATACAAATGGAACCATTTCTGTATCTTTCTGTCATTTTCTTGGTCACTGACTGCATTTCCTGGTTCTTAGAACTCTTTATCCTCTCCATACAATCCACAAAGTAGTCGCTTGGAATGAAGATCTGTTCTTGTGCTTTTCTCCTTTATTACAATGGCCAGTTTCCTAGCACCAAACTTACTGGCTGGAATAGGAATATCCCAGATGATCACAACTTCTCTGTTTTCTTCATTTCTGTTAGGATTATGGTCCTGATGTTTTTCTGGTACAGCAATATTATGGTGTTTACACAGTTTCCAATGGATGAGCCATGCCACCTTCCTGTATACAACAGGCCTTCTGACATCTGCATGTCACATCCAACAATGGGATGTATAACCATTTTCAGTTCCATTTTACAGAATACATATTTATTTATTTATTTTGTTTATATACCGTCATTCGGTAAAGCCATCATAACGGTTTACAAAATTTAAATTCTAACTCTCTTGGCAGCGTGTTCCTGTTTGGAGGCAGCCCCGGGTGAGCCAATCTCCTTTGTTTGGACCTCTCTGCTCCCTGTCCGTCCGGAGGGAGGAGCCCTGGGAGGACGCCGATAAGACCGGCGCCAGAGAGACTAACTTTTGCAGCGTGTTCCTGTTTGGAGGCAGCCCCGGGTGAGCCAATCTCCTTTGTTTGGACCTCTCTGCTCCCTGTCCGTCCGGAGGGAGGAGCCCTGGGAGGACGCCGATAAGACCGGCGCCCTACGGCGCGCCACCACCACCGGCGCGCGACTCTGTTCGACTCCGTTCGGACTCAAGAGGAAGAGAGTCTAATTAGTTAAAGTCTGCTACCGCAGAGGCTAAAAGACTATACTGTTGCCATATACGAACGTTCTGAGTTTGGACTATATGTGAAATGCCACCGAAACGAAAAGGCAAGGTAAGGGTTTATCCTTCCTTACAAATGCCGCAGTTAACACAACAGGAAATTGTTCGATTTATGGTAAATCCTGCATTATCTCCAGTAGCTAAGGAATCTGCTGGCTCTGCCACAAAGGGAGGTGGTTCAGAGTCTATGGAGGAAGCTTCACTGAGCCCCAACCTAGGATTACCACCTGAGTGGAGAGCCCCTGAGGTATCACTGGATCAATCCCACTCCACTATTGCCAGGCCCCAAACCCCAGTTGGAGTGGAAGGCGCTGAGGGAGGAACAGCCCAAGGAGATGAAAATCAAGCTGTAGGTGGAATGAGGTTACCAGAGACTTTAGAGCGTCCCATGGTGGTAACACTTGAGATATTGTGGGACATGATGGCTGCTATGACTCTGAATTTAAAGGGGTTAGAGAAGAAAATGGATCAAAATACAGGGGAAAATAAACAGGAAGTGACAGTGATACAAAACAAATTAAAGGATACAGAAGAAAGGGTTAAAAATTTAGAAGAACTGGGGAGGAAAAATGCTGAATTTCAAGTAGCTGTCGTCAAAGACAGGGATTTTCTATCTAGGAGAATTGAAATTTTTGAGAACAATGTTAAACGATTAAATCTGAGAATGCTAAATTTTCCACGGTTAGCAGGTGAAGTACCATTTGAAACTTTACGAAGATTCCTTAGAGATGTTATGTCTTTTTCAGATGATGAGATGCCTGAGATTAGTTTCTGTTATTTTATCCCCAATAGAAACCCCAATATCAATACAGAAGAGGCTCCCTTCCAAGGGAACCTAACAAATTTTCTGGAGAGTACTAATAATCAGATTATTGACAGGGGTACACTGCTAGTATCATTCATAAATCTTCTGCAATTGAACAAGGTAATGAAAGTATATTTTACTAAATATCCTATCACTTTTAATGATGGTATTGTAAAAATCTTTCCAGACTTGTCCACACTCACACAAATAAAAAGAAAAAACTTCCTGACCCTTCGCCAGGAAGTATTAGATTTGGGATATACATATGTATTACGTTATCCATGTAAGTGTGTGATCAAGAAGCGACAAGACACATATATTTTCTTTTCACCAGAACAGCTTAAAAGTTTTATTGAACAGAGGAAAATTGCAACAATGTCCCCAATAGCAAGTGAATGAATAATTAATATGCAGGAATTACAGTGTAGGATGTTTCCTTGAAGATTAATGTAAAATCTCCCTTCTGAGATAATTAGGGGGTAGATTTTCAGACGAGCGCGAACAGCCTACTTTTGTTTGCGCTCCAGGCGCAAACAAAAGTACGCTGGATTTTAGTAGATACGCGCGGAGCCGCGCGTATCCACTAAAATCCTGGATCGGCGCGCACAAGGCTATCGATTTTGTATAGCCTGCGCGCGCCGAGCCGCGCTGCCTCCCCCCGTTCCCTCCAAGGCCGCTCCGAAATCGGAGCGGCCTCGGAGGGAACTTTCCTTTGCCCTCCCCTCACCTTACCCTCCCTTCCCCTACCTAACCCACCCGGCCCTGTCTACACCCCCCCCCTTACCTTTGTCGGGGGATTTACGCCTCCCGGAGGGAGACGTAAATCCCCGCGCGCCAGCGGGCCTGCTGCGCGCCGGGCCGCGACCTGGGGGCGGGTACGGAGGGCGCGGCCACGCCCCCGGGCCGTAGCCACGCCCCGTACCCGCCCCCAAAACGCTGCCGACACGCCCCTGCAACGCCGCGCGCTCCGGCCCCGCCCCCCCGACACGCCCCCCTCCGAGAACCCCGGGACGTACGCGAGTCCCGGGGCTCTGCGCGCGCCGGGAGGCCTATGTAAAATAGGCTTCCCGGCGCGCAGGGCCCTGCTCGCGTAAATCCGCCCGGTTTTGGGCGGATTTACGCGAGCAGGGCTCTGAAAATCTACCCCTAAGCCTTTGCATTCTTTTTTCTTTGTATGTATTTACGTAGATGTTGAATCCAAATTACAATGGATCATGTTAGAAAGTTGTTATATATTTCAGTAATGACGGTTTGTTAAAAACTGTAAAGGGAAACTTATTTCCTATGTAATATGTTAAAAAATTAATAAAGATATAAATTAAAAAAAAAAAAAATTCTAACTCTCTTAACAATTGTGGAAGAAGTATAACAATGTGCATATTAAGCAGAGGTTAAACATTTCAAGTCCAGAAAGTATCATTATGTGGGAGGAGGAGGGATTGTTTGTTCTGGTTGGAGAGAAATTATTTTGAGGTTTTTGGATGAAAATTCGATTGGGAGTTAGGATGTTCAGAAGTATGAAACCAATGTATGAATGTCAGTGTAGAATTTGCGAAACAGCAATGTTTTTAGGTCTTTTTTTTTTTTACCATTTTATCTGTTTTACCATTTTATCCATCTCTCACCTTTAGGGCTACGTTCAATGTGGGATTCTGAAGTAACTCTGAGCTTCTGTCAGTTATTTATCCTTGTTTGCTGGTCTGATCATTTAAAGAATTTTTCTCTTATATTGCAAATTCTGTTGCTCCTTTCCCCTCATGTGCTGGTGGATTCTCACGCATTCCTTCTATTTGCCAGAAGGATTGTCCAAGGTTAAGAATGGAGACCCATGGGTACTTCAGCACTTTTTTGGCATTTAGGTCTGTTGAAATCATTAAGTATGCCTATGGTGCATGTATAATCTATTTCTATTAGACCCATACCACCTTAACTTCTAAGGATGTACTATCTCAGCTAGAGTTTAAAGAGTATTTCAGCAGGAAAATATTCACAGAATTATACAAATAATAGAAAATTAAACATGTATATGAAAGCAGAGGGCATTGTTCCTCCATTGTTCCATTTACTGAACTTCATGATTCCATGGAGAAAGTATACGTAATCATGCCCTTGGATATTGATATCTAGGCCAGGTTGTTGGGCAGTCTGTTTTGAGATCAGACAGACCCTGCCCTGGTACCCCCTTTGGGTTGCCAGGTTGGTAAAGGAATCCTGTTTCTACAGTGCTTTGCACTGGTGGCATCGCAGCTTTATCTCTTGGTGGATTTCTTCCCCAGGAGGTCTGCTCTCAGTTTCAGCTGTTCCTATCATGGTGAGAAATGTAATTTGGGAAGTAACTCCCTACTGCACTCAGCAGTGAGTTGTTTGGTTGGGGTTGATAAATATAGCCTAGCAGCTTTATCTTATCTCTACAGTCTACCTCATTGTGTTCTTCGCTCCTTCCAACTTCTGGTCGGAATGTTGGGGGGGGGGGGGGGGGGGAGATAAATTACAGCATGTGTGATATATCTTAGTGTATACCTCCAGGGATCACACCACCACCTTTCCCCTGTTTTTTCACCAAGTTCTGGCCAGTACTGCCTTTAGCTTTCATACTTCATTGGGTTGACCAAAGTGCCTTCCTGCTCACCTGAACTATCCTGTGGATCAGATGGATAGGCCTACCCTTGACAAGGTGAGCGTGGGCGAGCTTCAGGCCTAGCTTAACCTGGGGGGTTTTAGGCTAGCGATCCTGTTTCAGGGATTGCCTTTCATCCTCTGACAGTCTTGATGTCTGTCCTGGGTGGTCAGATCTATCTGGTACTTTGGCAGGTAAGGTCGGCCACAGACTTGGCCACAGTTGCAGCTTCTTTTTCCAAGTGTTGCTTGGGTTTTTCTGCTCATTGGGCCTATCAGCCAATCATTGGGGATTGCTTCTGCAAAAGCATTCTCTCTTCAGTTGCTCGTAGACCATAGTTTCTTTCTGGAGGGCTTTCTGGTCCCAGTTGGTTTTTTGGTTGTCTGGTGACACCTAAGGAAACTGTGGGGGTCTTCCTCCAAGAGTTCTTCTCTTAGCTGATTCTCTGGGCCTTTTCCTATAGCCAGGAGGATCTAGACCTACCTACTGTGAGGCAAAGTATGCGTCTCACTGGATTTCACTTCATGCCCCTGCCTTAGACGCCTCTGCTATGCATTGGGGTATTTGAGTCTCAGTCTGTTCTCTGGTTTCCTTTTTTAGAATCCAACTTTTTCCCACCTTAACCCGTTTTTGGGTCGACTGCCTCACAGGCAAATGGGAAAAAGGTGGTGCTTTCAGCACTGCGGGATTCCCCATTTTGTCCTGCACAGGCAACCTATAGCTTGGGAATCATCCATGTATGAGGATTGCCATCTTGCTTGTCCTCGGAGAAAGCAGAGTTTCTTACCTGTAACAGGATTTCTCTGAGGACAGTAGGATGTCAGTCCTCACACAACTCACCAGCCTCCCCTGGGAGATGATTTCTCTATTTATTAGCTATATCATGAACTGAGGGACTCTGTGTAGGGGGCAGGGTGAAACTACAGTTGCACATGCTAAATAGGGCATGTTAAAAAGCTCTAGAATCTTTGAGATCAAAGTTACAGGCCAGGCTCCATCCGATGATGTCACCCATGTTTGAGAACTGTACTTGGAGAAAAAGGGAGTATTGCTAAAGAGTATTAAAAATATAGTAGCTGAGTGATGGTTAATTTACAGGTTTATAGTTATACACTTAAGGATGGCTAAAGTTTACATTGACATTTTAGAACTATAGAATACGATGGTAACACCATTGGTAGTAGTTTTCATAGCTTGTTAAAGAGGGCAAAGGGAGTATCGCTAAAGAATGATAAAAGAGTATCAGTACACAGGTGTAGGTGACAAGATACTGGTGACAGTCTTTATAGTTTAATTTGAGAGAGGCAAGGGAGCATCACAGATGGCAGGGGGCCAGACGTCCCCCTAATAAAAAGTGTAACAGTCACTGGTAAATAGTTTAGATTTCAACTCTGGGTTATGGCTGTGGGCCAAATGCTGTTGGAAAGAGCCATGTTTTCAGTAGCATGTCTGGTGCTTGTCTGATAGTTGGTGGATATAAAATGCAAATCAATAAAAATGTATTCTAAACATCACAAGAAAAACATTGGTTCTATAAATTTCAACTACACAAGAAGTTTGCATTTCTGGGGAGAAACAAAGACTGCAACAAGAGACCCCTATTTAATTAAAAGATTATATATGTATATATCCAACTAACATGTAAAGAATAGTCATGCATAAATTTATCAGAAATAGTAACCACATAAATTTATCCAAAATAAAAATACTTATTTATTCAGTAGATACATAATTAATAACACAATGCAGTTATTTCTAAACTGACTATTTAGCATCCTAAAGTACAAAATATCCTACATGAGGTCAATATTCAGCCTCAGAGCAGCTAATTAAGTTAGCCAGATAGAGCTATCCGGCTAACTTAATGGGGATATTCAGCGGTGCAGCTGTGCAACTGAATATTCCCGGCTATCTTAAAATTAGCTGGATAGGTATATCCGGCCAACTTTAGGACAGCCCTATGGTGCGACCAGAGTTAGCCCAGAAATGTCTCCTGCTCACCCCTGGAACGCTCTTGACTTATGCAGCTAGAATTTAGCCACATATGACTTTAAATATAGCCAGCTAGCCATTTAATGGATGTTTCAATTATCCATCTAAATGGCTTTTGAATATCGACCTCCATATGTCTAAATATAGCACTTAACAGACTTTAATGAATTTTCACAGAAGAAAACATTATATATGTCTCACTTGAATTGTTAAACAGTTCTAACCACCAATGATATCCATGTGAGTATTCCAATAGAACTATAGTGAAAGTCTTGTTTTCTTTTTTAAAAAGGTCCAACCAGATCCTCGACAAAGGCCGATGTTTCACCATAGATTGGCTTTATCAGGACGACGAGATGGAGACTTGGACACCGAACTTGCAGATGAATACCTCAAACTTGTATGTCATATGTGGCTTTTCTTCTAAACCATTTCACTTCTTATTCACAGGTGGGAGAACCCCAATTTATAAATGTGGTCTTGATAACCTCTTCTTGAATGAAGAGGTTATCAAGACCAAGAATATCTTCAATGTTACTAGTTAAATTCTCTAGAAATCTGAGCCTTCTTCTGGAGGATACGCATACAGGAGACCCTCGCCCCAATGGCAGTTGAAGTCATCTGAGGCTGGTTTGCCTCATGTCCTGTATAGGGAGCAGAACTGAGGAACCTTCCTGTTCCAAGGCACTGTGAAGAAATTCATAACCGGGCTTCCTGAGAGGAGGAAGATCTAATTCGCAACCCCTTGCTCCAGAGACTAATTGTGGGGACTGAAGGTGCGCCACAATCTATCCGCTATCGCATTCTCCATTCCAGCCAGGTATATGGCCCTGGTCACCATCCCATGGGAAAAGGCCCACAATCAGATCTTGACCGCTTCCTGACACTGGAAGTACAATCCCGTACTTCCCTGCTTGTTGACATACCACAGCGACATTGCCAATTTGTTGTTTGTCTGTATCAGAACAATTTTGTTGGACAGTCAATCTCTGAAAGCCCATAGCGCATACCTGATAACCCGGAACTCCAGGAAATTGATTTGATAGAGTCGTTCCTGGGCAGACCAAAGGCCTTAGGTGGACACACCTGTAGTTAGAACAGTTTGGGTGGGAGAGCTTTAGAAAGACTTCCCACTTTCCAGATTTGAAATTTCCCACCTCCAGGACAGAGTCCCAAAGCAATGGCGTGATTCAAATGCGATCTTGGAAGACCTGAGAAGCTTGTCACCACTGTGACCTCAGGATCCATTTTGCATGTGTAAAAGTGCCAAAGGAATGACATGAACTGTTGGGGCTGATGATGTTGGAGAGATACCCGTATCAGAGAAGATTTTCATGGGTAATGATTCAGATGGACTGAATCAAATCACGGTGAACCTAGAAGATGTGGTAGGCCTGATTGACAAACTGAAGAGTAGTAAATCACCTGGACCGGATGGTATACACCCCAGGCTTCTGAAGGAACTAAAAAATGAAATTACAGACCTATTATAAAAATTTGTAAGCTATCATTAAAATCATCCATTGTACCTGAAGACTGGAGGGTGGCTAATGTAACCCCAATATTTAAAAAGGGCTCCAGGGGCGATCCAAGAAACTACAGACCAATTAGCCTGACTTCAGTACCAGGAAAAATAGTGGAAAGTATTCTAAATATCAAAATCACAGAACATACAGAAAGACATGGTTTAATGGAACAAAGTCAGCATGGCTTTACCCAAGGCAAGTCTTGCCTCACAAATCTGCTTCACTTTTTTGAAGGAGTTAATAAACATGTAGATGAGGTATATTTGGATTTTCAGAAGGCGTTTGACAAAGTTCCTCATGAGAGGCTTCTAGGAAAAGTAAAAAGTCATGGGATTGGTGGCGATGTCCTTTCATGGATTACAAACTGGCTAAAAGACAGGAAACAGAGTAGGATTAAATGGACAATTTTTTCAGTGAAAGGGAGTAGGCAGTGGAGTGCCTCAGGGATCTGTATTGGGACCCTTACTTTTCAATATATTTAAAAATGATCTGGAAAGAAATATGACAAATGAGGTAATCAAATTTGCAAATGATACAAAATTGTTCAGAGTAGTTAAATCACAAGCAGATTTTGATAAATTGCAGGAAGAACATCTGAGACTAGAAAATTGGTGAAACAAATGGCAGATGAAATTTAATATGGATAAGTGCAAGATGGTGCATATAGGGAAAAATAACCCATGCTATAGTTACACAATGTTAGGGTCCATATTAGGAGCTACCACCCAAGAAAGAGATCTAGGCGTCATAGTGGATAACACATTGAAATCATCGGTTCAGTGTGCTGCGTCAGTCAAAAAAGCAAACAGAATGTTGGGAATTATTAGAAAGGGAATAGTGAATAAAACAGAAAACGTCATAATGCCTCTGTATCGCCCCATGGTGAGACTGCACCTTGAATACTGTGTACAATTTTGGTCGCCGCATCTCAAATTTCACAAAGTCTACATTAATGATTTATTTATTTAAATTTATTTAAATGTTTTTTATATACCGAAGTATAGCTAGCTGCCTTCACTCCGGTTTACAGATATTTAATTCAACAATCTAACTTCAGTCAATACTACCAACCAGACCCATGCAAGAGAGATACTGAAATAACATCTGGCATCAACCATTGTAGTAGCAATATGAACTTATACTTAACAACGCTAGAAGTCCATCCCAAAGATGAATACATACCAAGACTATTACCATCCTCCTTTTCCCTTTATTTCTTTGTCCTCCCTTTTTCACCACCAACCTCACCCCCCCTTCCCTTCATCTCTCCCACTGTTAATTTATGCAGATATGTTTTAATTGTATATTCTCTGTTTGATTGTTGTAAACTGTTATGATGGCTGCACCGAATGACGGTATATAAAGCTGAACAAATAAATGAATGAATGAATGAATGAATGAATGAATGAATGAATAAATAAATAAATAAATAAATAAAATATAGTTGTGATGGAGAAGGTAAGAGAAGGGCGACCAAAATGATAAAGGGAATGACTAAAGGAAAGACTAAAGAGGTTAGGACTTTTCAGCTTGGAAAAGAGACTGCTGAAGGGGGACATGATAGAAGTGTTTAAAATCATGAGAGGTCTAGAACAGGTTAATGTGAATCAGTTATTTACTCTTTCAGATAATAGAAAGATTAGGGGGGCACTCCATGAAATTAGCATATGGCACATTTAAAACTAATCAGAGAAAGTTCTTTTTCACTCAACGCACAATTAAACTCTGGAATTTTTTGCCAGGGGATGTGGTTAGTGCAGTTAGTGTAGCTGTGTTTAAAAAAGGATTGGATAAGTTCTTGGAGAAGTCCATTACCTGCTATCAATTAAGTTGACCTAGAAAAAAGCCACTGCTATTACTAGCAACAGTAGCATGGAAAAGACTTAGTTTTGGGATACTTGCCAGGTTCTTATGGCCTGGATTGGCCACTGTTGGAAACAGGATGCTGGGCTTGATGTACTCTTGGTCTAACCCAGTATGGCATGTTCTTATGTTCTTATATGGCCCAAGTGTCTCAACATGTGCCAAGCTTATGCCTGCTGCCTCTGTTGAATCCCTGCCGTGATGGTCATCAGGTTGATGGCCCTTTGCCAGGGCAGGAAGGCCTTGGTCTGAGCCATGTCTAACAAGGCTCCAATGAAGTCCAATTGAGGTAACAGGCTGAGATGGGACTTGGGGCAGTTGATAATGAACCCTAGGATCTCCAGCACCCAGATGGTCGAGTGCACGGACCAATCGGCCCTGCCCGAGAGGTGCTCTTGACCAGCTAATTGTCCAGATACAGGAAAATTTGAACTCCCAGCCTACGAAGGTGCACCGTCACCACAGCTAGACATTTTGTAAAGACACATGGGGCTGACACGAGCCCAAACAGCAAAACGCGAAGCTGGAAATGCTGCTTTCCTACCACAAATCTGAGATACTTCTGATGACTTGGGAAGATCTGAGTGTACGCGCCTTTGAGATCCAGAGAGCAAGCAGAGTTGCTTACCTGTAACAGGTGTTGTCACAGGACTGCAGGATGTTAGTCCTCACATATGGGTGACATCATCAGGATGGAGCCCAATCACTGAACATTTTTGTCAAAGTTTCTAGAACTTTGACTGGCACCTACTGGGCATGCTCAGCAATGCACTGACCATGCATCCAGCAGGGGTCCCCCTTCAGTCTTGATATATAGCAAAAAGTACGTGCAAAAAATAAAATAAGAAAACATAAACGAACCCAACTCTGCAGGGTGGCGGGTGGGTTTCATGAGGATTAATATCCTGCTGTCCTGTGAGAACACCTTATAGGTAAGCAACTCTGCTTTCTTCACAGGACAAGCAGGATGGTAGTCCTCACATATCGGTGAGTACCGAGCTGAGGATGCCCGAGCAAAGCCTTTCCTCTTAGGAGAGCTGTTCCATCCCCTTTATCATTTTGGTTGCCCTTCTCTGTACGTTCTCCATTGTTCTCACATATGTCTGACCATGGGAGGGCACTGGCACCGACTGTGCTGACCTTGAAGCAGTCTTGGACCGAGGAAGCTTTGCCTTCCGTGGAACCCAAGGGGCCCAGCTATCCCCAACCATTGGGGGGAGGCACAGATCCCCCTCGCGGTTCCAGGAAGGATCTGATTTCGCTGTCTCCTCCTTCTCAAGCTGTCCTATCCTTGTCAGCATTCAAGGAGGATTTGGAGAGATGTGTGTGGCTGGCGGTCATCCAGGCCCTGCAGGGCATCGAGCCACTGATTCCACTGGGAGCGCCGTCACCACCAGAGCCCACTCCACTGGTGCTTGCGCCTTTGCTGAAGCGGCTGGACCTGCTGCTCAGTGTATTGCTGACGCAGCCTGCCCCGATGCCCTGGGCCCCCTTGACCCAAAGGACATCAATGCGGCCTCCACCGGACCTCAGTACACACTGTTTAGAAGAAGCTTTAGACTTCTGTTGCAAATATTTTCTTGCTCTCGCTGCTTCCCCATCCCCACTCCAATCCTTGAGTACCTGCTCTCACCCCCAGTCCTCAAGTCCCATTTTTCCCCTGCTCTCTCCAAATCCCTAAGTCCCTGCTTTCCCATCACCCTGCTCTACAAGTGCCCATTCTTCCCCCTCTCTCCAACCAATTTCTGAGTTCCTGTTCTCTCCTAAATACTCAAGTCCTTGCTCTTTCTTCTTTGGCCCCAACAGCCCAACAACTTTAACTTGTCTGGAAAAAGAAACTGATTGGTTCTCAAAGGAGATGGCTAAAAAAAAAAAAAAATGGAAAAAGATCAGCATTCAGGAAATATAAACATCCCAAAAACAGGAACACAGGGAAGAATCCCTGGCAAAACTGAGGGAGACGAAGAGAGAAATCAGGAAAGCAAAAGGTCATGCAGAAGAAAGGATTGCCAAAAAGGTAGAGAGGTGACAAAACATTTTTCAGATATTATAAAAGAAAGAAGGAAAGCCCAAGTGGGATAATGAAATTGAAAGGTGACAAGGAGCAATGTTTAGAGACAGTCGAAGAAATGGTGGAAATATTAAACAAATACTTCAGGTTGGTGTTCACTAAAGAAGGCCCTGGAGAAGGACCGTCGCTGGTTGACAAGAATGTAGAAAGGAATCAGGTAGACAATTCCTTTTACAGAAGAGAAATTATGGGTAAAGCTAGGAAAACTGAAAGTGACAAGGCCATGGAACTACGGGAACTCAGAGATACTATGGGAACTCAGATGCCCTCGTGGGTCCGCTGAAAGACCTGTTCAATAGATCTCTGGAAATGAGGGTGGTACCATGAGATTGGATGAGAATGGTTGTGGTCCCACTTCATAAGAGTGGTAGCAGAGAAGAGCTGGAAATTACAGGCCAGTTAGCTTCACCTCGGTGGTAGGAAAATTAATGGAGACACTACTGAAAGAAAGGATACTGAACTATCTGGTAAGCTGCTGGACCCGAGGCAGGGGAAGGTCCAGTAAGCCAAATCTGATTGATTTTTTTTTATTCGGTGACTAGAGAATTGGATCAGGGAAGAGCACACGATGTGATCTACTTGGATTTCAGCAAAGCTTTTAATACTGTCCTGCATAGGAGTCTTGTGAATAAAATGAAAAGCTTGGGAGTGAGCGCCACGGTGGTGGTGTGGATTACAAATTGGTTGACCAATAGGAGACGGCATGTAATAGTAAATGGAACATATTCTGAAGAGAGAACCATGTTAAGTGGAGTGCCACAGGAATCGGTTTTGGGACCGGTTCTGTTCAATATCTTTGTGATTGATATTGCAGAAGGGATAGAAGGTAAAGTTTGTTTATTTGCGGATGATAAGATTTGCAACACAGTTGACAAGCCTGAAGGAGTAGAGAGAATGAAAAGTGATTTAAGAAAGCTTGAAGAGTGGTTGAAGATTTGGTAGCTTGGAATTCAATGCCAAGAAGTGCAGTGTTATGCATCTAGGTTGCGGTAATCCAAAAGAGCTGAATGTGATGGGGGGTGAAAGACTGATGTGAACGGATCAAGAAAGGGATTCTTGGGGTGATAGTGTCTGGCGATCTGAAGATTGTGAAGCAATTGACAAGGCAATAATTAAAGCCAGAAGAATGATGGACTGCATAGAAAGAGGTAATAATGAACTTGTACAGGTCCTTTGGTGAGGCCTCACCTCAAGTACTGTGTTCGGTTCTGGAGCCTGTATCTCAAAAAGGACAGAGAAAGGATGGAGTCGGTCCAGAGAAGGTGACCACGATGGTTTGGGGTCAGTATTGGAAGACTTATGGAGGAGAGACTGAAAGATATGAATATGTGTACACTGAAAGAGAGAAGGTGCAGGGGAGATATGATTAAAACCTTTCAGGTTTCTGAAGGGTCTGTATGATGCACAAATGTCAAACCTTTTCTGTTTGAAAGAAATCAGTAGAACTAGGTATCATGAAATGAAACTCCAGGGAGGATGACTCAGAACCAATGTCAGGAAAGCAAAATTTCTTAACTGTAACAGGTGTTCTCAGAGGACAGCAGGATGTTAGTCCTCACACATGGGTGACATCATCGGATGAAGTCTGCTCCAGCATCTGCAGCATCGACGCACTTGGACATATAGGTAAGCCGAGGGGAACCGTTGATGGCATTGGCAGTCATCGGATCCTGTGGGCACCGATGAGGAGTGTTGGGGCTGCAGAACCTGTACCTGCAGGCGCCCCTGGCATCCTCAGGACTGCCTGTCCATTGATGCCTTTGGGCACAGGGGGTCTGTATCAAGGCCGTCGAAGCCCTGGGTGTAGCATCGTTTGTTTGCCTTATGGGTCCCCCCCTGGACTCCTGGTTGTCCACCCCTACAATGGGTGACCCTTGGTCTCCGTTTCCTGGAGAAGAGATGTTACTGCTCTTGACTCGCAGTCGCTCTCCGTTCCTCGCGGAACCAATAGCCAGTCAAGCGGTAGTGCTCTTCTTAGGTCATCCAAAGGCACAGCAGGTCTATTTCGCGAGGGAGCAATTCCAGATTCAATCTCCCTGTCATACTAGGAGTCTTCTCTTCGGGGTAGCTCCCCGGAGAAGGTTAGGGGTTTCTCCCATCCAGGAGTCACCTTTTGAAACCTGCTGAGCTCAATGGGCATTTTTTGTGGAGGACCACTATTGCCAGTCATTGTCACCTGCGGGACCCTACCTCAGTGAGGATAGCTCTAGTTCATCTAATTGGCAAGTATGCCTTTCAACCTCTCGGCATATCCATGGATGAGGGAGTTGGGGGAACGAGGGACCCCGCAACAGAGGTGCTACTCTTTGGTGGCAGTGGCTTACAAGCTATACTTCTCCATTTTAGGGATAACCCTATCTTCAGACTGGAGAGTCCTGGTTCATATAATGTTTGTTGCATTTACTGGACTGCATGCTTCCTTGGGGAAGTATGTATAATCATGGCTGAGGTATTAATACCTAAGCCAGGTTGGTGGACAGCCTTTCCGAGATCACACTGACTCTGCCCTGGTACTCTTAGGATTTACAGGCTGGTGAAGAAATCCTGTCTCATAGTGGAGTGTTTCTGGATTTCTACCCTGGGAGATTCGCTCTTAGTTTCAGCTGTTCCAAGCAGGCTGAGGGCTCTTATCTCAGTGGGTAACTCCTTACTGGAATCGACAGTGAGTTATTCGCTTGGGGTTGAGATATACAACCTAGCGACTTGTTCTTACTCCTTTAGTCCAATGGCCTGCCTCCTTGTGTTCTTTGCTCCTTCCGACCTCCAGTTGGAATGTCGAGGGGAGGGGAAGAAAAGCTAGGGTATTTATGGTATATCTTAGTGTATACCTGCAGGGAAAGATATTCCCCTTTTTCACATAGATAAGCAGCTGAATTAGCCATGCTGTATGGATATGACCTCCATGCCACTAGGGGTCGGAGCTCTCAGTGTAGCAAAGTCTTTTAGCTAGGCATGCCCTCCCTCCTGTATTCTGACAGGATCACCTCAGGCTCCTCAGTCAAAATTTTTCCATGCAGCTGCGTGCGTGAAGCTCTCCCTTCTCCTCACTTTTACTTAATTAAACACACAACTAATATATCTACATATCAAGATAAGAAAACAGAAGAAAGAAGAGAAGAAGGAAATTAAAAAAAAAAAAATTTGCCTCAGATGACTTGCCCCGACGAGATTGTAACAAACATCTCTGGCACCCCATCCCCCCTTCCAGCCTATTGACTTTCCACCTCTCTGTGGGCCTCACGGTTCACCTGGGGTGGGCACCGAGTGAACCCCGGGGGAGGGGCGCTAACTCCACTCCTACTAAGGGTAACTAAACACAAAGGTAACTTAAGAAATAGTCTCACTAAGTCGTCTCACTACAGTGGACCTCTTGTTACACTATACCACAAAAAAAAAAATGAATGGCTTTGTTCGGTTTCTCTGAGCTCACTGACTCCAGGCGCCTTTCTCATCGATTGCTCACAACACATATTTTATGCAATCCCTCCTATACCACTCATCTCTCGATCACTCCAGAGATGAGTGGTATAGGAGAATCTGCCTTAATCGCGGATATGCGTTAAACCCCTCTCCCCCCAGAAACAAACCAATCGGATCTGTTCCACATCGTGCCACCATGCCCTAAATGTCCATGGTACAATTACCTACCACGGCTTTCGATCCACAAGCCAATTTGCCTGAGCGCCAACATAAGAACATAAGAAATTCCATACTGGGTCAGACCAAGGGTCCATCAAGCCCAGCATCCTGTCTCCAACAGTGGCCAATCCAAGTCACAAGTACCTGGCAAGTACCCAAACATTAAATAGATCTCCAGCTACTATTGCTTATTAAATAATAGCAGTTTATGGATTTTCCTTTAGGAGCTTATCCAAACCTTTTTTAAACCCAATTACACTAACTGTGCCTTAACCTCATCCTCTGGTAATGAATTCCAGAGCTTAATTATGCACTGAGTGAAAAAGAATTTTCTTCGATTTGTTTTAAATGAGCTACTTGCTAACTTCATGGAGTGCCCCCTGGTCCTTCTATTATCTGAGAGAGTAAATAACTGATTTATTTTAATTTGTTCACGTCCTTTCATGATTTTGTAGACTTCTATCATATCCTCCTTCAGTCATCTCGTCTCCAAACTGAACAGCCCTAACTTCCTTAGCTTAACTCATAGGGCAGCTGTTTCATGCCACTTGTCATTTTGCTCACCTTTCTCTGTACCTTCTCAATCGCAACTATATTTGTTTTGAGATCCGGTGACCAGAATTGCTCGCAGTATTCAAGGTGTGGTCTCACCATGGAGCGATACAGAGGCATTATGACATTTTCCATTTTATTTTCCATTCCCTTTCTAATAATTCCTAACATTCTGTTTGCTTTTTTGAGCTGACGATTTCAATGTATTATCCACTATGAGGCCTAGATCTCTTTCCTGGGTGGTAACTCCTAAGATAGAACCTAACATTGTGTAACTACAGCAAGAGTTATTTTTCCCTATATGCATCACTTTGCACTTGTCCAAGTTAAATTTCATCTTCCATTTGGAAGCCCAATCTTCCAGTCTTGCAGGGTCCTCTTGCAATTCATTGCAATTCACTTGGGATTTAACTACTCTGCATAATTTTGTGCCATCCGCTAATTTGATCACCTCACTCGTCGTACCTCTTTCCAGGTTCCTTCCTTTTCTACCTTTCCAGGCGTGCTACCATCGTGGTCCGTGACCAGCCCATGGGGGGCTGTGTAGGGTGCCTCGTGGTCCAAGGCTTACCTTCATTCCGCAGTGCAAGTCTCCAAAAGGCCCTTGTTTTTAATGACGAGGTATGTTCCTGAATTCTGAGTTCCGAGTCTTAAATCCTGAGTCTTGTATCCTGTCCCGGTCTTCGAAGTACCTTGTGCCTGCTTCCGTCCATGCCCTAGACTCTGCCAGCATGGTCCGCTGTGTAAGGCACGCCTCGGTGCAGGCCTCTCCTGAATCTTCGACATGTCCTGGTTTCAAGTTCCACTGCTTCGCTTCCAGCGTGGTCCGTGACCAGCCATGGACGGCTGTGTAGTGCGCGCTGTGTTGCAGCACCCACCCAGTTCCATCCTGAATTGTTGCCTGAGAATCCCAGCTTCCACTAAACCTTGTCAGAGTCTTCCAAGTCTGAGTTCGAGTCTTCCGAGTCCTCATGCGAGTCCTCAATCCGAGACCTCCAAGTATACTGACTCTTGTTCACATTTCTCAAGTATTCTGAATCTGAGTCTTCAAGTCTTCGCCCGAGTCCTCAGCCCGAGTCCTCCAAGTATACTGATTCTTGTCTGTGTCTTCCAAGTATCCTGATTCTTCTGTTCCAGTTTCATGTCTTGTCTTGCTTCTGCTCTCAGCATCCTTCTGGCCTCACGCACTTGTCGTTTCCTAGTGGCGGGTCCGGAAGGGCTACCGAGTGGCCAGAGGGCTACTCCTGAGACCAGCATTGCATTGCTGCGTCTCACTGGTACGTGTAGGCCCAGCGGAGGGCTGAGCCTGCCTTGTTCCAGTTCCTGACGCTCCTTGTCTCATCCAGTCCAGCCTTATTCCTGCTCCGCCCGTGCCTGTACTTGCTCACCTCCCATGGGATGTGAATTGGGGTTCCTCCCTGAGCCTTCCCGTGGCCCAAGGGCTCACTATCTCCCCAAGAGCAGGCAACCATGCCTCCACGTCCCTCAACAGGATTTGAAGGCACCGTGGTCTTAACAGCTTCATTGGCACTTGAGGGCTCTCAGAAGCCCCGGTAGTCGATGGCCTCGAGGGTGACCAGACCGCTTAATAGCGATCCCAGTGTCTCATTGATGGTGCTTGATATCGTCGAGAGCAGCAATAAACATCACTGCCCAACATGCCCGATGGCCTCCATGGCAGCCCCACACCTCGATGGCATTGAGGGAGACCATGGCATTGAGGTAGCTCTGCATCTCGATGGCAATGAGGGCAGCCATGGCAGAGGCCCCACACCTTGATAGCATCGAGCAAAGCACGCAGTTTAATGGGCTCGAGGGCAGCTCCGATGTCGTCAGTGGGACCATGGTGCTCAATGGCAGTCCTGGTCCCTGACACTAGAAGTTGGTGCCACTTCTCTGCCACATCGAGGTCCCAAGCACTCGATGATTCCAGTGCATTGAGACTATGGCTCCCACAGATGTCTATGACACAGAAGGCCCTTAGAGCATCGAGGGCAGTCATGCACCTCGATGGCATTAAGGGCGCCCCTGCACCTTGACAGCGTCAAGGATGACCATGGCACTCAATGGCCGACCTGGCCCCCGACGTGGTCCTGACATCATGTCAGATTATCGGTGCACAGGCAACATTTACTGGGCATGGCACCAAACGTGCAGCAGCAAGCTGCTTGCCCAGGCTCCTGCTCATAAGGAGACTGCACTATTATCACAGGTAAGCAGGAGGGGAGGCTACGTCATCCAGGGCTCCTGGCCCATGGAGAATAGTTCCTTTCAATGTGAGGAGAATGAGCTCTCCCCCCGCAGGAATGGTGAGGTCCTCGATCTCTTCACTGTCCAAACCTCTATCGATGACAATCGATCAGTGAAACCTCATGGAACTCCTGCCCGGGTAGAATTCAGGCAAGTTCCCTGGCTCAGCGGCCTACAAGGATCACCCACGAACAAAGGTACAAAAACAAACAGGGCAAGGAGAGGACACAGATAAATACTGCACTTGCAGTTTAGTATTTAATACAGGACAGTATTAGACTGCCAAGCTGCACAGTGATCAAGGCCCGCCATGCAGCTAGCAGACAGGGGAAAGAAGAGGAAAAAAGGAGAAGAAAAGAGAAAATAAAACTACTACTACTAAGGTAAAGGAAAGAAAAACAGCTGCAGCGCTAGAAAAATATCAATTACAAAAACTGTGAAGAGAGAACTGAATAATGTGACACAAACGGCTCCCGCGACCACCTGGCTCCGCAGAAAAAAAAAAGAGACTGAGGGACTCTGCCCACGGGGCAGGGTGATAACTATAGTTGCACATGCTCAGTAGGGCATATTTGAAAATTCTAGAATCTTTGAGATCAAAGTTCTGGACCAGGCTCCATCCAATGATGTCACCCATGTGATTGAAATATCCTGTGTTTAAATTTCAGGACTCTATCTATGGAACCTTGGCTGGTTCAAACACCAAATGTTTCAACCACACAACTGCACACAGGAGGGAGGAAGGAAATGGCACCCATTCCCAAAGCTAGAAGCAGCAGCCAGAAAGGTTAGAAGTGCTGGCCAAGGTTATGGGGGCAAGTCAATTTTTGGGAGGAGGAGGAAGCGTTTGCTACCCTGCAGCGACACCTCTGCTTGGGGAATCAGGATTTAATTAGTTCATTTCTCAATTAATTGTCCTTAAATAGAATTACAGAACTAGACTGAGAGCTCAAGTTACTTGTCTATAAAGTAACAGATGCCATAAATGCAATGAAAGCTGAGAAAAGCACAGGGGGGTAAGAGTTTTACCTCAACTTTTTATAAGCACTTTTCACACCACTCAGTTACTAAAGTGATTAATGGACTAGAACATACAATGGGTATTTCAATGATATATCTTTTCTAGAGTCAATGATATGGTGATTATCTCAGCTATTCATAACTCAGGCAAAGATCCAAGGAAATGTGGGTCTTACCACTCCATACTGCTGCTTAATTATGATTTATTTATTTAAAAATGTTTTTATACCGCCTTTTATACCACCTTTACAAAGGCCTGGATTTATCAAAATGCGGTAAGTACCGCATGCGATATCAAAAGAGGCGTGTTTTATGCTAACATTGAAATACCCATTGTATGTTCTAGTCCATTAATCATTTTAGTAACTGAGTGGTGTGAAAAGTGCTTATAAAAAGTTGAGGTAAAACTCTTACCCCCCCTGTGCTTTTCTCAGCTTTCTTTGCATTTATGGCATCTGTTACTTTATAGACAAGTAACTTGAGCTCTCAGTCTAGTTCTGTAATTCTATTTAAGGACAATTAATTGAGAAATGAACTAATTAAATCCTGATTCCCCGAGCAGAGGTGTCGCTGCAGGGTAGCAAACGCTTCCTCCTCCTCCCAAAAATTGACTTGCCACCATAACCTTGGCCAGCACTTCTAACCTTTCTGGCTGCTGCTTCTAGCTTTGGGAATGGGTGCCATTTCCTTCCTCCCTCCTGTGTGCAGTTGTGTGGTTGAAACATTTGGTGTTTGAACCAGCCAAGGTTCCATAGATAGAGTCCTGAAATTTAAACACAGGATATTTCAATCACATGGGTGACATCATTGGATGGAGCCTGGTCCAGAACTTTGATCTCAAAGATTCTAGAATTTTCAAATATGCCCTACTGAGCATGTGCAACTATAGTTATCACCCTGCCCCGTGGGCAGAGTGACTCTCTCTCTCCCCCCCCCCCCCCAAGTGGTTGAATGCAGGAAATACAACAGGTCTGGCGGTATCGCAATTTGCACTAACTTAGCTCTTCGCACAGTTATTTAGCGCAAATTGCGATAAATGCTATAATATATCTTTTCTAGAGTCAATGATATGGTGATTATCTCAGTTATTCATAACTCAGGCAAAGATCCAAGGAAATGTGGGTCTTACCACTCCATACTGCTGCTTAATTATGATTTATTTATTTAAAAATGTTTTTATACCGCCTTTTATACCACCTTTACAAACAAAGGCCTGGATTTATCAAAATGCGGTAAGTACCGCATGCAACAGCAAAAGAGGCGTGTTTTATGCTAATATAGCATTTATCGCAATTTGCGCTAAATAACTGTACGAAGAGCTAAGTTAGTGCAAATTGCGATACCGCCAGACCTGTTGCATTTCCTGCATTCAACCACTTTGGGGGGGGGGGAGAGAGAGAGAGAGAGAGAGCCCTTAACACAGGCGAAAACGCCTTATAGAACTTTGATAAATGAGGGGGAAAGTTTAGTCAAAACGGTGTACAAAAAATATGTTCAGAATAAAAATAAAAGTAAAATACAAATCTCTTAAAATTACAAAAAGAACATACAATTGATAAATACAAGAAAATAAAATTCTTAAACCAATTTTCAAAACAATTCACGTACACAAACAGCATTGTGCCTGCATTAAATGATAGACTGAAAATAGCCATCCTTCAATGTGGCTACAATTACAAACGTGCATTGAGAGATGGCATTTCCGGGAGCATGTGTAAGCTAGAGGAGGAAAAGTACACACACAAAGTATTTTCAAATCTTTGCACATATTTTCCAGCAAAATCTACCCACAGAATAAGCAGAAGCTTAACACTGATTTTCAGCACTAGGTACCTAGGCAAATGAATAGCATCTTGAAGAATATGATTGATCAGATACGCAATATTAGGAAGGAAAAATACCCAGACGCCTCTGCTGTACTGTGGCCTGGCAGAGGTGAATGAACTTTGAGTGCCTTTCTGAGCATGACTTGCAGAATATCTCTGAGATAGATCTATTGGCACCAACAAAAGAGGCCTATTCAATGGCAACATTTACTTCATAATACAAGGAAACTTGGTTCACATGACACCAGGATGTAAGCTTTTGTCTTACAAATGCATATCTCAACGGACAGGAGCCAGGTGAAAAGATTCTTCTTTTAAAGTTACAGTTTTAATTAAATCCTGGTGCCAAGAAACGGAATTCAGGCCTAACTCCTATTGAAGCCACAGACTTGCTATTTGTTTACACAACAAAGAAGAACAACAGGATACTAGAAGGAACAGAGTGCATCAAAGCCGTGGTGATAAAGGAACTTTTATGGTGGAAGGGTGGTTTCAGGGAAGACAAGTAAATAGTATGATTTTTACAAATGAATGGAGGATGTCCTCACAAGCATTTCCTATACATGATAGATTGTCATGACAACAGCATAATGTATCTTTGTAAATAAGTCTTTGGGCAGTCACGTCATTCATTCTGGAAACTTCGGTAGTGCTGTATTTTGATTATATAAGTCAGGGCATGTCATATATTCATTGAGATGCTAGTTATTACAGATAGAGGGCATATAGCAACTCCCAGGAACACTTGTCTTTGACTCTTCTTTAAAAAAGCCAAAATAAACTAAATTTAAAAACCTCTTGCTGAGTTAAAGTGTTCTTGTTGCCCTGGCTTTGAGTCCAGAAATTATTGACAATCTTAAATTTAGGGCCCTAAAATTTACATCAACTTTTTTAGCTGAAAACTTGGCTCCTATTTTTGGTTGAAAATATGTACCTAACTCAGGTGCCTAAATTTTAGGACTTGGCTTTTTTTTTTTTTTTTTTTAATATCAGTCTGTCTTTTTAAGGAAATAATTCCCTATCCAAAAGCTTTAAGAATAGAAACAGAAAATGACCTTTAGTTTTGCTGAATGCCAAAAAAGTGTTTGACAGAATTTAACAGGGCTCCTTGTTCTTAGCTAACCAAAATTAAATCAGTGGCTCTTTTAATGTTGCCAATATCTCAACAATTTTACTGGGTGATGCATCAAGCCGTGTTAGTGCTCCAACACGTTGTTATATTGCGAATATCACGCAATATACCCAATATTTTACATCTCCCTGCCCAGAGACCCTCCCCTATTACAATGACCTTATTTGCATATGATTTGCATGCATGAATAATGCAAATGCATGCAAAGTCAATTTGATTTTAATATGTTATCATGGCCAACCAAGAAAGTAAAATAACACCACGTCTTTGAAATGCGTTAGATGTGCGGAAGGAGGCCCAGGACATTAATGTGGGTCCCAACAAGGCTACCGTGCAAATTTAAAGCGGCAGAAAAAAAATGTTGCAGCCAAATGGGGAGTTGAAACCACTGAAACATATCAAGGATCTACAATCCATCCTGGGCAATGATCCCACCCTCTCACAAGTCTTGGGTGGCAAGCCTATCCTGGCTTACCGACAGCCTCCCAACCTCAAACGGATACTCACCAGCATCCACAAATTATACAACAATGACACCGACTCAGGAATCAGATCCTGCCAGAAACCCTGATGCCAGCTCTGTCCACATATTAACCCAGGTAAAACCATCAACTACAACATCTAGGGCTCATTTACCTGCTCTTCTTCCAAAATATTATATGCCATCACCTACCAGCAATGTTCCTCTGCTGTCCACATAAGACAAACAGGTCAATCCCATCACTCTTGATCTGAACAGAGACAATGGCTTCGTGGCTCACAACAACTATCTATGAACTTAACTGTTCAGATCATTCTGTCTTTTCACACTGACCTCAGTTGTCAGTAGTCTGGACTATAATGCTATCAACACTGTTTCCACATCCTGTCTGCCTCATTCAGTGCCTTCTCTTTGTTCTGTATTCCTCTCCCCACACCCATCCCCATATATTTTACCCATCTCTATATTACAGTTCATGCATCTGACAACGTGGTCTCTGTCCTTGAAAACTCATGCCTCAGTGAATTGGTTAGTCTAAAAGGTGCCACCTGCTTCTTGTCATTTTAGCCAGATAAAATGTCTAATACTAACCTCAAAAGCTTCCAGAGTGCTGGTTGCAAATCCTCCTTTTAATTCTGAATACATACAAGTGGCTATGGCAATCTATTTCACACACAAAACTGACCTCCTCTCTCTCACACATGCAAAGCCTCATGTTCGTTGTCATACACAAACACCAGCTCCTCATGTCACACCCAATTTTGTGTATTCCAAGTTTAGTTAGGTTTCTGGAATAGATACTCTACTGTAACTTAAATAAGAAAAGAGTTCCCATCATATTGGTACATAATAAAAGAGGACAGGAAATCTGAGAACGCTGAACTCTACCTTGCTAACCCCATATCTATCACCCAGAGTCTGAAGAAGCTATAAAAAAAAATTGTGTTTAAAAATACATTGACCAGCACCAGAAAGCCTTCACAGAGCAGGAACACATAGGCAGCCTTCATTTACAAAGTCACTACAGGGTCACTTTAAATATATTCTGGGCTCCTTTCAAGTATCTGTTGACAGAAAGCTGCCAGACTCACTGAACTCATCATAAGCTTATATTATTAGAACTAGCTTATTGTGACAATATACGTGACTAGTACTTGTTTAAGGTTATGTTTGGAAAATTAAACATTTTGTCCAGTAAACCTTTTGTCACATAACCCTAAAATTATACATAGCTATTTTTGCACCTCCGAAAACAATTTCCATTCCAAAACTACCTTCCTGCGTATAGCAGTCTGAAAAAAAATCCCAGAATGATAAAGGTGTTTGTTTTTTTTTAATTTATTTAAATACAAATTTTCTGTTGCTATATTTCTTTCTATTCTGTGGTAGTTCTCATTGTCTCAGTTTTTGTATTAATATTTCCTCACAATGAGCAGATGAATTTGGTTTTGATTCCCTTGCTCTTTATTTGACGCTTACCAATCCACGTAACTGGTTTGAATTACTCTACCAAGGTGACCCTTTGACTGAAAGGGTGCATGACAATATGATCACAGAAAGATTATACATACAGACCTTTCCATTATTTTTCTATTTTATATAATAAACTATAGTTCTGGGCAGTAGAATGTGTTAGATATAAATGCTTCTATTTAAACAAATGCAAGAAGGTGCACAAATAAAACATGGATACTTGCTGGCCGAAACCTGATTAGCCTTAATAAGATTAAAATCCTATTTTGCACTCAGCATCTGTCAAGACTTTAGAAAGGCACACAAGCTGCCTTAATCCACTGCAGTGAAATCCTGCAGAGCTTTCAAGCTGCTAAATAGCAACAGAAACGCAGTATTTAAAATGTACACGGTGGTTCACATTCAAAAAAGAAGCTCGGAGATAGAAAAGTTGTTAGCAAAAAGGAAACAGTCTCAACTTTAATGGCAGTAAGAAGAGGAATTCTTCCCAAAACATCTGAAAAATGGCTTTTTGCCCAACTGGGTGAAACTAAAATCTGGAGTTTTCATTTAGAAATTATCAGAAGAAGCAAATCAGTATGGGCTGTGCACCTTCTCAGAACAGTATCATCCATGCTATTACAAAAAATGCAACTCGGCCACTAAGGAAGCATAAAGCTATACTGCCTCCTGATCACAAAACTGATGATTCCTCTATCCCTTTCCTAGTTAAAGGCTCCAGCGTCTATGATACTGATGGCGAGTTCAACCTAGAAGCAATCTGGCATAAACAAGGTTTGCAGGAAAATAAGAAAACTTTTCAGCAGAATAAAAATGAAACTCAGCATTTTCTTACTAAGAATTCCTCTTTGCCTGATCTCCACAAAGAGAAGAATACTGAAAGACAGGCTACTGATGCAGAAATGGCAATGTCCCAGTTAATAAATTATCAAAAACATATAACTGAGGATATACAGCTTCAAAAGCAAATATCTACAGAATCTGAGCTTGCTTTCTCCTGTGAAAAGAGAAACGAGACTAACCAAAAGAAAGGAAGGAAATCAAAGAGTCAGAAATTGAGAAAACAAGGACAACACACCAAGCTCAGAGAGAAAAAAAGACTTGCATGTGATATGGAACAAAAGGTAGATTTTCCAGATCTACTTGTAAAGGCACACCAGAATGCTTATGCCTATCTGAACCCTAATCTTTCCAAATATGAAGCCATTGTATGTATAGCTAATCAGGCAACACAAACTCAGCTTATTTTGCAGCAGATGGTCAGCTTTTTAGCAATTTGCTTTGGTGAAATGAACCGCCTTTTGCAAGAAATTGTTGATGATGGAGAAGATCTTCTCAAGGAAGCAGGGAAGAATTTTGCCTGGCCACTTAATGAAGGGGACTCAAAGGAGCAGCCAGATCTCCTGCAGCAGTTACTGCAGTACACAGTAAATAAAATGCAAGTATTAAATGAGGCAGTGGCTTCATTAACCTCTAATGTACTGCAGGAGACATGCAGTTACCTAGAATCTGCTGCTAATAATTTTCAAGAAAAACTGAAATTAAAACAACAGTTTGATAAGCATATGCTTAGGATAATGAAACTGCTTGAAGCTTATACCATTGGATCCTGTCAATCTAACCCCTACGATTTGACTCTTTACTCAGAAGACAGTGGAATTGGTGTAGATAATGAATCTTTCAGACAAGGTTCTTTCCCTGAAAAACCGGGAATACAAGGGAGTTCCAATTCCTCACCAGACGTTGGAGGAATCCAATCTGTTTCATGTCATAAAGAGTCACACAGCCTGAATTTGGTGTCCAGTACACATAAATCCAAGGACTGTGTGCCTGGAAAACATTTTAAGCAAATGGTTAACCCAGCTAAAAATGGCGAAAGCAAACCTGCTTGCCCATCTGCAATACATACAAATAATTCAGCTGTGCCTGAATGTTCTTCTTTGACAAGCAGTTTTTCCTTCAACTCTCTGGATTCTTTTGCTACCCTTGGAGGTTACAATTCTCAATCAGATTCTACTGAAGATGATTGCTATGAAGTTGGTGATGACGAAAGTTTATCGGAAATGTTGATGATGACCTTGCCTAGAAGGCCTACGACATCTCCTGCGAGAACTAGTGAACACAGGCCTTCTTACAAAAAGATAGCGAATCCTGAAAATGAAGAAATGACACAGAAAATGAAATATGCCATCAGTGAAAAAATTAAATTTGTTCCTCTTAAATCAAGCAAGAATATGTGGACAGAAGAGGAAGAAGAAAAAACAGCCCCAACAAGGCCAAGTTCAGCAAGTGGATGCAGGAAAAGTACAATTAGACAAAGAAGATCCAGGTCAGCAGAGTCTCTAAAAAGTCAAGCTGAAGACCCAACCCTATTAGAACTTCAAAGAACTCAAAAAGAACTTAATAAAAGATTTGAAAAACTGAACTTAGTTAACAGAAACCAGGATGTGGATGGTAAACCAGAAAGCCTAAAGTATAGTGTTCCATCCACCCTGCAAGATATTGATCGTATTGTCTCAAGCTCTTCCACCAATAAACTTAAAGCATCACTGAATAAAAATTTCACAATTTTGCCTAATCAAGATAAGATTACTTTAACTAAGTATGATCAGAGGATTTCACGTCATTTAGATGAAAGAAAGGATAGAAAGTCTTTAACAGCAATTACACCTACCCAAGAATCTGCATGCAGAGAAGAAAATGAGAACCCGGTGACAAAAACATTGCAAAGTAACTGTGCTTCCCCTCGACAATCAGTTAAAAAGCTTATTGAAACTTTCAGCCTCACAGAAGGCATGATGAAACCTACAGATATTAAATCCTTAGGGCCTCTCAAATGCATCAGAAAATTTGGAGTACCAGTTTTGCCTCCTACCAGTCCTATATATAAACAACTTGACCCTTTAAATCACAAGCCTATTGCTTCATCCTCATGGATCACAAATGATTCACAAATATGCACAAGTCAGTATATGTCTGCAACTATCCTTCAACCAGTGAGAACTGCAGAAATTTCCAGGAACGAAAGCAACGACGACACAGCAGAAGACTTGGAGAGCCTGCCACCACCTCCCCTTGAAATTCTGATGGACAATTCATTTACGTTATCTTCAGAAACTGAAAATCAAGAAGAAAACTCTGCGCTTAATGTCTGTATTGAATCGGGAAGAGTCTATCCATGTGTCAAAACACAGTCTGGTGCCCCAAGAAAAACAGCAGTTTCTCAAAAGATGAAAGTCTCATTGAATGTTATTGATCTTCTACCAAGTAAACATATTACAAGTACCAACATGATTCCTAATAAAATGCCTAGAAATTCCAATCTGGTCTCTAAGTTCAGAAAATATTCATTGGAACTGCATCGTGAACAAGAGAACACTACAGTAATGAAGAAGAATCATGAAATGGAGCAGGCTGCACATTTATACAAGCAATCACATAAAATAATCCTACTGCCAGATCCTGGGGATGTTCCAAAGATCTTTAATAATGAACAAAAAGAACCCTGTGAAAAAACAGTATCAGTTCAACATCAAAAACAGACTTCTACTTCACTCAGGAAAACTGATAAAATTCCAGCAGGAGTCAGAAAAGGGTCCCCAACTAAAACATCTTCATCCCCTCCCACTGAAAAAACGTTCACTAGCTCACCTATCCATCAAAAACGTTCTGTACAAGCTCCTACTGCTGCACACCCCAGACCTCCACCGATGCAAAGGCAGGTTAGTCCTCCAGTTAGCCCAAGGATCCCAAGCCCTCCAGCACAAAAGAGATCATCCAGTCCACCAGCACAACAAAAAATGCTTAACCCTCCATTAAAACAAAGACAAAAAAGTCCACCTGCTCAACAAAAGCTGCCAAGTCCACCAACAAAATGTAGAGATGAAAGTCCATCTCCAATTTGTGCCACCCCTTCACCACAGTCATCGCCATCTTTATCTTGTGTAAGACTAAGAAATAGTGTGGATTCCAGTACTGAATTCCATTCTTCCTCAAAATTTGTCAGCAATGCACATTCAATATTTTGCCCAGCAATAACTTCTTTATTTGAAGCCAAACCACCTTCTCCAACCAGCATTTCCAATACAGAGGCTGCTAGCCAAAATCATACTCCATCACCCTCATGGAAAAATAATTTCTCACTCAGGCAGTGTGGAGACCAGCAGAAAAGGATGGCCATGAGTGCTGCAAATCCCCAACCTTTTGTCAGGAGGTGCTATTCTGATCGTAGGCCTGGTGTCAAACTTCAATTTCCAGCCTCCATTTCTGTTTCAGCTAACAATAAACCTGCTGTTCAACAAGTCAAGTAAGTAATTTCATATTCATTCCACTATATTAGCTTGCATGTTTTTTGAAATATTCAAAAATGGTTACCATGATAATTGTAAACTGCATATATGTAAATGGTTACTGCATAATTGTAAACTGTCTTTACTCACAAAAACAAGTTTGAAAATTATCCATTTACAGTTATTCAGACTTTAAAGTTACCTGATAATTAACACCAAGGGCCTGATTCATCAATACCTTTTCCCATGAATTGTGGATAAGACTACATTAATTGTAAGCTTTATTTAAGAAACAAGCAATAATTGGGTCCAAAGATTATTCCTGCACAAGCATGATTTTATATTTTTAAGCATAAAGTTAGGATATTTCCAAACGTTGCCTGATCCACACACCAGTGAAGAAATGCATTATGGAGTTAAAAACAAGAGATTCTCAAGAGAAGAGTTTCATTTATAATCGAAATATCCCCGTAAATGTAATCTGTATTGTGTAACAGATTTGCTATGAACTCCATCAGGTTGCTTTGTTCTTAAAAGGATAAAGTTCCAAACAATGAGAGCAGAATGGGAGGTAGCCTTATTGGTACATAGTTTTCCAGAACTTTAATTAAATCTGGCTTGATTAAATGGTATTACTGTAGGTGCTTATTTATCTTGCTGAAAGAGATCAGTCTCTGTTTTTATTATTAGGGATTATTTTTTACCTTTTCTTTCCTCTGTATTTCAGCTTGAGTCTCCCCATCATTTTGTGGTCTCTTCTCAGACATAATTTTTATATATTAGTTGTTATATTGCTTAGTTATGATTTTAAGAAGAATACTGTCTAAATGTATATTGTAATTCAGGAACCATTTGTGTTGATTAAAAATGTGAAGGATCTTTTTCATTAGGCAAAGAATGGAAAAAAGTAAATTAGGACTTAAAGGTAAGGCCTCTAGCCTTTCATGATTCTATGGACTGCGATAAGGGCCACAAAATCTGACCCCTTGCTGTGGAACTGACTGGTCCCTGAAAAACTGCCGTGGGAGCTGGGAGGAGACAGCAGCCATGAGGGCACCTTTCTTCTCTCCCCACTCTGATTCCCCACTTTTATCTAAGGCTCAGTGGGAGGCACTGAGCCTTAGATAAATGCTTCTTCACTTTCATAGTAAATGAAATAATTTAGAAGAAAACTGAGTAATATAAAAGAGATTTGGTATATTATTATATGTGGTGATATTTCAGTCAATATGATTTGGCATGGTAACACTTTGTATGATACCTGTTTAATAAGATAATTGTTCAATATCATTACAAGATATTAGACAACACAAGCCAAAATATTTTTCTGGTATACTGGCCTTAAATTTTGTATGTTTAAAAAAGGTTGACAAGTGTTTGGAGGACAAGTCTATTAATGCTTATTAGTTAGGCAGGCAAGGAGAAAGCGGTTACTTACCTGTAAACAGGTGTTCTCCTAGGACAACAGTATGTTAGTCCTCACAGATGGGTGACATCATCAGATGGAGCCTGGCACAGAAAACTTTTGTCAAAATTTCTAGAAGCTTTGACTGGCACACTGAGCATGCCCAGCATGCCACTATCCACGCATTCACACAAGGTCCCCCTTCAGACTCATAACAGAAAAATACGATCGAAAAAATAAAATAACAAAAAAACGAAGGAAAAACTAACTCCGCGGGGTGGCAGGCGGGTTTTCCTGAGAATTAACATCCTGCTATCCTAGGAGAACACCTGTTACAGGTAAGCAACTGTGCTTTCTCCTAGGACAAGCAGGATGGTAGTCCTCACAGATGGGTGAATACCAAGCTCCAGGCTGTTCCCGGCAACATCTAAGACCAACAGGTACCGAACAAGGTGCCAATGGGCACAATAACAACTGAGGTACTGTTGGGCAGAAGGGAAACAGCTTGGTTTCAACTTCCAGGGTGCTCTTGGGAAGAAGAGTTGGGTTTAAGTCTGGAAGATATTACGCAGGACAGATTTGCCGAATCTGCCATCTTGTCGACCATCCTTGTCTAAGCAGTAATGGGCATCTAACGTGTGTAGGAAGCTCCACATCGCAGCCCTGAAGATTTTGACAATAGGAACTGCCTGTAAGTGGGCCACTGATGCCGCCAAAGCCTTCACAGAGTGACCCTTAACTCTGCCATCTAGATGAAGACCTGATTGTGCATAGCAGAATGAGATGCAATCTGCTAGCCAGTTGGATAAGGTCTGTTTGCCCACCACAACCCCCATTCTGTTCTTGTCAAAAGATATGAACAGTTGGGTGGACTACCTATGGCATGATGAGCATTCTAAGTAGAAGGCCAGAGCTCTTTGCAATCCAACGTATGTAGAGCCCATTCCCATTGGTGGGAATGGGGCCTCAGAAAAAAGGTGGGCAACACAATGGACTGATTGATGTGAAAATCAGTCACGAATTTCAGCAGGAACTTGTAATGCGTACCACACAATCATGAAATAATTTCATGTAGGGGGGGTATATAACCAAGGCCTGAAGCTCGCTTACCCTATGAGCTGAAGTAACCACCACCAGGAAAAAGACTTTCCAGGTGAGGCATTTCAACTCACAGGAGCGCATAGGTTCAAAAGGAGGATGCATGAGCTGCGCCAACACATTGTTGAGATCCCAGGACACAACAGGGGGGCTTCAGCTGAAGCAGGTCCCGCATAAAACGACCTACTATGGGTTGAACCAAGATGGGTGTGCCAGCAACCCCACTATGGCAAGTACTGACTGCACTCAAATGGACCCTGACCAAGGTGGTTTTGAGTCCAGTCTCAGAAAGGTGCCACAGGTACTCCAGAAATTTCGGTACTGGGTAAGTCCTGTTCCCCACACCAGGCTGAGAACCTCTTCCACTTCAACTTATAATACTTCCTCCAAGAAGGCTTCCCGGAGGCCACCAGCATCTGGGACATGTTATCAGATAGGTTCAGGGGCTGAAGGACTAGGTGCTCAACATCCAAGCCATCAAGGCCAACGCCAGGAAGTTTGGATGGTGCAGCGTGCCCCGGTCCTGAGTTATCAGATTGGGCGCAGTCCTTATGGACAGATCTTGGAGGAGAGGGAACCAGACTTGCCTGGGCCAGTATGACGCCAGTAGAATCATGGTCCCCAGTCCCGTTGGAGCTTCAGGAGCGTCCCCATGAGAAGCAGAATCGGAGGTACATTTGGAGGAGACCTGTGCCCCAATGGAGGGCAAAGGCATTGAAGGCTGGGCGTCCATCCGTTCTGAAGAGGAAGAAGTTGCTCACTTTGCAACTGTAGGGAGAGGCGAAGAGATCCAAATCTGGAGTTCCCCACAAGTGGAAAATCTAGGCTGCTACTGCCATATTTAAGGACCACTCTTGCGGCTGAAAAGAGCAGCTCAAGCGGTCCACCAGTACGTTGAATGCCTCAGCCAGGCACGTCGCTCGTAGGGACATACCCTGAAACAGAGCCCAAGCCCAGATCTGCACCACCTCCTGACAGAGGCGGTAAGATCCTGTACCTCCCTGCTTGTTGATACACCAAATTGCTACTTGATTGTCTGTCCGAATCAGGACTGCTTTGTGGAACAGCCAATCCTGAAACGCCCAAAGAGCGTAGAGGATGCCCGAAGCTCCAGGAAGTTTATCTGGTACCGAGATTCCTGAGCTGACCATTTCCCCTGTGTGTGGAGGCCATCCACATGCGCCCCCCCCCGCCGTGTGGGGAGGCATAAGTGGTAAGGACTACTTGAAGTAGCACAGGTTGGAAAGGAGCCTCCTGTTCCAGATTGGAGAGATTCTCCCACCAGGACAAGGAAATCCTCAGGGGCTGCGTGATGGAGACATAAGTTCCGAGATCCTGGGATGCCTGCTGCCACTGCACCCTGTGCATGCAGAGGCATGCCAAGGGGGTGACATGGACAGAAGCTGCCATGTGGCCCAGCAATTGAAGGCTGCCAGAGAGGATAGGGCGAGAGCCCAATCATGGGGCAAAAATGCCCTCACTTGAGTGATGGAGGCCACTGACATTCAAGCAGATGTGTCAAAGGCCTTGTAGATGGTTCTTAGTAGGTGTCATAGACCTTCTTACAGGACTATTAATGATTGCAGTGTTCCTTGATCTTCCTGCCCTATAGAGACAAAGGGCTTCAAGTTTTGGACACACCAAATCCATCCAATACCCTGTTGTCTTTTTCAAGGGGGTGTACTGGAGTGCAATCTCATTGTCTTTGCTTTTTTCATAGCCGATTCTAAGACTACAGAGGCATGTGGAATTTGAACTGTGCCAAAACATCTAGACTTTCGCATCTTGAATTTTAGATCTAATTTCCTGGATGCTGCAAGTATGGTATGAGGGGATTCTCATGTTTTGTCCATGACAGAATCCAGCAGTGTATGCTAGGGCAGAGCCGTTGGTTCTGATGGAACTTCTAAGATCTTTAAAATGCCCATTGTCTCTGCTCTTGTGGGTCTCCACCTTTAAAGAGTGTGCCTACCTTCTCCAGAAATTTGAAGTAGGTTAGGTCTTCAGGCGGTAAAGAAAACTCAGGGGGCTCTTCCGGTGGGTCCAAAGAGATTCCAATAGAGCTTCTTGGTGAAGATGGAGGTGTCTCCTGAGGCTGGTCGTTCAGCTCAAGGGAAAAAAGTGGACTTCCTGGAGGATGAGGGTTGAACTCCATGTTTATAGTTGATGGAAAATATTCTGATTAAGGAGAACAATCTCCTTCGGATAGTACTGGAGAGTGAGGTGGTTTAGAAACATATTCTGTAGGGAGGCTTGCAAAGAAGGACTTCAAGATGGAGGTGATTTGAAACAACATTTCTGCAGCAGAGGTACCTGGGGCTGCTGGATGGGTATGTCCTTTATGTGATGGCTTAACTGCTGACTAGCTCAACAAAGAGTGAGATCCAGAACCTGGAGATGAATGGGATCTGGAACTCTTCACTCCCAGTGGGGGTAGCGCTACTAAAAGAATGCTTGCATCTGGGGCCCTAGGTCTAGGTGCTGGAGGTTCTTTTACTGGATGTCTGGGACTATTTTGTAGAGGTTCCTGTAGAGTAAGGGAACAACATCTATGATCCCTGAAAGAGAGATTCCATCCTGAGTGAGCTGAATCTGGGGAAGAGGATATGTGGACAGGAGATTCCTCCTCCATTTCCAGGTCTGACAGCTGTAGAAGAGGGTCTGAGAATGAACTTGGACAGAGCTTTGAGGTTTGTTGTTGTATCATGATGTGATTCATCTTTTTTATGGAGAGATTTGTCCAGCCTCGATTTTTTTGTCCTGCGTCGAGTGATGCGTCGACTGTTTTAATTGCGTCAAACTCAACGTCGCTTCATACATCAAGTGGTACGATGCTTTCACTTGCATCGACTTCTCAGACGACTTGATGTGCGTCGGTCCCAAACACCCTGTCTTACTTCAAGCGTGCCAAAGCTTTCACCTGCGTTGACTTCTCCGATGCCTTAGTATGTGTCAACTTCTCTGACACTGTAACCTGCGTCGATGATTTTGACGACCTATCGTGCATCAGTCAGTCCAATGTTTTCCTTTGCATCAATTCTTCTGACACCGTAGTCTGTGTCAATCTATCCGATGGACTAACCTGCATTGACCGCTCCGATGTCTTTTTATGAGTGTTAGCATGTGGCGCAATCTGTGTATTCGACGACTTTTGAAGCAATTCAGTCACTTTTGATGGTGGTAGCACAATGGGATTTTTTACTTTTCTGGCTACTTTTGGCGTCTCCGGATTCTACTGATGACAATAGCCTTACAGAGTCTGGATGATGGAACTTCAGTCCCAGAGAGGATTGTGTCAATCTTCCTTAATGCAATGAAGATGGGGCATAGGATTTCGATGTTTGTTGCTGGAGCCTTAGCATTTTTGTGGCTCTCTAGCATTGGGCTCTGGGAGACATTTCTTCCACAGTCTCTTCAGGCTGCTTGGTCATTTTTGGGACCAAGGCACAGATAGCTTTAGTTGTGTCCATCGGTCACCAACATGATTTTGTCACACCGGCCAGGGGTTTTAGGCATTGTAGCACTTAAAAGTGCTTTTGTGAGAGAAAAATTAAATTGACAAGTATTCCTGAGGAGAAAAAGAGAGAGATTTAACTCCACACATCCATGCACAGCGTGTAAAAAAAGAAACTGTGGAGACTTGCACAAGGCACGCAGGAAGAGCAGCGCAGCCGCACAGGGGAAAAGCTCTGCGAGCTTAGAGAGTACCCATGAAGCCCAGATGTCGTCACCCAGACAGACAGCATGGCTAAATAAGTCTGCTTATCAATGGAAAACAAACAATCAAAACAGTGTACAATAAAATAATTACCCTAGTAGAAATGTCATAAATGGTCAGTGGGTCCTGTTCAATAAAGATGTTTCCTCAGGAACTGAATGGAGGAAAAGAACTTTTTGATTACAGCAAAGCTGTTGATATTGCAGCAGAGTAGGAGAGGTAAGGGATGGAAAGACAGAGCTGCAGATCGTTGCCATACTGGTAGTAGCTCAGCCACAGGATTACTGAGGCTGTGAAGGAAGCATTCACATAGAGAAAAAGGAGAGGACTGAGAAGAGAACCTTGTGGGCTGCTAAAATATAATGAGAGGGAAGGATAGACATAATTGAAAAAGCAATTAGAAACATCAGAAGAGAAGCAGGATAGAGCAGAGCTGCAACGCCAAGGGAGACTGAGAGAAAAAGAGTGATATTAAAGTATTCAAGTTTACAAAAGGACAAAACCAGAGAAGAGAAAAACCTTTTTCAACGAAAATAAAAGTTCTGGAAATAGGAGGAAAGATATGAAGCTCCAAGGGGTAGACTCATGATCAACTTCAGGAAGAAAAAATATATAATTTTTTTTTAAAGGAAAGGTGATGGATATCTGGAATCCTGTCCCAGTGGAAGTGGTGGAAAGAAAATATATAATTTATAATATATAATATATAAATATATATATAAATATATAATTTTTTTTTAAAGGAAAGGTGATGGATATCTGGAATCCTGTCCCAGTGGAAGTGGTGGAAAGAAAAACAGTACCAGAATTCAAAGAGGCATGGGATAAACTCAAAGGATCCCTAGGATGATAATAAAGCACTGGGGATAATAAAGCACAGTTACAACCCTAAACAGAAGGCTTTGAGAGTAACCTGCACAGAGCAGCAATTACAACCCTAAAAAATATTGCTCGGCAGACTGGATGGGCCATTTGTGTATTTTTCACCTTCATTTACTATGTTAAGTGACCAGGGCATTTAGCTAGGAGAGGTTCATTTGAAATTTGCTGCACCAGTGAAGCAGGTTGAGTGGAACTCAGTAAGCAAATGGAAGAAAGTAAGCAAGCTCTCCGGAATATTATTGAAGGGTTATTGGTAGTTCAAATAAGTTAATCAACATATTCTGTTGCAGTTGGATACTGCAGGCAAGGTAGTGGACCCTTGGGCCGGCCCACCTAGGATGACAGGGTAGGCCGGGAGGCGGAGCCACAGGCTGGCGGTGTTCACCCGGGAACCAGGAGCCCCCCAGGAGGAGCCCGTAGGGTCCTGGAACCTTGGGACTTGGGGAATATGCTCAAAGTCCAGTGGCAGGTAAGGCCCAGGCAGGGAGTGTAGTATAGGAAGTCCAAGAGTATAAGGTAGTCCGTGGACCGGCTGTACAGGCCGAGGGCCAGCTGATGACAGGGCAGCGGGCGGCAGCGGGAACTGTAACTAACCGGACACTGAGGCAGGGTCTGTAGAATGCTGGAACTGGAGCAGGCTGAAGTCTGAAGTGGGATCTGTAGCAGACTGTGGACTGGAGCAGGCTGTAGACTGGAATGGAGTCTGTAGCAGGCTGTGGACTGAAGCAGGCTGTAGACTAAAGCAGGCTGTAGACTGAAGCAGGCTATAGCGAAGTCGGGAACGGACCAAGGTCAGAGGCAGGGGGCAGGCTGAAGCGAAGTCGGGAACGGACCAAGGTCAGAGGCAGGGGGCAGGCTGAAGCGAAGTCGGGAACGAACCAAGCTCAGAGGCAGGCGGCAGGCTGAAGCGAAGTCAAAAGGCAGTCCAAAGATTAAGTCAGGAACGAGGAACAGACGAAGCGCAACTCAGAACTACTAGGCAGTAGTGAACCTCGTTGCAAGGCAAGGAGAAGGAGTCCGGACGCTGGTTATATCGGGCTTAGGGCGTGGCGTCATCAGCACAGGCGGGGTCAGACTTCCGGGAGCTGTGCGCCCAAAGTGGGCGTCCTCGCGCGCGCACAAGGCAACGGGGAGACGGGCAAGCAATGGCGGCCGCCACGTGGAACTGGCAGAGCTGCCGGAGTCCCAGCCACGCAGAACGTGGCGTTTCCAGCAGCGGAGATAGGCACTGTTCAGGGCTAGCGAAGGGGAAGCGGCAGAGACCGCAACAGTACCCCCCCCCCCCCCCTTTACGACCCCTCTTGAGAGGCCCTGGTTTTCCTGGATGGTCCTGATGGAACTGCTGCAATAAGTTCTTGTCAAGGATATTGCGGCTGGGTTCCCAGGTGTTATCTTCATCACCGCAGCCCTCCCACGCCAGTAGGTATTCCCATCTATGGTTGTGGAAGCGGACGTCCAGGACCTCACGTACTTGGTAAGTAGGGTCATAGACGATGGCTGTTGCAGTAGGATCCGGAAGCGTACGGTGATAACGAGAGAGGACCACAGGCTTAAGCAGGGACACATGAAAGACATTGTGGATTCGGAGAGTAGAAGGCAGTCTCAGCCGATACGAAACCAGGCCCACCCGCTCAGCAACCCGAAATGGCCCACAGTACTTGGGTGCAAATCTCCGTGATGGGAGTCGGAGATGGATGTTCCCGGTGCTGAGCCAGACTTGGTTCCCCGGCTGGTAGGTGGGAGCTGGTCGTCGGTGGCGGTCGGCCGCTTGTTTGGTGGACACGGCTGAGCGGCGTAATTGGTTCTGAGTCTTGTGCCACAATGTCCATAGTTGCTGGGCCGTTACTTGAACGGCAGGCGAGGCGCTGGGGGCATCCAGCGGGAGCGGAGGTCTTAGTGGTTTCCCGTAGACAAGCTGAAATGGGGATTTGCCAGTGGCGGCGTGAACTTGGTTGTTGTAGGCGAACTCGGCCCAGGGCAGTAGTTCTGACCAATTGTCCTGTCTTTCATTAATGAAAGCCCGAATGTAGGCCTTCAGGGTCCGATTCATTCTCTCGGTCTGCCCATTGCTCTGTGGATGAAAGGCTGTGGAGAAGCTGAGCTTTACTTTAAAGCATTTGCAGAGGGCTCTCCAATAGCGAGCTACAAACTGGGGTCCCCTGTCAGAGACTATGTCTTGGGGAAGACCATGTAGCCTGAAGACATGCTGAGCAAAGAGACGGGCCAGTTCGGGTGCTGAAGGAAGTTTAGGCAAAGGCACTAGGTGCACCATCTTTGAGAAGCGGTCAACGGTGACCCAGATGACCGTATGCCCGCAAGACGAGGGTAAGTCCACCACGAAGTCCGTAGCTATGTGGGTCCAGGGTTCGGTGGGGACCGGTAGTGGCTGCAGAAAGCCACAAGGGGATCCAGGGCTGGGTTTCTGACGGGCGCAGGTGGGGCAGGAACTCACATAGGAGAAAACATCCCGCCGAATGTTGGGCCACCAATAGAAGCGATTGATAAGTTCTAAGGTTCTTTCACGTCCTGCGTGCCCTCCGATGAGAGAGTCATGAGCCCAGCGTAAGGCCGTTAGGCGATCCCGACGAGGAAGTACAGTCCTACCCTGGGAGAGGACCGTCAAAGCAGACAGGCGGACCTTACTCGGGTCCAGGATAAATTGAGGAGGTTCTTGATCCTCCTCGACGCATGAAGTGCGGGAGAGAGCATCCGCTCGGAGGTTCTTGGCCGCCGGCCGATATTGCAGAACAAAGTCAAAACGACTGAAAAACAAGGCCCAGCGGGCTTGACGGGGGTTCAGTCGTTGAGCCTGTGACAGGAACTCCAGGTTCTTGTGGTCTGTGTATACGGTGGTGGTATGCAGGGAGCCCTCGAGCCACTGTCTCCACTCTTCGAAGGCGAGCTTAATCGCCAACAGCTCTTTGTCCCCGATGGAGTAATTGCTCTCAGCTGGAGAAAACTTCCTGGAGAAGTAAGAGCAGGGGAGGAGTTGGCCAGAGTCGGAGTGTTGGCTGAGAACCGCCCCAACCGCTATACTGGAGGCGTCGACTTCCACAATGAACAGTCTGGAGGGATCTGGATGCCGGAGGCAAACGTCTGAAAGAAATGCCTCTTTGAGGTCGGAAAAGGCTGCCATCGTAGCGTCAGGCCAGTTTTTGGCGTCAGCTCCCTTGCGGGTCAGGGCCGTGAGTGGAGCAACTCGATGCGAGTATCGCGGGATAAAGTGTCTATAAAAATTAGCGAAGCCCAGAAATCGCTGGAGGGCCTTGAGGCCCGTGGGCTGAGGCCACTTGGTGATGGCCGCTACTTTTTCTGGGTCCATGCGGAAGCCGGTAGAGGAGATGATGTATCCCAAGAAGGGCAATGACTCAGCCTTGAATGTACACTTCTCCAGCTTGGCATACAAGCGGTTGTCTCGGAGGGCCTGAAGAACCTGTGTAACGTGGCGGCGATGGGAGTCCACATCCTTGGAAAAGATGAGGACGTCGTCCAGGTAGACTATGACATGTGAGTGGAGCATGTCACGCAGTACCTCATTCATGAGGTGCTGGAAGACGGCGGGGGCATTGCAGAGTCCAAAGGGCATTACCAAATACTCGTAATGCCCATCCCTGGTGTTGAATGCCGTCTTCCATTCGTCCCCTCGGCGTATACGGACGAGGTTATAGGCCCCTCTGAGATCCAACTTCGTGACAATGCGGGCACCCTGGAGGCGATCCAGAAGCTCCGGGATAAGCGGGGGGGGGGGGGTACCGATCTCGTTTGGTGATGGCGTTCAGGCCGCGGTAATCGATACACGGCCGGAGGGAGCCATCCTTCTTGGCCACAAAGAAGAATCCGGCACCAGCCAGTGAGCGAGACTGGCGGATGAACCCCTTGGCTAGGTTCTCCGTAACATACTGGGACATGGCCTTCGTTTCGGGTAGCGACAGAGGATACACTCGGCCACGAGGGGGCGTGGTGCCCGGCAATAGGTTGATAGGACAATCAAACGGCCGGTGCTGGGGAAGAATCTCCGCCATCTCCTTGGAGAAAACATCCTGAAAGCTTTGGTATGGCTCAGGTAGGAGGTGCGAGGAGCAGAGGTGTAGAGGTCTGAGCGGACGTGGGATCTGTAGACAGCGTTCAAAACAGGCAGGACCCCAATGAACTAGTTGGAAGTCATCCCATCGTATCACGGGAGAATGCTGACGTAACCAAGGAAGTCCCAAAACCTCCAGGACGAGCAGGGAGATCTCCTCCGAGTGGAACAGGCCTGTTTGCAGTGTCACTGGGGCCGTGGAGCAGGTAATGACCCCCGGAAGCAGAGTACCTCGGATCGAGGAGATCCACAGAGGAGGGACCTTCTGTAGAGTCGGTAGGGAAAGCTGAGTCACCAGATCGGCCACAATAAAGTTCCCCTCAGCGCCAGAGTCAATGAAGGCACGAATCTGGAGTTCCCCACCGGGGTATTTCAGAGTTACTGGTAGCGTGCAGAGAGGAGCTGATCCAGTAGCGCCTAGGTGTAGCTCCTCAGTGTAACCTAGGCATGAGCGTTTCCCAGACGCTCTGGGCAAGAAGCAAGAAAGTGCCCCTTGCCTCCACAATAGAGGCATAGGGAGCGACATCTCTTCCTTTCTTCCGGGGTAAGTGGAGACCTGCCCAATTGCATGGGTTCCCCAGTAGGCACAGTGGGAGGAAGAACCTTGGGAGCAGGTGTTCTGGCGGAGGTAGACAGTTGTGGTGGGGCACGGCGACTCGAGCAAGTCTCTCTATCCCGCTGTTGGAGACGGCGATCCACCCTACCAGCAATGTCCATTAGGTCATTTAAGTCCTCAGGGAGCTCCCGACCTGCCAGTTCATCCTTGATACGGCCTGCCAGGCCCTCGAGAAAAATCCCTTTAAGGCAATCGTCTTGCCAAGCGACCTCCATGGCCAGGGTTCGGAAGTCTATAATGTACTCAGCCACCGGGCGTGTCCCTTGCCGAAGGTGTAAGAGCTCGGAGGCCGTGGTGGATCGGCGTGCGGGGTCATCAAAGGCCAGGCGGAAGTTAAGGAGGAAATCTTGTAGGTTCTGTAGCAAATGATCCGAACGTTCCCACAAGGGTGAAGCCCAGTCGAGGGCCTTGCCGTCCAGCAGAGAAAAGATAAAGACTACCTTGGCTGCATCTGAGGGAAACTGTGCTGGCAGCAGGGTGAAGCGCACTTGGCACTGGTTTAGGAAACCACGGCATGTCTTGCTGTCCCCGGCGTACCGGGTAGGCGTGGGCAGCTGAGTGCTTGAAGTTGCAGTGGACGCGGGTGCCGGATGCAACTCCCAAGTGGAAACCTCAAGACGAGAGACCAACTGTTCCACAGTGGCAGCGAGGGTATCAATGCAGTGCTGTTGTTGCTGGAGGCATTGAGCCATTCCTGGAATGGCCTGCAGGCTTGGAGTCTCCTCCGAGTCCATGGCCTTGCAAACTGTTGCAGTTGGATACTGCAGGAAAGGTAGTGGACCCTTGGGCCGGCCCACCTAGGATGACAGGGTAGGCCGGGAGGCGGAGCCACAGGCTGGCAGTGTTCACCCAGGAACCAGGAGCCCCCCAGGAGGAGCCCATAGGGTCCTGGAACCTTGGGACTTGGGGAATATGCTCAAAGTCCAGTGGCAGGTAAGGCCTAGGCAGGGAGTGTAGTATAGGAAGTCCAAGAGTATAAGGTAGTCCGTGGACCGGCTGTACAGGCCGAGGGCCAGCTGATGACAGGGCAGCGGGCGGCAGCGGGAACTGTAACTAACCGGACACTGAGGCAGGGTCTGTAGAATGCTGGAACTGGAGCAGGCTGAAGTCTGAAGTGGGATCTGTAGCAGACTGTGGACTGGAGCAGGCTGTAGACTGGAATGGAGTCTGTAGCAGGCTGTGGACTGAAGCAGGCTGTGGACTGAAACAGGCTGTAGCGAAGTCGGGAACGGACCAAGGTCAGAGGCAGGCGGCAGGCTGAAGCGAAGTCGGGAACGAACCAAGGTCAGAGGCAGGCGGCAGGCTGAAGCGAAGTCAAAAGGCAGTCCAAAGATTAAGTCAGGAACGAGGAACAGACGAAGCGCAACTCAGAACTACTAGGCCAGTGGTTCTCAACCTTTTTTTGGCCGGGACACACCTGACAAATGGTTCTCATATGCGTGACACACTGAACATGTGACCATCACGGGGCTAAGTGTAAACATGCACTCTGCATCCACAGGACTCCCCTCAACCCTCAGCAATGAGTGCAGAGCAGATCTAGGGCATAACCCGTACAACTCACCATACAAAAAAAAGATATTCTGGTTCTGATGACATCTCAGTAAAAGCAAAACAAACTCCCTTTACTACCAGGCACAATAGCCTTCCTTATGAAAAGACAGTAATTTACCACTAATGCATATCCTATTGAGAAAACACATCAAATAAGATTGATACAAATGCCTACATGCTAGTAAAACACCTCACTTTGGTCATACACCCAGAACTGACCTTCACCAAGTACAGAAAAAACACAAATTATAAATATGGAGACAGAAACTGGAACGGAAAACCAAAAAAGCCACTCTGCATACAGTGCGAACCTGGAGAAATGGAAAGAGAAATATAGCACCTAACAGACTCAGGATTTGCAATAATGCACACAAACTAACCTGCACAAAGTTACACCTGTATTACGGAACACACGCAAACAGTAACAACCCTATCTAAGAAATACAACTATTAAACCAGGCCCTAAACACTAAAACATTTCCTATTGGGAAAACAGAATAAGCCAAGCTGCTACAGAGCCCCACACAGAAATCATTGTAAAGTTATAACAAAAATGTTACAAAGCAGCTGCTGAACAGAATAATATTCAATTAAATACTCATAAAAATTATTAAAACATGTCCAAATATCAATAAAATATTTCAAAACAGCAGACATCGCATAATACCCAATATCATATCACCCCAATCCTCCACCACCTCCACTGGCTTCCGATTAAATACAGGATCCAGTTCAAGTCTTTAATGATGATACATAAGGCCTTACACAACATCACACCTCTCAACTTAACATTTCAAATTCAACTACACTCATCCGTGAAACCAACCAGAAGCGCTTATCAGAACAGACTAATCACACAACCGGCGAAATCCGCTCTGAGGAAACGTGCACTATCCACAGCGGGCCCTTCACTTTGGAACTCTCTCCCTCCAGACCTGCGTCTAGAACCATGCCACACTACATTTAAAAAGAAACTTAAGACTTGGTTGTTCAAACAAGCTTTCCCCTTGAGCCAATGATCAGGAAGAAAAGTATTTTCACTCCCACATGCCATGTTATTTATTGATTTATTTATTTTCACTCCCACATGCCATGTTATTTATTGATTTATTTAACTGCATGTTTATTAACGGTCTAATTTTATACACTATTTGCTTACTTTGATTAGTTTTTGTTATATGTTAAAACTTGTTCACTTCGTTTGTTCAATGGAAAACTTGCTTACTTCATTTGTTCAATTGTAAAAACGTTTTTCCTAATTCTGTTCTATGTAAACCGCTAAATGTAGCGATAGTTACTGTTCCTTGTAAACCGGGGTGATATGTATATTATACAGGAACCTCCGGTATATAAATTATAAATTATATAAATAAATAATTAAAATGGCAGTCAATCAAGAAAAATAAATTTAAAAAGCCACCTTTACTTACCTTCTCCAGCAACTCTCCTACTCCTTTCCCTTCCAGGCCAATAGCACTAACCAGAAGCAGCAAGGGCTGCTGAAGCTCTGTCCTCAATCTTCTTCCTTAGCACCCACAACCAGTCACTCACAACACACACACCCCCAAATAGACCCCACGACCAGTCTCGGTCTCTTTCACACCAGTCATCTTCCTGACCAGTTTCTCTCTCTCACACAGAAACACATCACCTCCCTGACCAGTCTCGCTCTCTCAATCACACTCATGTTCTCTTATATACAAGCTCTCAATCACACACAAAAGCTCTTACACCCATTCACACCAGCTCTCACCCAGGCTTCCATTCACACCCCTACACACAAGCTCTCACCCAAGCACCCATTCACACCCAATGACACAAGCTCTCACCCAGGTACCCATTCACACCCACAGACACAAGCTCTCCCCCAGGCACCCATTCACACCCTCAGACACAAGCTCTCACCCAGGCACCCATTCACACCCACAGACACAAGCTCTCACCCAGGCACCCATTCACACCCACAGACACAAGCTCTCACCCAGATATCCCATTCACACCCACAGACACAAGCTCTCACCCAGGCACCCATTCACACCCTCAGACACAAGCTCTCACCCAGGCACCCATTCACACCCACAGACACAAGCTCTCACCCAGACATCCATTCACACCCACAGACACAAGCTCTCACCCAGACATCCATTCACACCCACAGACACAAGCTCTCACCCAGACATCCATTCACACCCACAGACACAAGCTCTCACCCAGACATCCATTCACACCCACAGACACAAGCTTTCACCCAGGCATCCAATCACACCCACAGACACAAGCTTTCACCCAGGCATCCAATCACACCCACAGACACAAGCTCTCACCCAGACATCCATTCACACCCTCAGACACAAGCTCTCACCCAGGCACCCATTCACACCCTCAGACACAAGCTCTCACCCAGGCACCCATTCACACCCACAGACACAAGCTCTCACCCAGGCACCCATTCACACCCACAGACACAAGCTCTCACCCAGGCACCCATTCACACCCACAGACACAAGCTCTCACCCAGGCACCCATTCACACCCACAGACACAAGCTCTCACCCAGGCATCCATTCACACCCACAGACACAAGCTCTCACCCAGGCATCCATTCACACCCACAGACACAAGCTTTCACCCAGGCACCCATTCACACCCACAGACACAAGCTCTCACCCAGACATCCATTCACACCCACAGACACAAGCTCTCACCCAGGCATCCATTCACACCCACAGACACAAGCTCTCACCCAGACATCCATTCACACCCACAGACACAAGCTTTCACCCAGGCACCCATTCACACCCACAGACACAAGCTCTCACCCAGACATCCATTCACACCCTCAGACACAAGCTCTCATCCAGGCATCCATTCACACCCTCAGACACAAGCTTTCACCCAGGCATCCAATCACACCCATAGACACAAGCTCTCACCCAGGCATCCAATCACACCCATAGACACAAGCTCTCACCCAGGCATTCATTCACACCCTCAGACACAAGCTCTCACCCAGGCATTCATTCACACCCTCAGACACAAGCTCTCACCCAGGCATTCATTCACACCCTCAGACACAAGCTCTCACCCAGGCCCCCATTCACACACAAGCTCTCACCCAGACATCCATTCACACCCACAGACACAAGCTCTCACCCAGGCATTCATTCACACCCTCAGACACAAGCTTTCACCCAGGCCCCCATTCACACACAAGCTCTCACCCAGGCCCCCATTCACACACAGACACACCAGCTCTCACCAAAAATAACTTCTTCCTTCATTGCAGGGATAGGCTCCGGTTCCGCCGTGGCTTTAATCCGGCGGGCCTTCTTTTTTCGGCGCCACGGGGATGGGCGCCTCAGTCAGAGGTCGGGTTTCCTCTTCGTCGCTACGGGGCTGGGCTCCCGTAGCGGCCTTGCACCATCGGGGTTGGGTTTTCTCTTCACCGCTACGGGGCTGGGCTCCCGTAGCGGCCTTGCACCGTTGGGGTCGGGTTTTCTCTTCACCGCTACGGGGATGGGCTCCCGTAGCGGCCTTGCACCGTCGGGGTCGGGTTTTCTCTTCACCGCTACGGGGATGGGCTCCCGTAGCGGCCTTGCACCGTCGCGGTCGGGTTTTCCTCTTCACCGCTACGGGGATGGGCTCCCATAGCGGCCTTGCTTCGTCGGGGTCCTACACTGTTATTCCTCCCACCCCACTCCCGGACAGTGCCATGCCTGCCTCACCGGCCAATCAAAGGCTTCCTCCCTTCTTCCTACTACCACTGGCAGGTGGCAGGGAGGAGGCTTCCGATTGGCCTGCGCGGGGGAAGGCAAAATGAAGGAGGCTTCCCATTGGGCAGTGGGGGTAGGAAGAAAGGAAGCTTTCAATTGGACCGCGGGGGCTGGAAAAAGGGAGAAGGAAAGTACAATGGGGCAGTGGGACACCGGGAGACCCGACACACCGGTTGAGAAGCGCTGTACTAGGCAGTAGTGAACCTCGTTGCAAGGCAAGGAGAAGGAGTCCGGACGCCGGTTATATCGGGCTTAGGGCGGTGGCGTCATCAGCACAGGCGGGGTCAGACTTCCGGGAGCTGTGCGCCCAAAGTGGGCGTCCTCGCACGCGCGCGAGGCAGCGGGGAGACGGGCAAGCAATGGCGGCCGCCACGTGGAACTGGCAGAGCTGCCGGAGTCCCAGCCACGCGGAACGTGGCGTTTCCAGCAGCGGAGGCAGGCACTGTTCAGGGCTAGCGAAGGGGAAGCGGCAGAGACCGCAACAATATTCTGCCTATACAGTATGATTAATCTCCATTCTTTCATGCAATATCATGGATGAATTGGAGAACTTCTCTGTCTCCATTTCTCAAAAGCTGTATTCTTGCTTAAAGTTTTTTTTTAATTTCCTATTTCTGTATAAGAAATCTTTATTGGCCAGTTTAGTCATGCAAGCCATTTGAGATACCATTAAGTGCTAGCAAGCTGAGAGAGTATTCAAGGCTACATCTTGAGAACTGCTGAGCAGACTTTGCTGAGGCTATGCATTATTGTGTGCCATTTAAAGCAGTCATAGCGGAGATTTGTTCAACAGAAGTAGAAGCAATAAGACATTTTAAGTAAATGGTGCTGCGTGCCATACTTGATGGTAACATGCATGCAGCCATTATGGAGAGAGGTGCCTCTTTTTGGCTAACACCCAAGCGTAGATCTGAGTCATGCATTTAAGGCAATCCCTTCTTGGCCATTTGGTTGTGATTGAAAATTGCAGGACAATAAGGTGGCTTAATGCCCTGCCACTTAACTCCACTGGGGACATAATGATGAAACGACCAGTGCTAATAGCAGAAATATTAAACTACCCACATATAGCCTGGCAGAACATTGCTAACACTGCAACTGTATGAACGTTCCCAAAAGGTGTGTAGTGAGGAGAGAGGGGAGGGAATCAGAGAGCGCGGGGGGGGGGGCGTGAAAGAAAGAGCCGTGGTGAGGGGGGTGAGAGAGGGAGCCTATATGAGGAGATTGTGAATGTGTGTGAGAGATTGGGTGCTGGTGTGTATGAAAAAGGGATCGTGTGTATGCGAGGGTGCTAGCCTGTGTGAAGGGGTGCCTGTGTATGTGTGAGAGAGAACCTGTGTGAAGGGGTGCACGAGAGACAGACATAGGTAGCTTGCGTGGGTGTGTATGCAAGAGAGAGGGCCCCTATATGAGGGCATGGGTGTGTGTGAGAGAGTGAGGGAGCCTTGTGAATGTGCACTAGAGAGAGGGAGTATGTGTGTGAGAGAGGGAGGGACAGAGGGAGCCTGTGTGAGGGGCAGTACTGAGAACAGGTCAAACTTTGGGAGTGGCAATAGAGTGGAAGGGGTTGAGCCTAGAGGTGGAGGAGTTGGGGCCTGAGAAGGCAAAGTGGCCAGGGGAGTAGAGAGAGTGAGTATAAGGGACACTCTTACAGTGAATTTCTAGGGAAATTCTGCTCAAAATATTTAAAATTCTGCATCTTTAAGTAATAATTTTTTCTGTATTAATTTAAAATGAATTACTTAAAAACTGTCATATAAATTATGTTATTTTAACCAATATAAAGTTTGCAGAATTTAACGTTTTTGTGCGCAGAATTTTAATTTTTTTTTGTGCAGAATTCCCCTAGGAGTAGGAAGTGTTAGTAACCATTGAGATTCAGAGGGCAAGGATATAGAGGGTGATATAAACGAATTAATTGTTTTAGATAGGCTGGGTCGCTACTTATCTGTATTATGCTCTTTTTGTGAATTGTTCTTAATTCAATTAAAAGATTTGATACATAGATAGGGTAATCCATGGTGAGTGCCCAGCCTATGAACTAGAGACAAGATCTTAAAAATGGACCCAATACTCAATGGGGATCCAATGCAACTCACATAAAACGGGAAATATGAACAGAGAGAGAACAACCTGAGATCACTCGAGCGGCAGAATGCAACAAAATTTGTAAAGCTTCAACATAACATTTGGGTAACCCAATGTAAAGTGCATTACAATAGTCCAAACATGTTAGGATGAAAGCTTGATAACCACCATAAAATCATCACGATCTAGAAAAAATTTTAACCTGCATAGCTTCCGTAGTTTAAAAAAGCCCTTTCTTACCAGTTTGCAATTGAGGTTGTAAAGAGAATCTAGAATCTAACACAGGGGTCGGGAACCCATGGCTCGCGAGCCAGATATGGCTCTTTTGAGGGCTGCATCTGGCTCGCAGACAAGTGTCGCCATACTTCGCGGTTCCCCGCTGACCCAGCTGCTCCCCGGTCCTCCGCCGCCCGGGCTTAAAATGCTGTCAGCCCGGGCAGAACGCGGCAGGACAGCTGGAGTCAGCGGCACCGGCGTGCTCTCTTCTCCTCCCCCCCCGCGGCCCGGAAGAGGAAGTGGAGAGCATCGGGTGCCTGCGCGGGAAGAAGAGACCCCCCTAGCGTGGTCTCTTCTTCCGCGCAGGCACCCGATGCTCACCACTTCCTCTTCCGGGCCGCGGGGGGGGAGGAGAAGAGAGCACGCCGACTGGAGTCATCCGGGTGCCTGCGCGGGAGTCATCGGGTGTCAGCCGGGTGCCAGCGCTGGAGTCATCGGGTGCCTGCGCGGGTCTTCCCGCGCAGGCACCCGATGCTCTCCACTTCCTCTTCCGGGTCGCGGGAAGAAGAGAGCACCCGGTGCTCTCTTCTTCCCGCGGCCCGGAAGAGGAAGGGGAGAGCATCGGGTGCCTGCGCGGGAAGACCCGCGCAGGCACGCTAGTGTCCGACGGGAAGAAGACTGCAGCGCGGCTCGGAGGAAAATGAAAATCTTCAACCGCGGCCGATGGGACTCCGCCTTCGCCTCCGCGAGGGCTGAAAATGAAGGAGGTTAGCGTTGGGAGGTGGCTGCTGCTGCCGCGAGTTCCCGGGGGGGGGGGGGGGGGGGGGAGAGAGAGAGTGAATGAGCGAGCAAGCATGTGTGTTTGAGATCCTGTGTGTGTGAGTGAGAGATTGCATGTATGTGAATGATTGAGAGCCTGTATATGTGAAAGAGAGTATGTCTGTGATTGAGATCCTGCCTGTGTGAGAGAGAGCATGAATGTAAGTTTACCATTGGGAACCTGTATGTGTAAGTTTGTAATTGAAAACCTGTTTGTTGGAAAGAGTATGTGTGTATGATTGAGATCCTTTGTGTGTGAGAGAGATCATGTGTATGTATGATTAAGAGCCTGTGTGTATAAGTAAGAGAGAGATCATGTGTGTCTGTGTCTGATTGACAGCTGGTTTAGGTGATGGAGCATGTGAGTATGTGATTGAGAGCCTGTGTTTAAATGAGAGAGAGAGACCATGTGTGTCTGTGTGATTGAGAGCTGATTTAGGTGAGGGAGCATGTGAGTATGTGATTGAGAGCCTGTGTTTAAATGAGAGAGAGAGACCATGTGTGTCTGTGTGTGATTGAGAGCTGATTTAGGTGAGGGAGCATGTGAGTATGTGATTGAGAGCCTGTGTGTAAATGAGAGAAAGAGAGGACATGTTTGTAAGCATGTGAATGAGAGTCTGTGTGTGAGAGAAAAAGACAGCATGTATTTATGTGATTGAAAGCCTGTGTGTGTGTAAGCGTGAAAAGATAGACAGCATGTGTGTAAATGTGTAATTAAGAGCCTATATAAGTGAGAGAGAAAAAACATTTGTATATGTGAGTGACTGAGAGCATGTGTGTATAGGTGTGTCATTGAGAGCCAGTGTGAGAGAGAGCGCTGGTATGTGACTGAGAGAGGAGAAAGTTCCAAGCAAACCACTCCACCTCCTGCTAATTCAGAACAATCTCAGGACACCTGGATATCAAACTTTCCCAGGTATGCAGAGCAAAAAAATTTTTGTATCCTTATTATTTTTCATTACTGGATCTTTGTGTCTGCTATTTTGAAATATTTTGTTGGTATCTGGAAATGTTTTATATGAGTTTTTAATTATTGGATATTCCACTCATCAGCTGTTTCGAAATATGTTCTTTTTGTTAGTACAGTTTTACTGCTGATGATTTTATATTTCTTGATTTGTTTTATAAGGATGGGTGATGTTTCTTTTTTCCTTTGTTACACTGCATACAGAGACTCTGGCTTGTTGCAGTTTTCAATTCAGTTTTTGTCTGCATGCTTCTTGTTATGCGTTTTGGTCTCTTTATTCTATGTTAGGTGAGGGACAGCACGTGATTCAGGTGAGGTTTTCTGCTGGCGTGTAGTTTCTGTGTAGGACTCTATAGCAGCCTGACTTGGTCCGTTTTCCTAATAGGAGATGTATTGGTGTCTTAAGGCCTGGTGTAATATTTTCAGAGACTTATTGTACTTTAAAAGTGTGATCTTACATAAAATGCACACATTTACTTGTATTTAGTTTTAAACATATTGTATGGCTCTCATGGAATTACATTTTAAAATATGTGGCGTTTATGGCTCTCTCAGCCAAAAAGGTTCCTGACCCCTGATCTAACAGAACACCAAGATCACAAACCATCTCCATTACTGAAACAGTATCACCTTTTAACTGACAGGAAATAGGAGAGATGGGCATCTCCATCCTAGTAACTAGTAAAATCTCAGTTTTCTTCACATTCATCTGTAAACCACTAGCCTTCATCCATAATCCTCTCTCTTCAATATCTTTATTCACATGTGACATTGTATCCTGCATAACATTATTTACTGAATAAAGCAATTGCAAGTCATCAGCATATAGATGAAAATTTATATTCATTTGCTCTAGCAACTTACATAACCGTAACATGAAAATATTAAATAATATGGCTGATAGACAAGAACCTTGTGGATCTCCACGTTGTAAATTCATCCACTCAGTGCTATTTTCTCCCCCTCGCACTTGATATTGTCTACCTATCAACTACGACACAAACCATTTTGCCCACCAACCCAATTTATCAGATAATTTGATAAGTTATGCCTAATACTGGCATTATTTTATTAATTACAAGCCAGCCAGACTATAAGAAGCCCCCATGTATTTCTCCAAGCAGATCAGGTATGCTCTACTTGTGACCAAAAATCCATGTCTTAACTTAAGTATCTTTTCTATTTTCAGTGCAGAATCAGCTTCTCAAAAGGAGACTGAAACAAAGAACAGCCAATGTTTAGCTGAATTCAAGGGATCCAGCAGGTCTGCCTCTCACCCAGAGCTGTGCATCATGGGGCAGGGGCTCCAGAAGGAGGAACAACTATGCAAGCGCACATAGAGTGCATATTTCTGTTGGGAAGATCACTGCATGTATATACGTGTGCATCTATCATTTCCACCGTTTCCAGTTTCATCTGCTCATTGTTCATGCAGCAGAACCAGCTGGAATTAACTGTGCCTACAATTTCATCAATGATTACATACTACTATTAGTTTCTTATTAGGCACCTTAGAGTCATTGAATATATAATTAAACTTCTAAACTAAACCATGTCTTTGATTCAGTGTTGTTTAATCTGGAGTAATGTGGTTGCCAGATTACCATGTTAGACCACTTCAGGTCAGACATACTAAGCATTTGTCTCAGATTTAGTAAAGAGCTTTTCCCCCATTGTGGACCTGATTCATTAAGCTTTTTGGCCCTAGAGAGAGAAAGGATGGGAGAAAACCTTACAAGTATGTACAAAGAAAATCAACACAGGTTGCCATGATAACTTTTTACTGATTAAATTAATATATATTCAGAGTTAGATCCTCTTCAACAAGAGGACAAAGCAAGTTTGCTTACCGTAAACAGTGCTTTCCATAGATAGCAGGAAGAATTAGCCATGCTTTCTGGGAGCGCCCCTTGGAAGCTCGCAGCAGGAACTTCTCCTCGCAGTAGTAAAGTGTCTTCCCGCATGGTCAATGATCTCTTCTCAGTTGGTCTCAAAGCACATAATGAAGACAGCAGAAGAATGAGAGAAAGAGCAGAAAGAAGTATAGACTATCCTGGAAGGAGGGAGGTGATGCATGGCTAATTCATCCTACTATCTATGGAAATCACTGTTTACGGTAAGCAAATTTGCTTTTTTCCGCAGATAAGTAGGCTGAATTAGCCATACTTTCTGGGAGTCCCCAATTCAAGGATTTGGAGCACAGGTCAGTGGGTAGCGTATCCACAAAAGCTATTCCTCTCTTCTTCTTTGTTTGATGTGCAGAGAAAATCCTTAGGTCGGTGAACAGTCCACCAGAGAAAGAAGTTGGAACCTATGTCTTTGCTCAATTCCCACTCGTGGGGATAAAACGTTCAGCTGAGCTTGTCAGCCTCTGAGCTCTTTATGCCGGGGAGATAAGGGCTTGTAGCTGTATTGAGTGTGCTAGTGCCCATTCCACTAGAAGCATGGATTCTCTGCACAAAGTCCTGGAACCAGACCCGCCTTCTTTGTTTATGTAACACATGGCTACCTGGTTGTCCGTGTATACCATGACTGATTTGTCTGCAAGAAGCCATAAGAAGGTGTGGATGGCTTAGCAAATGGCTCGCAGTTCCAGAAGATTGATTTGAAACCTGCTCTCTGCAGGTGACCATAGCCCATGTGTCTTCAGATGCAATACGTGGGCTCCCTATCCCTTCGTGGAAGCATCTGTAGTCAGAATGATCTGATGAGGTGGGTGCCGAAAGGGGGCATCGGAGTGCAAATTTTCCGTCTGCAGCCACCAGTCCACATCCCTCGCCATTGAACGTGTTAGAGCTACCTTGCGCAACATTGGCTGAAAACGCTGGGACCACTGGGAATTTAAGCCCCATTGGAGAAGACACATGAGGAGGCAGGTGTCTGCCACCATGTGCCCCAGCAACGTTAGGACCTGATGTGCAGTTGGTTGCACTAAATATCTCAGATTTTTGGCTAGGATTTGAAATGTGGAGACTCTGTCCCTCAGGGGGAAGGCTTTGCAGAGTTGTGTGTTGATGACCGCACCTATAAATTGTAGTGTCTGAGAGGGGTTGAAGTGAGATTTATCGTAGTTTACTATCAATCCCAGGCTTTCCAAACAAGAGAGAACTCGAATTTGATGGGTGCAAATCAGTTCCGGACTCGGAGCTACTAGTAGCCAATCGTCAAGGCAGGGAAGATTTTTATGCCCTCTTTCGAAGGTGAGCTGCGGCTACTGCTAAACATTTGGTGAAGACCCTGGGTGCTGATGATAGGCCGAAAGGTAGAACCTGATATTGATAATGTTGTTTGCGAATTTGGAAGCACAGGTAGTGCCAGGATGAGGGATGCATGGGGATGTGAGCATAAGCATCTTTTGAGGTCCAATGAACATATAGCAAATGTTGCTTACCTGTAACAGGTGTTCTCACAGGACAGCAGGATGTTAGTCCTCACATATGGGTGACATCACAGGATGGAGCCCAATCATGGAAAACTTCTATCAAAGTTTCCAGAACTTTGACTGGCCCCTACTGGGCATGCCCAGCATGGCACTAACCCTGCAGCCAGCAGGGGTCCCCCTTCAGTCTTATTTAAAAGCTACAGGCAGTGCCGAAAAATAAAATAGTAAAGTGTTACAAACCCTACACCGCGGGGCGGCGGGCGGGTTTCATGAGGACTAACATCCTACTGTCCTGTGAGAACACCTGTTACAGGTAAGCAACATTTGCTTTCTCACAGGACAAGCAGGATGGTAGTCCTCACATATGGGTGAGTACTGAGCTGAAGATGTTGGTATGTCATGTTGTAAACAGGTTACGAAGGACAGACTGGCTGAAGATGGAATCTTGTCTCCCGGCTTTGTCCAAGCAATAGTGGGCTGCAAAGGTATGGAGAGAACTCCAGGTGGCAGCCCTGCAAATGTCAGGAAGCGGCACCGATCGCAGGTGTGCTACTGAAGTCGCCATGGCCCTCACAGAATGTGCTTTAACATGGTCTTGAAATGGAATGCCCACTTGCTGATAGCAAAAGGATACGCAGTCCGCCAACCAGGAGGAGAGAGTCTGCTTACCCACAGGTTGCCCTAATTTGTTAGGGCGGAAGGAGACGAACAACTGAGTGCTCTTCCTGTGGGCAACTGTACGGTCTAGATAAAATGCTAGAGCCCGTTTACAGTCAAGGGTATGCAGAGCCTGCTCTCCTGGATTGGAATGTGGCTTGGGAAAAAAGGTAGGTAGTATGATGGATTGATTGAGGTGAAAATCCGAAACTATCTTAGGTAAGAATTTAGGGTAAGTGCGGAGTACCGCCCGGTCCTGCAGAAGTTTAGTGTAAGGCAGATAGGTAACTAGGGCCTGTAATTAACTAACTCTGCGAGCTGAAGAGGGTCGAATGGTGGTTTCATGAGCCGACCCAAAACCAGATTAAGGTCCCAAGAAGGGGCCGGAGGACGCAGTGGAGGCTTGAGGTGAAGCAAGCCCTTTAAAAAATGTGTTACAAGGGGTTGTACTGATATAGGAACATCGTGATTGGGCAGGAAAAGAGGTCAAGGGACTGAGAAGAGCACCATGACGTGAACCTTTTCCATTTGTAAGAGTAAGCTTTTCTCGTGGAAGGCTTCCGTGAAGCAATCAAGACACGGGAAACTGGTTCAGAAAGGTTAAATGGCTGAAGGATTAACCTTTCAACATCCATGCCGTCAGGGACAAGGTATGAAGATTGGGATGGCGGAGGAACCTGTCGTTTTGAGTGATCAGAATCGGGTCCTTTCCCAAGGGAATGCGCCTGCGAATGGAGAGATCCTGCAGTATTGGAAACCACACTTGAGCTCACAGAAGAACATAACACTAGTCTAGGGACTGGAGTAACACTTACCAGTAATCCTTGTAACAAATAGGCACACAGGAGGATCATTACGCAGTCATTCAGTAGCCAAGGGAGGGAAGATGGATTCATCTGACTGTCCTAAAGAAAAGGAAATCATCAGGTAAGTAGTAATTTCTCATTTCTCAGCATCCAGTCAGATAAATTCAGAACAAGTAAGATGTACCTAGGCTACTCCTGAAAAGGGTGGGAGGCTACCCGCAGTCCAGACAAAACCATACGTCCAAAAGCCACATCCTCCCAGGCCTGAATATCCAGGCGATAATAACTGGAAAAGGTGTTTAAGGAGGACCATGTTGCAGCTTGGCAAATGTCAATGGGAGACAACAATCTAACGTCTAACCATGATACCGTCTGAGCCTGAGTTGAATGAGCCCAAATCCGACTAGGTAACATCTCCCCAACATCCACGATTGTAGCCGTGACTACCTCCTTAATCCAGCAAGCTATTGTAGCCCGAAAGGCTGGATCTCCCTGTCTAGTACCACCGCGAAGGACAATACAGGCGATGCGACTTCTGCAAAGGCTCAGTAACCTCCAGATACTGAACAATATGACTCTTGACATCCAAGGGTCGCAACAAATGATACTCCACTGCATATCTCTCTCTTTATCCAGAGATGGCAGGGACAAGGTCTGATTCAAGTGAAACTCGGTGACCACCTTCAGTAAAAAGGAAGGAAAAGTATGCAACTGTACCACCCCGGAGTCACTTGGAGAAATGGCTCCCGACAAGACAAGGCCTGCAGTTCGGAAACCCTACGCACCAAATTGCCACAAGGACACCATTTTCAAGGTCAACAACTACAAAGATGTTTCACTCCTTTCAGAAAACAGACCACATCAGTCTGAGCCAACAAGGGTCCACCATTTACCTGACCCTTGAAACAGGCGAGAGCCACTACTTGTACCTTTAAGAAATCAAAAGCCAAGCTTTTATTCAAGCCATCCTGCAAAAATTCCAAAAGAAGCGGAATCTTGACCAAGGAAGGAAGCGCAGGCCTCAAACACTCTCCAAACTCACGCACAGGCCAAGGAAGAGAAGAACTTTCTAGCTCTTAGCAAGGTGGAAATCACTACCGCAGAGTACCCACATTTCAGCAAGCGAGTCTTTTCAAGGGCCATACCATAAGACAAAATTGTGTCGGATCTTCAGGAACAACAGGGCCCTGTTGCAACAGGTCCCTATGCACGGGAAGTCAAAGAGGCGACTCACCAGAAGCCTCCGCATACCTGCATACTACGGTCTCCTGGGCTAATCTGAAGCGACCGAGAGCACCATCCCCCTGTGTCGTTCGATCCTTCGAATCAATCTGCCCAACATGGGCCAATGTGGAAAGGCAAACAGCAATTTGATTTTCGGCCACTCCTGCACCAAGGCATCAATCCCCAATGACTTCGGATCTCTTCTGCAGTTGAAGAATCGCTGCACTTTTGTGTTATGCAGTTTCCTTCAGGTCCAGGAACGGGAGACCCCAGTGATCCCAAATCAGCTGAAACACCTCCCCTGACAATGCTCACTCTCCTGGGTCCAGACTCTCTCTGCTGAGAAAGTCTGCTCTGACATTGTCTTTGCCTGCAATGTGCAAAGCTGAGAACATCTGGAGATGCACCTCCGCCCATTCCATAAGTTGATCTACTTCCAGCGACATCTGCTGGCTCTTGGTACCCCCTTGCCAATTGATGTAAGCCACGGTCGTTGAACTGTCCGACATTCGGACTAACTGACCTTGCAGCCTGTCACCGAACTGAAAACATGCTAACCGGACTGCTCTGGCTTCTAGCCGATTGATGTTCCAGAGAGGCTCTTCTGCACTCCAACGCCTATGCGCCATCAGCTCCTGACAGTGAGCTCCCCAACCTAGGAGATTCGCATACATTATCATTACAGACCGGTGGGGACAAGGAGACTCCCTACCGTAGATAATCGCATGCAACCACAACTGCAGTTGGGAGGAGAAGTTCAACGGCAGGTGGAGTCAAACCGAATAGTCCTGAGACTGCAGAATCCTCCAAGACAGCAGGGAGCGCTGAAGAGGACGCACCATGGTACCACTTCCAAGGTCTCTGCCATTAAGCCAAGAATCTGCATGTAAGACCATATAGTCAGGTGCAGAATGTTCAACAACAGACAGATTTAAGCTAGCAACATAGACAGTCTCTGGTTGTGGGGGGGGGGGGAGAAAAGGCATTTGCTCTCACCACCACACTTGGCTTCCTGCACCTGCTGCCTTTCAGCTGCTCAAGCAGCTAAGTTCTAACCAGCTACCGGACCAAGGCACACCTCTGAAGGACCACGGAAATTACCTCAGGAATTCTCAACTGGGAAGGGACCATTTGGTATCACCACAGGAGAGTGGGGCATTAATTTTCTATCCAAAATTCTCCTTTATAAAACTGAATCAATCCCCAGTGGGAAGATGCACGACCACCATCTGCTAGAGATGGAAAATACTGGTGGGCTGAGGTCACTGCAGGGGTAAATATACTGTGACATCAGCTTGCTCCTTCTCTATCTGCTGGTAGGAGTGCACAACCCACTTGTTCTGGATTCATCTGACTGGACGCTAAGAAATACAAGAAACTACATACTTTGGAGCCCCAGGATACACAAAATCTCTCTCATTCATATTCACTGGGAATATCTTAGAAATTCTACTGGATGTGACGTCTGCAGATCAGGATTGGGAAGCCCCAATATAAAAGCTCATTCATGCAGCCTTCAAAAGAAAACATGGTAAACAGCCATGGTTCTCCCAACAATTCTCAAGAGCCATTCTACCAGTCTAGGTTTTAGGATATCCCTCACGAGTATGAATAAGATTTGTGTGCATTAAACTGATTCTTAGATCCAATATATACAAATATATCTATGTATATACCCTCAAAGCCAAACCGGCTAGGATGTTCATGGCTCCTGAGGATTGGTTTGAGAACCACTGGTATAGAAAAATAGGAAGTGAATAAAACTATTCCTGTTATCAAAACTAATTACTAAAGATTTTTTCCCCCATTCTGTGTCTACAGGAAAAAAGCTTAGAAAATCTGGCCCTAAATAGGATATAAAAGCGCTGATTTTGTTTGGACTGGGCATTCAGAGACAAACAACCCTGCTAAATGAAAGTTAGAAACCAAAATCCTCCAAGCCATACTCAGAGGCTTTAAACCATACCTGTGTGTGCTTTAAAGAGAATCCATAATCCATAACATATCTGGCTTGGTAGTGCCGTCTGTGCTCGCGCATGTTCCCCAGCCCGCCGATAGATGGCGAAGGCAGCTCCCTGGCCGCCTTGGAGGCTCAAACACGCCATACAGTGGCCATGTCACACCACCAGGGAATTCAGCGCTACTGCGGAATGCAGATTTTGCGCAGAATTCCTCCTTCCTGCAGATTTCCTCCCTCACCTCGCCGATTTCCTCCCTTGCCGGAAGACTATTCAAAACCGGAAGGACAGCAGCCATCTCGGGACAGGCAGAAAATAGCAGATGAGACCCTGGCATGCTGCAAACGTAGCGCGTCCCGCGGCACACGCTCCGTTCACGGCGAAGATGAAGGCCCGGTGCGCCGTTCGCGGCAAAAAGGAAAGGCCCCCTTTGTGCCGCGATTGGCACACCCGAGCCTTCCTCTTCACCGCGAATGGAGCGTGTGCCGCGGAACGTGCTCCGTTCGCGGCATGCCGGGGTCTCTGCTGCTATTTTCTGCTCAAGGCGAAAATGGAAGGCCCCCTGTGCCGTGAACGGCGCGCTGGGCCTTCATCTTCTCAGTGAATGGTGCGAGTCCCGCGGCAGGCTGGTGAGCGAGAAAATGTGTGTCGGGGAGGGGAGGTGAGGTGAGAGAGAGCAGGAGGGTGTGAGAGAGAGTATGGGGGGGGATGCCGGTGAGAGAGAATGTGTGCGTGTGAGAGAGGGGGGGTGACAGAGAGCAAGGTTGGTAAGAGAGGGGTGGAGAGGGTGTGAGAGAGAGCATGGGAGGTAAGAGTGGGTGGGGGGATGCTTGAGTGTGGGTTTCAGAGAGAGGGAACCTATATGAGGGGCGGGGGATGCCAGTGAGAGAGAATGTGTGTGTGAGAGAGGAGAGGGGGTGTGGGGGAATGCGAGAGACAGCTTGGTAAATAAACTTTGCCAGCCCTGGCTTTAGCAAATGTGCCTCCACGTCCCTTGCCCTGGGTGAAAACAATTTAGTTTTTCCTTTTCGGCTAACGCTTCCATACAAGAGAATATGTGCCAATAAAAAGGCTCGCTGCCCGGGCGTAGAACAGGTACAGTTGCTAGTTTATACAATATGAGACTGTATTGTATATGACAGTATACAGTTTCAGTAACCATATTGGTCCTGGAAAAAGAAAAAGATGAATTATTTGCAGTTTGACAAAATAGTCAAAATGCCAGCTGCATGAAACAGTCCCCCCTCCTCCCCCCAACTAAAATCCATGCTAAGTTGTCATGCTGGCTACAAGGGGATAATCAGAGCAACCTATAAGCTCTTGTCAAGCTACATAAAACCGTCTCGGTCTCAAGTCAAAATGGCAGGGCTGAAAGGACAGAAAATGAAGAAAAAAGCTGGAGGGGCAAGGAATGGAAAGCAAGGAGTAGGGCTGGAAGCTGTGGGAATTCTGGAAAGGAAGGTATTTGAAATCTGATGTTTTCACTTTAGGGACAGGTGGTTTTAGCTGCATGCTCTGCTGGTTCAGGGCCAATACTGCATGCTCAGTATAAGCCTCAGGCAAGTTTAGATAGCTCCCTTTTTCGTTCCCTGTGAACTACCTTACCAGGAAAGCATGCACCGTGGTTTAGTTTCTCCATTTCATACACTTAAATATGTTTGCTTTCATAGCCCCGCGCCAGCCTGAGATGAGTATATTTTGTTTGTCTGTAAGTGAGAGTCTGGGAGCCCAGAGTGGCAGGGAGTACAGCCCAGATACCATAAATGGCCACCTCAGCTTATGAAACCCTGTATTAGATCAACATAAGGCTTAACAAGAAAAATGTAGCTTTATGTGGGGTTTCAAGGGCATATAGGTCTCTCCTTCAAGAAAAAAAAGAAATAAAGCTAATGAATTAACTTTTTCCCCAGTTTTTTTATTCCATTTGTAAGGGTCTTATTTCTCCTTTGCACTGAAATGCTAAATCCCCTGTCATGAATTATCAGTCCATCCAGAGATGAAGAGATTCAAGCCTGGGATATAAATACCCCTGGTATAGCACTTTCCAGGGAGCTCATTGAGCTTGCCTACACGTACAGCTAATGTAAGCAACTTTCCTGAGCTACGAATCAAATGTGACCATGTGGTGCCAGGTGTCTGTGACAAGGCCATGACAGCGATTGTGCTAGCAAATACTCCCTTTTAGCACTAAGGCTCACTTAAGACTTTCTTCACCACTGCAAGGAGCTAGTTACTGACAAAAAAAAAAAAAAAAAAACAGAACCAGTCAATTTGAAATGTATCTTTCCCATCATTGAAAGTGTTCCTTGTAATTATTTAAAAACAACAGATATAAAAGTAACCCTGTATTGTGCCTCTGGCAGTGATAAGTAAGGGGGAAAAAATGGTTATCCTGACAACCTACTGTGTTTCACAGGTTTGCTGTTCGAGCTGAGACACCTAACCAGCAATTTTCTCTTTTTTCCTTCTGCCTGGCTCAATCTCAGCTGGAAATAAATCTACACAGCCTGAACCGAGTCTGGTAGTAATTCAAGAGCCAGCCTGCAGTCATTCCAGAATGGGGTCTGAAGGAAGAAAACCCAGCTCAATTAGTAGTCATATATGGCTTTGAAGTGCAAAGACAACCTGATATGATACAAATCGCTTCTTGCTCTTCACAAGTCCCACTTCAACAAAGGAACATTGGCGGCTAGACAAACATCAGATTCGGTATTATTACCGAAAGATCTCACAGAACCACTTAATTTGAAATTGCAATTACACACCACGATTGAAAATAAGTAAAAAAGTCACCTGTCTTTCTGCTCCCTAGAGACAAGACAGAACAGTTGTCTCGGTGTTGCCATTAAATCCTGGGACAGATATATTCTAATAAAAAAAAAAAATCAACAAATTAAAAACTCCCTGCTGAATAAATATTGATGTTTGCAATGCTGGAAATCATATTGGGTTATATGCAGTTTCTCTCATTTTCTCTCAGTTTCTCTCATTTTGTGTCTATGAGGGAAAAAACAGCTTTTTTCTTTTTTGGCATTAAAATGAGCTCTATCCTCGTAGCTGGAAAGTACATGTGCACTGTTAAACCAACTACAGAGACTTTGTTGCCACGTGTCTGCTAAATTTATAGTCCAACATTACTTCAAAACTAGCCAATTATTTAAAATGGAAAATATCTTTTTATCAATGCATTGCTTCACACTTGGCAAAGAGTGCAATGGGCAGTAACCCCTACTGTAACAAAGAGAGAAACTATGGAAGCTCAAAGAAAAATTTTAATTACATACCAGCAAAATAATTTTAAAAACATCAGGAGTGTGGAGTCCCTAAAAGTCCATATTTGCTTGAAACTAAGGACTGCTGGATATGTGAGAACGTCAAATTGCCTGACATTTGATTAAAGCAGGTGGAGGTTATGATGTCAAGGAAAGTGGTAAGCACTGTGTAAGGCAAAGCTTGAGTCTTTATTTCTTGATCCACTATACAAAGAAAGGAGGTTACAGGAGGGCAGAAGGCAAAGTTTGCATTTTTACTCCTTGATCCACTGTCCAAAAAAAGGAGGTACAGGAGGGTGGAATGCAGAGATTGGCCAGTGGATCAAAGAATAAGGACACAAAGAAAGGATGTACAGTAGTGCTGAAGAAGGAAGGCAGAGTTTGCATCTTTATTCATTGATCCACTTGGTAGCATGAGGAGTGATGATGCCTCAGAAACAGAGGCAAAAGATCAAGGGTCCAGCTAGCTGCAGGCTAATGGCATAACTAAAGTTTCCAAGGATTGCAGGATTCGTATTTTCAATACTTTTATTCCAGTCAGAGACAACAGAAAAAGTACAGACACAATAGAGCCAATAGTGGCTCAATGAGGAGAATTGTTTTAGGATGTAACAAACCCAGAACTTAAGAAGAGGAAAGGGTATTTATCAGAATTCATGAAACTTCTCAAACAACCACTAAAATAAATATAATTTTGTTATTTTATTTAATTGGTTATATAAAATGATAACCAACAAACTGTAGCTCTATATGGAGCAGCAGTTTGCTCGTCAAGCCAGAGGAAACTAAAATAATATTCAACACATGTGAAAGCTGAGATTGGAGAAAACAGAAAAATTGTCAGAGGCCATGCATTATAGCCTCTTGCTAATCCCCTCAAAGAAGGTCTGATGTGCTTTTCAAGTTAATCAGTTATCGGTACAAGGAACCCATTCTTCTAACAATAAACAAGACAAAATAGAAGGCAGTTTGCAAACCTTTCCTGCGGGCAAATAGCTGTTTATCTGCAGGAAAAGCCCCACTGAAAACTGCTTTCCCCTCATTCATAGCACAAGTACTTTTACCCATGTTGGAATTGGGGCAGGGTAAAGTTGGGGGGAGGGAAAGTCCGCATTGGTACAGTCAAAGGTGCAAATGTATGCCCACAGAATGCAGCCCTAATACCTGACAACATTTGGTTTCCCTTTGAAAATGTATTTGCAGGCCTGCAAGAACTGTGGGCGGTTTAGACATTAGCCCTTAAATTTTTTCTCTCCAAATGAGGGTTAATTGTCATTTTTAGAGAATTAAAGGACAAGTGTATCCAATGCCTTGTGCTTATACAGGAAAAAGATAGGAAACAATTTAGAGATGGGAAGAATCATCAAAAGCTCCAGTATTTAAAGCTCAAAATGTTACTTGTGCAACCAAAAGAAAAACTGCATCAGTATGTACTGTCCTGTATAATAAAGCATAGAACATTAACATGGTACACAATCATGAGCATGCACCACTGCTTCAACGATTATATATTTTGTTAAGAACGCAAGAAATTGCCATGCTGGGTCAGACCAAGGGTCCATCAAGCCCAGCATCCTGTTTCCAACAGAGGCCAAAACCAGGCCACAAGAACCTGGCAATTACCCAAACACTAAGAAGATCCCATGCCACTGATGCAACTAATAGCAGTGGCTATTCCCTAAGTAAAACTGATCAATAGCCATTAATGGACTTCTCCTCCAAGAACTTATCCAAACCTTCTACTTATCCAAACCTTCTACTTATCCAAACCCAGCCACACCAACCGCACCAGCCACATCCTCTGGCAACAAATTCCAGAACTTTATTGTGCGTTGAGTGAAAAAGAATTCTCTCCGATTAGTCCCAAATGTGCCACTTGCTAACTTCATGGAATGCCCCCCAGTCCCCCTGTTATTCGAAAGTGTAAATAACCGAGTCACATCCACTTGTTAATCTATTTTGTTCCAGTAACTCCTCCAATTCTAGAAACTCTTTAGAACAGTCTTAATTGAAACATGGCTGCGCCCTAATACTCTGGAAAATTGCAGGGCAACTGCTTATAAAAAAAATGTAAACAATCCAGAGTACTTCAAGCAAGCAAACCCAGGTTAAAATGTTACCTGAATTATTACCGTGAGGGCAAAAAATAAATTTCATTTTCAGCCTTTTTATCTCATTTAAATTGCAATGAGAAATCTTGTTACTAGCATAGTTCATAAAAAGTATGTGCTATAAAAGATTTTATGCAATTATTTACTTAAAGATATGCAACTTGAGATACAACTGAACATTGTTGTAGTCTCTCCTACTGATAGCAATTGCTGAAATCTGTGAATTTTCTGATTAAGTCTGTCTCTTTTTGCAAATACAAAACTGGTAGACAATTGCACAATTTCAGGCCTCTGCTAGGCAAAAAAATATCAGCGTTCTAACAATGAAAGCTGGAGACATGGAGAGTATTTTGCTTTACTAGAAAGGCAGACTTCTCTTATTATGTAAGCATGGGAAGACACAAGGTACTATATACACAGATCTGCAAATATAACAATTTTGCTGTGTTAACAGTAGAGTAGGTATAAGCAAAATGTCAGGAAAAATATTGCAGTAACTTTTGGATTTATGAGAAGTCTGCATCCATTAGATGACACCAAAGGCTAAGTAATTCTGAGATGATTATACCAATTCTCAATCGATATCAGATCAATGTAGTGATATCACCAGAGATGGGCATAACTAACTTGTCATCATGTACAGAAAATTTAATCATGAGAAAAAAAAACAAACAAACAATCTATAACAGAGAGGGCAGTGTCCTTTCCCCCTATTCTGTGTTTTGCTTACCATGCTTTTCTGTGTCTCTGCTTCTGCCGTCTAGCCTTTCTTTCTGTAAATATGTGCTGTAACTAACAGGTACAATAAAAAGAACAAACTAATTAATCTAACAATAAAAAGAACACACTAATTAATCTACAAAAACTGACCCCTTGATATCTACCAAAGAGAGGAGTCCTGACAGATGGAATCACAGATTCAGAGACTTGCCCATTTACAAATTTAGAACTTTTAAACTGTCTCAAAGATGTAAAATTATAGTTATCTATGACTAGCATTAAGTTAGTATAATAAAAAAAGATAACATTTATTGATCCTTATTTCTTCATATTCAAGTGAACTAATCATACTATACAGTTTAGGTGAAACATATGTATTTAAAAACCTTGGGAGACCATGATCTGAAATAAGAAACATTAACAATTTGATTTAAATGTGATGTAAACTCCCATGTTGTGCTGATCCTATGAGCAATATGTTCTATATGACCAAGTAGTTCCGTTTGAATCAGTGATTAATATACTTTTCTGCAGATATCATCTTGTGCACAAAGCAGTCTTTCCATTTTCCCAATAACCAATCTATAACTGCCCTTCAAAAAAATATCCTCCGTATTCTGCTTCCAAGTGCATGAATATATCTCCAAACTTGGAGGTGTATAAACTTTTCATAATTCTAAAATATTAAAATATTACTGAATTCTAGCATACACCTGCTTATTTTAAGGAGGGTTCAGCAAGTAAAACCAACTTCACTGGCAGTGGCCAAGCTCTGAGAGATTCAGTAATTTTATCAAGCAAGCTTCAATGCCTATGTGCCTTTTTCCTGTTTAGTTTGGGGATGGGACAAAGAGGAAACGATTCAGCACTAGTGTCTGGAGACAGCCACAATGCCCTGATCAGGCTTCCCGTTACCATGGCAACCACAGGCCGCCGGCCCATCAGTTGCAGAGATGTCATTGTGAACGCAATAACCGAGCATCGATTAACCCCAGAACCTACCGCTCACAGCGGCTGCCAATCCCACTGCTCTCACCAGCGTCTTTTGCGGCCCCAGTCCTTCAACAACGCCTTGGACTTTGCATTCCCAAGCGGCCTCAGTCAGCTGCCCCAGCCTGTCCCTTCTCTCCCCCCAACAGCGTTCCGGCAGCAGACAGCACATATTCGCACCACGCCACACACACACAGTACACTCATAAAATAAAATAAAACTCGTACCTGCAATAAAGATAACTCAAAATCTCTTACCGCCCTCAAAGTTATTCTATCCAAGCCCAACGTTGTTTCTCAATATACACCTTGCGTCCTCCCTACAGCCAGGGAAGAGACAGCCTTGCAGCGATAGCCGCAAAGCGCATGCGCAACATTATCAATCACCGCGAGACCCAAAGTGGTCGTTGGATTCTAGGAGGTTCTCGTCGGCAAGCACCCTGTGACGTTTCCGGGGGAGGGGGGGGGTAGGGAACGCATGCGCAAAGTGCCGCTTCCTCCCTCCCGCTCTTCCTCATGCAGACTTTGCAGTGTTGCCAACCTCGCTTATTTACCGCGAGATTGGGCTTCTTTTCCTAGTCATTCGCGGGTTTTTTTTTTCCGATTCGCTAGTTGCTTTTAATTGGGCTATTTTTTTCTGCCAGTCGCGGTTTTTTGGGCTTGTTGGGCGGGACTTGTGCTCTGATGTTACAGTGATTGGCTGCTGCTGCGATGAAGCCTGTCCATGGCAGGCACACCCTATCCCTATATTGCAGCAGTAAGCCAATCAGAGCAGGATTCAAATAGTGAGCTGCAAGCCTTATTGATGGATACCTCACGAGCACATTTTTGTTGGCAGACCTGGAACGGGAAGGCCAGCAGCAGGGCCTTGGAGGGCAACAGCAAAGGAATCTTCAGACTGTGCAGCTACAGCCAGGTATCAGGAGGGGAGGCATTAGTATGTTGGGAGGGGGGGAATGAGAATGTGGGGGCCAGAGATGTGCTCGGAGGGGGGAGGGGGGTGGGGAATGAGTGAGTGTGTGGGGGCCAGGGATGTGCTCGGAGAGGGGAATGAATGAGAGTGTGGGGGGCCAGAGATGTGCTTGGAGGGGGGGTGGGGAGAGGGGAATGAGTGAGTGTGTGGGGGCCAGAGATGTGCTTGGAGGGGGGTGGGGAGAGGGGAATGAATGAAAGTGTGGGGACCAGAGATGTGCTCGGAGGGGGGTGGGGAGAGGGGAATGAGTGAGTGTGTGGGGGCCAGGGATGTGCTCGGAGGGGGGAATGAGTGAGTGTGTGGGGGCCAGGGATGTGCTCGGAGAGGGGAATGAGTGAGTGTGTGGGGGCCAGGGATGTGCTCGGAGAGGGGAATGAGTGAGTGTGTGGGGGCCAGGGATGTGCTCGGAGAGGGGAATGAGTGAGTGTGTGGGGGCCAGGGATGTGCTCGGAGAGGGGAATGAGTGAGTGTGTGGGGGCCAGGGATGTGCTCGGAGGGGGGAATGAGTGTGAGGGGCTGGTATCTTTTATTTCCTAGTGTGTAGCAGATGGACTCAGGACCAATGGGTATAGTGTACTCCTGCTAGCAGCTGGAGACGGATCAGATTTCAATCTGACGTCAGCCGCTAGTACATATACCCCTGCAGGAAGTGCAGCTCCTCAGTATTTTCCGTCTCCAAAGCAGTTGGGAACTATCTGCATGCTCTCTGAGCGTTAGAACCAAAATTCAAGGAAAAACCCAAATTTAAGAAGAAAAGTTTACCTGAAGACTAGCCCCGCTCTCCTGCGGTGATACCCTCGGGTCCCTCCCCCAGTTGAGATTCCCGAGGTGATTTCCGTGGTCCCTCAGAGGTGAGCCTCGATCCGGTGACCGAATCTCAGCAGGGACTTAGCCCCCGATTTCGGGCACGGCTGAGAGGCAGCGGGTGCATTCCTTGAGTGCGGTGGTGAAGGTATTTGCCCCTGCAGACAGAGACCGCCCGGGACGAAACCGGGAAGCGCCGAAGACAAGGTAAGGTAGAAATCTTCTATGTAAACGGTCTCCGAGGATCGAAGAGGAGCACAGGCCGCCGATCGGAGCCAGTGCCGCCGGGTTGATCCGCCCTAGCAGGGCTAGGCCCCGGCTGTTCCCGAGGGTCTACCCACGTGGAGACCCTCTGATGAGGTCGCCATATTGCCCTCAAGATCGCTGTCGCCATCTTGACCCGCCTCGCCGTTGAACTCGAGCGCACAAATTGAGCTAGGTGCACAAGTCCCTTGTGCGCATAAACTTAGGCGCACATAATACCTCACGCGCATAAGTTGCGCGCACGGAACAAGGCGCATATCTGTGGCTAGGCGCACATCTCCGCGCATATCTGAGGCGCACTGAAGCGCACAAGAGCTCACGCGGCCACAGTCATGTCACCTCCAGAGTCGGGCATAAAAGCGCAAGGCCTCTGCCAAGCATGCCACGTCAGAGCCGCACAGAGCGAGGAGGCAGACGCCCTGTGTGCACAGTTGGAGGAGGCCCTGGGAGATCCAGGCCAGGGCCGTTCCCAGCCAGGGCCCAATGCTAGCTCTTCAGGGGGCACCCCGGACCTAGCAGGCCCCAGGGAGTCCACCCCGCACTCGGGGACTCCCAGAGAACCGGCGCCCCTCAACTTAGACCCAGCTTCGATATCCTGGGTGGAGCTGTTCAAGGGGATTCATGCCTTTGTCAGGATGCAAACTGAACCCCGGGAGGTCCAGCCTCCGGAGGACCCTCATGCCCCAGGACCCTTGAGGCCTAGGCACAGGTCCACATCATCCAGAAGTTCCGCCTACGGGGACACAGACCACTCTGAAGAGGAAATTGAGCCCCTGGAAGAAGGGGAACTCCCCCCGGGGACAGAGCCACACCGAACCATGAGTCGCTTCTTCACAAAGGATGAGCTCCCGGACCTAGTATCCCAATGTCTAACGGAACTCGCTATCCCGGGCCAAGGGCAACCTAGAATGAACCCCCTGCTGGAGGGCCTTCGTCAGACGTCTCGCCATTTTCCTCTCTTACAGGTGGCACAACAGCTAATTGACCTAGAGTGGAATGCTCCAGAGTCCTCATTCAAAGGGGGTCGAGCACTGTCGGCCATGTATCCCCTGGACCCAGCGACCAAAGAACTCCTGGCGTGCCCTAGGGTGGACGCCATGGTCTGCACGGTCGCTAAGCGCACTACCATCCCAGTGGAGGGAGGAGCGGCGCTCAAGGACGCTCATGACCGGCGCCTAGAAGCCTTGCTAAAGCAGTCATTCGAGGTTGCAGCTCTGTCCCTTCAGATTGCGGCCTGCTGCACCGTGGTGACGCGTGCCTGCCTATCTCAAGCCAGGAACAGCACCCCGGGAGAGGACATGGAATTAACTCTGTCCTTTCTCACCGATGCGGCTTCCGATCTAGTGCGTACAACAGCCAGAGGAGTCTCGTCCACTGTGGCAGCCAGAAGACAGCTCTGGCTCCGAAATTGGTCGGCAGACGCCTCTTCCAAGACGAGTCTAACAAAGATGCCCTTCAAAGGATCCCTCCTCTTCGGCAGCGAAATAGAGAAACTGGCCAACAAATGGGGTGACTCCCATTACCGCGCCTGCCGGAAGACAAGACGAAGAGAAACCAGCGTCCCTTCCACAGATCCGCCAGAGGCAGAAGCTCACAGCGCTTCAACCCTTTCAAAAGCAACTATCGAGCAGCCCATCCTACGGGCAGGAACCAGTCCTTTCGGAACAAGCACACCAAGAGAGGAACCAGCGCGGGTGCAGGCTCCGGCCGCACCCCGCAATGAGAATCAGCCGACCCATCCAAGGGAAGATGCTATAGGGGCAGACTAGCCTTATTCTACCGCAGATGGGTTGAGATAACTATGGACAAATGGGTCCTGGCCATCATCCGGGAGGGGTACTACCTGGACTTCATTCGAACTCCCCCCGACAAATTCGTGGAATCTCCCTGCCATGACCCCCTCAAGAGGGCGGCAGTGGAAGCTACACTGAACAGGATTCTGACCCTCGAGGCCATAACCCCGGTGCTTATATGGGAAATGAATACTGGACATTACTCCATTTACTTCATCGTACCCAAGAAAGAGGGCACATTCAGGTCCATCCTGGACTTCAAGTCTGTCAACCGCCACCTAAGGGTTCCCCACTTCTGCATGGAAACCTTACGATCCGTCATACGGGCAATACAACCAGGAGAGTTCCTCACATCCCTGGATCTGTCTGAGGCCTACTTACACATCCCAATGCATCAGGAACACCAGCGCTTCCTACGCTTCAAGGTCCTGAATCGTCACTATCAGTTCCGGGCACTACCCTTCGGGTTAGCCACAGCACCCCGGATGTTCACCAAGGTAATAGTGGTGGCAACACTCAGGAAGGAGGGAATCCTCGTTCATCCCTACCTGGACGATTCGCTGATCAGGGCGAAGTCACCGGAGGAAAGCCACCAAGCAACCAGCAGAGTCATAGCACTACTGGAAAGCCTAGGATGGGTGGTCAACATAAACAAAAGCTCCCTGCAGCCCGCACAGTCGCTGGAATACCTAGGAGTCCAATTCGACACCAAGGAAGACAAGGTCAGCCTGACCCCCGCGAGGAGGTCAAAGCTGCGGGGCTGGCTTCAGACCTTGCTGAGCGTTCCTCGTCCCACAGCATGGGATTGCCTGCAAGTCCTCGGACTGATGGCATCCACATGAGACCTCTACAGCACTCACTTCTAACGCGGTGGAGTCCACGGTCCCAGAACTACACCGTACGCCTTCCACTCCCGGGCAGCGTCCGGACCCAGCTACGGTGGTGGTTGCAGAACAGCCACCTGAGCCGGGGATCAAGCCTATCCTCCCCAACCTGGACCCTGCTCACCACAGATGCCAGCTTACACTGATGGGAAGCACACTCCGAAGAGCTGACCGCCCAAGGGCAGTGGAACGCAGAAGAGGCGGGATGGAACATCAACCACCTAGAAGCGCGGGCAGCCAGATTAGCCTGCCTGCGGTTTGCCGCCCACAGACTTCGAGGCAAAGCGGTCAGAGTGATGTCAGACAATGCCACGACGGTGGCCTACATCAACCGACAGGGCGGAACCAGAAGCCAACAGGTGTCCCTAGAAATAGACCTCCTGATGGCGTGGGCGGAAGCAAATCTCCAGGAGATCTCGGCCGTCCACATTGCCGGGAAAGACAACATCGCGGCAGACTTCCTCGGCAGAGAAAGTCTAAATCCAGGAGAATGGAAACTGTCATCCACAGTCTTCCAAATGATAGTGAATCGGTGGGGGATCCCAAACATGGACCTTCTGGCAAGCAGATCCAACGCTCAAGTACCCAGATACTTCAGCCGCAGACGGGACCCGCAGTCCCAGGGGATTGATGCCCTGGCCTCCGGGGACCCTTCTATACGCCTTCCCGCCATGGCCCTTGCTGGGCGCAATCATTCACAAGATACAGCGACACAGGGGACTAGTTCTCCTGGTGGCCCCGGATTGGCCAAGAAGACCCTGGTACGCAGACATGAGAAGACTGCTGGCAGGGAACCCACTACCCCTGCCGCCGCACAGAGACCTGCTCCAACAAGGTCCGATCCTTCACGAGGACCCGACTCAATTCTCGCTTACGGTCTGGCCATTGAGAGGGCTCGACTGAGGAAGAGCGGATACTCGGGGGCAGTAATAGATACTCTCCTCCGGGCACGCAAGTTCTCCACATCTCTAACGTACATAAGGATTTGGAGAGTCTTCAAGGCCTGGTGCGAAGACCACAACGTCAAGCCACGCCCCTCCAGAGTTCCCGTGATCCTGGAATTCTTACAGAATGGGCTACAGAAGGGTCTGTCCCTCAATTCCATCAAGGTACAGATAGCAGCATTGTCATGCTATGGCTCCAGGAGCGAGGGCAACAGCATAGCCTCGCACCCGGATGTATCGCGCTTCCTGAAAGGAGTCAAACACATTCGCCCACCTCTAAGGTGGACGGTACCTCTGTGGAACCTCAACCTCGTCTTGGAGTTCCTAGCAGGATCCGCCTTCAGACCCCTCCGAGGCCTACCTCTCCGTCTGTTAACCTTAAAGACAGTGTTCTTGCTGGCCGTGTGTTCGGCCCGCCGAATCTCGGAGCTACAAGCACTGTCCTGCCATGAACCGTTCTTCAGATTCACCCCGGGGTCCATCCAACTACGCACAGTTCCCTCCTTCCTCCCCAAAGTGGTCTCACACTTCCACCTCAACCAAACCATCGCACTACCAACGATGGACGGCGTGAAGAACTCTGGAAAAGACCGTAGCCTACGTCACCTCGACATCGGCAGACTCCTAGCCAGATATTTGGAAAGGTCGGAACCGGTACGAAAGACAGACCACCTTTTCATCCTTCACAGCGGAAAGAGGCAAGGGGAAGCGGCCTCGCGGGCAACCATTGCCCGCTGGATCAAAGAAGTCATTAAGGCAGCCTACGTAGAAGCAGGAAAACCACCACCTCTACAAGTCAAGGCCCATTCAACCAGAGCCCAGGCGTGTCCTGGGCAGAGACTAGAATGCTGTCACCTGCGGACATCTGCAGAGCGGCAACGTGGTCCTCTATCCACACTTTCTCCAGATTCTACCGTCTGGACGTACAGGCTTAAGAGGACACGGCATTTGCAAGGACAATTCTAAGTGGACCACGGGCAGCCTCCCACCCGATTCGGGAGTAGCTTTTATAATTCCATTGGTCCTGAGTCCATCTGCTACACGCTAGGAAATGGAGAAATTACTTACCTGATAATTTTGTTTTCCTTAGTGTAGACAGATGGACTCAGCATCCCACCCTGGGCTGCCCTGAGGCATTGTGCCAATGAGTTACGGGTAAGCCATGTCTTTATTTACCTAAGATGTCCACCCTGCCCGGTGTCGACGCTTTCCGGTTGAGTACACTGGCGGTCTCCAGCTATAGTCAACCAATCAGTTCAAGTTAATCAAGTTTAATCGAGTTTAAACGTTCTAACAAGTTAGTTTGATTAACTTCATATTATGGTTAACTTATCAGTCAGTCACATATATATCCACAACGCTTTTCAAGGAAGAATACTGAGGAGCTGCACTTCCTGCAGGGGTATGTGTACTAGGGCAGTGATGGCTAACCGGTGACACGCCGAGACTTTTTGCTGACACGCGCAGCGTTGCGTGGACTATCGGGAATTTTTTTTTTTTTTTTTAATCGGCTGTGCTGACCCTTTAAAACTAGTTTTTTTTAGTATGCCCCCGGGCGCAGTGACAGGCAGATAGGCAGGGCCGCGGCCCGAAGAAAAAGATCACGTTTAAACGCACTGATGCTCCTCCTCCTTCCTGCCTGTGCGGCCCCGGAAGTAAACGTTGCCGGAGCCACGTGGGCTTGGAAGGAGGTGAAGCATCGGCGCGTGCAGAAGAGAAGCAGCGCTTGTGTTTACGGGCAGCCGCGAATCCCAAGTCGCAGCGGCCCGAGAAGAGGAAGAGGCCCGGTAGCAGGGCTGCCGCAGAGCCCATCTTGCGACGACCCGCGACGAGGAGGCCCAGAGGTGAGAGAGAGGCTGAGGGTCTGTATAGGGTGTGTGTGTGTGTGTGTGCGTGTATGAGATGAGTTGAGAGATTGTGTGTGAGTGAGGACTTGAATGTTTGCAGAGACAGCAAGTGAGAGCCTCTGTGTGTGTGAGAGACAGCATGTGACAGTGAGTGCCTGTGCTTGAGCAAGACAGCATGTGGGAGTGAGAGAGAACCTGTGTATGTGTGAGAGAGAGAGAAATGCAGGTGAGAATGAGAACCTGTGTGTTTGAGGGAAGAAGATGGAGAGAAAAAAAAACAGAAAAAAGACACTATAAAAGGAATTGGCAAAAAAAATAAGAAAGGGAAGGTGGGAAAAGAAAGGAAAGGTGGGAAAAAAAAGCCTGTGACCAACTAATTAGAAAATGAAGATCAGACGGCAAAGGTAAAAAACAAAATTACTTTTTAGTGATTGGCACATGTAATCTTTGGGAATGTGCAAGAGTAGCACTTTCTCTATGCAGATCTCAATGTACGAGATCGGCATGGAGAAAGTGGAAGCCCACGGGGCCTGCACAGAGGAGGCAGCAGAATGGGCTTCAGTGTCAGTAGCAGCAATCAGCGCCTTCCCAATAGCCATGCGGCATCAGTGACAGAGGCAGCAGAGGAATGAGAGAGGCTCTGAGGTTGCTGGCAAAAGAGAGGGGGTCTGCCTTTAGTGTGTGCATGTGAATGAATGGGACTCTGCATGGGGGTGTATGTGTGCGAATGCATGGGTGCCTGCCTGGAGGATGGAGCGGGAGTGGTATGCAAATGAATGGGAGCCTGCCTGGGGTTCAGTGTGTGTGTGAGGGAACCAGTGAGTGTGAGAGCATGAGTGTGTATGAGAAAATCCAGGGGAGTGAGAGTTTTGGGGGGGGGGGGTGGAGGGGGAGAGAGTGTTTTAATTGAAGATTTAGCCAATGAAATTCAGCAAAAAAAAGTCACTAAGCAGGTAAGGTAAATAATTGTTTTTGCTTTATTAATAAATACAGAACATTAAAATTATAACTTTTTGTTATTAGAGCTACAAATATCACAAAATTATGGATTTTTCTAGAAGTGACACACCACCCGAGTTATGCTCGGTTTTTTTATGAATTTTGACACACTGAGCGCAAAAGGTTGGCCATCACTGTAGTAGTGGCTGACGTCAGATTGAAATCTGCTCCGTCTCCAGCTGCTAACAGGAGTACACTATACCCATTGGTCCTGAGTCCATCTGTCTACACTAAGGAAAACGAAATTATCAGGTAAGTAATTTCTCCAATTTGTTCTACGCCACTTGATTTCCTCTATTTTTTTTCTCATTTCTTCCCTTATTTTGACAAAAAGAAAGCTTGTCCATACCTGCTGACTACAGGTAAAAAAAATGTGACATGGAAACTTGTAATGCTATTTTTCTACACCACTTTTGCTTTCCTCTAATTTTGCTTTTTTTTTTTCTTTCATTTCTTCTCCCTGTAGAAGATCACCTCTGTAAGAAAGCCAGTCTATACCTACTGTTTCCGTCCTTGGCTGCTACACTACTAAATGGTTTTGATCTACTATGGCTACAGTACAGAACTGGGCTAAATACAGTAAAAAGTACTGCAAAGCATGGGAAGAGGAACGTGAACTAAAAGCATGGGTTCAGCCTGTTTTCAGCAATGAGAATAAGGCTACATGCACATTTTGTAAGTGTGACATTCGTGCACATCATGCAGACCTTCTGCAACATGCTAAAACAGAGAAACATGCAAAAAGCTAAGCTCCTTTGTCATCTATGCGACTCACAGACATTGGTGTTTCAATTTCGCTTTTTTTGGGCTTGTCTTTTTGGAAAAAAGTGCTTGTTCTTTCATGAAAACCTGGCAACCCTGATGTAGAGTGTGACTGCTGGTTAGAGCTGAACGTGGAAGCGAGGCGGGAAAGAGTGGCGCGGCTCGTTGGTGGCGGCAGCGCTGTTGAAAAAGCCACTGCGAAGGAAAAAAAAGCTGTCTGGAAGTTTATAAAGCAGTTCGGAAGCTTCTTATAGTAGATGCTTTTTCACTCCCTATCATGTACAGCTCCTTAGGATACTGCACCTCAAATGCATGAATCTGCATTTATATGTTCTGGAGGAGAGAAGGAACATGGGAGCTATGCATCTATTAATCTGGAAGCCAAAAAAGGCTAATTGCATAGAGTTTGAGTATTAAGAGCCACTGAAGAAGCCATTTGATGGTTATGATGTTATGTCTTTATGTTTATGGATGCTTCTTCAGTATTTATGGATTCCAAGTTAATGTTTCTGTTTCCAGCAAGTTAGAACTTATTATCTTTCTTTATGGTTTCTGCTATCTCCCCCTCTGTTACTTCTTTGTCTAGAAACCATCTTTGTGACGTTGTCAACTCTGGGAGAGGTGTCCCCTGCAAGTATGCCGCTATAGTCTGTGGCCGTATATGCGAATCTGGAATATACAGAGTAGAATAAAACTGGTGAAATTGCTTTTGTATAGCTTTATTGTCCGTAAGTAACCCCCCTTCCTGACTTTTAATTTTCACTATTGTGGTCTGTGCTTGCCTTTTCTTTAGGGTGCGAGCCAGAAGGTTCCCCGCCTTGTTGCCTCCCTCAAAATATCTACGTTGTACCAGTTCCATTTGGTGGGCAATGACCTCAGCATCGAGGTCGTATGTTTGGTTATGCACAGCTTGTATTTTAAACTTAAGCTGTGGAGACTTGCTCCCAGATTTATGCTGATGTTCTAATTTTTGGAATGTAGTCAATAGTTGCCCTCGTTCCCCCTCCCGCTTCTTCTTAATATAAGAAGCTCTAGCTATAAATGTGCCTCTTAGAACCACCTTGAGACATTCCCACAACACCCCTGGTTGCATGCCTCCCAATTCATTCCACTTCATGTACTCTCTAATCTCCTCATTCACTTGGCTCACAAACTTTTTATCACTCAACAGCCTCCAGTATTTTTGACCTTGGTCATAATCCTTATAGTTCAATTTAAACCAGATAAGGACATGATCTGACCAGACCATGGGTTCGATGTCCGTGGCGCTCACAGAATTAAGCAAATGCTTACTAATCATGAACATGTCAATCCTAGAATGGCTATTGTGTGGGTTTGAGTAAAAGGTACAATTTCTCGATTTAGGGTAGCATGCCCTCCAGATATCCACTAACACTTCCTGCTCTAGAAAGTTGCTTAATGCCATCCTCGTGCTCTTGGGTTCAGCACTATATCCAGCTGAGGTGTCTAGAGATGAATTCAATGTGATATTAAAATCCCCCCCTACTATCATATTCCCATTCAACCTGGCTATGGACAGTGAGCTTAGAGATTTATAAAAGTCTTCCTTGTGTGTCGTGGGGCCATATACGTTAAGGAGTATCAACTTTTCTTCCCCCATTTTCATCGTTATCCATAAATAGCGCCCTTTATCGTCTGCAACCACTTGCAGTAATTCGTAATGAAAATCTTTGTGAATCAATATTCCCACCCCAGCATATTTGGCTGACACTGTCGCAACCGCCCAATATTGATGAGGGTATTTGTCAGATCTCATCATGCATTCATACCTTTTTCTGAGATGGGTTTCTTGCAGAAACACTACATCTGCTTGTAGCCTATCAAGTTCCTTAAAGAGAGTCTCCTCTTATGTGGAGAGTTTAGGCCTTTCACATTAAGTGATATAAATTTAAAATCAGCCATTAGGTCAATCTGATAAAGAAAGCAAACCGTGAACCTGGATCATCAATACAGTGTCCCAGTCATCTTCTATCCTCCCAACCCATTCCCGTAGATGTGGATCTTCCCCCTACCTCCCGCTTCCTTTGCCCCATCCCTAAGAGAATATTGTCACTTCTGCTGTGTAGTAAAGCAGAGCTTCCATAGTGGACTTCCCCTTTGATACCCCCGTCCCCTTTGCTTGGGGAAACACCACCGTTTCCCAGGAAACTTTGGAGGAAATTCCCATGCTAGCAGGCCAGATGCTCCCCATCCCTGGCCCCATAACTTTTTAATCTCATAACATTTAATCTTAAAACAATTAAACTGTGAGACCCAACCCGTTTTTGCATTAGCTATGACCCTGTCCCTTCAGAGCAGATTTATTTTTATTTTTTTATTTGTATGCTTTTATATACTGAAGTTTAGCTAGAGGCCTTCACTCCGGTTTACAGGTAAAACAACAAATTACAAGTGAAGAAACAACTGGTATAACAGATGTGGACAGGTTATAACAACGGATGCAAATTGGTTATAGCCAACAACTTATATAGCAACAGATTGGGTTTATCGTCAGTGGTAAAGAGTTTAACTATCCCTAATAGTATGGGGTGTCATTTGTTAGTCTGTTGCAAGGAAAGCTTGCCATCTGCTTTCCAGTATTCATACCACGCTTGGCAACCCGAAAACCTTCAATCATAGAATTCACTACATTATAACTTTTAACCTCATAACAAGAAAACTTGCACCAAGCCAAGTTCTTTTCAACCATGTCACCATCCCGGCGAAGCAGGGTTACTGTGCTGGTGGCATTTATCCCCTCTCAGTTCCGTTAACAGGCCCTTCTAGTCAGAAATCCGAGGTCCTTCAAGTAGGAGCGTCATCCTTGGCCTTTGCTTCCCGTGTGCGCTGAAGTCTCCATCCTCCCTTTGTGACTCTTTGCCATCGTGCCTGTTCTTCATGGGCTGGAGAAGATGCTTTTCCATTTGTGACACTGATAGGCACAGGTAAACCCATGGATTGCAATATTCCAGCTGCTTCGGCTACCGTGCGTACCCGGTGGGTTACTTCCTGTAGCATGAACCACAGTCCAAATGGAAACAACCACCAGTAGCGAACATTTTCTGCATTCAAAACACTGGTAATCGCTTTAAAATCAATGCGTTTCCTCAGCATGGTAGCAGATAAATCAGCATAAATCGAGATCTCGGAGCCTTTCCATTGCCAAGTGTGCCGTTTCTGTGCTGCTACTGCGAATTTTGCTTGTAAGCGAAGGAGTGGAAGCAGACCACCACATCCCATGTTCTATTTCCTGTTTTAGGGCCCAAAGCTCTATGGGCGCTCTCAATATTGGAGCACTGTGGGGATCCTGCAGAGTCCTCCATGTTGTCCCCAGTGATATGTAGGCAGATTTTTTTTCTATCACACTTGCACAGTCACTATATTCCTCTGTTTCTGGAATTCCTCTGAAGCACAAATTGCAGTGTCGACTCCGGTCTTCTAGTTTGTCTTCTATTTTTGCTTGATTTGCCTGCAGTTCTTGATTAGATGCCTTCAGCTGCCGTCAGTGTTCCTTCTGTGCCTCAATTCTAATATCAGCCTCATCAGTCCTGTGACCTAGCTCTGTTATTTCTTCCTTCAACTCTGCACAAAGCATATTGACCTCTGCCTTGTAGTTTTTGAGGTCCTGTCTGAGTTCTCCGAACCACTCTCTTATCTCTGACCTAGTAGGGAGATCGACTCCTTCCAGCTGCAGCGCTCCCCCCGCCACGTCTCTGTCCTCCGAATCACCATCGGATGCCATTTTGTCTCCTTCTTCCTCCGTGCCTTCTCCTCCCTTCTGGTAGGAGAATTTGCGAAAGTCGACTGCCTTGCTTTTCGCCACCATCGGGTCACGGCGAACTTCCCGTGGGAGATCTTGCCCTGCTATCGAGCTCAATCAAGCTTAAAGCTTTAGTTTTTTGCGATGTAGGCCAGGGCGACAGGGAGCTCCAGGTTTAGGCTGCCGGCATGGGAATTGATGGCACTTCCTCCTTTACTGGGCTTCCTGACTGGTGTGCGTGAAACAGTGGTTGAGTAGTGATGATGGGCTCACCTGCTTCTCACTGGAGGTAGGAATGGCTGAAGACGTTGATTTGCCCTCTCTCTTAGTGATGTCCCCCTCTGCAGCACAGGCTGAATGGTGGGCAATGTGCAAAGAGCTCGTTATTCCGGCTGGTTCTCTTTCTCTTCTATTATTGGTGAAAGATAACCAGATATTTCAATCTTCACATTCATTGAGGAGATGGAGGACTGGTGGAAGGTTGGATTAAGATTTTGGGGGGAATTTTGGAACAAGGAGTGTTGGTTTAGGTTTGGTACCCTAAAAAGTGAATTTGGTCTTAGACCGGAATCGAGGGCCATCTATAACGAGATTTAGAAAAGCTCTTATTAAACTTGAAAGCACAGGTTGGAGTGGACAAATGCCAACTAAAGTTGAAACGGTGCTCATGCTGGAAGAAGAGGGATATAAGATTATATCTTCCCTATACAGGGTTATTATCCACTTATATGAGGTTAGGGAACCTCTCACACCTCTGACCAGTGGAATGTGGACTTGGCGATCCATTTCCAAGCCAAGGATTGGAAAAGAATATAGAGGCAGCACACAAAATCTCCATTTGCAGTTGCTGGGTGGCATTGGTATATAAAATTATTGCAAAAAAACAGATTCCTGCTGTTTTATGCTAGATTTTCTCCTTCATATTCCAAATTATGCCAGTGGAGTTGTGGAAAGGAAGGAATCTACATTCACACGTGGTGCACCTGTCCCTATATTTAGAGCTTCTGGGATCAGGTTGAGAACAAAGTGGGAAGTATTCTGGGACAGAAGGTGACCATGACACCAGATCTATGTCTTTTTGGCCTCTGTGACAACTTTACTCTGAATATGTACCTGTGTAAGCTATGTGGGCAATTATTATTAGCAGTTTAGGGCCTCATTTACTAAGCATTTTTCCCATAGATACAGAATGGGAGAAAAACCTTAGTAAATTAGGTCATTAGTTTTCAATTACTACTTATTGGAAGTCACATTGGCTGTCTCAGATGCATGACATTGTTTTAATAGAAAAACTGATTTTTTTTCCTTGCAAAATAAGAATGCTGTGTATGATAAAATACGGGGATGTTATTGCCAACATATAGACTAGTAGACCAGCTGCTTTGCAACTCAGTATATCACTTCTCATGTACTTGTTAGTTTCATTGTAAAGATTTCGATGTTTTGTTAATGCCTCGGGGGTCTACTTGTAAGTGCACTGTGCTGAATTGTAATTATTGGCTGTGTACTGTACATCCTGCTCCTTGCTAAATAAACATTTTAAAAAGAAAAACAAGCACCAGAGGCAAAATGTTTCACTTTTTCTAGAGTAAACACTGCTTGGCGTGATTGAACCAGCACTTGTCCCTAGTTTGACATTATGTGTGAGGCACAGGAACTGCAAAAACCAAAATAAGCCGATACAGATATTGCTAGCTGTTTGGAAAGTTTACATCAGGGCAATGCACACTGCAAACTCTGCCATGTTGAGATTATTACAGCACCATACATTTGGTTTTTTACATTTTTCCCTATGGAGCTGGAGCTTCATAAAAGCAGTTGGAGAAGCTACAGCAGTTTGAAGCTGCTCTGGAGCCAGAGCAATGATTCCTGGAGCTGAGGATATCTTGGCCCTAGAGCCAGCCTGGAGCAAGACTATTGGAGCCACTCCAAAGCTGGCAAAGCCCAGAGCAGTGCCAACTCTGGGTTGCATGATATTGGTGCTGAGTAATTCCAGTTCTTTCTTTCAGAAATGTCTCAACTGGGATGGCTGCACCTCTGCCCCTTTTTAAATAAGTTGTGGGGTTCCCTCAAGGGGAGATCCTTTCCCCAACTCTGTTTATGATATATATTTGGCCCCTTTACTAGCTCTAGTCAGGTTCTATGGATTAAAGATTCAATGCTATGCTGATGATCTTGATATATATATAGCTCATATTGGGGTAGATTTTCAGATGTACGCGCGGGCATACATGCGCGTGCCAAGCCGCGCTGCCTTCCCCCGTTCCCTCCCAGGCCGCTCCAAAATCTGAGTGGCCTAGGAGGAAACTTCTCTACCCCCCCACCTTCCCTTACCTCCCTCGCCCTTTCCCCCCCTACCTTTTTCTTTTATTTCAAAACTTACTTCAGCCCTGGGGCTGAAGTAAGTTGCGCACACTGGCCAACTGCCGGCGCACAAATGGCCGCTGTGCCGGGAGACTCTGACCCCGCCCCGCTCCCTCCCCTTTTTGCAAGACCCGGGACTTACACGCGTCACTGGGCCTTTTGAATATAGGCCCGGCGCGCATAACCTTTTGAAAATCCAGCCCATTGTGTACAATTTTCTTTTGTTAAAAATAAATAATTGCTTAATAGCAATTTCAAATTGGATAAAGATCAAAAAGCTGTTTTTAAATCTCACTCTGAGCTGTAACTTGCCTTAGATGGAATAGTTTTTGATGGATGCGACTTTTGTAAAGAGTTCTGTTCTTAGACCTTAGATTTAACCCTTAGGGTTGGATTTACTAATGCCGCAAGGCATAGTGAATTCGGCGGTATGGGAAGTGAGGGCGATACGGGGGGGAGGGGGCAGTATTGCAATAACCGGCAGTGATCGCACCTTCGCAGTGCGATTGCTGCCGGCATCGCGCCAAATAACTACACCATAAAAGGTGTAGTTATTCGGCGCGAAACTGGCAGTGAAAACTAAGCGTACCTTTCGCTGTCGGCGAAGTCTTCACGGCATCAGCCCCGGTGCCGCCCCGACTCCGCCCCCATCTTGGTATCGCACGCGATAAGGGACTTTTCGTGTGCGATCCGCTTGGTAAATGACCCCCTTAGTTTGGAGACTATTATCCTTAATGCATCCAACGGTGTTTGGTTTACTCTGCAATTGGTCCATCGTCTCAAACTTTTTTTGTCTGATTTTTATTTTGAGCAAGTGGTCATTAATAATCTCAAATAAATCACTGTACTTCTTTTTGTTGGGTCTTACTAACAAGAACGTTAGCTGTACAGGGCAGAGCCTGACCAAGATGGCAGTACAATTGTGAATACTGAGTGTCTCACCGAACCAAGCTTATTGCAATGCCTCATTCCACCTGAAAAGAGACGCTTGAAGGAACGGGCTATCGTTGAAGCCCCTTCAGAGAAACCTCTGATTGGGCCGATGGACGCTCATGTAATTAGAGGCTCGAGAATGCCAGTGGAATCGCTGGGAGAGGAATGGGGAAAAAGAGTTACTCGTCCTTTCCCCTGATTCATCTACCATCTCCTCAACCGGCATACGGACTCCCCCGCCAAATCCTGCATTAATGAGTGTGTCGACCCCAGGAGGGGAAGCTTTTCAGGCAGAGGAAACTGTATTTCCTCCATCTTTGATTGAGACGGAAGGTTTGACAGAGTCCTCTGGAGCTCAAGCGCTCAATACATCTGGTCTTCCGCAGGGAGCTCAATTTCGAGATGGTACAGAAGTTGCTGAATCAAGTAATATTTCCTCCGGCAATGGGACTGAATTTTCCTGCTTTGCTGGTAAGACCAACCCATATTACATTAGAATCTATATGGGGTGCCATTGAAGGTCTGAGCAAGATGATTTATTTACAGTGTAATCCTACGGAGAACAAAGTTAAGGATTTGGAGATTAGATTTAATTCTTTGGAAGCTGATAAGTCTGGAATTAAAGATCTATGTAAGGAAACTAAGACTGAGATTTAATCGGTTAAAAGCTTGCAAGTGTCATTAATTAAGGAGAATACACAAAAGGCATCTAAAGTTGAGAATTTGGAAAATGCTTTAAGGAATCGTAATTTAAGGCTTATACATTTTTCAAAATGTTCGTCAGTCCCTCCTAAGGACATGTTGAAAAGATATTTTCTTGAGATGTTAAAAATTCGAGAACAAGCATTACCACCTATATCTAAAGCTTATTTCATTCCGAATTTCAAGAAAGAACCTGTATCAACATCACAGCAAGATTCATCAATGGTTATGGATAATTTAACTATGATTTTGGAGAAGTCTGTTACAGAAGAAATTAGTTCGGCTACTTAGTTCTTCAGGCATAAATCTATATTATTTTTGGGTTTGCAAGTTCGAATTTTCCCTGATATAGCAAAACAGGCCCAGAAAAGGCGCCAGCAATTTCTGATACTAAAACCAAGGGCTATGCAAGTGGGAGCTATGTTGTGTTTTTTGTTTTTTTTTTTTGTTTGTTTTTTTTTAAGTTTCCATGCAAGTGTTGCATCAAAAATAGGGGTTCATCAATCACAACTATCAATGTTTCTTGCTGATAAATTGCCTGTTAATGAACCAGCTTCATTGGCAACTTAAAGATACATTATTGCAGCGTTAGTTCTAGCCTCGTTCGATACACTGCCTTTTTTCTAATGCATAATGGGGTAGATTTTAAAAGGTTGCGTGCAGGCGTACGTGTGCGTGCTACCCAGCGCGCACACATGTACGCCCAATTTTATAACATGTTATAAAATCCTAGGTCGGCGCGCAAGGGGGTGCACAATTGTGCACCTTGCGCACGCCGAGCCGTGCTGCCTTCCCCCATTCCCTTCCCCTAACCTGACCTTCCCCCCCCCCCCCCCCCCCCCCCCCCCCCCCCCCCTTTATCTTACCTTTTGCACCTGCCGGCATGCGATCCTCCAACACAGTGGCAATGGCCGGTGTTGGATGTCTCTGGCCCCGCCTCCGGACTGCCCCTGGACTGCCCCTTTCTAAAATAGGCCCGGCCTGCGTAGGGCTTTTAAAATCAGCCCCAATATGTGTGTATTTTTTCTTGAAATTGTGAAAATGCTCCTCCTAATTTGAGGACTTGTTTTGTAATAGGCCAGATTGTGTTTCTTATTACTTTTCCTTTTGTTCTAATTTCTGTCCCTTGTCAAATTTCCATGTCAAGATTTGTCTTGAGATATATTGTGAAATTTAATAAAGTATAAATTACAAAAAAAAAAAAGAACGTTAGCTGCAGAATGGTTTCTGATTCTTAAATAAAATATTTGGTCATATTTCTCCAACTTTGGCTACTCTTCATTGGCTGTTGTCTGCTGGATGCAGTTTAAGACCCTCCATTTGACTTTTAAAGCCAGATATATGGTATGGGCATGAGCTGTCTTAGTAATCAGCTGAACCTTTACTCCCACATGATCATTAGGTTATGTTATGTTAGTTTTATTTATAGGCTGTGGCTCACAACAAAACATACATAGTAGTACCAGAATAGATACAGCGTAGTAAAACAAAATAAAAAGACATAACACTATTTGTTCCTGTAGTGATTTCCGTTTCTGATCTCTCCATCTAGGGCCTACAGATGAGCACAAACAAAGAATCAGACTTTTTCCATTTGCTGTTCCTTTTTTTTAAATGCTCTTCCAAGGGAATTGTGCTTCAAACATTAAAATTTAGGGAATGGTTAAAGACCTTTAGGGCCAACTTGAGTGAAATATTGTATAAAGAATTGATGATATATTGGGTTGATTTGTAATATAAAGTTGTATTTCACTTATTTTATGATTTTAATTGAATATAGTGTTTTGCTATTGTAATATACTTTCTTTTGGCTAAATTTATTTTATTTATTTGTTTTTATATACAGACATTCATTGGAATATATCACATCAGTTTACATTATAATTAATGAAATAATAAGAGTAGGGTGTCATAACTTTTATAGCAGTGAGGGCATAAAAAGAATTTAAGGGTTGGGTACATTGTAACATTTGTTAAATATTAGTCTGTACATTGTTTTGAGCTATGGGCAGGTGAGTCACAGGAAGGGTCTAGCATTTGGTGCCAATTCCCTTGAGTCATGCAGTTTGTATACCATAGACACCATTGTGAAGGGTTTAAAAAAAGAATTGGCATGTTCATAATAGGATGGGAGTCGTGATCCCATCAAGAGTAACTAGAATGCTTAGAATGTTTCCATCAGACAGTATTGGAAGAATGTCACTTAAGAATTTATAGATATAGGTATATATACACATTAGGTCAAACCTAAGATAAAAATTGAAAGTAAGGATAAGTTTGAATTAAAAACAACATTTTATTGCGAGGGTGATAAGGCTCTGGAATAGTCAGTGGCTAAAGGTAACAGCCATTATCAGTGGAGGTTTTTAAGAATTTGGGTGCTGAAAACTGGATCCTTTGCAGTTGTGACACCTCATATTGGATCAACAGAAAACTTAATCAAATCTGTGAGAGGGTTGCCTGCTGCCTCAACTTCTCCATTCCTGACTTTATCCTGTTGCACGTTTGGACTTGGAACTGCTTTTTGTAGGGAAAGCAGAACTACAAGTTTATGCATGTGGATGAAGAAAGAATCAATGTCTGAAAAGGCTTTCTTCAGATCTGAAGACATCTGACCGATGTGGTCTTAAATTCTCATCTTTGTGTAATCAGCCAAGAGAACCGTGGAGTGTTTTCCTTCTATTTTCCATCTTGTTCTCAACATAGTCACTACTCGTAACCATATTATAAAAAATAAATATAGGTTTGTTATCTCAAAAAAGAAGTGACACTTTAGAAAAATATGTGACTTTAATTCTATCTTATAATGCAGTATGTACATTTAGACCTGAACTCTTCCCCATGTTATACTAATAGCTAGACATTTTCTTGTAGGCTTAGAAGACCCTACATAAAATCGACATGGTAATATTACCTAAAATAGAATATGTACCAGTATTACTTCAGTGTTCCTTTTCCCAATTATACAATAACGAATACCAGAACAATATTTCCAACACACCCTTCAAAAGGAAGAAAACCATTTCTGTATTTGTGGGATATGTTCCAAGTCCCATTCTTCCTCATTGGCCTCTTTTGGAGATCAGCTTTCAGAATAGGCAGCTTGAAAGCATAGAGTAAAAGGTTAGATAGCCACCAGAGAGGGGATTAATTTTTCCTGGCTTGTACAAGGTTATATTTAAGGTATAAGGTTATTTTAGGGCCTTCAAAGACTGCATAGCACTATATTGCAGTACCGTATGCCAACATCTGAACATTTCACCATAGCCAACTGGCTTTGCTGACTTGCTACTTTAAAAAAAAAGAAGTCTCTTCTCTTTCTATAGTTGAAACCCCTAGAATGCAGCCCTTAGCTCCTCACACAAGCTGTGGTAAATAATTCAGCTTGCCCTTCATGTGGAGCCTGCCCGATGAAGGATTACAAGACAGTACGTCAGATTCCAGGTAACTCTCCCAAGTGTTGCTTCAGTATCATCGTTGGAGATTATCCATCAGCATGGTGCCACGTTGCACACCGTCCCCGTAACATATGAAGCAGGGCCTGGTCAGGGGTGCTCCATATCCATGAGGTCCCGCAGAGTTTTTGAGACATGCTGGGGTTGACTAGAGGCATATTCCTCCAGGCTAGGTCCCATCTGTTTGTGCAGGCTCTTGATCAGCATGCAGACCACGGCCTTGACGTTTCCACTCCTGCTGACTAGGACCCCATTGCCCGTCATGTTGTTCAGGAAGTACCAGAGTGTGGGTAGGACGTGACGCTCCACAGCCTGAGGTTTGCGGGGATAGACGGAAGCTACCATGACTGCAAGACAGAAGGACAAAAGATCTTGACTTACACATACCTGTTTTGTTAAAAGAAGGACACATCTTCGGTATAGTATATGGCACTTAAAAAGTGCAGAAAGCAAGCACCCTCTATCAATTACATTTTACTTCATTGTTCATTTTTAAATTCTCCTGCAGTTCCCCTGATTGCCCTTGTAGCAATTTTATTAGACCTCTCACAGGGCTGGTCTTATAACTCGATGGCAAGTTCTATGCATTGTCTTGTGAAAAACCTGGGTTTGATTCCTGCAGAAGCAGCATTCCCAGCCCCTTGCATGGAGGAAGAGGAAGAGTCTCAACCATTATTTAATGGGGACTCCTAATGACTGAATTTAGTGTCCACATTAGCCAGGATGTGTAAGAAGCCCTTGGGTGTGTCAATTTGTAGCTACTGGCTGTGGACTGTTACAATGATGGCTGGCCTGAGTTTGGAAGGGGATGCAAAAATTAGTGGGAAAAAAAAACAGTTATCAATGAAAGCTCATGGCTCACTAGCCCAATTCCAATCTAACCGGAAGCCCAAAACAGGAGGAGGAAACTTTCAAGCCAAAGAGATTGTCACAAACTCTTCACATGTTGAATGTGATGCGCTTTGGTTTGTGCAGTATTTCTGGTGTCATTTGCAACATCATAACTTGAGCTGTGTGAATCAGTTTGATGGAAATTTGTTGGATTTTTCAGAAGTTCTGAAAAATTCAACCAATTCTGTCAAATTCAAAAAGTTGTCCACAGATTCGTTACAGACATTATAAAAATGGACTGTATCCCCAGAAGTGTTTGTGAGGAGTTTGTGGACAGAGACAGCAAGAGTGAGATTTTTTTTGTTTTGTTTTTCAGTTTTTCTTTGTCTGGGTTGATTGTTTGGTATCTTTTTTTATATTTTGTGTTTCTTGGTATTCCTGCTAGAATGATAAGAGGGTTAGAGGAAGGCAGAGCACTGGCAGTGGTGAAGAGCTAGTGACAATTTTCCATCAGGGCATATAAAGACCATTCAGATATACAATCTCTCGTTCTTTCATTTTATAGTATTCCTTATTTATATAACATTAGGAATGTCACTAAAACCTGCAGTCACAAACTGGTTGGCACAATACCACATTTCTTTTTAAATTTTTCTCTTTTACAGTAACTGTCCAATAAGCAGGAGGAGGGAGGAGGAATAGCCTAGTGGTAAGAGCAGTGGGCTATGAACCAGGAGACCAGGGTTCGAGTCCCACTGTCGCTCCTTGTGACCTTGGGCAAGCCACTTTACCCTCCATTGCTCAGGTACAAACTTAGATTGTAAGCCCTCTGGGGATAGGGAAATACCTACAGTACCAGTGTGATATCTCAATTGAGATCAAATGTTGGTACATAAAAATAATAAATAAATAAAATAAATAAGCAGCTTTAGACTTCAGATAAGAAGTTGCCATGCTGGGTCAGACCAAGGGTCCATCAAGCCCAGCATCCTGTTTCCAACAGAGCCCAATCCAGGCCACAAGAACCTGGCACGTACCCAAATATTAAGTAGATCCCATGTTACTAATGGCAGTAATAGCAGTGGCTATTTGTTAAGGGATCGATATTAAAAGTGCACACACATGGATGTGCCAGTTTTATAATACACGCACACATGGGGAAGGAGAATTTTACAAAGCAACATGCAGTGATGCAATCGGGCCTGCCCCAGTTCCCTCCCAGTCCGTTTCAATTAAGGAGCGGACTGGGAGGGAACTTTCCTACACCTAACTCTATCCTTCCTCCCTCTTCTGCTCTCCTCCCCCTAAATCTACCCTAATTATCCCTAATTCTTCTTTATATTTACTGCTCCTCTGGAGCAGAAGTAATCTGCACATGCCGGCCAGCTGCCAGCGCGTTCTTCCCTAGGAGAGTGGCTAATGGTGCTGTCCCGGCCCATACCCTGCTCAGTCCACGCCCCATACCCCGCTCAGTCCACGCCCCCCTTGCCACCCCTTTTCCCTCGGCTGACACTTCTGCAAGTACTGGGGTTTATGCACGTGGCCGGGCCTGTTGTAAAATGTGCACGGTGAGCGCAAGGCCTGGCCACGTGCATAAGCCCTGAAATTTACGTGTGTAACCCTTTTAAAATCCAGGCTTAAGTCAACTTGATTAATAACAGTTAATGGATTTCTCTTCCAGGAACTTATCCAAACGTTTTATAAACCCAGCTACACTTACTGCCCTTAAACATCCTCTGGCAACAAATTCCAAGGCTTAATTGTGCGCTGAGAGAAAAAGAATTTTCTCCGATTTGTTTTAAATGTGCTACTTGCTAACTTCATGGAGTGACACCCCCCCCCCAGTCCTTATAAGAAGAGAAGAAGTTCTGTGGTAGTTTCCATCAAAGTACATTCCTTTGATATGCACAAGATTTTACCAAGGTTTCTCAGATTCGTTGTCTTGGTCCCCACCATTCCAAATAAATGATGCTCAACTGTATGTTATAACACATTTCACAAGTGTTAAACAAGTGGAAACCTAGGAGTGGGAAACTGTCGGGGTGTACTGGGAGCAATCTAAATGCAGCTTTTATGTTGGCCTTCGCCATTAGCGCCCCTTTTCCACATTGCCTTACCAATGCAACTGCCGCGAAGGACACGTATTGTACCGTACATGCTTCTTCCGGTAGTTTGTTGTTTACCGACTCCCCTGGTGGATAGGACAAGTTCTGTATTAACCTAAACTCACCCTGTTCTTTCTTTGGCACTACCGCCAAGGGCGACAGCATCATTTCCTGGAATGACGGGTCCACAAATGGACCCGCCATTCTACCCATTTCAATTTCCTTGTTGACCTTACGTTGCATTATATCCGCATGCCTAACTATGGAAAAGGAATTCCCTGAGCTTGCACTCTTAATTTTCCCCTGAAAGGGTATGATGAAACCATATTGGAAACCCTCCCTTAGCCTGGCAGCGTCTGTTCGTCCAGGGTAATTCTGCCAGCCATTTGCATCGGTGAAGGTGCCTTGCCGAATGCGCTATTGCTTTCCTTTTCTTCTAAAACCCACCGCGTGCCCTGGGCCTCTCTTTGCACACTTACTTGCCGGGTGTGCTGTGGCACACACGGAACAGATATGCTTGAATTTACATTCTTGAAAAGTGCATCCTGATTTGTTAAATCTCCAGCATACCTTATTGTTTCCATTTTCCCCCCATTGATTATCTCCGGTGCTGACTGCCCATTGCCTGCCCTCTCTGTTTTGTGTGTCACGCCTATTTCCATGGCCTTACTGGTCATCTGCCGCAGCCATAAACCCACATCCTGTGTTCCCCATGACATGTTTCTGTTTTCCTCCATCTTGTCTCTAAACTTTTCATCATAGTTTAGCCAGCGCCAGCCTTGATATTCTTTGTATGCCCCAAATATCGTGTCTGCGTAGCTAAGCATGGCGCACTGGGATGGGTCCTCCCTCCCTATGACACTAATCATTCTTAAATATGCTCTGGTCCAATTAATTATATTTTTTGGGACCTTCACTTCTCCCCCTTTTTGTTCTTCCTTTTTTCGCTTTTTCTTTTTCTCTGCTGCACCTTTCCTGCCTTCCAATATTGAGAATATATCGATATACTCTCTCCTTCTTATTTTGCTTCGCAATGACCTAGGGACACTCTCCCATAACTCAGCTAAAGTAGGCAGCGCCGCCAAAGTTTTCGCACTCCCTGCTTCTCGCTCGGGCATCAGAGTCACTGTTGATGCCTCGCTCCCTTCAGAGTCCTCCTCTGATGAGCCAGCAGTGGATCCGCTTGCCTCTCTTCCTTTTGGTACCCTTGCCTTTTGATTCTCTGGCTGCCCTCCGGTCACCTGCACTCGTTCCGGCTGATGCCTCTCGCTCGGCCGTCGTTCCCGCTGAGCCTCCAGGTGTCCCCACCTCATTGGCCTCCTTGGTGCTCGCTTCTCCATCGACAGTTACAGTTTCCTGCGCCGTTTTCTCTCTGCTGCTCCCCTCCGCATTGCCCCGTCTTCTGGGCTGCCGGGCCTTTCGGGTTTGCCTCTCCTCTACCTGCGCTGGCTGCTTCTGTCCCTCAGCGCCTGTGGCTCTGCCGCTCGATGTGGGGTGGGTAAGAGTATATGTCAGGGGCAGGAGTGTGGCCTGCTTGTTGCAGCGGTTGCTACCCCTAATTGAGCTGGATGTTCACGTGGATGCAGATCCGGCGCTGCTCTCTACATTGGTGGTGGGGTGGAGGGGAAATAGGGCTGGAGGGTACTGGAAGCCAATAGTAACAGGTGGGAGAGAGAAAAAGGGAAAAAAAAAAAAGGATAAAGTGCGTAGCTTGCTGGGCAGACTGGATGGGCCGTTTGGTGGTCTTCTGCCGTCATTTCTATGTTTCTATGTTTGTGCCCCCAGGCGCTGCAGTATACCACGGCGGCGGTACATATGCTGCTGGTAAGGCTGCGACATTGCTGCTTGCCATGGTGGGGCACTGTACTGGTTTCCCTCCTGCCCTCCTTGCACAGTCAAATTCGTGATTGAACCTGGTGCTCCTGTTCCGGGCATAGCCCCTGGTCCCATCATGGGTCAACCCCACTGCGGTGGACCACCTCAGACTGCGTTCCTGCTGTCCATCGATCACCGCCTTGCTCCTTTGCGCTTGCCGTCGGCTGCTGCCTGCTTCCGCTCCTTCCTTTCTGCGCCTTCTGTCTCTCTTATGGCCGATCCTGCTCCCTTTTGGCTCCTGACCTCCGGTCTCTGTCTCCTTCCGGCTTTTCCTCCTCCCTCCTCTAGACTCGGGGATGGCTCCCCCTGCGCTTCTTGGATTTCTGCCATCCTCTGCTGCCTTTCTCTCTCCCCTGCTCCTCCCCCGGCCAAGCTTCTTGCAATGTGCAAAATGGGGTTTGTTTTTTTGGGGGGGGAGGGGGGGTTTGTACTCACAGTTGACAGTTGTGGGGAGGGAGTGCTGCAAACGTCCCTGGGATCCTTTCCGACCTCACCAGTTCTCCAGTCAAGTCTCTATCCTCTCCTTGCCCCCTTCGATGTTAATGCAGGGGTTCCAACACGTGGCTGCTGTACTGCAGCCCCTCGCGGCGAAAAAAGGCTGCCTGTCCCTTTAAAATTTTTTGCTCCAGCCCCGGGGTCCTCTTTGCTGCCTTGTAGACTGCCTGCCCGATTTCTTGCCCTTCACATGGCTCCGATCGGCCCGGATCCGCAAACCTCCGGCCTCCGCGATCGCCTTGCCCTCCGCTGCCTGACCGCAAACGCGAGCGCTGCCCGTGAAAAGAGGCCTGGACCAGCGCTCGCCGGAGTTTTGGTGACATCGGCCTCGCGATACCCGTGAGGCTGACGTCACCACGTGATGACGCGCCAGCGTCGCTTCGCCACGCGTGTCATCCTTGCACCTCCCCCATAGCAGGGGGGACTCCTGAATCGTGCAAGCACCAGGTTAAGGGGGGGCCCTCCCCACATGCCATGGGTCAATCCTTTTTTTTCTAGTGATTTGCAGCCTATCATTTAAAACAACCACAGCATCAGAAGCCTTGAAGGTAGCCGATGTGACACCAGTTTTGATAAAGGCCTCCTGGGGTAATCCAGGAAACTATAGAATGGTATAAGTATTCTTAAAAACTTATAAATACAGGAGATCTCTGAGGGAGTGATGGGAATTGGAATAGCTAGATAAAGTGGGCGGATGGGCAAACTAGATGGGTCATATGGTCTTTTTCTGCCATCATGTTTCTGTGTTTCTAACAAAATTACTGACCTCATAGATATGGTTTAATGAGTGAGAGTCAACATAATTTTTGCAAAAGCAAGTCTTGCCTTGCCAATTTACTAGATTTATTTGAAGATGTAAATAAGCATGCAGATAAAGCTTTTCAGAGGCATTTGACAAAGTGCCTCATGAGAAACTTCAGGAAATTGGGAGCTCATGGGATAGGAAGCAGTGTCCCCTTGTGGATTGGTAACTGGATGAAAGACAGGAAATGGAGGATAGGGCTAAATCAGTTTTCCAAATGGAGAAAGATTACTAGTGGATTGACTCAAGGGTCTGTTTTGGGACCTGTGCTATTTAGCATATTCATAAATGATCTAGAGAAAGGAACAATGAGTGAGGTAACCGAATTTGCAGATGCCATAATTGTTTTGAGTCATCAAAAAAGCAAATCATGAAGAATTGCAAAAGGAGTTTGTGAGACTTAGGAGACTGAGCGTCTAAATGGCAGATGCAATTTAATATTGACATGTGCAAAGTGATGCACATAGGAAAACATAATTCTAACTGGGTTCCCTATAAGAGAAATGAAAAGGACTGCCTTGTGTGGCTCAGTGTGCGGCGGCAATCAAAAAGGCAAATAGGAATTATATAGAAAGAAAGAGAACAAACCTGAGAATATCCTAATGCCTTGGTATAGATGCAACCACACCTTGAATAATGTGTGCATGTCTGGTCACCTCATTTCCAAAAAGGCACAGTGAACACAGAAAAGGGTGACAAAAATAATAAAGGGATGGAAAAGCTACCTTTTGGAGAGGGGCTTTTAAACTAAAACATGGGGGAAGCCAGACGTCGCTCAGCAGTGCATGATTCGGAGGGCGGCATCTTCAATGGATGATAAAACAACAGAGGAATTAGGGTATTCTGCTAATTTATATTCCACTTTCCAGCACTTCAAAGCAGATTCAATTTAGGTACTGCAGATATTTCCCTATCCCCAGAGGGCTTACAATCTAAACTTTGTGCCTGAGGCAACAGAGACTTGCCCAAGGTCACAAGGAGCGACAGCGAGATTTGAATTCTGGTTTCCCTGGTTCGTAGACCACTGCCCTCACCACTAGGCTACTCCTCCACTCCGGTAGAGAAGTTCCAATAAAAGCAATAGTAGCCCGTGCATCTATAAGTAAAGAACCACCTGAATTAAAAGATGCCAAAATCCCCCTATCAAGTGATAGGCAGATTCTTAATACTAACAAAAAACATACTTCAAAATGTCTGTGTGTTAATGCTACAAGACTGAAAAGTAGATGGGAGAGTTAGAATGTATAGCACTAAATGAAGAGGTAGATATAATTGGCATCTCAGAGACCCGTTGGAAGGAGGATAATCATTGGGACAGTGCAATATCAGGGTACAAAATGTATTGCAATGATGGGGGGGGGGGGGGGGGGGGGTCAGTGCTTTATGTTAGGAATGGCATACCATCCAACAGGATAAAGATCCAGCAGGAGACTAAATGCACAGTAGAATCCTTATGGGTGGAAATTCCATGTGTGCAGCAGTAGGGTTTTACTTCCGTCCACCTGGACAAAATGAACAGATGGACAACGAAATGCTAACAGAGATTAGGAAAGCAATTACATTTGACAGCACAGTAATAATGGGAATTTCAATTACCCCAATATTGACTGGTTAAATGTCACATCAGGCAATGCTAGGAAGGTAAAGTTTCTAGATGAAATAAATGACTGCTACATGGAGCAGTTGGGCCAGGAACAGACAAGAAGGGGAGCTATTTTAGACCTAATTCTTAGTGGAGTGCAGGATTCGGTGTGAAATGTAACAGTGTAGGGATGTGCAGCTTTTTTCTGATGGATGAAAATATCGTACGATATTGTCTAATCCGTCAAGTATAGGGGGGTCCCCGAAAGCAATAGGAAACCCCCACAAAATTTGTGTGGTTTTCTTATCGTTTTGGAGGGGGGGGGAAGAAAGGATACACAACCCCCCCCAAATCCACCCTGACCCTTTAAATCTAATTATTTAGAATCCCCCTCCCTCCCGACCCACCAAAACTTTCCTAAAGTACCTGATGGTCCAGCAGGAGTCCCGGGAGCAATCTCCCGCTCTCGGGCCATCGGCTGCCACTAATCAAAATGGCGCCGATGGCCCTTACTATGTGACAGGGGCTAGCAGTGCCATTGGCTGGCCCCTATCACATGGTAGGAGCAATGGATGGCAGCCGACGGCCTGAGAGCGGGAGATCGCTCCCGGGACCCCCGCTGGACCACCAGGTACTTTAGGAAAGTTTGGGGGGGGGGTCAGGAGGGTGGGGGATTCTAAATAATTAGATTTAAAGGGTCGGGGTGGGGGTTTTTTTTCGGCTTGGGACAGCCGGAAAAAAAAAGCGGGCAGAACCGCGAGAAACAAAGATTTCCCGCGGTTCTACGAACCGGATACCGGAAACTATTCCGGAACAGATTCACATCTCTAAGAGCCACTCAGCAACAGTGATCATAGTTCGATAAAATTTAACTTAATGACTGGGAGGACATTAAGTAAATCTACAACTCTAGCACTAAACTTTCAAAAGGGAGACTTTGAGAAAATGAAGAAAATAGTTTACAAAATAACTGAAAGGTGCAGCTACAAAGGTTAAAAGTTGATGTCAGGCATGGTCATTTTTTAAAAATAATTTCTTAGAAGCCCAGTCCAGAAGTATTCTAGAGACAGGACTGAGACTGTGCAGAGAAGGGCAACCAAAATAGTGAGGGGTCTGTATCGGAAGATTTATGAGGAGAGGCTAAATGATCTGAATACCTCTACCCTGGAAGAGAGGAGGTGCAGGGGAAATATGATACAGACCTTCAGTTACCTGAAAGGTTTTAACGATGCACAAACTTGAAATGCTTTCCATTGGAAAAGGTAGAACTAGTGGTCACAAAATGAAACTCCAGGGGGTACAATTCAGAACCAATGTCAGGAAATATTTCTTCACGGAAAAGGTAGTGGATGCCTGGAATGCCCTTCCAGAAGAGGTGGTGAGGACGAAAACAGTAAATGAAGACAAAAGGGCATGGGATAAACACTGTGGATCCCAAAAGGTTAGAGGTTGGAAATGAAGAAAAGGGTGCATAGGAGTAATCTGCATGGAGCAGCAGTTACTACCCTGAATAGAAGGCATGGGGATTACTACCATTAACTGATGCTTTTGACGCAACTGCAACGTTGCTCTCTTCAGACAACAGCTAACCCTGGGCCCCTGACTTTTACAGTCCAGAATACGGATATGTAGGTCAGGGAAAAAGCACAGGACTTTGGCCACGTCCAAAAGAAAAGCATGTTGAAGTAGCATTGTATGAATTATCACGAAGGGTGCTCACTATGCAAAAATGATGCTAGCGGTAATTTTCTGTACGAGTTTGACAGTTTCTTGGTTTTGATTGTAAATATTACTATGCTTAACATAAGGCTTGAGGGTAACCTGCACAGAGCGGCAGTTATTACACTTAACAGAAACATGGGGGTAACCTGTACGGAGCAACAGTTACTACCATTAGAAGCTTGCTGGGCAGACTGGATGGACCATTTAGTCTTTTTCTGCCTTCGTTACTATGCATGCCATGCATTAAAAAAAGTGAAAGGAAGGCCAAATGACTGCAAACATGGTTAAAAAGTGAAGTGAAAGAGGCTATTTTAGCAAAAATCTTCTTTCAAAAATTGGAAAAAAGAATCCATCTTAAGAAAATAGGAAAACGCATAAGAATTGGCAAGTTAGATGTAAAACATTGATAAGGCGGGATAAAAGAAATTGAAAAGAAGTTGGCCATAGAAGCGAAAATTCATAATAAAAATGTTTTAAAATATATCCAAAGCAGGAAGCCTATGAGGGAGTCGGTTAGGCAGTTAGATGGTTAAAGGGGCACTTAAGGAAGATAAGGCTATTGCAGAAAGACTGAATTAATTCTTTGCTTTTGTGTTTACTGAAGAGGATGTTGGGAGGCTATCTGTGCCAGAAACTGTATTCAGTGGTGATGATTCAGAAGAACTGATACAAATCACTGGAAAACTGGAAGATGTAATAAGGCAGAATGACAAACTAAAGAGTAATAAATTGCCCGGAACTGATGGTATATTCCCCAGAGTTCTGAAAGAACTAAAAAAATGAAATTGCAGATCTGTTACTGGTAATTTGTAACCTATCAGTGGAATCGTCCCTTGTGCCTGACGAATAAAAGGTAGCCAATGTAACCCTGATCTTTAAAAACAGTTCCATGGATGCTCTTGGAAGTTATTGAATACTACATCTGGGAGACTGACCGGTGCCAGGAAAAATCGTGGAAACTATTATAAAGAACAAAATCATAGAACATATAGAAAGGCTTGGTATAAGGGGACACAGTCAGCATGAATTTAAACAAGGGACATCTTGCCTCACCAATCTGCTACTTTTTATTTGAAGAGGTTAATAAACATGCGGCTAAATGGGGAGCTGTTGGATGTAATATATTTGGATTTTCAGAAGGCATTTGACAAAGTCTCCCTTGAAAGAATCCCAAGAAAATTAAAAAGCCATGGCATAAGAGGCAATGTACTATTGTGGATTGCAACTGGTTAAAAGATAGAAAACAAGAGTAGGGCTAAATGGTCGGTTTTCTCAGTGCAGAAGGGTAAACAATGGAATGTTTACAGAGATCTGTACTGGGACCTGTGCTTTCTAATGTACCGGTATTTATAAATGACCTGGAAAAGCAACAACGAGTAAAGTGGTCAAATTTGCAGATAAAATTATTCCGAGTTATTAAATCATAAGTGAGTTGTAAAAATTGCAGGTGGACCTTGAACAACTGGAAGACTGTGCATTGAAATGTTGATGAAATTTACTACGAACAAAGTGATGCATTTGGAGAAAAGTAACCCACACTGTAGTTACACTAGGTTAGGTTCTATATTAGGAGTTACTGCCCAGGAAAAGGACTTGGGCCTCATAGTGGACAATACTTTCAAATTCTCTGGTCAATATGTGGCGGCAGTCAAAAAAGCAAACAGTTAAGAATTATTAGGAAAGAAATGGAGAATAAAACAGAAAATGTTATAATGTCTCTATAATCACACCATGGTGAAGCTGCACATACTGGGGTAGATTTCATAAATTTGCGCACACGAGTACTTTTGTTTGCGCACCAGGCGCGAACAAGAGTACGTGGGATTTCAATAGATACGCACGTAGCTGCGCGTATCCATTAAAATCCGGGGTCGGCGCGCACAAGGCTGCCCAAAATTGGCAGCCTGCGCGCGCCGAGCTGCACAGCCTGCCTCTGTTCCCCTACCTAACCCCCCCCCCCGGTCCTATCTAACCCCCCCTACCTCTGTCGCAAAAGTTACGCCTGCTCGAGGCAGGCACAACTTTGCGTGCGCCGGGCCGGCTGCCACGCACCATGTTCCGGTCCGGGGGCTGGTCCGGAGGCCGCGGCCATGCCCCGGGAACGCTCCCGGGCCGAAACCACGCCCGCGGCACCGCCCCTGGGTGACGCGCCGGCCGCATCACGCCCCCCCAATGACGCGCGTATCGCGACACCCCCCCCCCTAGGAAAGCCCCAGGACTTACGCGCGTCCTGGGGCTTTGTGCGCGCCGGAAGCCTATGCAACATAGGCTCGGCGTGCGCAGGGGGTGTTTGGGCCAGGTTTTCGGGGAGTACGCACGTATCTTACACGCGTACCCCTTTGAAAATCTGGCCCACTGTATGCAATTCTGGTTTCCGCATCTCAAAAAAGATATAGTTGCATTGGAAAAGGTACAGAGAAGGGCAACCAAAATGACAAAGGGGATGGAACAGCTCCCCTATGAGGAAGGGCTGAAGAGGTTAGGGCTGTTCAGCTTGGAGAAGATATGGCTGAGAGGGATATAATAGATGTCTATAAAATGAGTAGAATAGAACAGGTAAATATAAATCGGTTATTTACTCTTTCAAAAAATACAAAGACTATGGGACATTCCATGAAATTAGTAAGTAGCTCATTCAAAACATTGGAAAAAAATTATTTTTCACTCAATGCATAATTATTTATTTATATATTTATAAACTTTTATATAGCGCCATGCATTTGCATATCACATCGGTTTACAATTAACGGGAATTAATCAAACAACGTGCTTTTTAGGAAAGGGAAAATTAAAGTTACATATAACATATAATTAAGCTCTGAAATTCATTGCCGGAGGATGTGGTTAAGGCAGTTAACATAGCTGGATTTTTAAAAAGGTTTGGATAAGTGCCTGGAGGATAAATCAAATTGTTATTAATCAAGCAGACTTAAGAAATAGCCACTACTTATCACTGCACGATAGCATCTATTTACTGTTTGGGATCTTGCCAGATATTTGTGACCTGGCTTGGCCTGTGCTGCAAACAGGATACTAGGCTTGTTGGACCCTCCATCTGACCCAATATGGAAGAGGATAATAGCAGGATAGTGCCCTTGTCTCCTCTGCATAAATGTTCGAATCACCTCAGCATGGGTGAGCAGTCCAGAACCCCACAGGGAAGAGGTGGAAATCAATAGTTGTCCATCTGGCAAGTTCAGAAAACTAACAGCAAGTATATTGTTGTCCGATCTGAAGGTAGTTAGCTTAATTGTGCCCTTGGTGTAAGGATTATTTTATTCCTGCGTTAATGACCATGGAGTGAAGTGTTTTGACTGCTTCAGGTTTTGTTTTGGTGATGATTTGGAAACCAAACCAAAACAATGACCTTTCAGTTGTCTTAGCTTTGACACAGGATACCAAAGAGCTGAAGGCTGCATCAGACCCCTATAAGGGGAGTGGTCAGCTTTCAGCTTGATTTCTCTGTCTCCAGGGAGACATAACCCCCACTCATCTGGACTGATCTGGCAGGACTAAATGAAAGGAAATCAACAGTCAAGTTGAAATTTCATCTCCCCCCATTGTATAAAATAATTGTATTCACGATTGATATATAAGAGAAATTTATGGAGTTGCACTCATAACTGATAAACTGAGATTCTACTGAATTTAATTAGTGATTGATATACAGAGGCTTCAGAGAATCTGAAGTGTGCTGAGAATTAAAAGGCATTTTTAAAGGGGGCAAGGACCAACTTCAAAGGGTTAAAATAATAAAAGTCCATATTGCCAATGCGGTTAACAGTCACTATATTTTTGGATGAGGAAAAACGCAGGTTCAGTCTGAACCCACTTACATTAAATGCTTCACAATCTGCTCTGAGTGAGGAGTTTGCAAGAGCCATTAATTCCCATTAGATTCATGTGAGCTCATCTCCTCTTTCAAATCTGCTTAACAATGTATGAAACAAGGCACTGTAATCAATGCAGATGAGAGTTTGGTGTTTACAGAGATTTGTATTATATAAATTGACTGGGAAGAGTCCCAAGTTTTGTAGGGGGAAGAGTTCAAGAGCTTCTGTTGGGAGTGATAATAACTGAGTAGGCTTTATTAAATCCAGGATTTAAACCATATGGGATAGTTACCACTAGCAACTTACTCCTATTAAACCACTTCTATTACACAGCTTTCGCATTCGACCAAGTCTCATCATTCTCCAGCTTCTTGAATGCATTGAATACCCAAAGATACCTCATGTCTGTAGGGCAGCCTAAGCTGTACTGATAGTGAAAGCAACACAATTTCTTCTCTTACTGACGGAGATGTGGTGAAATGTGTCCAACAGAAGCTCCCTGGAAAGGAGACAAGAGGCCAAACTACAGGTCACAAAACCCCAGAACAAGAAGACTACATTTCCCAGAAGGGACTGGGAGACTATAGACCAATGGGGCTCTGAGGTTGGCGCTCCTGACAGTTGGGAGGGTGAAGACTCCAATCTCCCTGCAAATGAGGGGGAAATATATCGTATAGCACTAGAGAGGAGGAGGAGGGGATTTTCCTATGATGCAGGAGAGTAAATTCCTCTGCAAGAGGAGACGACGGAGGTGGGAGAGATGGGCAAGCCTGAGAATATGGAGTTGGAAAACTGAAAACTTTTTTTTTTAATTTTCAAAGAACTGTTTGCTTGCATGTACTTTTCCACTGAACCAATGAAGCAGTGGGAAAGGTTCAGAGGCCTGAAAGCTTTGTTTTGTTCAGAAAGAACTGTGTTTTGTTTGCAAATGGTTTTCACCGGGCCAGGGAAGCAGCGAGATAAGGGGCTGGTACAACGGCCAGGGAACAAGGCCTCTGCAGGGCTATTTTCTTTTGCGTCTTTTCCCTTTTATTTGTGTTTCCTCGAAGCAGCCATAAGATTGAGACAACACAGAGCTGGCGGCAAGGAAGGCCTGGGAAAACGCTAAGCGAAAGGAGCATTTTTGTAATCAGCTACTGCAGAGGGTAACTGGCAGGGCGGGAAAAGCCTGTGTTCCTGTTTTGTGCAAGATCCCAGAAGGAGAACTGTGACGGGGGAACAAGCCCACACGTTAACAGTTACACAGGATTATCCAACCAATAATAAATCTGATATGAAGAAGGGCAACAATAAAATGCATCACTCATATAAAATAGAAAAAAATGCCTAAGCATAAATAATTAGAAAGTGTATATGCATACAGTATCAATAAATACGGAGCTAGACAGTGCTTTCTGGGGCATGGTATTTGTTTAAAGGCAAGCTAGGTGACTTTCTACAAGTGTCTGCTTTCCGAGGTAGCTGCAAAACGTGCAGGGTACTTTTAGGGCACGCACACTTTGCAGGCAGCCAGCACAGGGCCCAGGTATGCCTGCAGATTTCTTCCATAAACACACACCCCCCACCTCAGCTTAACATTCCCCTCTTCCTCCCCAAGCCGCTGGGAACGGCTCTTTGTAACTCCACTAAAAGCATTCACCCCAGGGAAATCCATGCAGACTTTGAGAGCAAGGCAGAGGAGGGCAGTTTTCAGCCAGGCCGGGTAAATGGCTTTGAAAATTGCTCTCATCCTCAGCTTGGACAGATGCCTAAACAGAATTTCCATTTAACAAAAAGAATTAACGGTAAATAAAATAAATATTGCAAAATTGGTAACATTTTCATTTGGAAACTTTTTTCTGTTTTGTGAATATTAGAAAGTGTACGGGATCAAATACAACCCTCACCCCCAGCAATTCTTATATAAGAAAGGAAAAAAAAAAAAAACTTACGCACGTGGGGGGGGGGGGGGGGGGGGGTTAGGCGCGCCGGGCCTATTTTAAAAAGGCCCGGCGACGCGTGTAAAGTCCCGGGACACGATTTCGGAGCGACCTTGGAGGGAATGGGGGAAAGCCATCGGGCCTCCCCTAGGGCTCGGCGCGCGCAAGGTGCACAAGCGTGCACCTTGCGCGCGCCGACCCCGGCAGCGCGTATGTTATAAAATCGGGTGTACATTTGTGCGCGCCGGGTAGTGCGCACAAATGTACCCCCCGCGCGTAATATTAAAAATCTGCTCCAATATGCGCAGACCACAGACATAGGCCTGCATGCATCCAGGAAAGTAGACTCCTTCAGTTAAGTGAATTTTTTTTTTTTTTTTGGACCTCTCGGTTTCTTCTTTGCTCTTTTGGCAGGGCTGGTGCTTCCATTAGGCAAACTAGGTGGTTGCCTCGAGCACCAAACGTTTTGGGGCAGCAAAATTCTGCCAGGGTAGGGGCCAGATGGTTGCTGTGCCAGGGCCAATACCGCTAAAGAAGAAAGAACTGTGCTGGAGCCTGCGTCAATAGATAAGTTGGAGAAGGGAGGTGCATGACCTAAAGACTCACCTACCGGAGCCAAATACTCTTGTACTGCACCTGTCTTTTGGGTTTCCAGCTTAATCGGAATCATCCTGTGTTGGGCTACAGCACCATGAGCCTTCATTTGCAGAGTTTCCCTCCCCACTCACTTAGCCCTGTCATTGCAGAGATGGTCCTTGGCTGGGAACCACATGCCAGGGCTCCTGGAATCCTGCAATCTGAGGCTCTAAATCTAGTCACACAGTATTGCTGTTGCACAATGACTGGGCTTCCCTTCTCCCACTCATCCCGGGTCCCAGCCAGCCCAGGCAGCAGAAGACCTGAGCTGAAAATCAAGCCCAGATCTCTCCACACGGAAGTGCAAAGTGCTTACCCTGAACTACGAGGCAAGCCTTCCTGTCTTTAATTTTTAAAAGGCTCAGTACAAACGTGAAAAAGAAATAACTGGAAGTTCCTTTATTGCACTTTTAGTGTTTAAAGATTAGATTGATGTCCCCTCTTTTGCAGACCCCTATGTGCATTACATGGGGGTCTGGCACATTTGCCGACCCAGAGGAGCCTGGGCAAGCCCCAGCTGTGTTACCTGACAGGCGCTCTGTAATGTCGTTCACAGCTCTCCCACTGAGGAACTTCACTCTGCTTGCGAACGGCTGCAGGAGCCACACGTTATCTGAAACGGACAGAGGACTACCATTAATTATTTCGCCATGGCCGCTGAAACAAGTTAAATCAAAATATTTCATCAGCCACATAGACATCCACAAAAAGTACTGCAAGAGTTTGCTCACCACTGAGTTCAAACTTAATACCATGGCAAGGCCACAAGAAAAAGCATGAGTTCTAATTGCAGATCAATAACTAATTTTGTTACAATTACAGGTTTTGAGGGGTGTCTTTACAGCAGGGGTAACATTCAGATACTGTGGATATACATTATGCATATACATGTGAAAGAATGGACTTTGGCAGGGGTAAGACAATTAGGTGTACTTGTTGTCAAGAATTGGGAGGGTGCTGGTAAGATGCAGTGATCTTTGTAGAGGGAGAAAATTCTACCCCGTTTCATTGCTGTGGGCCAAAGGCTGATTGAAAAAGCCACGTTTTAGAAGCTTTCTGAAGGCTGGCAGTGGGTTCCAGAAGAAGGTTGGTGCAACACCTTGGAAAGGGTTTTGCCTGAAGCTTACACGCGCAGTTCCTTGAGAATAGGCACCGTTGACCGTCGAGCAGGTTTGTGACCACGAGCGGAGGGAGCAGGATGGCAGGGTGGTGAGATGGTTACTAAGGTAGAGAGGTATGTTACCTGCAAGGGTCTTGTGGGCTAGGGTTTTGATTTGGAATTTTATATAGTAGGGAGCCAGTGGCAGGCCTTTAGGGAAGACATGATCTTGTCAGATTTGTTTTTGTTACTCAGTCATACTGCAATATTTTGTACAAGTTGCAGTCACCGGTTCAGTTTGATGAGCAGTCCAATGTATAACAAGTTGCAGTATTTCTGGGCAGGAGATTACAGAGGTCTGGGTGACTGCTGTCAAGGCTTAAGTCATTGAGAAGAGTCTGGAGATGTCGTAGATGAAGAAAGCGGCTTTCGTCATTGCTTGGACTTGTGCCTCTGCTGTGAGGCTTGAGTCTAGAAGAAAACCTCCGTTCTGAATCGCTTAACCCACGGCTGGGCTCAGGTCGCTGGGTGAGCTGCTGGACAACTTGGCCTTAGCGTTAAAACGACGGACCCAATGGGGGCTCTGCACCCCCTGCCATGAAATCCTCTGGAGAAGATCCAAAGGGGAAGGGAAGAACCACTCGGATGAGCCAGCTGATTAGGACACTCCCTGTTCAAGTCTGAGATGCCAAATTTATCAGTAAGAATGGAATCGCTGATGGATGAAAGGTTTTTCATCATGTGCAAATTTATATCTGGAAATAATGACATGCTCAAATAGATGCAAAATACATTTTAAAAATGTCCATGATTCTTCTCCTTTAAACTCACCAGAATTGAATTGTATGTGTGCTATACCAATACTTTGGTGGGTGCTGATCTTTCTTCCCTTCCCAAATAAATATGATTGCTGGGGTATAAGGGACTGGGTATCCCATAAGAACATAAGCTGCCATACTGGGTCAGACCGAGGGTCCATTAAGCCCAGGATCCGGTTTCCAACAGTGGCCAATCCAGGATACAAATACCCAAACATTAAAAAGATCCCATGCTACTAATGCCAGTAGTAAGCAGTGGCTGTTCCCTAAGTCACCTTGACTATTTATTATTTATTTATTTATAACTTTTCTTTACCGAAGTTCAAATAACAGAGTTAATTATCACTCCGGTTTACATTGCAACCATAAAAAAACAGTGACAACGTTGTCTTACATAGAATAATAGACTAATAACAGTTTATGGGCTTCTCCTCCAGGAATTTGTCCAAACTTTTTTTAAACCCAGGTAAACTAACTGCATTAACCAAATCCTCTGGCAATGAGTTCCAGAGCTTAATTGTGCAATGAGTGAAAAATAATTTTCTCCAATTTGTTTTAAATGTGCTACTTGCTAACTTCATGGAATGCCCCTTAGTCCTTCTATTATCCGAAAGAGTAAATAACTGATTCACATCTACCCGTTCTAGACCTCTCATGATTTTAAACACCTCTATCATATCCCCCTCAGTCATTCTTTCTCCAAGCTGAACAGTCCTAACCTCTTTAGTCTTTCCTCATAGGGGAGCTATTCGATTCCTTTTATTATTTTGGTTGACCTTTTCTGTACCTTCTCCAGAGCATCTATATATTTTTGCGGCGAAAGGAATTGAACACAGAACTCAATGTGCGTTCTCACTATGGAGCGATACAGAGCCATTATGACATTCTCCATTTCATTCATCATTCCCTTCCTAATAATTCTTAACATTCTGTTTGCTTTTTTTTGACTGCCGCAGCACACTGAGCTGACAAATTTGTATGTATTGTCCACTATGACACCTAGATCTTTTTCCTGGTTGGTAACTAACATGAAACCTAACGTCATGTAAGCATCACCTTGCACTTCTCCACGTTTACTTTCATCTGCCATCTGGATGCCCAATCTTCAAGTCTCGCAAGGTCCTCCTGCAATTCATCACAATCTGCTTGTGATGTAACAAATCTACATCCTGGACTGGATCCGGCAGAATAAGGACTTTGTTGAGTTCAGTTCAAAGGTATAGAAGGCAACATCTGAATCCTCAGACATGCTAACCAAGGGCTGACTTATTCACTTCCCCTCCACTGCTGCTGGACGGAAGTCCTCTGTTCCTTTCAGGGAAAAGAGCAAGGCCACAAGCTCTATCAAATGGAAACTTTCCCTTCATCTTGTTATGATTAGTGAGGTTTGGGTGGACCCTTGGACACTGTGGCAGCTGACCACGCCCATGGGGGGAAGTCCCGTGAGAAGCCACAGGTCAGGCTCAGCTTAGGACACACAAACACAGAGATTGATCTTTTATTAGACAATGTGATGAAGCCACCAGAGGTGGCAGTAGTGAGCAGTAGAAGTAGCCCACCTGGGCTAGTATCTCTCAGGCGCTGGAACAGCGACTCCTCCGGTAGCAGAGCTGTAGTGAAAAGAACTGAGAATAATGAGTACAGTGGAATATGCACAAGCCCAGTATAGAGAACACCAGGATAGGGAGAGCAGGCCCTCGAGGAGCGAGTACCTGATCCCTGAGAGGCTTGTAGGAGATGGCACCAGGGCTGGAACGGAGTCAGGCCCTCGAGGAGAGAGTACCTGGTTCCAAGGAACAGCTCTGAGGTGAAGATGGTAGTACTCACTGGTGTTGAAGATAGCGAATCCTTCCAGGCAGAAGAGAAGGTAGGAGCAGGCAGAGAGTCAGGGAACATGGGCCCTCGAGGAGCAAGTACCGGTTTCCTGATAGCAATCTGAAAAGCAAGTGAGCATTAAGAGTCCAATGGAATTGGAGGCAGACTAGCTGGGTACGGAGAGCAAATCCCATCTGTAAGAATCCCCCTTGCTAACTCAAAGGCTAGCAAACATTGTAGGCTTTAAATATCCGGGCAGTGTGACGTCATCACGGGGGGACGCCCCTGAGGTTCGCGCCAAGTAGGAAATAAGAGAGAGGGCCACGTGGCATGCACGCCCAAAGGTACTAGTGGAGCATGGCGGGAGGCAGTGCCCAAGCCAATCCAGGAACGCCGGAGCAGGCAGACGCCGCGGTAGCCAGGCATCCATCTGCAGCAAGAGGAGGAGCAAAGAAAGAAAGATAGGCGGAGTGAAGCCGTCAGGGACGGTTGCAACAGTACCCCCCTTCAAACAGCGGTCTCCTCTGCGGGTACCAGGTTTAGGTTTCCAAGGATGCAAGAGATGAAACTGATGGAGCATCTCTTTGGCAAGGATATTAGCCAGAGGCTCCCAAGAATTTTCTTCAGGGCCAAAACCTTCCCATGAAAGAAGGTATTCCCAGGTTTTACCTCATTTGCGGATATCAAGAATGGCTTCGACCTTGTATTCTATGTCATCTTCTGCATTAATAGGAGATGGTTCCTGAGATTTGGAAGAGAATTCACTGATGAGTGATTTCAGAAGTGAAACATGAAAAGCGTTATGGATGTTCAATCCAGGTGGTAACTTCAGACTGTAGGTAACATTGCCAAGACATCGGAAGATTGGAAATGGTCCAACATAGCAAGGAGCAAATCGAGAGGAGGGTAACTTCAGTCTAAGGTGCTTAGTGGATAGCCAGACTTTGTCACAAGGTTGAAAGACAGGTGCTTTGGAATGATGAGCGTCAAACCTTTTTGGCTCGATCACTCACTTTGAGTAGTATTGCTTTCGTCTGAGTCCATAATTGATGGATTTCTTCAGCAGTGGATTGAGCTGCTGGGGACGTCACAGAGAGCTTCAGTGGAAGTGGCGGTGATGGTAAGCGTACATATACCACTTCAAATGGTGTTGATCCAGTTGATGTTTTTGGATGAGAATTAATGGCGAATTCAGCCCATGGTAACAGTTCAGCCCAGTTATTCTGATGACAGCTCGCATAGGCCTGAATGAACTGTTTCAGGGTCCTAGACATCCGTTCTATTTGGCCATTAGATTGAGGATGATAGGCAGATGTATAATCTAGAGACATGTCAAAGAGTTTGCACAGGGCCTTCCAGAATCTTGTCGTGAACTGTGATCCTCAATCCGAGACTATTTATTTATTTATTTAACACTTTTTTATACCGACCTTCATAGTAATAACCATATCGGATCGGTTTACATTTAACAAGGGTATAACTGAAGCGTAACTAAAGAAAATTAAACAAAAGAGGTGAATAAGGCAAAGTTACATTCAACAAGGGGTAAGAACTTGGAAGCTTACGTAGCTGGAAGAAAGGTAAAGGCAGATAATAAACAAGAAAATACAATAGAGAATACAGGTTAAAGCTACAGGTGCTTTAACCTAGCAGTGCCATAGTCCATCGTTCATGAAAAATCAAAGACCATCGTCCAGATAAGAGAAGGGCAACTAGTGATTATCTTGGGGATCCTCAAAGGCTTGGTGAAAGAGCCACGTCTTGAGTTTTTTTCTGAATGTTAACAGGCATGGTTCCAATCTGAGGTCTGACGGGATGTTATTCCAGATCAATGGGCCTATGTGCTTCGGTAGGCCATGGAGGTGAAAGATATGGACTATGAAGAGCTTCGCAAGTTCAGAGGCCGAGGGTAAGCCAGGCAGTGCCACGAAATGGGCCATCTTGCTGAAGCGGTCGACTGTGACCCAGATGGTATTCATACCTCCAGAAAGGGGTAGATCAACTACAAAATCAGTAGCGATATGCATCCAGGGCTGTTCCGGAGCTGGAAGCGGTTACAGCAATCCCCACAGTTGGCCAGAAGTAGATTTGTGCTTGGCACAGTTGGTACATGATGGCATATAGGAGAGTGTATCTTCCTTGATAGTTGGCCACCAATAATACTTCTGTAGCTTCAGCAGGGTACAGTGTTGACCAGGATGGCCAGCCAGCTTGGAATTGTGCGCCCAATAGAGCACTTTCTTTCTGAGATGCTTTGGCACGATGGTCTTACCAGCGGGCACAGAATGAATAGCTGCTAAGACGACTTTCTTCGGGTCGATTATGTGCTGCGGCTCTTCCGGAATATCCTCCGAGAGAAAGGAGCATGATAGGGTATCAGCTCTGGTATTCTTGTCTCCGGAGCGATATTTGAGCACAAAGTCAAAGCGGTTGAAAAATAAGGATCATCTAGCTTGTCTATGGTTAAGACGTTGCGTATGGCGGAGATACTCTAGATTCTTATGGTCCGTAAACATGGTAATTTGATGTTGAGCGCCTTCAAGCCAAGGCCGCCATTCCTCGAATGCCAACTTAATAGCCAAGAGCTCTTTGTCACCGATCCCATAATTCTTCTCTGCCGGAGAGAAACGTTGTGAGAAGAAGAGCAGGGACGTAAAGACTTGGAGTCTCCAGTCTGGCTCAGAATAGCCCCCACACCGATGTCAGAGGCGTCGACCTCTACGATGAATGGCTTGTTGGAGTCCAGATGACGTAGGCATGGTTCCGTGGAAAAGGCAGTCTTTAAATCTTCGAACGCGGAAGTCACCTCCGCAGACCATTTAGAAGCATTGGCCCCTTTCTGGATCATAGCAGTCAAGGGCACCTTTAAATAAGAATAGCTCTTTATAAAGCTTCTATAGTAATTAGTGAACCCCAAAAATCATCTCAGGACCTTCAGGCTGGTAGGTTGTGACCAATTCTTGATACTTTCTAATTTTTGGGGATCCATCTGGAAGCCATCTTTAGACACAATGTAGCCAAGAAAAGGCACGGAGTCTTTATGGAATTCGCACTTGGATAGCTTGGTGTAGAGTCTGTGTTCTCGGAGTCTTAGTAGAACTTGCTTGACGTCTTCTATATGAGTAGACAGATTCTGAGAAAATATCAGGATGTCATCTAGGTACACGACGACACTCATTTATTTATTTAATGATTTTATATACCAACATTCATCAAAGATATCACATCGGTTAACAGTAAAACAGTAAACTACACTTAAGATGCGTTTGACATGAAACAGGCGAAAAAATATATACATTGCCATGAACAAAATATATGTCAGAAAAAATATGTCAGAAAGATTAACTATATATGGATAAATGGAAGTTCAAGATCACTATATGACAGAATATAATGGTTCAAAGAAACCTACAATCAGAAAGACTGTATATATGAGGCGGTATGTAAATGGGAACTATATACATTGCACAACAAATATTATATACATTGCACTACAAATACTAATAAGATTGCTTCAAGTATATTGAGAATGTTTAAAGAATACAAACGGAGATTATCAATTACTTGCAAGATTGCTTCCATTATACTGCAGGATTTGGGAAAATTGAACATGAGACGTGGAAGTCGACTCAAGGAGATGAATGGGAATAGTGAACATTTATCATGGAAATAGTATCAAGGAAGTGCATTAAGGAAAGGGGATGCCTCAGAAAATAGACATAAGGAGGAGGAAGGGACAGTGGGAGAGTTGAGTGTGTAAGGTGTAGGGTGAATAGACTGGCTGGTGTTAGGTGTAAGCTTTTGTGAACAGCCACGTCTTAAGTTTCTGCTTGAACATGTTTTGGCAGTCCTTCTGGCATAGCTCAACTGGCATTGTATTCCAAAAGGCAGGGCCAGCTACGGAGAGTGCACATGCTCTTGTGGAGGCCAGGTTGGTGTTTTTGGAGGAGGGTGTATGAATGGTAGCGAGGTATTGGTGTCTGGTAGGTTTAGTTGACTCGTGGAGTATCAATGAATCGTTGAACCAATTCTTCTAAGGATTGTGAAGTGCCTTATATATGATAGAGAGAGTCTTATATTGGATTCGGGTTGGAATTGGGAGCCAATGTAATTCCTTTAGTACGGGTGTTATGTATTCGTTTCTGCACGTGTTAGTGAGGATCCGGGCAGCTGTGTTTTGTAGTATTTGGAGAGGGTGGATGGAGTTTTTCAGTAAGCCTAGGAGGAGTGAATTACAATAATCAATTTTAAAAAATATTGTAGTTTGAAGTACTGTATGAAAATCAGGAGGGTGGAGTAAGGGTCTTAATTTCTTAAGTGTGTGCAATTTAAAGAAACACTCTTTTAAAGTGGTGTTAATGAATTTCTTGAGGTTGATGTGCTTATCGAGGATGACCCCTAGGTCCTGTACCTGTTGAGAGAATGGGACTGGTGGTGATAGAGAGTGAAGCAGAGGAAGGGTGTTGGGGTGACTTTGGGATTAAATAAGCATGATTTCAGTTTTTGCAGTGTTCAGGGCAAGGTGAATGTTGGTTAGGAGCTTGTTGATTGAAAGTAGAGTGGATTTCCAGATATTCATGGCATTAGGAAGTGTGTCAGATACTGGAACAAGTATCTGCATGTTATCTGCATAGATATAGTGGGGAAGCTTGAGGTTGGAAAGGAGGTGACAGAGTGGTAGGATGTAAATGTTGAAGAGGGTGGAAGACCGGGAGGAACCTTGTGGGACTCCTTGGTCGAGGGGTATTGCTTTGGACTCATGGTTTCTGATTTTGACTTTGAAGTTTCGATTACTGAGATAGGAATTAAACCAGTTGTGGGCAACACCTGTTATTCCAATTTCATTTAGTCGCTGCAGGAGGATATTGTGGCTGATGGTGTCAAATGCTGAGGATATGTCTAGGAAGACTAATATATAAGCTTGTCCTTTATCAAGGCCTTTAATAAGTTGGTCTGACAGGGAAAGGAGGAGAGTTTCTGTGCTATGGAGTTTCCGGAATCCGTACTGTGAGGGAGCAAGGAGTTGATTGTCATCAAGGTGTTCTGTGAGTTGCTTATTGATTGTTTTTTCAAGGATTTTTGAGAAGAACGGAAGGTTTGAGATGGGGCAGTAATTAGACAGATCAGTGGGGTCGAGTTTCGGTTTCTTCAGTATTGGCGTGACAATAGCTTGTTTGAGGGGGTTAGGTACAAGGCCTGAGATAATGGAGGCATTTATAATGTTGGCTATGGGTTGGGTGATTAAGTTAGGGATAGAAAGGAGGTGTTTTGTGGGGATTGTGTCTGAGAGGTGGGAGGAAGGTCTGGCTCTCTTAAAAAATGATTGTATTTCAAGGGCGGTGGTTTATTCTAATGAGTTAAGGCCTTTGGGAAGGTTTTTTGGGAAGGCCGGGTAGGCTTCTTGTGAGGTTTGAATTGGTGAAGAGGTGGGGGAAATCAAGTCAGCAGTTTGTTGATTTTATCTTGGAAGAATGTAGCGAGTTCTTCTCTTGTACAACAAATCCCATAGAATGTCATTCATCATGTTCTGGAACACAGCGGGTGCATTACACAGGCCAAAGGGCATTACAAAGTACTCAAAATGACCATCTCAAGTGTTGAAAGCCGTTTTCCACTCATCACCACTGCGAATCCGGACTAAGTTGTAGGCCCCCTTCAGGTCAAGTTTCGAAAATATCTTGGCCCCCTGAAGCAGGTCAGACAGCTCTGAGATTAAAGGCAGGGGGTAACGGTCTTTAATCGTAATCTCGTTCAGACCTCGATAGTCGATACAAGGACGTAAGGTTCATCCTTCTTCCCCACAAAGAAGACGACTTTGAAGGTCTAATGAACCCTTTCTGTAAATTCTCCTCGATGTACTCAGACATAGCCTTATTCTCAATTGCAGAGAGTGGATAGACACGTCCTTTAGGAGGATCAGTGTTTGGTTTCAGCCGAATGGCACAGTCATAAGATCTGTATGGAGGGAGGATATCAGCAGCTTCTTTGGAAAACACATCACTGAATGATGTGTATTGAGGCGGCAGTCCTGCCATCACTGGAGTTGTAGGCATGCAGAAAACAGGAGAAACTTCCTTGAGGCAACTGCCATGACAACCTGGGCCCCAGCGGGAGAGTTCCAAGGAGGACCAGTCGAATTGAGACTGATGCAACTGCAACCAGGGTAACCCCAGAACAATAGGGTGCATGGCCTTTTCTAACACAAAGAAGGAGATTGTCTCCGTATGGAGGGCTCCGGTGCAAAGAGTCACTGGTTCGGTGCGAAGAGTCACATCACCGGGCAAAGGCTCTCCACGGATGGAAGACAAGAGTAGTGGAGCTTCTAAAGTAACGAGAGGAGTCCTCAAATGTTCCACTAGACGTCGAAGTATAAAGTTGCCTCCTGCCCCCAAATCCACAAGGGCAAGAGTTTGGATTGTAGACAGTCCACAAATCAGGGAGACTGGTAGAGAGAGCAGAGGAGGAGGCAAGGTAAGGCCTAAGAACAGTCCTCCTGCAGGACTTAGGCCCGTCCGTTTTCCGGACGAATAGGGCATGTTGGGACATCGTGACCAGCTTGTCCACAGTACATACATAACCCTTGCCTCTTCTGAAGTCTTCTCTCTTTTGGAGTCAAATGACTGCGACCAAGTTGCATCAGTTCTTCTCTACTGGCAACAGGCACTGCTGGAACCACCCGAGGTGCAAGTTTAGCATGAGTCTCCTTCTGAACCGGTCCTTTAGTAGGCTTGAGTTCTTTCACCTTATCACGAAGCCGGTGGTCAATTCTAGTAGCCAAAGCCACTAATTCATCCAGCGAGTCAGGTGTCTCACGAGCGGCAAGCTCGTCCTTCAAGCGGGTATTCAGACCTCTGAAGAAGAGAGTTTTCAGGCATTAGGTTCCCAGCATAATTCTGTAGCAAGAGTCTTGAACTCTATTGCAAAATCAGCCAGTGGTCGGTTGCCTTGCTTCATGTCTACCAGGTCTGAACCAGCAACAGTCACTCGAGCAGGATCATCGAAAACGGATTTAAATAATTCTAGAAATCCATCAATATCCTGCAGGATTGGATCCTTACGTTCCCACAGCGTTGAAGCCCAAGACAAGACCCTTCCATCAAGATAAGATAGAATATAAGTAGTCTTGGCGTAGACTGTAGGGAAGTGTGCAGGCTGCAATGCGAAATGCATGCAGCATTGGTTTAGGAAACCTCTTGTTCTTTGAATCTCTCCAGAGAAAAGAAATAGAGCAGCCAGAGGTACCATTGTCTTTATAGTTACTTCAGGTAACTGACCGTCATTACTGGAAGTAGCACCTTGCGTCTTCTGTGCTTGTAGCTGATGAAACGCTGAAGTGAGTTTCTCCAATGCATCTTGTAGTTCAGCAATGCGTAGGGCCAGGTCTGGAATGGCCTGCAAGGCATTGAGCTGTGCAGGATCCATGGAGTTAGCAATCTATTGTAAACTGTGAGGTTTGGGTGAACCCTTGGATGCTGTGGCAGCTGACCACGCCCACGGGGGGAAATCCCGTGAGGGGCCACAAGTCAGGCTCAGCTTTAGGACACACAAACACAGAGATTGATCTTTTATTAGACAATGTGATGAAGCCACCAGAAGTGGCAGTGGTGAGCAGTAGAAGTAGCCCAGCTGGGCTAGTATCCCTCACGTGCTGGAACAGCGACTCCTCCGCTAGGAGTGCTGTAGTGGAAAGAACTGAGAATAATGAGTACAGTGGAATTTGCACAAGCCCAGTATGGAGAACCCCAGGATAGGGAGAGTAGGCCCTCAAGGAGCGAGTACCTGATCCCTGAGAGCTGAGAGGCTTGAAGGGGATGTACTCACACAGCGGTTCCACGTAGGAGATGGCACCAGGGCTGGAACGGAGGCAGGCCCTCGAGGAGCAAGTACCTGGTCCCAGGGAACAGCTCTGAGGTGAAGATGGTAGTACTCACTGGTGTTGAAGATAGCGAATCCTCCCAGGCAGAAGAGAAGGTAGGAGCAGGCAGCGAGTTAGAGAACATGGTCCCTCGAGGAGAGAGTACCGATTTCCTGATAGCAAGTGAGGCCCCCGAGGAGCGGGTACCTCATTAGCATTAAGAGTCCAATGGAATTGGAGGCAGAGTAGCTGGGTACAGAGAGCGAATCCCATCCCTAAGAATCCCCCTTGCTAACTCAAATGCTAGCAAATATTGTAGGCTTTAAATATCTGGGCAGCGTGATGTCATCACGGGGGGACGCTCCTGATGTTCGCGCCAAGTAGGAAATAGAGAGGGCCGCCCGGCACGCGCGTGCCCCAAGGTACTAGTGGAGCATAGCGAGAGGCAGCGCCGAAGCCGATCCGGGAACGCCGAAGAGGGCCGCAGACAGACGCTACAATAGCCAAGGCATCCATTCACAGCAAGAGGAGGAGCAAAGAAAGGTAGGTGGAGTGAAGCTGTCGGGAAGGGACGGTTGCAACACAGCTCTCTATACCAGAGAAAGATCAAAATCTTTTCTTCTCCAGACATGGGCAAATTTCAGATTGAAGATTTCTTTCAGGGGGACCTCTGAAAGAAATCTTCTCCCCCACTGCATTCCCAGTCCGGTTGTGCAAAACTGAACCACTCTCTTTCCCAGAGAATGTAGTATCCCTTTCTCTTTAGTAAGGAAAGTTTTTAAATGTCCATTCCCTCTAGGTCTTTCCGACTCCAAAACAAGTGTATGGTGACTCACAGAGCTCTATGGCCTGTGTTTAGTTCGTTCGCCTTTTCCTTCCTTCTTTCCTTCCAATGAAACAAGCTATGACTGAAATGCTCAATCTTCTCCTTCCTTATTAATCATTTGTCCTTCACTTAAGATCTCTATTTGGTGATATTTTTTGCTTCCTTGTCCCCTGCTCCAGGCAAATAAACGCCTACGCCAACCTTTAGAAATGGATGAAGTTGTGCACATGCATTTATCCGCGTAGCTATCCGATGTTCCGACAGGATTTATGCGGGTGACTTTCGCTTGAATATTGGTTCAGTTTGTGCCAGCTTAAAAGTATGCGCGTCCCCTCAGTTTCAGGTGCACGACTGAAAAATGTACCCAAAGAGGATCTAATGCCCAATTGTGCTGAAAACATCCTTTTGGGTGGTATCATCCTCACACTCATCTCAATTCTAACAGAGGCATAAAGAGGACAATTTTACCTAAGTTGGCGATGAGCTCATCGAGAACTTTAATAGCTGCTGTGTAAATACCGGGATTCTTGCAGTTCAGTTTATCAGTGACCGGAGTTACTAGGGAGATTAAAACGTGGTGCAGGCTGTCCTTCAGCAGAGGGATCATGACTGCCATGGACTCCAAAGCATACTGGTTCACTTTCTTATTGGAGTCCTGAAGTCTTGGAGTGAAGGAGTCAAAGATCTAAAAAAAAGAAACAAGCATTTCTAGGCATGACTTGTGATCATGTTTAGAAACAGTAGGTAGATATTAAAATGAAGAGACCTTTCTATTGTACTTGTAGTTATTTTATGCTACTTTATATTAAAGCATTCAGGGTTCAGGCTGCTAGTGTTTGTGAGAAAGTAAACTGTGTAAATGCCCCTTATGGGGTAATTGTGTATCATCATGCATTAAAAAGTCAGCAAATGTGAGTATAAATAACACCAGTTTTCCAGCTTTGAAAATTATCCCACCAAATCTTCCCACATGACGTACACCTGCTAAAATGCACATATTTTTCATGAAAATTTATGTGCATAAAATCGAAAAATATATGTTCAAGTCCAAAACCCCTTCCCAACTCTGCCCCTAGGAACGCTGCTGCTCAGTCCAGGTAAACTTACGCAAAAATTAGCAATGTGTACATAAGTTTACTCGCATATCAGATAGGCAGTTTTATAAAAGGCCATTTCTGCATGTAAAACACTGTCTCTTTGAAAATTACTCTCCAAGTAAAATTATTTTGTATATTGAGTGTGCTACGCTGCAAGCCAAATTAAAAATGCCCTCGGGGGCAACTACAGGGCCAAGTGAAACGCTATCATTGTGACACTATAGGCTTAAAAACTGATTTGCACATGGCAGAAAAAAATTAAACGGGACTGCAAGACTTGTACACACCACCGTTTTATGTTAGACATGAGTTTAGGGCTTAAAAGCAGAAAATCTGTCCGCCGACGTGGGAGTGCCTCCAAACCTCTCTCGTCTTCCTCTGGGCAGAGTCAACGCTGTGCTCTTCCGTGACTCATCGGAGGTGAAACCAAAGTGCTCCTTGAGATGGCAGGCAAAGGAGCGAGCGTTTGTGCTGGAAACGGGGCCTATAACATCTGTCGGCAAAATGCCAAAATAGTTCTTTACAGGCGAGATTGTCACAAATTGCACCAGGTGTTGGCACCGTGTGTTTGCCAGTGCCTGCGTGTGGCGATCTTAGCTGTGAAACCTGCCAACGGAGGCAGAGCTAGGACTCTTCATGCTTCCCTTTCCAGGTGAAACAGAGCTAATGTTTCCCTTCAGATGTACCTTAGTCCCATTGGAGGGCTAATTTTCAAAGCCATTTACCTGCGTAAAACATATGTAACCCCCCACCCCAGAGTGCCTGTCCTGCACGGGTGAGGCCATAAAAGAATTTATAAGTTCTTTGGGGCAGGGACCCTGGCTAGCTGTAGACACTGGTTCTTTTCTCCCTCGAGGTGTAGGTCCTTTGTTGGCCGAGGGAGAAGTTACCTTTCACAGCCCCACGTGCTAAGGGTGTCTTTTGTAAGTCTATGTACTCCTTGGAGAGGATTACACTATAGGAAAGTTCACACTGTAGGCCTATGGTGCAAAAACTACTCCAGTCGCCAAGGTGGTGTCCAAATCAAAGTTTATTTTCGGATAATAAATAGTGTAGTGGCACAATTCACTCTGTCATTAGCTCCACAGGTAAGGTTAACTTGATTACAGGTCCTTCTCTCAATCTGTGAAAGATTTCCTCACAGGAACCCCGGGCATCTCCACCCTCCAGGGTGTGGAAAAGTGAAGGACTTGGGTAGAGGAAGTATCCTTTTTTAGGAAACAGGGATCCCCCCTTCAACCCTGTGTAAGAACAGATAAAAACAATCTTGACAGTGAATTGCAAATCCTCTCTCTCCCTCCAGAGGTGAAGAAACCTGGGGGGTGCCCTCAGTGATATCAGAAAAGTTCTTATTCACAGTTTTGTTAAGCCCTTTGCTTTTGTTTCCTTGTATCTGGATCCCCAATGGAGGGATCCTTCTGGAACAGCAGCTCCTGATGTTCCCTTCAAGTAGCAAAGGGGCAGCCAAACACTTCCTCCTGAGCCTCAAAACAAAGTCTCTGCCCTAGTAAAACAAATCAACAGCGGAGGGTCCTGGCACTACCTCCTAACCTAACTTCACAAAACCTATAAAATACTTCCCACAGACTCCCTCTAAGGAGCTGCTTAAAAACCTCACAGAGGGACGGCCATTCCAGATTCCTCTAAGGGAGGGGCTATATATATATATCATTGTAACTGCAACCCTGATGCACCAGTTTATAGTTTTATTTTTATATGCACCCCCTGTTCAAATGTAAACCGGCATGATGTGATCTGTTCATGAATGCCGGTATAGAAAAAACCTAAATAAATAAATAAAATAAATAAATAAATATCCTCCTCCTTACAGACGTGCAAGGCTCTAGCTTAAAAATAGGACTTACCCAGGGCTTACTGCTAACCGAAAATGGCTTACACATAGGTTTATGCACATAAATATGAATGTATATATATATATATTGACAGATATGATGCACCCTCGAATATAGGTATAAAAAAGTTGTTAAATAAAATAAAAAAATTAACAAATGGCCTGTTACAAAACTGCCCGGGTTTGTCCTTACTTTTATGCACTCAAAACGTAGTTCAATCTGGGGGACAAAGTTGATTTTAAAAACTTTGTGCGTAAATGAACTGTACAAAATAAGCCCTGCAAAAAGCAGGAGTATCCCTGTGCAGGTTATTTTTTTACATGTTATTTCGGATAATTTTCAAAGCAGACATGCACATAAGTTTGCTTTGAAAACTGGCGTTAACTTTTGCATTTTTGAAATTCAGAACTTACACAGGTTATTATAAAATTACTCCCCACCCCCCCAAGCCACCATAATTAAACTTCTGACTCTTGTTTAATTAAAACAAAGACTCTTGAGGAAAGAAAACATTAGAACGCATTTAGAAAGAGTATTTTTTCCTCTCTACTGCTCTCATCCTTCCTACTGTATTGCTGTTTCTCTGAGGACAAGCAGGTTGGTAGTCCTCACACATGGGTGACATCAGATGCAGCCCTGATGCGGAAAACATGCCAAAGTTTCTAGAACTTTGGCTAGGCATACTGAGCATGCTCAGCATGCCCTATACCACATGTCCACATGGAGTCCCCTCTTCAGTCTCTTCCACGGAGCTGTAAACCTTGCGGTGTGATTGAGCTTACTATGGCTGTTTTTAACCTTGTGGAAAACTTTACTGCTCTTCGCGCTTTTGCGTTTTTTCCTTTGATTCTGTCACCGGTGCCTTCCCGTAGTGTCTCCAGTCAGGGTTTTTGGCATGTCGGGTAAGTTTCCTTATGCAGTTGATTCCCTCCCTTGGTGGCAGTGCCTCGGTGCCTGTTGGTCATTGACACCTGCCGCCATCGCTTTCAACTTTGCAGCCCTTTTGTTTCGCCCCATTATGGCCATGTCTAGTTTTCACCAATGCCCCTGGTGCCTGAAGACCACTTCTGTTACTGATCCTCATGAGGTATGCATCCTCTGCCTGGGGGCATCACATGATGTCTAGGGTGGTTGCTTATGCACCCACATGACCCCGAAGAGATGTTAACTTTGACTCAAAAGGATGGATCAGCTCTTCGAGTCGAGAAAGTCCAAGCCATCAGCATTGGCGGCATCAATGGACCTTAAGCCACACCAAAGGACAGTAGAGGTGCTGGAGACCAACCATTGTCAATCTCCTGAAAGCCAAGGACACCAGGTTTGTCTTCAACCTCAGAACCAGGCAAAGACTGGGCCAAGCATTGCGGGAAGCCTAAGAAGCATCGGCACTGGTCCTCATCAATACACGGTGCTGAGTGCGGGGATGCATCGGCTTTTTCGTGATGCCCCCAAAGTGACCCTGCTGTGAGAAGAGCCCATCCTCTATCGGTGCTGGGGTTCACGATGGTCTCCACTGGTCCTGGTGCCAGTCGCCGATCCCCCTCGCGGATCCAAAGAAGATTTGGTCACCCCTTTTTCCTCTCAGTTGATGTTGACATTGGCAATGTTTGAGGAGGAGCTGGAGAGCTGAGTCCAGCTGGCAATGGAACGGCCGCTGTAGGGCTTTGGTCCAGTGGCACTGACGGCACCTGATGCTGCCTGTCCTCGTACAGCTTCTGGAGAAACTCAAAGTGCTCATCAATGTGTTACTGAGCTGGCTGGTGCCGGTTCCCGGGACTGCATTGGTGCTCAGTGTGGCACAGAGGCCTCCCCCTACCGATATATGCTTATTGCCGGTTTCGAGGAGGAGGAAGCTCCACCAAGGCTGGCAGAGATACTGAGGTCTGTAGCCTCCCCATCCAGTTCTACTGGTGCCTGCATCTCTGGACAAAGGCCAAGGACCTAGGGCCCCATCCCATGTAGCAAACAGTGAGGATGAGGGTCCCTAGGACTCCTGGAGGGATGATCCAAATGTGTCCTCCTCCAGGGACTCTGATGGTCTCCCGTCAGACCCTTCTTCTCCAGATGAACGAAGGAAGTCCTTCACAGGATTTGTGAGGTTGATGGGGGAGGCCATCCCATTTCAACTTTTAACAGAGGAGGATGCCAGGCACAAAATAATCAAGATCCTCCAGTTTGAGGAGCCTCCTAAGGAGATTGTAGTGGTCCCAGTACATGAGATCCTTAAGGAGTTGCTGCTGAGGATTTGGGAACACCCCCTCACAGTGCCTCCTGTTAGTAAGAAGGTGGACAGGGTCTACCTCGTCCAGAAGACTGCCAGATTTGATAAGCGTCAGCTGCCTTACCAGTCTGTGGTGGTTGAATCCGCTCTCAAAAGGGTCAAGCGCTCTTGGACCCATTCCTCAACACTACCGGGTAAGGACCTCAGAGCGGTGGATGCTCTTGGGAAGAAGTTGTTCCAAGATGCCATGCTTATTGCCTGCATCACTGCCTACCAGCTCTACATAAGCCAATACTCGCAGGGCATCTGAAAGCAGGTGCAAGAGGTAGCTGAGAAGCTGCCTCAACAGCAGCAAGACATCCTCATGTTGCTGGTACACAAGGGTCTGGAGTGCAGACAATATGAGGTCCGTGCAACCTACGATGTTTTCAAACTGACATTGAGATTCTCTGCAGCAGAAATCAATGTCCACAGAATGGCATGGCTGTAAGCCTTGGATCTCCGACCAGAGGTACAAGAATGACTTGCTGTGTACTGGAGAAAATCTCTTCAGAGATAGGGTGAGGGATGCTGTGGCCCAACTTTGGGACCACCATGAGACCCTCAGACAACCCTCCACCAGTATTCAGGACCCATCCTTCTCATCCAGGAGGCCTTCGAGACTGGGGCCAAGGAAGTCTTTTTTTCACCAGAGGAAGAACTATCCTCCGCCTCCTCACTCCTGTCAACACCATTAGGACTCCTGCGGCCATCCCAGGCAGCAGAGAGCCCCAAAACCCCAGCCAGCTCTTCAGTCAACTCCAGGGACGGTATTTTGACTGGGCCATAGGGAATGTAAGCCAGTTGCCCGTACCAGAGACAATGGACCTTCGGGTTGGGGGTAAGCTGTGGTTCTTTGCGAACCAGTGGCACAGTGCAACCTCGGACCAGTAGGTTCTGTCTATCACCTGCCAAGGGTACCAATTTAATCTATTGAGTGACCCACCAAATTGCCTTCTGTGCCCACATGGGGGCCGGTAGTGCATCAGGACATACTACAAACGGGACTCTCCTACCTTTTAATAGCCAGAGCGGTCTAGCCCATACCACCAGGGCACAGAGAGCCGGGATTCTACTCCAGGTACTTCCTGATTCCAAAGAGAACAGGAGGACTTCATCCCATCCTAGACCTAAGGGCCTTGAACAAGTTTCTAAAAAGAGAAAAGTTCAAGATGGTTTCCCTGGCCACCTTGATCTCCCCTTCGCAAAAAGGAAACTGGCTATGCTCGACCTAAAGGATGCATATATTCATATCAAGATCTTCCCAGGTCGCAGGAAGTATCTCCAATTTGTGGTGGGAACACAGCACTTCCAGTACTGAGTGTAGCTGTTCTGGCTCGCATCTGCCTCATGGATATTCACAAAATGCCTGACCATGGTGGCTGCACACCTCCACAGACTGGGGGTGCATGTCTTCCCATATCTGCATGACTGGCTGGTCAAGAGCATGTCTTAGGCAGGGACCATCAGGTCCATGAGCTCGAGCATTCGGATGCTGGAGTCACTAGGGTTCATTCTAAACTACCCAAAGTCCCATCTCAACCCGTCACCTCAATTGTACTTCATAGGAGCCCTGCTAGACACAGGTCAGGCCAAGGCCTCTCTCTCCTGCCAGAGGGCCATCGCCACAGAGACCACTGAGGCAGAGATTCAACAGAGCGAGGAGTCGGCCTGGCACATGTTGAGACTATTGGGCCATATTGCAGCAATTGTCCACGTTACTCCCTTAGCACATTTACACAAGCGCACAGCCCAATAGACCCTGAGGTCACAGTGGCGCCAGGCCATTTAGAGCCTCCAGGATTGCATCCGAGTCATCCCATCTCGCCAGGCCTCATTGGAAAGTATCCACCACCAGGACAATCTGGAACAGGAGATCTTGTTTCAGAGTCTCCCCACTCAAACTGTCCGCTCTCGTTTCAGAGTCTCCCCACTCAAACTGTCCGCTCAGGAATGTTCTTTTCAAATCAACTTCTTGGAGCTTCATACAATCAGGTACATGCTATAGGCTTTGAGATCGGCTGTCCAACAAAGTTGTCCTGATCCAAACTGACAACCTGTTAGCCATGTGGTATGTCAACAAGCAGGGAGTCATACCCCATGGACTGTGTCAGGAAGGAGTCTAGATCTGATCATGGGCCCTGTCCCACAGGATGGTGCTCAGAGCCAAGTACCTGCCGGGACAGAGAACGTGGTAGTGGACAGGTTGAGTTGAGTCTTCAGACCCCATGAGTGGTTCCCGGACCAGAGGGTAAGAACATAAGAACATGCCATACTGGGTCAGACTAAGGGTCCATCAAGCCTTGCATCCTGTTTCCAACAGTGGCCAATACAAGTCACAAGTACCTGGCAAGTACTCAGACATTAAATAGATCCCAAGCTACTATTCCTTATTGATTAATAGCAATTTATGGACTTCTCTAGGGATTTATCCAAACCTTTTTTAAACCCAATTACACTAACTGCCATAACCACATCCTCTGGCAATGAATTCCAGAGCTTAATTATGTGTTGAATGAAAAAGAATTTTCTTCAGTTTGTTTTAAATGAGCTACTTGCTAACTACATGGAGTGCCCCCTAGTCCTTTTATTGTCTGAGAGAATAAATAACTGATTTACATTTACTTGTTCAAGTCCTTTCATTGTAGACCTCTATCATATCCCCCCTCAACCATCTCGTCTCCAAGCTGAACAGCCCTAGCCTCTTTAGCCTTTCCTCATAGGGGAACCATTCCCTCCCCTTTATCATTTTGGTCACCCTTCTCTGTACTTTCTCCAGTGCAACTATATCTTTTTTTGAGATGCGGCAACCAGAATTGTACACAGTATTCAAGATGCGGTCTCACCATGGAGCGATACAGAGGCACTATGACATCCACCATTTTATTTGCCATTCCCTTCCTAATAATTCCTAACATTCTGTTTGCTTTTTTGACCACCATAGCATACTGAGCCAATGATTTCAATGTATTATCTCCACTATGACACCTAGATCTCTTTCCTGGGTAGTAACTCCAAATATGTAGCCAAACCTTGTGTAACTATAGCAAGGGTTATTTTTCCCTATATGTATCACCTTGCACTTGTCCATATTAGATTTTATCTGCCATTTGGACGCCCAATCTTCCAGCCTTACAAGGTCTTCCTGCAGTTTATCACAATCTGCTTGAAATTTAACTATTCTGTATAATTTTGTGTCATCCTCAAATTTGATCACATTACTCGTGCTCCTTTCCAGATCATTTATAAATATATTAAAAAGCGCCGGTCCAAGTACAGATTCCTGACACTCCACTATTTACTTTTTTCCACTGTGAAAACAAACCATGTACTCCTACTCTCTGTTTCCTGTCTTTTAACCAGTTTGTAATCCACAAAAGGACATCACCTCCTATCCCATGACTTTGTTGAACACCTTCTGAAAATCCAAATACACTACATCTACCAGTTCACCTTTATCCACATGTTTATTCACCTCTTCAAAATAAGGTAGGAGATTTGTGAGGCAAGACTTCCCTTGGGTAAATCCATGCTGGCTGTGTCCCATTAAACCATGACTATCTATTCTCAGGCCGATACAGTAAAAATTGCGGGAGAGTGGGCGAGCGCGATTCAGTAAATTAATTTATTTAAATTAGGGCCCATGGTAAAAAGAGGCGCTAGGGACACTAGTGCCTCTTTTTGGACAGGAGCGGCGGCTGTCAGCGAGTTTGACAGCCGACACTCAATTTAGCCGGCGTCGGTTCTCAAACCCGCTGACAACCACGGGTTCGGAAACTGGACGCCGGCAAAATTGAGCGTCCGGTTTTCAAACCGTGAGCCGCAGGCCCATTTTAAATTTTTTTTTTTAATATTTTTAACTTTTTTTTTTTTTTTTTTTTAAACTTTTGGGACCTCTGACTTAATATCTCCATGAGAGGGAAAAAGTGCACAGAAAAGCAGTTTTCTGTGCACTTCCCCAGCGCCGGCAGAAATTAACGCCTACCTTTGGGTAGGCGCTAATTTCTTAAAGTAAAATGTGCGGCTTGGCTGCACATTTTACTTACTGTATCGCATGGGATTGACTAATAGGGCCATCAACATGCATTTTCATGTTGTGGGCGCTATTAGTCTTGGGGGGGTTGGACGTGTGTTTTCAACGCGCTATTACCACTTACTGAATAAGGGGTAAAGCTAGCGCGTCAAAAATGCGCGTCCAAATGCAGGTTAACAGTGCACTCCACCAGAGCGCACTGTACTGTATCGGCCTGTCTGTGATTTGATTGTTAACAGTTTCCACGATTTTTCCCGTCACTGAAGTCAAGCTCACTAGTCTATAGTTTCCCGGATCACCCCTGGAGCCCTTTTTAAATATCGGGGTTAAATTGGCCACCTTCCAGTCTTCAGGTACAATGGATAATTTAAATGATAGGTTACGAATTAATTGTAATAGGTATTACATTTTATTTTTTAGTTCTTTCAGAATCCTCAGGTGTATACCATCTAGTTCAGGTGATTTACTACTCTTCATTTGTCAGTTGGGCCTACTACATCTTCCAGGCTCACCGGTGATTTGGTTCAGTTCATCTGAATCATCATTCTTGAAAACTGTCTCCAGAATAGGTATCAGTAAACACAGAAGAATTTGTTTAGTCTTTCTGCAATGGTCTTATCTTCCCTAAGTGCCCTTTAACCCCTCTATCATCTAACGGTCCAACCTACTCCTTTGCAGGCTTTCTGCTTTGGATATATTTTTTTAAAGTTTTTATTATGAGTTTTTGCCTTTACGGTTAATTTCTTTTCAAATTCTCTCAGATATTCCCCCCTCTGGGGGAACTCAGATGTAGATCTGTTCACAACCCTCTACAACAGGAAGGTGCCTTGGTTCTGCTCCCTGTACAAGTCAGACAGCAAACCAGCCTTAGACGCCCTTGCCCATCACTGGGGCAAGGGTCTTCTATATGCGCATCCTCCGATTCCCTTAGTGGCGAAGACTCTCTTGAAGCTTTGCAAGGACAGATGGACTTTGAAACTCTTTGCCCCTCATTGTCAGAGACAGGTCTGGTTTACACTCCTGCGGGAGGTGTTCATAAGAGAAACCGATCAGTCTGGGGACTTCCCCAGATCTCATTATGCAAGATCAGGGCAGGCTGCGGCATCCCAACCTCCAGGCCCTGTCGCTCACAGCCTGGATACTGTGAGGTTGATTCTGCAGTCGCTTGATCTTTCAGAAGATGTGTCTCGGGTCCTGGTGGCTTCTAGAAAGCGTTCCACTAGAAAGTCCTACAGACTCAAGTGGAGGAGGTTTTCTGTGTGGTCTGAGCAGAAGGCCTTAGATCCTTTCTCCTGCCCCACACAAAAACTGCTTGATTACCGTCTACAGCAATCTGAGGCTGGCTTGAAAACCAACCCCAATAGAGTTCATCTGAATGCAATTGGCGCATACCACCATGGTGTAGATGGTACGCCTATCTCTGTACAGTCTATAGTTGTTCATTTCATGCAGGGCCTGCTTCAGTTGAAGCCTCCCCATAAGCCCTCCTGCTGTGTCTTGGGACCTCAACAACGTGTTAGCTCAGCTAATGAAAGCTTCTTTTGAGCCACTGCATCTGTGACCTGAAGTACCTGACATGGAGGGTCATATTTTTGGTGGCAGTCATTTCATCGTGCAGGGTCAGTGAGTTCCACGCCTTAGTGACTTATCCACCGTATACTAAATTTTATCACAACAGGTTGTCTTGCATATGCACCCTATGTTCCTGCCTAAGGTGGTGATGGATTTCCATCTTAACCAGTCAATTGTCCTGTCAATATTTTTTCCCAAGCCGCATTCACACCAAGGCAAATGAGCACTGCACAGTTTGGACTGCAAGAGATCCTTAGCTTTCTCTCTAGAGCAGACAGAAGCCCATAGATAGTCCACCCAACTTTTTGTTTCTTTAGATAAAAATAGTTTGGGCGTTGCCATTGCCAAACAGACACTATCCAATTGGCTACCAGATTGCATCTCCTTCTGTTATGTCCAAGCAGGACTGCATATCTTGGGAATCATGTCAAGGCTCATTCTGTCAAAGCCTTGGTGGCGTCGGTGGTCCACTTGAGAGCAGTTCTCGTGGAGGAAATCTCTCCACGAGAAATGTGTGGAGAGAACATCGAGTTCTCTCCACACATTCACATCTCATTACTTTCTGGATAGGGTTGGCTGACGCAACAGTAGGTTCGTCAATCTGTCCTTCGGAATCTGTTTGAGGTGTAGAAACCAACTCTCCTGCCTAGGGCCTTTTGTTTGGGATCAGGCTCTCTCCCCCTCTATTACCAACAGCACCGGTGTTGTTGTGCCCATTGGCACCTAGTTAAGTGTCTTTCGGTCCCGTTTTTGTTGAGGAGCAGCCTTTAGCTAGGGATTCACCCATGTGTGAGGACTACCATCCTGCTTGTTGCTTACCTATAACAAATGTACTCCAAGAACAGCAGGATGTTAGTCCTCACAAAACCCGCCCGCCACCCCGCAGAGTTGGGTTTTTCATATTTTTTTTTATTTTTAATCATAATTCTATGTTACAAGACTGAAGAGGGACCCTGTGTGGATAGATGGTATAGGGCATGCTAGGTGGGCCAAGTCAAAGTTCTTGAAACTTTCACATAAGTTTTGAGCTTCAGGGCTTCATCTGATGATGTCACCCACGTGTGAGGACTAACATCCTGCTGCCCTCGAAGAACACCTGTTACAGGTAAGCAACTCTGCTTTACCATGAGATGTACAGAATGGAGCAAAACTGACCCTTCCAGACAGGGTGTGGACATGGCCGGTGGCACCTATCCAGATTAACAGCGATGACTCGCCCATCCCCTAAAGTTCTATTGCTCCTGAAGCAAAAGAGACATCGATTTACAGGGTTTTATGGCCTGGTTTGGCCTCTGTTGGAAACAGGATGCTGGGCTTGATGGACCCTTGGTCTGACCCAGTATGGCAATTTCTTATGTATATATATATATATATCATTTCAAAGTGAAAATGTTAAGCACAAGAAGGAATATGTTTTATGGCCATTAAGTCATATATAAAAGCATTCTAGAAGGGACCTGGTGCCCGACCTATGGCCCAGGACAGTCACTGCAATGACCGGATTAAAATGCAAGTTGGGAGGGGAGATAACGAGTGTGGGGGGATGGGGGGAATCCCAGGGTATTTGCATATGAAGGCTGATGGAGCTGGATCCCAGCCTTGGCTCTGATTAAGCTGGAAATTTTTAAAAAGCAGGAGGATAAAAAAATCGCTGGGTTGAACTGCCCCCTGCCCTCCCCTCCCCCTTTGCAAAGTCCCAACAAAATGTGGTTACAGAACTGGCAGCACCGCCTAGCAATTCAAGCACAACCCTCAGACCCTTCAGATTCTCCTCTCCTCCTGCCTCCCTGGGCTTAGTTAGGCTGAAGCTTCCTGGGTTTAGAGATCCCAATCTTGTATATTGCTGTGCACTCCTGCTTTTTTAAAAATTTCCAGCTTTTGAGTCTGGCAAATGTTGAGTTATGTGATGACCGGTTACCTGTTGAAATTTGCAAATATTTTGTCAAACTGCAATCTTGTACAAGAATTCTCTGCTGTTAATAAACATACTTAAACAAAAAAAATTTCCAGCTTAATCAGAGCCAAGGCTGGGATCCCCAGCTCCATCAGCCTTCATATGCAAATACCCTGGGATTCCTCCCCTCCCCACCACACACACTTTATCTCCCCTCCCAACTCGCATTTTATTCCGGTCACTGCAGTGACGGTCCTGAGTCATAGGTCAGGCACCAGGTCTCCTTCTAGAATGCTTTAACCATAGGCCAAACATGTAAGGACCATGACTCCCCCCTCCCCCACAGGGGCTGTGAAAGCTTCCTCTGCAGTATCCCCAGTCCCAACTGAGCTCCTAGTATAACCAAAAGCACCAGAACTGCTTCCCTGCATCCTACCCCCTCACTGCATCTCTGGCCGCCGACTTCTCTAAACCCATTGCATAGTACACGTAAACCACGGGGATGGGTAAAGCATGAATTAAAACGATGCTTCAAGGTTAACACAAGGTCAGACCTTTCAGAAGAGTGGGACTAAGAAGTAAGCCAGCAGTCGGGGTAGGCAAACCCTGAGATTCTGTTCTATAGCACAGCCGGAGCCAGGCCAAACAGCAGCTCTGACCTTCGGAGGGCGTGGGCCCTGCAATGCTGATGTGCATGGCTCCGCCCTCCCAAGCTGACAGGACATTACGGTGTTGAGGATAGGGTGACTGCCCTGGACCCCCATATTGCGGGGCCCAGGGCAGTCACCCCTATTCGTTACCCCTAAGGATCTGAGGTGACTCTTAGAGCCAAGAACCAGCTAAGTCAGGGCAAACATTGGTGATCTGAGTTCTACTCGGTGTGAACACTGCAATGCCTACAGCATTCACTGCAGCTTTCCCAGGACCCGGATGTTTCACAACAGCTGTGTTGTATTCTGGGGTGGGGGAGGGGGTCCAGGCCTATGAGCACTGCATATTTTGCTTCGGCTCATTGCTGGAGACCTAGACAGCAGCCATGGCTCAGCCAACCCAGACTCTTGTCTTTAACCCAAAAAAAGTCACTGACCTGGATGATGTTTGAGGCGACGAACCAGGGATTGCTCCTGCACTGCTCCAACAGAAGCGTCACTCCGTCCATCTTGTCCTGAAAATGCTTGGCCGTCAGCAGTTTGCTCAGCTCTTTTATCTGCTCCGTAACTTCTGCCGTACGGATGGACTGGTGGCGGGCTGCTGGGAATGACTGAGACGAAACCTCAGAGTCGGCCCTCAATTTAAAGGAGAGAGAACCTATTATAGCTTTATAATGCTGGAGAAAAGAGATGTTTAACCTAGTGCATGCAACTTTCCCCTCAAAAGAACCAATCCAGCCGTTCTCAGATGCGCTTATGTAAAATAAGCCTTATGCTTGTCTCCGTCCTTGTATTTAATTTTGATGTGTTTTTAAATAATTAATTGAACTTTTGGTATATAAGTATCTGCATTTTCTAATACTGATGAGCACCCAACCTAGGTGGGCAAACCTTGGCTGCTCGGGTGTGGGTGAATTTTCAGCTGCTCCAGCATGCTGGCTTAACATTTCCTAAATCCAAGCAGCCCAAATCTGCCGTATGGACCACCCGTTTAACCACCCAGCACTGGAAATCTATCCCTGCCCCAGGAACACCTTCAGGGGCCGCCCACACTCATAGCAGCTAAACCGGCCACTCGGAGTGGGAGCAAATTCTAAACATGGGGGCCAACCAGCTGACATCAGACGTTAACTGCCCCGCCCCTCCCCTTCGCAGAGCCGCGCCCAAGCCCTTGAGAAAATGCTGGAGGCAAGGGGGGGCTAGTGATGACCTTTTTTTACGTCGCTTGCCCTGGTGAATTAAAAGTGAGTTTTATGCACGCGCTGTTTTTGGCTGCGATGCATATGAATTATTTGGAGGAATGGCTGGATTGTTTGATGCTGTGCTAATCCGGCTCTGCTAGTTAATTGTCTAATAATTTTCCTGTGCTAAGAAGAGCTCCGTTTCTGCTCTCGAGACTCTGAAGGCACGTGAATGATGTTCCATTTGAGGTCCAAATGTGTATGAAGTTCATTTCTGGGAAAGATACAGGAGAACCAGTGCTGTAACTCTCCAGTTTGTTGTACAGGCGTAATATATATACTTTTGTAAAAAAAACTGCCATAGAAAAAAAGTGTGATTACTGATGAACAGAAAGTGGAGCTTTCGCCCCTGTAAATCATTCCTGCAACAAAAATTGTATTTTTCATACTCCACGGAAGCCCCTTTTTAAAGAACCTGTTGGGATTTGCCTTGTTCTTGGAGAATTTTGCTACTTTCCACTAAGGTGAAGAAACCCTTTCGCAGTAAGTAGCAAATTCTTAGGATACAAGAAAAGAGAATTTAACTTCTCACCCATCCTTGAGTCTCACTAATAGAGGGTGAAAGAAGCTTGTGACCCACGATCGTCATCTGAGCCCTGTGCCCAATTTCCAGCTGTTACCAGTCAGATCAACCTTTTCTTGCTTGAAGTCGGGACTCGAAAATGAACGAGCGGGGAGCATTTGCTGGGATTTTTACAAAGCTCCAGATGGTATAGCCCAGAGAGCAGGTGGATAGTGCCCCTGCTTATAAAAGCTGTATTTATTTTACCACTGCCTTCTCTTGTGCTGTAAAAAAGTCTGCTGCCTCCCTGTGCTAGCACAGAAATCAGCACCTCACTTATGGTTAACTGGTTTATCCTCCAGTGTAAAACTCCTTTTTTACTGGAATAACTGCATGCATTTTTGACAAGCTTTTCAGAGTTAGTGTCCCTTTGTCAGGGACTACAGCTTGACAGCTGGTCACAAGCAGAGATGTGCAAACGTCATGAAAAAAAAAAAAAAAAGCAATGCTCGGACATCTCACGTTGCAAATGTCCTAAGCTGGTCCTGGAGGCTCAGTGGCAGCAGGCGCTGCACTGCCACCGAGGATCTGGGGTCAGTGCCTGGTTCAGATCTTCCCCCTCCCTGGGTCTGCTGGGGCCGGGGTGTCATGAAGAGGCAGCGTCCACACCCCCTGGGGGGGGCCGACGGATTTCCCAGTCATTACGCAACGGCGACACCTAGTGGCTGGATCAGGTCCCATGACTGCAGGGTCCCAGAGGGAGCACCGGTGCACAGCATCCTGGCCCAGGACAGTCACTGCAGTGACTGGGCAAAAGCAATTTGGGAGCGGACACAAAATAAAGGGAATCATCCCCCAGGCAGTTGCAAATGAAGGCTCGCGGTGCCAAGTGCCGGGTCCCGGCCCCGGTTCTAAGAAGCAGGAGGAAACTGCCAGCCCTGAAAAAGAGAGAGGTCTGGCCTACAACATTTTTGTTGATCTGTATTTCTAGTTGTCCGAGTGGACTTACAGCAGCTTATCCCACAGAGCGGTAAGAGATTAGCATCTAGAAGCTGCCTGGGAAGGAGGTCACTGTAGCCCTAGATGCTGATAAGGGGACCATATCACGCCCCTTCCTCCCAAAAGCAGTTCCTCTCTCACATTTACAGATGGCTCTCGTGCACACCTTCAAGTTTCACAGAACAGGATCCCTGGCAGATAATGCTCCAAGGGTCTCATTAAACTTTGCTCTCTCTCCACAAGGGGATTAAGTAAAACCCGATCCTCGACATTAAAAATAGCAGTACCAGGTCTGCCAGCTCCGAAACCCCAAGCATCAAGAGAGAAGAAGAGGCCGATACAATAACAGACGCGGGGTGGGGGGAGGAACGAAGCTGTACAGGCTCCCTCTCCGGTGCTCTCAGGGCGGTTCAGTCTGGGGGGGGATGCCAATAAGATCTGCCACGGGTGTTTAATACAATAATCTCATGCCATGCACCTATCAACACGCAACCAAAGGATCAGAGCCCTCAGCAGTTCAAACACAGGCAGTGGTTGAAGCGTCCGAGTTCTGGCACCGAGGTGTGAAAGCTCAGATGCCCCTGCCACCGACATCTCCGTGGGATCTGCGGCCAGACCCATCATTTTCCTGTGCCTCCCTTTGCACGCCCCTGCTTAACACTGTTCCTTCTTCCTTTTCGGAAGCTTTCCCGCCACCCAGGCACCAGAAAGGCGCCGCCAAGATGCGCACCCCAGAGCTGGCCGCACACACGTTGTTGAACTTCCAAACTGTAAAGCACCTTGGGCTGGTGTGTGGGGACTGAAGGTACCGTGAAATGCGCCTGGGGGATCCTCTGTTTCCCCCCCCACCTCCCTCCCACCGCCCCGCTGGGATTCTGGCGTCTGACAGGCAGCTTGCAGCTCCATCTGTTCATCTGAAGCGCACAGACCAAAGCTTTAATGCAGCCTCCCTCTGGCTCTCTTCTTCAGAGCAGGTTCAACACAAGAATGGTTTCGCGGTTTCTCTTTGCAAGCAGTGGTGTGACTTCTATGGCCTAAAAATGTTGCAGTTTCTCACTAGTAACAGAATTTTTTTCTCGTAAACTAAAAGAATGAATCGCCTTCTCGATAGCTGTATCGTTATAATATGTTTGACGTTAATGAGGATTCTGTTATTCCTTCTTTTCAGGTAAACCGTTGGAATTTGGAGACGGTGAACTAATTCCAACAGCACGGTGGTAGACTGCAGTGATTTTTCAAACAAAAATATAATTTTCTAGTTCCAGCATTTTGATGCAACTGCAGCTTGAAATAAATCAAGGCCCCCGGTCTCCCACAATTCCGTGGCCACGGCAAAAGACTGCAAAATCTGATTTCTTGCTGTGCAACTGCCCAGTCCCCCGCAGCATTGCTAGTATGTCTCCCGGTCACTTAAAGGCAGATTTTAAAAGCCCTGCACGCGCCAAAGCCAGGAGATACGCACAGAAGTCAGACCGGCGCGCACTGCAATGATTTTAAAAAGCGCACAAGTATTCGCGCCTCTCCGGGTCTGCGTGCAAAAATATTTTTGCAAAAAAAGGAGCAGGGCGGGACCGTGGTCTGGACGGGCGTTCCTAGATTTCTCAATGAAATCTGTGTGTAAGTATTTACACGCACAAGCGTGCGCCAGAGTCTCCTACCACGTTAACTTTACTTCTGCTATGGATGGCGTGTAAAGTCCTGAAACAAAACTATCTAAAGAGTGTAGCAGGGTAAAAGGTAGGCTAGTTAACTGGGAGAGTCCTGTCCTTTACCAGGGCAAACTGGGAACGAACTGGGGAAACCTGCAATTTGCGTCAGTGCGCGTATCTACTAAAATCCCCCCCCCCCATTTAACGCGGTACAGGCAGCATTTGCGCGCACACGCGAGAGTCTAAATAAAATTGTGTGGACATGTACGCGCGTACAGCTTATTGTACACCATGCACGCACATATGTATGTAAGCCGGCATACACGCCTACATGGGCGCGCACGCGACTGTCTTATGTAGCACTACAAGGTGTACGCAGTGCTGTACAGATACACACAGAAGACAGTGACCTGCAGGAGCTAGGAGCTGGTGTATATGCGGATGTATATGCTGGTGTATATGCTGATGTATATGCTTATTCCTCAACACCCCAGTCCCATTCACAAGCTGTGACAGACTCTTGGAGCCAGAGCTTGGCGGTTTTCATTACCTCATTATATGAAAATGCTAACAAACGGATTCGCCCCCATAGGAAAAAGATAAATAACAGTCTACACAAATGGTGTAATCATTCCACGAATGGACAGCAGCTGGCTGATTTGTGGAACTCACTAGAAAGCTGCGACAGACTTAACCCATCAAGCAATTTAAGTCATTCCTTCTAACTTGTCTACCCCTTGGTTTTCAGTGCTCTACAGCCTAGAAGTGACCACATGAATAAGGCCCTTGAATACATTGTGGGGCCTGCGACCTTAAGCATCGCACGCCTGCCCCCAGCTGGAAAACGGTTCTTAGTTCACTGAATGAAGGGAAATCAGAAGCAATCAAACCTGTTACTAGTCGCACAACTCCCATGGCTAATGAAACTATTGCCTTTTCTTTTTTTTTTTTCCTCCTGGCCTTTAAGGTAAAAAAAAAAAAGTTATCCCGATCATAAACTCAGCTAACACTCTCAGTAACTTCCCAACACCGTAGGAATACTTTAGCACTCATTAATGAGGTGGAAATTTCTCTAAAATCTCACCATGCAACCTGGTCGATCCAAATTCGTCATCAAATAAATCAGAGTAAATTCCCTGTAGCGATCAAAGCATCAGATTCCACTGTGCCAGCTGTTAAATGGTACAGAAAAAAAACAAACCTACCCTTCATCTGAGAGAAGGCTATCTCGGGATGCGGCTATGCTGCTGCTCCGGTGTGGTCTTCGAGTTTTAGCGGACGGTGGTTCTGATATGCTGTCACACGTTCCCTTTAAAAAAAAAAAAAAAAAAAAAGAGATAGATTTGCTGTATATTGTAAGTTGAGAGGGTGCTGTACGTTACGTTTCTAATTATATAAGATGGTGGGGTTTCAATCTGCAGTCCCAGAGGGGCTGCAAACGGTTCTGGTTTTCGGGACATCCTTGATGAATATAAGCCAGTACACAGAAGATTCACCATTTTACTTACAAGCTTCTCAAAATGGTATTACCTGTTTCCCCCGACCTCCCCTGCAGCCCCTTTCGTCCTCTCATTTTATCTCTGTCTTTCTTCCAGGTTTCCTTGGGTGGAGTAAGGATTCAGGGTGCAACATTTCTGTGAAGTGTACTGGTTGGTTTTGCCCTCTAGTACAGTCATTCCCAAAACGGTCCATGAGGCCGGGTTTTTCAGGCAATCCACGACAAATCTACAAATCTACGTGCATGGGCATAGTCCAAGAACCAAGTTGATCTGGAGTTTCATCGCTTGCAAATCTCTCTCATGCATATTCGTTGTGGATATCGTGAAAAACTGACCAGCTGGGCGGCACGCGAGGACTGGTTTGGGAAGCGCTGCCCTACAGCGAGGGTTTCTCAGCACCGGTCCTCCAAACTCCACAAACAAGTCTGAGTGTTTTTTCCACAGTTACCAAGACATGCAGATCAACTTGGTTCTTGGACTACGCCCATGCACATACAGCCATAGGGCAATTTTCCAAAGCAGTTCTTGAGGGTAAGAAACATTTTTCTGGCATTAATTGTCCGTCTGAAAATTGCCCAGTCTCGGTGCGGCTAAGAGCATGCAGGGTGTTTAACGACTTGCGGAATTTAACAACACGGGCCCTTCCAGAGGGGCATGAGGATCAGGAGGGAGGAGGCCCGCACCCAGACGGCATTTTCAAATCTCTGCACATACTTTCCAAGCAAAATTCTACCCCTAGAAAAAGCAGGCGTACGTGACCTGCGTGTATGACACTTTGTGCCCGCTGAAAGTTTCGAAGTGAACGCATGCGCATACTTTTGCTTTGAAAATTGGTGCAAAGCCCACGGGTAAAAAAGTATGCACGGTCTTTGTCCCAATGTGGACAGTGTTATCCCACCCCCCAGGCCACCAGCCAAGGGCTTTTTGTGACCCTTGAGGACCGCAGCTGAGAATCCCTGGTAAAGCATTTTTCTCATCTGAATCGGCTCTTTCCCCTAAGGGGGGGAGTCCATTTTTCTTCTGCCTAATCCTCCCCAGATCTGTTATTAAGTTTTCCAGCTCTGGATGAACCTGTTCCTGGAGGTTTCGTCATACTCTATAATGGGTCTAATGGCTGGGATTATTGCAATTGATTTTATTAGGAAAAGAGCAGATTACATGCAGACGTCTTATGTAGGCACAAAGTGCAAGCCTGCTACGTAAACAAAAAGATACTGCAAACCTTGGTAAGACTATGAATTGTATTTATTAAAGAGTGGGTTTAAAGTCACTTTTTAATGTATGTTAATGTGTGAGTATGTTAGTTTACCCCTTTTAATTTAAAAAACAAATAGTCTATTCTTAGTAAATAAGTCATACCTTTAAAACATTCGTTAGACTAAAAAATGAAGACATATTTTTATGGTTACTTCATAAAATGTTGTGTCCTGTAAATGAGTATTTTTGCTCAAGTTGGCTTTTCTCCGTAAACCACTGTTTCCCAAGCCACAGCCCACTGATGCGCCTTCAGACCTGATCCGGTGCACCATGGAAAAAAGTCAACACCGCCTGATGCTCACATCCACACACCTGGGCTCTGCTCACTGCATCTCTCAGCAGTGGTGGCTCTTAAGCATGGAGAAGCCTCCTCTCTCAGAACGTGTGTAACTAATTATGCATGCCTCGTCTTCCTAGCTAGAGCATGTGTGATAATTAATGGGCAGCAGGCAGGGCACGGATAGCTGTGGCCTACTTTGGTTGGCACACACAGTACATACGGCACCTTCTCATTCGCCCCTTTCTCAGCCTCCTCCTTTAAACCCTTCCAGCCTCTGTCTTATCCCCAGGCTGAGAGAAACAAGAAGAATGTGCACTTTGTACTCAATGTGATTCACTCTGTGTTCGAAGCAGCAATGAAGGCGCTCTGGCAGCCACATGCAGCAGCCAAAGTAACTAACTTAACTGGCTGCCCGCATCACATTGACTTCTATAGAGGAAGCTGGTACATTGTGAAAAGTTCATGTCTGTCTCCACCCACTTTCTCCTTTTGTTTTAAAGTCTGGAAGAGACTGGTGGGGCTATTAGTGCTTCCCTAGTTCCCTGGCTCTTCTTTGGACTATGAATCCTCTCCATATCTGCACTGTGTGCCTTGGGCTTCAAAGGTTTGGGAAGCATTGCCTTAAACATGGTGGTAATAATAGCTGGCTGGTCTGTAGTGTCCACCATACATACATGAAAAGTACACTAAGCCAACAGCACACCCAATCCCCCTCCCAGCTTAGAATTCTCTTTCAGAGAAGCACCTCTGACTATTGCCCGGGTTCTGCTCCCAGCAGCATCCCAAAGATTGCCCATTCATCCTGGAGACCCCAGGACAATCCTGAAGGCTAGGCAACCCTATCCGTCGTGTTTATATCTTGCCAGAGGGCATGATACACGGCAAGAAACTTGGAGATTGCACGGAGCCAATTTTCATCCTATGAGTCACAGAGTAATTCCAGTCACTAGTGAGGAGGAGTGGGAGGCATAACTTGAAAATGTGTCCCCCTTTGCAGCACTAGGTGCCATTCGAACACAGTTTCTCATAAGGGTCAGATACTGGTTTAATTTTATTTGCCACTTATCTGCAGCTTGAATTGTTCTCTGTAACTGTCTGATATGCGAGCTTAGGGACAGCAGAGTAATACCTTAGTTCTCCTATCTGCAAGGGATGGACAGTCAGCAGGTCATGCTTTGGGATTCTCAACCTCATTCATTTGGGTATCACGGTTGAACCTTTTCATAAGGGTTGGGGGTGTTAAGCACCACACCATTTCACGAGCAATGGTACTATCAAAGATATCAGAAAATACAAAGTGTACTCAGCCATGGCAGTGGCCACCATCCTGTCCACTTACTTTCTGTTTAATGGTGGCCATAATGTCCCGCAGGTCATGAGAAGGGACCGAGCGCTCCATATACACCTCAAACTTTGGATGGCACATCAGTACATTGAGCATCTTCCGGCCATAGAACCTGGTGAGGCACACGTGCACGGACATGAACATTAGTGACCATGAAGGAAGAAGAATGCAGCAAACAAATTTGATTTATTCATGTCAAAAAAAAAAAAAGTAGAATTTTTTTTCTAGACATGTGATTTCTTGAAATCAGAACAAGGAGTGCAAAGGTTAAGGATATATCAGAATTTTTAAGTTAAATAAAAGAAGCTTCAAGCTAGAAGCCAATTTTAGAGTACTACTCTTAGTCCTACAAAAGAATTAATTTCCAGTGTTGCGTGAGATACAAAACATTACAAGAAGCTGTTTTCTTCTGTCATCACCTTTGTAGACAGATAAGACACGCTAGACTAGATAAATACTATAGGACAGGATGCAGAGATACTTGGAAATGAAATATGGCATCACAGAACACGATATGCACACACACAAAAAAAAAAATCCTGTAATTTGCAGGCACGATTTATGTATACACCCTGTAATAAATTCCCCAAGGAAACCAAAGCATTTACTGTATTAATGTTTCTCCTCTGACCATGTAAAAAGGTGGTTACAGAAGAACAGAAAGTCTTTAATAATTCCTCCATGGAAGTCAGGGCATTTATTTGCAGTCTCTAATGCTGTGGAGCCCCTGTATTATCCCAGCTCTGCAGAAAATGGGTGAATCGGGACTAAGGCAACATGAGGATGAATTTTCCAAAGGAATACCGGGCTACACCTGACATGGAAAATCCCCCCCCTCCCCCACTGACCATCTGAATGTGTCTGCCCAAATTTAGCCAGTCAAAAAGATTCTCCCAGTGCAATTTTAGTGCGAACCAGCTAAATTTAGCCGGACAACTCCAGTTGTGCAAATGGCTGCCCTAAATCTATCTAGTAGGGTTCCCAACTCACCCCAGGTTGACTGAACAAGCTAATCTAGTCCTCGTTTTGCTCCATGGCATACATGGAATTGTAGTTCTGACTGTCTAAGAGAAATCAACGAGACAATCAGAACTACAACTTGATATATGTGTGCCTGAAATCAACACAGAATTCTGGCTTAGGCCAAGCCGCAAAGGAGTCTGGGTATATGAAATTCTGGCCATGAGAACCTCAAATTGACCCTAGCTTGGAGAGACTCTGGGAGACATCTGGACTGCATTTGGAGCTGTTCAAATATGATGGAGGGTCATGAGGTCACACGGAGCATATGGACGAGGTTACATTCTCACAGGATACTCTCTCGACCTCAGGGGCCCAGTGAAGCTGGAGTTTTCTAATTCCCCCTGAGGATGAAAGATTGACAGGACAAAGAACTAACAGAAGATTGACAGTGAGCAGCAAGCACGTGGGCCTCAACTGGGCCTCAAGGTGGGAGGGGGGAACAGGGTACTTAGATTTTAGTTTGTCTTATTTGGACATGAGACACGAGGAACGTGATCCTCCCATATATTCAAGCACTACGGGGATTGAGACTGTCTGTGTTATCTATAAAAAAAAAAAAAAGAGGACTTTACTCATGTATGGGGAGACACACAGGAGTAGTTCTGTAAAGATGGAACTACTACTCCGTATCTCCCAGAGGTACCAGGATTGCTTTTTGATATGCAATAATAAACTTAAATTTGTTTCTGATACATTTGGTGTGGTACCTTTGTGTTCATCGGGCAGCGCCGTTAAGCTAATTTAATGCTTAAACTGCATACATGTCACGGGGCAAAATCACAGTAACATAGTAATGTTCTTGTAATAATGTTCCTTGTAATAATGTTCAATGGTTGATTGTTATTGTTCAATGTAAAAAAAACCCAGGTCTAACCTCCCAGACCAGGGCAACCTTTTTGTTACTTGTAAACCGGATTGATTTGTATTGCATACAGGAATTCCGGTATATAAAAGAATTAAAATAAATAAAATAAATAAATAATGGTGGCAGAAAAAGACCAAATGGTCCATCCAGTCTGCCCAGCAAGTTTCTTATGGAAGTAATTGCTGCTCCATGCAGGTTGCCCCCATTATTCTGTAAAGGGTAGTAACCGCCACTCTGGGTAGGTTACCCCTAAGTCTTATCTTAAGGGTAGTAATATTTACAATCAAAACCAAGCAACTGTCAAACCCATAACAAAATTACTGCTAGCAACATTTTTACAATGTGAGCAGCCTTCTTTATAATTGAGACAATGCTGCTTGGATGTGCTTTGCTTTTGAACTTAGCCATAGATGCAGTACTGTGCTTTTTTTTTCCCCTAATGTCTGTGTATCAGTACCCTAGACGGTAAAAATCAGAGCCCAGTGTTGGCTGTTGTCTGAATCCAATTCCCTTTTTTACCTTCCTATCCCCTGTCCCCCTCGAAGCAGAGAGCGATGTTGCAGTTGTTTCAAAAGAATTGAGGTTAATTGGAATAGGATGGAAATCCCCAAGCTCTCCACTAAGGGTATCAACTGCCACTCCATGCTGGTTACCCCCTAATCCCGGCACTTTATTCTTCGTTTCCACCCTCTATAGCCTTTAGGGATCCAGTGTTTATCCCATGCCTTTTTTAATTTGTTTACTATTTTCGTCCTCACCACCTCTTCCGGAAGGGCATTCCAGGCATCCAACACCCTCTTCGTGAAGAAATATTTCCTAATGTTAGTTCTGAGTCTTCCCGTTTGGAGTTTCATTTCGTGAACCCTAGTTCTACTGCTTCCTTTCTAAACGGAAAACGTTCGAAGTTCATGCATCATTAAAACCAGGGCAGGGGCAGTCTGCTCGGTTTACCTGGGTGAGTTGGTGATCTTAGCCGGTGACCACACACCAGGGTTTCTTCCAGAACCCTGCAATCAAGGGCCCTTCTCCTGCCCAGTAGATGTGTCATGTTAGCCTCCCTAACGTGTGTAACGTTGGACACAGGCATTCCAACTCTTTGAAAATGTGGCCCTATGGCTTTTTCCAGCTGCAGGTTTACCAAAAATCCCACTGACCAAGCAGTGATTCCCAATCCATTCCTGCCGGCACATTCACCCAGTCTGCTTTTTTGGAAACCCTCAATAAATGTGCCCGAGATATAGATGCACACAATCGAGGAAGTGCATGCCCAGGATCTCTCAGGTATATTCACTGTATGCTTTAAAGGTATCATTACTGGCTGGCCTGCTGGCTCGGGGGTAGTGTAGTACTCTGCCTACATGGAAGACTTGGGTTCGATTCCTGGGCTAGGACTGCTGATCGCCCAGAGCTGAAGATGCTGGAAAGGTAGTGTTCACACAGCCCCTGGGAGGGTATCTCAGCCATCATGCAATGGCAACATCTAGTGGGCACATTTAGGGTCTGTGTTAGCTGTGTTCCACAGAAAGGTGCGGTGGAAGCCTCTCCCCATCCCTCAGCCAAGGATTGTTCCTGTTGATGGCTGGGCTAAGTTGGGAGGGGGATATAGAAATAGAAAAATATTGTAAATGAAGGCTCATGGTACCATAACACAATAGAGGCAGGTTCTGAGTGAGCAGGAAGTCCATAGGATCAACAGAAATGGACATCACAGCCTAGCAAGACTCCGGTTTTCTCCAGCACCAAGACCACTAATAGAAATGCAGCACATATTCACACGGAGATTTCTATTTCCCATTTCTGGTTTTCTCAGTTTCTGTCGCCTTCTCCCAGAATAACAGCATTTCAACAAAAATATCTGAAAAATAAAATCCCTTAAGACGATATGTCTCAGCCACTGGTCTGGGGACAGACAGCGGTCCCCAGCAGCATTTTTTTGCTGGTCCACAGAGCGGCAGTCATTGCAGGAGGAAGCGGCCCTGTGCTGCGGCCGCACAAATCCCAGCTCCTACACCCAATGATCATGAGTGGGACACTCTCTGCTGCCCTGAACGTCCAGTCCAAAATGTCCTGGCAGCGCTGCGCACTGCTGTGGCTTCTGGAGGCTGGGACGGGCTGCTGACACTCTCCGGGCTCTTCGTTACTGCTGGCACTGAACAACTGATTGGGCCAGCAGACTGAACAGAAACATGGGGGGCTCAGTTGAGCCTCAGACTGCCCCCATTCTGGCTTTATAAATAAACAAAATAAGCCCCACAGGGTTGCTGGTTATGCAGCCATGAAGGCTACAGCAAGCATCAGGCCTTTTAAAGGGGCCCTCCTGACACCAAGTACTGTTCAGCCTTTGGTACATTATGGCCTGGAATGAGAAGACCTGAATGTTTTCCCTTCCGCTGCTCTGGGTGCAAGCAGCGGAGTTCCCATGCCATCATTCTTGTAATAAAAAACATTAGGGGTAGTTGGGTTGAGATTGGGAAAGATTCCTGAAAAGGGGGGGAGGGCGTGTATGCCCTCTCTCTTTAGGTATCTCCCCCCAAATCGACCAGTCACCCGGTCCCTGGTATAAAAAAGGTTGAGGAAATACTTCCCCGGGAGAGTGTTCAAGGGATGCATGAAATCTACAGCACACAAAAGGTGCACAGTATGATCCTATATTTTATTTATTTACTTATTTTATATTCTGTCATTCGGTGTAACCATCACAACGGTTTACAAACAGCAATAAAATTACAATAAAATAACTAAAATCACATTTATACAAAATAAAATAAAAATATTAAAATAAAAAAAATTAAGATACAATAACATAGCTTAATATCATTACAATAAATATAAAATACAATAAGATTATACTTGAGAGCATAAAAGCAAGGAAGAACAGTAATTGGTAAAATGAGTATAATTTCTAAACTAAAAATCATTGTAACATGAGGGAAGAAGCCACTTCCTACCCACATCATTCCTCTCCATGGAGTTGAAGGGCTCTCAAATATCTACTGCCCAAGTCATTTACCCATGCAGACCTCAAAGGAATTACTCTATTAAATATTTATTTTAAACATTTCTAGACCTCCTAACCTCCTTAATAAGCAGTTTACAATAAAAACATTCCCAATTAAGACAAATAATAAAACAGACATAAAATCAATACAAAATAAAAACAACCAAAAACATTGAACCACACAAACATAGAACATACACTTTAGACTTACAGTATGGAACTCTGCGTTGATATAAAAATTCAACGCCTTAATCCTGTCTTAATTACCACAAGTGTTCAATAACAATTTTGTGTAGATTTTACCTCTCCCATATTGAAAGCTTCTAGAAACAAATGCGCTCTCACCAGTTTTCTAAACTTGAGAAGACAAGATTCAGATTTAATGGGACCTGGTATGGCACTCCAACTTGCCAGACCGTGCACGTAAAAGACGCTCCCATACCTCATCCAATCTCTTTCTCCATAACCTTCAAAACCATTGCCCTCTTGCATGTCTTTTCCCCCAGATTTTTCACTTCCACAGGCTTCAGTTGCATCATTCTCCGTGCTAGGACTAACAGAATAGCCTAGCCAGTGGCAGCTCAGCATGCCGGCGAGTGGGAGACCAGGAATGGTTTCTGGACTCAGCTCCTCGGGCTGGTCGTTGCTGGGGGTGCTGTGGAGGCCGCATTCACAGCCCCTGGGGATTACGGAGGCTTGTAGCCATTGTGCAAGAGTAACACCCGGAGGCTGGCCCTAGAGCGCACGTGTGCCAGATCCCACTGGGAACCGCAGCCCGTGCCTCTCAGCTAGAAGGGCGTCGCAGCGGTGCTTGGTCTGGCTGGGATGGGGAATAAACTGGGTGGAAACTAGGTCTCGTGGTACTACGGTCCTAGCGTGACAGGCCCTGACTGAGCTTGAAAGCACAAAACAAGTCCCACGCAGTGGCTTGGCAGGTGGGGGGAGCCCGGGGATGGCAGCATTACCTCGTATCCTGGTGCCCATCCTGGGTGAGCTTCACCATCATCCGCAGGAGCAGCTCTGTGTTGTCTTTGGTCCCCGCGAGAAGCTTGTCTGCTCCGAGCTGTTCCACCACATAGAGCAGGTGCTCCGCGCTACACCTCCTGACAGAACTGTTACGGTGGCTGCAAAACAATCATCGGGTCCATCACAGAAACAAGGACATGCAAATTCCAAACATCCTCTTATTTAGCCAACAGAATTATTATTTCACCTAAATAGTGGTTTTTTTTTACTCCACGGCATCGCTGAAGCTGAGCACCGTTCGCCGTCCACTTCTCCTTCTCAAAGGAAATTCTCCCCCCCACCCCCCCCAAAAATCCCAAACTGTTAAGATTTCCATTATTATTCCTTTTTTTTTGGATAAAGCTGTGTGGTTGCCGTGTTAGTCCGTCTAATTGCATGGATATAAAGGTTAAGGAATAAAAAAAAAACAACAAAATCTATAAGGTGATCCTTTTTTATTGGACAAACAATATAATTTTTGGCTAGCTTTCGAGAGCTAATACTCCCTTCCTCAGGTCAGGTCCTCTTGCTCATTCTGTGATGACCTGGAGAAGAGAGTATCAGCTTCATAGGGGTCTGGATGTCATAGAGGTAGGCTGGGCAAACTGGGTGGACTCATTGGTCAAACTATTGCCTGGCATGTGCTCACGTATTAAAATCTACCTCGCTGCGCACATTAAAGCCCGCAACTTCCTAAGGACAGGGGCCGGCCAATGGCACGGATACCCTGTCATATGGTAAGGGCAAAGGGCCATCAGCGCCATCTTTATGAGTGTCAGCCGACGGCCTGAGAATGGGAGATTGCTCCCGGGACCACCACTAGACCACCAGGTATGTTTTGGGGGGGGATCGGGAGGGGTTTTTTTTTGTTTTTTTTATCGGGCCATCGGCGCCATTTTTGAGTGGCAGCCAAAATGGCGCCGATGGACTGAGAGCGGGAGATCGGTCCCCGTGCCCCCACTGGACCACCAGGTACTCGTAAAAAGTTTTGGGGGGGGTTTGGGAGGGTGGGGGAAGGTAAGGGATTCGTTTTATAGGGTCGGGGTGGGTTTAGGGGGGTTTTTTGTGTGCCGGTTTTCCCCACCCTCCCCCCTCCCCCGATTTACGATTTTTCATGATAAATCGGGGGAATTTCTATTGTATCGCGACTCAACGATTTTTGACGATTTAAAATATATCTGACGATTGTTTTAAATCGTCGAAAAAATGATTCACATCCCTAATAATAATAATACCTTCAGCCCAGTAAATAACTGAACTACCACCTACCTCACGCCTCCTGTCAGTGCAGACAGCGCTTTCGAAGGGGACACATTCTCCACCATGATTCCTAGGGACCTGTCCGACTCTTCCCGAATGAATTCATTTGAATCTCCCGTCTTGTGGAGGAGCATCCGGGTGACCTCTTCCACCTCTTGGTCCATATTTTTCTTCATGGCCAGGAAGAGTTCACCAAGAGACCTTATAGCATGGCGGGACACCTTGGAGCGCAGATTGCTGACCTGGCCAGGGGACAGGAAGCAGGAGAAGTGTACATTGCATGGCTCACGTACAAACGCTAGATAGAACAGCCACTGTAGCAATTGTCTCTGACAGGGGAAATGCATTATTGACCAATATTAATTCACCAAAAATGTCAATACTCGCAATAAAACAGTTTCATAGCTGTTTTCCTATGCTTGAGAAGCAAAATACCAATAGGGGGCTTATTCTCAGTTGACTTTTCCAACTAGTTATGCATTCATGGTATGTATGCTTTAGTCAGTCAGCTTGCTGGTTTCTTGTACGTACATCCTATAATACAAACATTCACCTTTCAGTGTCTTATCTAAAGATGTAGAATGCCCATAAATGTTTTAACTTAATGAGAAACATCCTACCTCCCTTGTGACTGCCAGGGACACGTCGTGAAGTCTGCAAAGGAGGACATCAGAGTGATAGACTGCCAGGCGTCGCACGCTGTGGAGTCCCTTCTCCTTCTGTTCCCTTGGAGACAAGTGCCAGACTTGTAAATTCAGGACTGGAACACTAGTGGCACAGCACAGCTTTCTGTTTAATAAAGATCCCTAGGAAGAACTGAAGCCTGCAGTACTCTCTTCTTCCAGGGTCCTGTCTCCTCTTCATTTAGCCGTTGGAGTGTCGCATCTAAAGCTGGTTAGAGTACGATGTGCACTATGCAGCATTCCAGTGATTTTATCATAAGGACTTCCCAGCAATTTATCAAAGTCTATTTTTTACATTTAAAAGCAGAATCATGGAGGAATTAGCTAGGCAGAGGCGTACCTAGAGTATTTGGCACCTGGGGCGGATACTCCTTTGGGGACCCCCATCCCAATATATAATTTTAAAATTTCCTAAACATCGATAAAATATTTCAAAACAGCAGGCATCAAATAACACCCAATAATTAAAACTAATATGGATTTTAAAAATCTCCCTCTCTCCATATCGGTCATGCTAAGATGTTGTAGACTGGGGCACGCATACACACACACACACACACACACACAATACGCTCCCTCTCTCTCATACACACACATACATGCTTGGTGAGAGACAGAGGGAGCATATGTGTGTGTGAGACACACACCCACACACTTTCTTTGTGTCTCTCTCACACATTAAAACACACACACACACATCCTCTATTTCTCTCTCTCACGCACACATGCAGACAAAAACTGAACTGGAAACTACAAGCCAGATTCTGTATGCAGTGCAACAATGGAAAAGCAAAAAATTGCTATTCCTCAAAACAATACAATCAAAAAATATCAATCAGAATAGTAAAACCATACTAAAAAATATACATTTCAAAAGAGAGCTAATGATTTCCTAAACATTGATTAAATATTTCAAAAAAAACAGCAGCCATCAAATAACACCCAGTAATTAAAACTAATAAGGATTTTAAAAATCCCCTCATTCTCCATACCTGTCACCCTGAGATTGTCATGGACTGGAGGTACACACACACACACACAGAGACACAAGCAAAATGTGCTCCCTCCGACTCACATACACATACATGTTTGGTGAGAGACAGAGGTAGCTTGAGTGTGTGTGTGTGTGAGACAGACACACGTTTCCTCCATCTCTCTCACACATAAGTTTCCTTTGTATCTCTCACACATGATTCCTGTCTCACCCAGGCACACACACACATGCTTCCTCTCTCACCTCCACCCCCAGGCACCCTCTCATATATATACACAAGCACTCACTCACTCACTCTTCTATACACTCACCGTCTCAATCACACACAGGCATCCTATCATACACACACGCACACACACACTCATCCTCTCACTTTCACACAAGCTCACACACATCATGGTCTCCTGTTGTCTTCATACCGTGGCAGGATGAGCTCCACCATGGCCCAAGGGCCTCCTGCTAACTTCGGGCCATATGGCCCACCGATCTTCCAGCTTGGGGGGGAGAGGGGGGGGGGAAGGGAGCGGAAGCTGTGCGCGGGAGGGCATGCGTGCACGCCTGTGTACAGCTTCCGCTGCCTCCCCCCACAAGCAGGAAGATCGGTGGGCCGTTACAGCAGCAGGAGAGGCCTCGGGCCGCCAGCTGGTTAGGCTCCGCTGGCAGCCCGCAGCCTCTCCTGCTGCCGCCGCCTCCCCGGCTGTGCCACTCCAGGCCTGTTCCCTTCGGCTGGCAGGGCTGCGGGCTCCCTGCCGGCCCACTGCTCCTGGCTGGAACGTTTCTTCTTCCCGGGTGACGACAAGAGGTTGATTGGTTGCACAGTCACTGGCACCCGCCTCCTTGTCACCTGGGGCAGACCTCCCTCCTCTCCCCCCCCCCCCCTTAGCACGCCTCTGCAGCTAGGAAACTTTAAATCACATCACAGTGCAGGATGCACTTGAGGGGTAGTTTTGTGAACGCCCACATTGGTGCAAAGGTTGGCGGGCACTTTTCACCTGCAGACCTTACTCCAGTTTTCGAAGGGAAAGTATGCCCGTGCGCTCTCTCCAGCACGCACCTACTTTTGAAAATGCAAAAGCATGCACGAGGCTCCAAGCCCCACCCTAACCCTGCCCACAAGACCGACCCTTCACACCGCGGGGAAAACGTATGGGCGCGTCGGCCCACCGCGCGTGCCTTCGCCTACATATCGGGGAGGAGCCACAGAAAAAGCACCGTCTTACCCAGGGAAATGACTTGGCAAATTCCCCTCCCTACACGGTCTTTATCAGAAAATCTCAGATCTAGGAGAAAATCTGCCCGCCCGCTGCTTTCGGAGTTTTCACGATGGAAACCAGACTTAATAATGACCAGAACGAGAGAGCGTTTGGGGCTGCTTTTTTAAATTTTTTTAAAATGTTGGTCATTGTATGAGACCAAACTAAAGGAAATTCACAGAAATGCCGTTGTTCGGAGCCTGGTAAATCTTTCCAGGACCCTTCATCCCATTACGAGTTCCCTGGTAACCTGGATGACTCAGGCAGTACTGTAACAGCATTGTAACCCCACTGTAATAGTGGTCAGTCTCATGCATTTGTGCTATGAAATATGTGGTGAGAGTATTAAGGGCAAAGACACAAAGTGTTCTGTGCTTCATCATTGGTTTGCTACTCATATTAAAAAGAGTTCTAATTCCATAGTATTGAACAAAATGAAAAAGCCACCAAGAGTGTCTGGATATTATTAATAAGAGAAATACTGGATTTATAAGTTAAATAAATACTCTTTGACCAGTAGGGCAAATGTGCCAGAAAGTACACATTCGTGATTTTGTAAGTTTCTTTTTGGACATTTTGTATGGACTTCTTGTAGCTGGATTTTGTTTTAAGCATAGAAAAGATTTTTTGAAAGTGACATTTGAGCAAATGTGTGTATGTCACCGGATGAGTTTTGTAGACAAGGGTTTGTGCGCGAGTTGATCTTGTAACCTCTCGCAAGCGCGCCTCTAGCATGGAACGCCGTTAGTTTGGCCAGCATTCCCTCCCCTTAACACAGAAACAACGGCAGAAGACGACCAAACGGCCCATCCAGTCTGCCCAGCAAGTATGCTCTTCTGGCCATAGTGCAAAGATTTGAAGAATGCTTTGACATTTTGGCTTTGCCCTTCCTGCAACTCATTGGAGAGTTCATTTAAAATGGAGCGTGGTGGCCTGGTTCTGCTACAGTTTTCCTTTCTGAGCACGGGGGCCACGGGTGTCCTTTACTTGCCCAGGGGTCGTGCAACCAGTTCACTCATTTGCCCAGTATCCCTTGATGGTCCTGGAACCTTATTAAGTTTTATATAGTCTAGTTCTTTTTTCACCCAAACCAATGTTCCCAAAATCGCATGGCATCTAATGGGCAGAACCCAATACCCTTGTAGGATAAGCTTCCTCGATCATCTGTTCGAAAACGATTCTCTAATCTCTGTGCCTATTCCCAGCAAATATGCTTTCCACTTCGTTTACAAAGTGGCCTACAGCATCCCTCCTCATCCTTTTATTATTCATATGCTTGAAAGGAACGTTCGGGGCTGTTTTTGATGAGTATGGCAGTTAGTGGACAAGTTATCTGGATAAATAACCCGCTGAATATACTTGCTTAACATCATCCCGGCTACATGCTGGACGTGCTGGGAGCAGGTAGGCGGTTCAGTTCCCTTGCTCCCAGCAGGGTTTCTGAGGGTCCAGCGGGGTGGGGTAAATAGTATCGCGAGTGCTGGTGGGGAGGGGTGGCGGTTGGAAAGCTTTAATAGATGCCAAAACAGAAAAGGAGGGGGGTGGAAGCGATATGCAATCCCCATCCCCAAAAAAATCAAATTATCTTTGTTCCCGGGTGTCTGGGGACGAATGGAGTAGCTCGGCCCAATGTGGTCAACATGAATTTATTTGGGGGGGGGGGTTTGGAATTGAGCTGTTGGCACACAGAGGCCTTTTTTTTTTTTTTTTCTATTTTACAGTGCTGCTCACCCAGATATCTTTTAAAAGTAGATGGCTTGCCTGTGTCACTGAGGTTTGCATTGCTTGTGCCAACCGGATCAGTGCAATTTGCTGGCTGCTCACCAACGCCAGCTGCTGGGCCACTTGTTCTGTCACCATCCCCCAGGTTTTCTGCTGCTCCTTTTAAAAGATATCTGGGTAAGTAGAAAGTTATCCGGCCACACTAGGCCAGATAACTTTAGGCCTACTCTGAAGCAGGCCTAAAGTTATGCGACTGACCTAGCCAGATATATCTGATATTCAGCTAAGTTAGCCAGATAACTAAACCTCTTCCCAAATACCTCTTTTTTCATCCAGATATAATTTAGCTGGATAATGAGTTATCTGTCTAAATGGCTTTTGAATACTGAACTCGCTATTTTTAGTCACATTTTCTTTCACTGTTCCTTTTTATGTAGTCTGATCACTGTCTCACACTCCTTGTTCCATACTTGGTGGTTTCATAAGACTTATCTTTGTTCCTTCCTCTTTATTATAAAGGCGATTTCTTTTCTTGACTTGTTGATTGTGCCACATGGGATTTGCACTTCTGCTCTTACAGTTGTCTCCCAGGGGCATAGACACTTCTTGGAAACATTGTAAAATCTTTTTTAACTCTCTCTCATCTCCCTTTGGTGTCCTTTCCCATGAATTTGCGTCCCAGTACACCTTAGCCAACAGACTCTGGTAAGCTTAAGGTTGGTCCTTTTACATTTTAATAGCTTTGTTTTTCCACTTGTCTTTTCTATTTTTGTCCTCAAGATACAACAACACAAGTGTTTGTGAACTGATCCAGCACAGAAAAAAACCATAAAGGCTCTAATCAACATTTTTAGGGTCCTAAATAAGTTCATAATGAACTTGGAGAAGGTTGCTCGCGATGAGTTCAATGAGTGAGTACTGCACCCTGGAAGCCATGTTGGAAAAGGTACTCTCTTACACATTTTCTTTTTCTCTTTTCTTCTTTCTGCTCTAGAAATATCTGGAATAAGATTATCACATGACCTAGAATAAGACCCACATTTTAAATGATCCACCATTAGTTTACCTCTGAATAAAGAAAATATATATTTTTTTTCTCCAGAGTGCATAAGACGGCGAATTCATTGCAAAATTGAAGGATCCTACCTAGGAAGATATTAGCCCTCTCTTTCTTTCTCTCCAACATAAAGAGTTAAAGCAATTTGGCATCAGAAAGAATTATCCATCTGCCCTCCAGCCTGGAGGAGGTACAGCACCCTTCTCCTTACCAATCCTTATTATGGAGACACTTCAGGGCATCAATCAGTCCCTGCTCGGGATGGGAGAAAGGCCTCATTTCCAAGGAGTCTCCACTCTCAGAGCTGTCATCGTAGTCTGGAGAATCCAGAAGATTCACTGGCAGGGAATTAGCTAAATGTACAGTAAAGACACAAAATAAAACAAAAGCAGGAATATCAAATCGTTTCCTTTGACAACGAGGCAGAAAGACTTCTCTTAGGTTGAGAGAACACAAAAAAAATATATATATGCCACCATACTGAGTAATTTCTCTGTTACTAATTAGTTCCATGAAACCTCATTGTATGAACAACTTCTGCTATAACACCGTGTAGCATATTTTTAGCATATTTTAAACTAAGGACTTTTTCAGTGAATGCTGGTCTTGTGAAAGCTGAGCTAAGATAATTAGAGAGTCTCTTCGTCTATGCAATCCCAGCCGTGGAGCAACTTGCATGTTTTCCCACAGTCTGTTCTGCTATGACCACTTTCTCCAATTTCAACAACCACTGTTTCCTAGGATTAGGACAGAAGTTAAGTTTCACTATCAGCTTAGTCCTGGGCCTCTCAGCAGAAGCTGCAAAATCTTCCAAACTATAGACGGGGGAGGGGGGGGTTATGATCTGATGGCTCCACTTAAGACCCAAACTGTCAAAAATCACTTTAAGACTTGAACGTGATTGTGAGATGAGAAAGACAGGGTGCTGTGCTAGGTAAAGCATCTCTCTCATTCTGTGACGACTGGAAAATGCTTCTGAAAATAGAGCCTGGGGTCTTCATCAACCTCCCCCTATGTTCTCTTCCTCAGCCTACTGACTTGGTTTAAATTAATAGCCCTAAAAGTGCTAAGTTTTTAAATTCTTGACCTTTACAGTAAGGAGGAACATTTCAATGGGCCGCCCAGCAGCAAAGTGTGGAGTTATTTATGAACCCCAAGAAACTCTTTACCTTTCCTCAGCTCTCTTACCACTAGAGGGGGCTTTATTATAAAACACACCTGAAGAGTGTCGGCAGTTGCTGATGTCCTGACTCATGACGGGAATGCTGGGTAGAGAAGGCCTGTCAACTCGTTTCCTTAAGGTGACACTGCCAGTCGTTCTGTGAGGATCTTTCATGCTGACCGGTACTTGGATCACACCGTTGAGACTAAATGGGCCAGTGTCTGCTAAGTCTGCAAGAGAAGGTTTGGATCGGTACAAGCTTCTGATTCACCATTATTTGCAAAATCTCATGCATTTTTATTGCCTACATCCTGAAAACCAGATTGGTTAACTGTGCCTCCAGGACAGGGTTGGGAACCCTCAACCCAGTTGGAAACAACATTTTTTTTTTTTTTTGGAGCACGTAACTGCACTTTCAGCTTACTTTCCTGAGAGATGCCCTTAAAGTCCAAACTCTTCAAGGTCCGAAACTGCTGCTGGGACCACTCCTTTTCCTTCATTTGGCGCCGAAGTTCAATCTCTTCCATCTGCTTCTGGCGCATCTTGTCTTGGGCCGACTTGGATATGGTGACGTTGATCTGTACACATCACAAAACCCGGTTAATAACATCTCTGCAGTATAACCGGACAAGACAGACAGTGTGAAAGTGAAATTAAGACTAAGAGTAGCAGAAATCAATATTCATGTTCACTTACTACCCACATGGGGTTTCTGCCCATGCTGCATCTATATGGGGATCACTAAGGGGGTAAGAATCAAAGCCCTTTACATGCATAAACCCCGATTTCATACGAAATGTAAAGGGCTGTTCTAAAATTGACCCGGCCTCAATGCGTATAAAAGTAATCCAGTTTCATGCATATCTTTATGCACACCGAGGAGAGGCATTTTGGGAAGGGGTGGGGGGTGGAGTCAGCACTTATGCGCTTATGTTTTGATTTTAAAACTATCTGCATGAGTGTACACATATTAGTTATATCTCCTATTTGGAGGGCAGAGCTATGAGTGAATGTCTGCACCTTGTCAGCCAGTCATTAGCTCACTTTGAAAGTACTCGGTAAAGATGGCGTGTACATTGGTAAAGTCTATGTCTCTCAGGAAAGTAAGTCGACACTGCAGTAAAAGGAGAGAAATGATTGTAGTATACACTGACTTTACCACTAAGTGGGCTGTTCCAAAACCACCCTCCCTCCCTCTCTCCACATGGGGTCTTAGTCCAGGCTGTACCTGTCCAGGTTGCGTCAACCGGAAAGAAAATAATTGTTAATTTGAAAAACTTATATTCTATTGACAACTGTGCTTACAGCATTTAGTTATAAAACTCTGAACAGGAGGATTTCTTTTCCTTTTGTGAATGAAAGAAATCAAGTTTACTTTCCTGTATAGAGTTCATCTCTGCCTTCTAGACACAGTGAAGCTGACATTTTGGCTTGGAAAGAGCCCTAGTCAGGGTTAAGGGACGGGTACTCTTTCTGCATCTCTCAAATCTGAAGAATATGCTTTGAAGAAATGCAAATATACACAGAAACATAGAATTGGATGGCAAATTAAATGCACTGAGCCTCTGATCCTGCTGAACCTCCAGCTTAATCCTTGCTTTCCTACGCTTTCTGTTTTTGTGCCAGCCTTTCCATGAAGTAAAACCGCCATACATTACTCCTTAGACCAACTCTCTCTAAACTCGTTCTAGAACCTTTTTGGCCACCATTGTTGATATGCTTGAAGTTTTGGAATGTCTCTGTCATCCATTCTTCTCTATATATTTTCCCATTCAATGACATTATTTTGGTTACTCTCTTTTGCATTGCCTCTACTCTATGTCCCTCCAGAGATGCAGCCCCCAAAACTGAACACAGTGTTTCAGCTGAAGTCTCATCAGTGATCTGTGCAGGGGTATCACCTCATTTTCTGTTGGTTATTCTTCTCCCCATCTGTTCCAACATCCATGCCCAAATGCACTAGTCCTCTTGGGTTCTACATTCCAGATGTCTGACTTACCTATTTGTACCATATATTTTCTTGAATCCACCTTCATCTGGAATGTCCACACTGTTCTGTTGCATATCTTGGCATCATCTCTTCCAGACCCTCTGCAATATCTTTTAATAGATATTGAACAGAACTGGTTCTAGGACTGATACTTGGGGCACCCTAATGAACATCCTCCTCTCCTCATACCCTCCTCTGTTGCCTGTCACTCAACCAATTTTTAATCTGGTTTACCACCTGGTACTCTCAGGCTGCCTATTTTGTTTATGAATATCCTACATATAATGAATGATATTGAAAGTTACTAAAGTCCAAGTAGATCAAATTACTACTATTGCTCTTTATTGTTTCGATAATGCTATGATACATATGCAACTCTATACAGATTCACAAGAAATTCTGGTCTATGGCATTTTCAATCTAGTCAAGACACACATGCAAGACAAACGAGAGGCTTTGGGAAATCTATTAATTATAGGAAAATAGTTAACATCAGAGTTTAATATTTAAAAGCAACCTCAAAAAGATGGGTTTTTAGCAGAACTTGAATAAATACTCAATAAAATTCATTCTGTATTGTATACACTTCTTAAATATCTCACCAGAACTTATTTGAAACTAATATAACGGACCCTCATATAAGGAAATATTTGGCAATTATACTGAATCTGCCTTTAATTGTTCCATGATATAACCATAGGCTCCAATCCTCATCTTTTTATATTCTTTTAAATGAGCAATTAAAATGCAAATGTACTTATCCTTATAATCCCATCATTATAGGTCCCATAGGGTCCTCAGGTGGTAAACCGGATTAAAAACTGGTTGAGTGACAGGCAACAGAGGAGGGTGTGAGGAAAGGAGGATGTTCATTAGGGTGCCCCAAGTATCTGTCCCAGAACCATTTCTATTCGATATCTCCTAAAAGATACTGCAAGACTTGTAACAATGGGATTTAAGGATAAGTACATTTGCATTTTAATTGTACATGTAAAAGAATATAAAGAGAGATTCTATCATGGAACAGGTTCAGGCAAATTCGGCATAAGCACCAAACCATTCCTTACGCGAGGGTCCTTTATGCTGGTGAGATATTTAAGAAGTGTGTACACACAGGATGAATGTTTGAGTACATTATTATGAAGTTTCATCCATTTTATGGATTTTTCTTTTCAGCAGATCGTGAATATGACCAGAGAGGGAGCGTGATACACAGACTAAGGAAGGGCAGTCCGGGTTCACAGTGCAGCAAGGTGGAAAGCACAGAGAAGGCATGGAGAAGGGCACCGATAAGAGCAGTTTGCTCGACGAACTGAAGTAGTGAGGAGGGACGTAGAAGGAAATAAGACAGAATGAAGGCAGGTGTAGGCGAGAAGAAGAAGAAGCTTGAACTGTATGCGGCAGCAGATAGGGAGCCAATGTAGTGACTGGAGAAGAGGGGTCACACTGTCTTAATGACACTGGAGGAGGCTAAAGCCATGCTGGAGACCTGTAAAGAAGAGGTTGCAATACTCTAAGTGAAAGGTGATGAGGGAGTGGGTTAAAAAGGAAGAGAGGAATTGAGGTGATATTATAGAGGAAGAAATGACATTTTAGCAATGTTTTGGATGTGTGCAAAGAAGGAGTCAAAGATGACCCTATTGTACAGCTCTGGTTACAGGTTGAAGATTTTGAGAGGATGACCGCGTTATCCATGAACAAGAAAGAGGGCAAGGGGGAAGTTGATTTGGGAGGAAAGAAATGAAGTTTTGTCTTGGCCAGGTTAACTTTAAGATGGTGGCCCTGGACATCCAAGTGGTGATGTCTGACAAGCAGGCTGAGATCTGGGAGAGGATTCTCAATAAAAGTTTCGGTGTAGAGCAATAGATCTGAAAGTCATTGGCATAAAGATGATACTGAAAGCCATCACTAGTAGAGCAGTGGGCTACGACCCAGGAGACCAGGGTTCGAGTCCCACTGTTGCTCCTTGTGACCTTGGGCAAGTCACTTTACCCTCCATTGCCTCAGGTACAAACTTAGGGACAGATTTTCAAAGCCCTACATGCGTAAATCCAGGAGGGGTTACGCACGCCGGGCCTATTTTCAAAAGGCCCGGCGGTGAGCATAAAGACCTGGGACGCGTGTAAGTCCCGGGGCTTGAAAAAATGGGCGGTCCAGGGGCGTGGCCAGAGGCCTCTCCACGGCTGCTGGATCATCTGCCGGCAGTCAGCCAGCAGGCGTAACTTGTGAAATAAATGTACGGAGTTTTGTTTTTTTTTCGGGCTGGGGATCGGGACAGTTGGGGGGGGGGAAACGTGGAAAGCCAGCTGGTCTCCCTGAGGGCTCGACGCGTGCTAGGTGCACCCCCTTGCGCGCGCCGACCCCTGATTTTATATCATGCACGCGGCTGCGCACACATGTTATAAAATCGGGCGTACATTTGTGCGTGCCGGGTTGCGTGCACAAATGTACGCCGCGCGCGTACCTTTTAAAATCTTCCCCTTAGATTGTAAGCCCTCTGGGGATAGGGAAATACCTGAATGTAATCCACTTTGAAGTGCTGAAAAAAAAAGTGCAAAAAAGTGGAATATAAATCTAAATAAATACAAAAGTAAAATAAAAATAGTCAAAGAAATCATTCAGATCTTTTTGATGTGACCTCCCATGCTGCCTGGGATCCTGCAACCTGCTGAATTTGAGAATATTCCATAATCCTATCCATTAATAATGAATCCACTAATATCCTCAGCATCAAGGCCACCCTTCCCTGCTCTCACTTTTATAGAGAAGGGTTGTATTTTCTCACTTTTGGACTTTTTGAACCACTGCTGTCTCCAGCATGTGATTAAAGAGGATATTTCAGTGGTGCTGCCTGCACCTTGCCAAACTTCCTTTATATTTTATGATGTATCTTAAGTGGCCTATTGCCTTCTCCATTTTCAGTTTTCCTAGTTCCATAAGGAATCTCTCTTCTGTAAATGGAGTGAGATCCATTATTACTCCATTTTTGCTCCTATAACTCATTTTTTTTCCCTACCCATCTCTTTCTTTAATGAATACTGCATAAAAGAATTTGTCCAGGGGCCAGTCCAGTGGCTCAGTGCCATATTTTGTGCACTACCATGCACACAACCTGGGTTCAATTCCTAGAGTAGTTCTTTGTTTACAAGGCCAACTGTAACGATTCTGGCTGCTAGAAAGCCCCCTCCCACCAGCAGAGGTTCTCACTGAGCCATGCTTTCTCCCACTCCAGCCACCTACTTGATGGCTCCATGATGCAGTAAGGCCAGCCCTATTTAGCCTTGCCTCTCCCACAACTCGGTGCCTCTTCATTGAGTCACCTTGGCTTCTTGCATTGGCCCATCTTACCTTGCTACTGCGTGGCCACTGTGGCCTTCATGCCTCATCTTGCCTTGTCCTGTAGCTTTCATGGTCTCCTTGCCTTGTCTTGTGGCCTCCTATGCCTCCTTGCTTTGTTCTGCAGCCTTCTTGGCCTACTTGCCCTGCCTTATGGCCTTCAGGCCTTCCTGTCTCATTCTGCCTTGCCCTGTACAGTCTTTGTCTCCAGTTCGAGCTCTGCCTTCAATTCCAGCCCTTGTGTGCTGTTACTGCCCTGTCTCCAGTTCCAGTCCCATTCTCTAGTTCCTGGCCTTGCCTCTTGTTCCAGCTCTTACCTTCAGTTTCTACCAATCCCGAGCTCCTCCCTGGTTCGCCTAGGCTGCCTTTGCCTTGCCTTCCCTGTCAGCCTTCCTTGAATTAATCTTGTTGCTGACTCGGATTGTCTGTGGCCTTGACCTCACTTGTTCGCTGCCTGCCTTGACTTGGTGCTTGGAAACTGACTTTGTCTGAATGCTGCCTGCTTTGACCTCTGCTCCAGGAAATCCCTTCTGGCCACCAGAACCTGCAAATTCAACCCAAGGGGAAGTTGGCCAGTCAAGCATAAGATCCTGTCTGGCTCTGCCCAAGTGTTTGGTCCTATTCCTGTTGGGGGAATCCCCCATCCAGCTAATTCCCTTCCACATGACACTGAACGGGGCTGAAGATGCGGCAGAAGCCACATTCATAGCCACTGGAGTGGGATGGAGACCCAGTCATTGCTCAGTGGTACACAGTTATCACTCCATGGTGACACCTAGTGGCCAGACTTAGGATCTACATATGCCCGGTTCTGGTGAGAGCTGCTTTTTGCTGCTCCAGGTCTGTGATGGTGGGGCTGAATTGGAAGGAGGATATGAAAACAGAATTAAAACCCTGGGTAATTGTGAATGAAGACTCAGGGCACTATAGCCCAGTACAGGCTGGCAAAAAAGAGCATTTGTTCAGTATTTTCTCTATCCCCCCCCTCCACACTTCTTGCCTTCCCATCTAAGAGACTCACAATCCCATCCATGCACTTTCTCCTCTCTCTTAACGCATCCATAATAAAGGCCTTGATTCCTTGTTTTAGGGATTTAAAGGCCAATATTCAAAAAAGCTGAGCTCCTTAATTTAAAAACCTAAATTAGGAGCCTAGAGCCCAAGTTTTAAGATGAAATTTCATCTACATTTAAGAACTTAAAACTTAAGTTCCTAAATTTATGACTGCTTTTCATTTGGGTTTTTATTAATTATGCAATATATATACATTTTTAAATAATTAAATTTAAACAGATCAATATGGAGGTCGATATTCAAAGGGTTTTCTCAGGTAACTTTTGAAGTTCCCATCCACCCCACCCCCACACTCCCTGGCTAAATTTTGTGTGGTCAGTGAGGTGTCCACACCAAATGTACCCACGTCAAAAGAGGCAGCGCTGGCAGCATTCCCAGGGCGTGGCATCGCTTTTTCCAGGCAGTGCTGGCATTCACCGGGTAAGTCTTGTTGGACAAATACCTGTGCTAAAGTTATCTGGATAACAATCAGAGGAACACTTCTTTAGGTAAGCTGCGCTGAATATCCAAGTAACGTTATGCGGATAATTTTACCTGGACAACTTCCCAGCTCACTAGCTTACTCAATATGGACCTCATGGGTTTAAAAAAAATCAGGTAACTGACATGGCGAAGACAAAATGGTCAGCATTTGGGAGACAAAAGGAACCACAAAAGAAGATAAGGAACCATATATGGAAAAGCAGGGAAGGCAGTCAGGAGACAAAAAGGCAAAATGGAGTAGCTAATGCTTCATTTAGTGTCCTCACAAAGCACTGTAAATTGCATTAGTGGATTATAAAGAGGTTATGAAGACCAAGACTGAACTATATTGGCAGTTCTTTATGGGTAAGCCTGCAGAGTACCTTCCAGTGCTAATTTAATCTTCACTTTCAGAAGCAGCTATAGGGACTTTAATTGGATTTCTCCTTGTTTCAAGTCATGCGAATATCGATATAATAGATTTTTAACATAGATCTGATGGATGGAAGGAAGAGGGAGAGAGAAACCTACCCTTCCATTGTTCTCTTTTCCGTCCTCTTCATTTAAAAGCTGCTGGTGCAGTATCTGGTCTTGCTCTTTGGATGGATTGAGAAAGATGGTCTTCAGTGGAATGGACTGGGGTGCATTTTCAATTAACTTTGCGGTGGTAGTAGGCGACCCACGTCCCAAAGCTCTGATTTCTGATCAGCCAAAAGCACAAAGTTTACATTATTAGAGACTTCACCTGTACATCCAGTCCTTGATGCCTGCACAATAAATTACCCAAGCCCACAGTGAAGTGCTGTACAACCCTTTACAATCCCACAGCAAATGCTGTCCATAAGAACCCTACTCTAAAGGAGTTTATAGTGCAAGACAAGACAGATTAAAGGAAATGAACAGTGCAGGATGATAACAGATAATGGTCAAGTAACTTGCTGGAGGTCAGAACATACGAGTGATGCAGACAAGATTCTAACCTACTCGTTCTCAAACGGGCTTGACTTTCCCAGCATGCTTGGGATTGACCTTTAACTCAAGAACACACATCTCAGTCAAGTAGAATGAGCTTCCTTTGTCAGACATGACAAGTTAAGCAATACTGCGGATAGGCTTACTATCAGACTGAGGTCACCCTTTACAGGCCAATTCACTCCTGGTTTGCCTAGACACCATTCTACTGGATTCTGGGAATTCTTGTCATAATGAAAAATTAGAAAACAAACCCTTTTGTCTATTGTGCAGTATTCCAGAGATCATTACCTCCAACAGCAAGATTCACTTTGGGGTTTATTTTGTGAACCTGCAATGCTTGTTAATGTCTGCTGGTGTTTACCGTGGCTTCCATTATTTGCGATGGGGATGATATACTAATAACGTACCTTAATGAGTGCTAATTATTCTTTTAAAAATGTTACTGTTGAGCCAGTATATTTGAAATCTTGAAATAAATTCTTCCCCTATAAATCCTCTGAAACCCAGGAGACAGCTGAAACCCAGGAGAGCCCAAAACTGCTGCATCTGATTGGTCCACGTTGGCTGTGATGCCACAAATAGCATCATCAACTAATTAGCTCTTTTTACATGTGCAATAATTTGTGTCATTGGTTTGAACGCAGCTGCTCCCAGGGGTTCAAAAGAATTGCAGGGAATTAAAAAAATATATATATGACTTGGCAATAAAATATTATTTGACGCAGGGAGGGTACTGCTGCTACCTGTGTGCAACCTGTGAAGTAAAGAACAGTACACAGGGAGAGTAATTTTATAACAAAACAAGTAATTTCTGCCTTGCTATAAAAGTTTGCTTTAAAAATTATCCCTTAGAACCCACACAAAGTGACACCAGCTTTTTGCAGGACCTGCACATTTTAATATTTATACATAACTTTTTTAAATCAAAATTATGCATGTAAACCCAAGCTCTATCCCTCACCCCCAGAACCCCTTTTTTTTGTCTGCATAGAAGTACGCGTGAAATCGGACGATGCATGCACTTTTAAGAACACAAACTGCAAGGCGATTTTATAATGAGTCATTTACGATTGTAAAGCCGTGTTTTATGCTAATCAGTGGCCTGGATGAGTTCCCCTCCCCCCCAATTAGTGCACGGCTCTTTTAATAGGGAACATCTCAGAATGCCATAAGTCTACGACAGGCATGAAATGTTTTCATGGAGTTTACAGCTGCACCAGTAACTGACTCTTTTGTTTTTGAGAAAAAACAGAACCCTAGCAAGTTACTTAGGGCCATATTCAGCATGTGCAGCAGATTACACCTCTACGGATGTCTGAAGTTTTGTTTTGTTTTTTTTACACAGAGTACACTTAGGAGGTACACAATGCCTTTTCCGAAGCTGCTGCTCCCTCTGGAATGCCAAGCATTTCACCGTATGATGCAAGAGTTACCCAGGGCACTGATGGAGCGGGCATTCTCCTAACCAATCCTCCAGCAGAAGCTGGTTCAGCTAAGGGTTGTTCCTTAGCACTGTAAGACCTTGGAGGCAAGTTCTCCCAAGAGACTTCCAAGCAACTGGCAAGAATCCCTGAAGAGCCTTCTGCGTCAGAACACATGAAAGTGTCTCATGCTGACCAAATGGTTATCCAAAGCAGAAGAGGCACAGACTTCGGGTCTCTTGAAGGACAGCGGGCTTTCCCTGGCCCACGTACATATATTCTGACATCTCTGCTGTGCCCATGTTGTAAAAGTTTCTATTTGTTGAAATGTATTAGTTTACTGAAGTTTCATAAAGTGAATTAAATAAACATACAGAGGCCAATATTCGGCACCATTTGTCCCACTAAGTTCAGACTTAGCGGGACAAACTGGATTTGAAAATCCCCACTGGATGACCATCTCCCACTTCTATGGCTATGTAGTTGGCTGGATACATCTTAGAGGGATAACTTAGAGGTGTTATTGCAAACCAGTTTTAAACTTTCTAAGTTCCAAATAGGTTTCTAAGAGAGAAAGAAGTTTGTTGGGAACAGTGGCGTAGCCAGAATTGATTTTTTGGGTGGGCACAAGGTTAACATGGGTGGGCTGTAGGCATGCAGGTCTACTAGTTGTTTTTTTACTGATAAATAATGCCAAATTATGCAGCATAGCATTCACATCCATGCCTAAGTATGAGGTTTACTTAATGATACAAACATAATTCACGGTGATTTGTGGTACTTTAGCCTTCTTATTATTACGATTTTATACACGGCTCCTACCTGTCCATAAATTTTGAGAGAGCGGTTGTGTTGCTTATATTTAAATTGCTAACATCTCAAAATATAGATATATATTTTTACCTTTGTTGTCTGATCTTTGTATTTTTCTAATCAGTTGGTCCTGGTCTCTTTTTCCCATTTTTTCCCTTATAGCTCATTTCCTAATTCCTTTTCAGTGTCTTTCTTCTATTACTGTCTTCTTCCCTTCCACACACACACACACACACACACACACACATACACGCTTTCTCTCACAGACTCCCTCTCACACACTCAAGCTGTCACTCTCATATGCTCTCCCACCCCCCCACAAGCTCACATTCAAGTTCTCACTTTCTCACCCCTCCCCAGGCTTATATTCTTATGCACACACAGACGCACATCCAGGCACCCATTCTCACCCACACACATAAACCCAGACTCCCATTCTCACCCACAAACCCATGCTCCCAGTCTCACCCACACATATTCAAGCTCCCATTCTCATCCATACATATACACATTTAAGGTACTATTCTCACCCACACATACACACATTCAAGCACCCATTCTTATCCACATATTCAAGCTTCCATTCTCACCCACCCACACAAACCCAGGCTCTCATTCTCACCCATATATACACACATTCAAGCTCCCATTCTCACCCACCCACAAACCCAGGCTCCCATTCTCAACCACACATACACACATTCGAGCTCCCATTCACCCACATATTCAAGCTTCCATTCTCACCCACATACACACCCAGGCTCCAGTTTTCACCCACACACACTCCCATTCTCATCCACACATACACATTCAAGCACGTGCACAGCTTCCGCTTTCTCCCACAGAGCAGGAAGATCAGCTGCCTCTCCTGCTGCCACCGGCCTCCTGCTATCTTCGGGCGTCGGGCCGTACTGCCCGCCGAACTTCCTGTCGGGGGGGGGGAGCGGAAGCGCAGCGCACAACGTCCGCTTCCTCCCTCCCCCCCCCCCCCCAAGCAGGAAGATCGGCGGGCCATAGGGCCCGACGCCCGAAGAAGATAGCAGGAGGCCGGTGGCAGCAGGAGAGGCAGCTGATCTTCCTGCATTGGGGGGAGGAAGCGGAAGCTGCGCGCGGCGCTTCCGCTCCCCCCCCCGAACAGGAAGACCGGTTGGCCATACGGCCGCAGCAGCGCTTCCCCATGTGTGCCGTGATGGCGCGCGAGGCGTGGGTTCTCTTGTTCGCTGTCGCGGGGATGGGATCCCGCGACAGCCTTGCAGTTCCGGTGCTAGTTGGGTGGGCCTGGGTCTAAGTTGGGTGGGCACCTGCCCACCCAGGCCCACCCGTGGCTACGCCACTGGTTGGGAAGTCCCAATATTTTGCCGATATGCTAAAGCAGCATCAGGAACTGTATATTTATGCTCCTTTTAGTTAATGTTAATTCTTTTTTCTAATTTCTGTAACATTTTACTGCCCGCATTTTTGTGTGTCAGTAAAAGTTAATTTTGGTTTGCAACAATGCTTCTCATGTGGCGACTTTTATTTGGAAAACCATAGGCCTGATCCTCTTGGGCCTTGGCAGCTGTGCTGCCCCCCTCAGTGTAAAAATCCTGATCCCAGACCTGTCGGAGGTTTTGTCTGCAGCTTCTGAATGTGGCCCCTTGCTACCCTGTGAAAGGGGGATAACACTGCTCTCATTTGTCATAATACAATTCCACGCCTAGCTGGAATCCAGCATGCAATCTGTCCAAAATGCACTCCGAGGACGCAATTTACGCTGGTAAAAATGGTTTGGCTGAAAGCTATCTTTCCTCTGCTAAAAGTATGCATGGGATTTTACAGGACAGATACTCTCAGCCGGGCTATGAAGAGGCAGTCCTGGGAGCACATTTAAATCAGAGAAAAAAAAAAACATTGCACGTACATTTTATTTTCAAATGTGCATGTGCTATTTTGCCCGTTCTCAACTACCCACCCACACTAATAGCAGCTGCAAAGTTCATAGATGCTTCCAGTACACATATTTATTAATTTTCAAAGGGGATCAATGCGCGTGGTTTCCCTTGGAAAAGAGACTGCAACGTAGACAGACTAAATCTGTGGTACTACAGGTATGAAGATTAGCAGGTAAGGAATAATTTTCATATAAACAAGGGGATAAAGGTGAGCCAGTTGATACAGTATATCTGGATTTCCGGAAAGCATTTGACAAAGTCCCTCATGAGAGACTTAGGAAATTAAAAAGTCATGGGATAGGTGGCAGTGTCCTGTTGTAGATTGCAAACTGATTAAAAGTAGGTCTAAATGGTAAATTTTCCCAATAGAAAAAGGTGAATAGTGGAGTGCCCCAGGGATCTGTTCTGGGACCACTGCTTTTTAATATATATATAAATGACCTGGAAATAGGGACAATGAATGAGGTGATCAACTTTGAATATGACACCAAATTATTCAAAATTCTTAAATCACAAGAGGATTATGAAAAGTTGTAAGAGGACCTTACAAAACTGGGAGACTGGGCATGCAAATGGCCAATTTAAATTTAATGTGGACAAGTGCAAAGTGATGCACTTAGGGAAGAGATACCCAAATTATGCAAAGTAATGCATATGGGGAATGGAAATCCGAATGAACTGTATTCGATGGGGGGGGAAAGGTTGATGTGCACGGAGCAGGAGAGAGACCTAGGGGTTATAGTGTCTAATGATCTGAAGTCGGAGAAACAATGCGACAAGGCGATAGCAAAAGCCAGAAGAATGCTGGGCTGCATAGAGAGAGGAATATCGAGTAAGAAAAGGGAAGTGATTATCCCCTTGTCCAGGTCCTTGGCGAGGCCTCACCTGGAGTACTGTGTTCAGTTCTGGAGACCGTATCTACAAAGAGACAGAGACAAGATGGAAGCGGTACAGAGAAGGGCGACCAGAAAGGTGGAGGGTCTTCATCGGATGACATACGAGGAGAGATTGAAGAATCTGAATATGTACTCCCTGGAGGAAAGGAGGAGCAGGGGTGATAAGGTTTTTCAAGTATCTGAAGGTCTGAATCATAACGATCCAAAGACAACGACAAACCTTTTCCACCAGAAAAAAATCAGCAGAACCAGGGGTCACGAGCTGAGGCTCCAGGGAGGAAGACTAAGAACCAATGTCAGGAAGTATTTCTTCACGGAAAGGGTGGTGGATGCTTGGAACGCCCTTCCGGAGGAAGTGGTGAAGTCCAAAACTGTGAAGGACTTCAAAGGGGTGTGGGATAAACACTGTGGATCCATCAAGTCTAGAGGGCGTGAATAAAGAGGAGGCAGCAAAACACTGCACGGAGCGGCAGTAGCCACAGAGGCATTCACGGAGCGGGATGCCAGTGGCCAGTAGTTATTGTTCCACCTTCACGGAGTGGAAGGATGGAGGGCTGCTATCTCCAAAAAAAAATAAAAAAACCAAACAAAAAATAATAACAGGGGTGGGTAAGAGTATGGGGTAAGGGTGTGGCCTGCTTGTTACAGCGGTTGCTACCCCTATTGAGCTGGATGTCACTTGGATGCAGATACGGTGCTGCTCTCTAAATTGGTGGTGGGGTGGAGGGGAATTAGGGCTGGAGGGTACTGGAAGCCAATAGTAACAGGTGGGAGAGAGAAAAAGGGAAATAAAAATGGATAAAGTGCGTAGCTTGCTGGGCAGACTGGATGGGCCATTTGGTCTTCTTCTGCCGTCATTTCTATGTTTCTATAAATCTGCTGACACACACCTCCCGAAAACTGCCTCCCTCCTGAAGTTTGCCCCCTTTATTACCATTACCCAACTAATTCTAATAGGAAAATGTTTCCTGTATTCTATGGGGTCTGTTCGATTCACATCCATAGTGGGGGTTTTAGGTCTGTTCCCATTCTCTGGCTTGTACTACCTTATTGACTTAAAACATGCACAAGGTGCATTGCCCTTTTTCAGACACGTAAAGTCGGTCTTCTGATGTCAGTAACATCTGGAATCGGGAGGAGGAAGTCTGGTGAGAGTGAAAAGCAGACCAGGTGGCATAACTCGAGGAGCAGCACTGAGAAGCCCTGGTCCAAAGCATTAATAAGTAGAATTAGAACAACCTGTTAAGCCAGGGCTACCCAAACCCGCCCTCAGGTCACTCAGCTTTGTAGGATATCCACTGTGAATACCCATGGGAGATATTTGCCTTCAGAGGCAATGCATGCACATACAGTATCTCTCATGCATATTCCCTGGAGATATCCTGAGGAGCTGAGCGGCAGAGGGCAGTTTGGGAGCCCCTGTGCCACTTACAGGTACATCTGGAAAAGAAACTACATGCAGACTCAGTGATTTATGTCAATAACATATCATTGAAGGTCTTCTCTTACTGTCATCATATTAGAACTGAATCCGGGGATGGGATTAATGCTGAATGATATTTTTAAAAACTTCTATATTCTAATAACTAAATGATAATCACTCCTCTACCGCAGTTGCTAAATTAAGTTGGAAAATGAGTTTCAGTCAATATTGTTGAAGTTCATGTACTTTAGGGATTAATAAGTGGGACACCTGGAAAAAAAACCCCCACATTTACTGCTCAGTTTTGCAGTATTTTTTAGTGTCTGGTTCATTTGATTGATGAATTGAGGACCTCCAGGTTCCTGGATGTCATTTTGACGTTGTCCATTTACTGATACCTATTAGTGTTAACTAATAAAAATCAATTATGATTCTTATCCCAAGGAAACAATATTAAGAGTGGTACTTCTCTAGTTTCACATAAACTCTATACTGTTGATCTTTGACCATTTATCTTGGAAGCAAAATAATGCACATGAAATTAGGAATATTAAATATTAAATGGTTAAACATTTTAATGGTGAATAAAGTTTAAGATTTAGTCGATTTTACTAGTGTAATATTTGCCAGCGCTCCTGCAGGGACAGACTCAGTAAATTAACCCACAGCTGATTTTTGGGTTTGCTGTGTGGCTCCCTTCATGTTGGAGCATGCCGAGCCACTATTAGCCAGCTCTAAGAGCGCGTGGACACATTAGGGGGTATAGATGTATAAGAAATGCAGAAATGCACAGTCCACACCCCTTGGGCTCCCACAGGCAGCATGAACACCACGTCTGGACCCTGCCGCCCCCACACCTGCCGCTCCTGCAAAGCCACCCTGGCAGGTAAGCGTTGCCCAAGGGCGATCCCTGTACATCCAAGGCAGTCTTCTTTTCTCCCCCTCACACCAGGGCAGTCTATGTCATCCCCCTCTCCTCCCCCTCCCCAGGCAGGGAACAGGAAACCTGGAAGTCAGCCACAGGCTGATTCTCTCAAGAGCTCTCCATCCCTAATTCCCCCAAACCCCTGTAACTCTTCCGTGTAGTTATTCAAACAGTTAACTTTGTAAATGATATTTACATTCTAACATGAAATGATTCAAGGCATTGACCCTGTGAGTATACCCTACTCACCCAGACATTTACATGCAACACTACCTCCAGTAAAATGCTGATCAGCCTTCAGAGGCAATAACAGAATCGGCAGCAAAGCTCTTGCTCTTGTCACTCAAACAGAAGACCCCCTCTTCTCTTTTAATAAGTGTCTTTACTAAGAAAAAGAACGTGGCAGTCTGGGGCGTGGTCACCAGCAAACAAACAGTTTCTGTAACACCACTGATGCAAATTCAGAGATTCCAGGTCCTCAACACAATGAAAACGTAAGAGCGCCAAAAGAAAAGGATCTCCCAGTTAAATGAACACAAATGCACCCTGCTCGGAAAGAAGAAGTGCTAGCATAAGCAAGGACACAGTTGCCATGTTTGTAAGAAGAACATAGTTCCCGATTTTGGTCATGTCTGCGATTCCATTCAATAAACTGGCCAGCCACTTCTGAGGTTCTCACGCATTCTGCAGCACTTTACCGTTCAATCTTCGGCTGAGCTGCAGAACACATGCAACGCTTCGGAGATGTAACAGTTCTCAAACTTCGGTTTCTATAAATCTCGACCAAAGCCAGGGTATAGTGGAGAACTGGCTCCTTGGTATTTGATTATCTCACTTGAGAAAGCTCAAATAATACTGGAAAACTACGGTGAGCATACACAACCAGGGCCAGTACGAGAGTATATGGCGTCCTAGGCAAAGTGTCGGTCATGCACTCCCCACCTCCATCTTACCTACTGGCGGCAGCTCCAGTACAGCATTAGCTTTCCCCCACCTGGCCTTGTGCTGGTGGGATTCTGCCACCCCTAAAAGTTTCATCAACTACTAACCATCAGGGGAACACCCAGATGTGTGGTTATGTACGGTAGATATATCCGAGATGACCACTCTGTAATCATCTCTTTGTATAGCCACCATCTTTAGTCTCCCTGAAGCAGACAAGCAATTGTCAAAACAATGCAGGCAGCTTCGACCCAGAGAAAGCCAATAGAAGTGGCAGGCACTCATTCACAGCATAAAGAACGATAAGTATTAATGACAAGAAGTGTAAGCACTCTAAGAGGGTCGAGCTGACCGCCAGGGAGAGTCTAAATCAAGGGCTAGATATGGAATAATTGATAAAAATACAAAAAGCTAAAAAAATATTTTGGGAATAAAGACAGTGGCTATACAAAGAGATGATTACAGAGTGGTCATCTCGGATATAGCTACCACACATAACCACATATCAGGATGTTCCCTTGATGGTTAGTAGTTGATGATCCCTTTAAAAAAAAAGGGGGAACAGAGGTTTGGTTGTTGATAACCCCTAAAATCTTGGCTTTCTAGGTGAGCTCCTAATTCGTCTAATTGAAACACTGGCCCTGTATGCAGCTACCATTTTTTTTTTATTTTTCATATCTGATCCATATAGTATCATCTTTAGCATCTCAACAAAGGCCTCAGGATGTTGCCTTGAACATTTACAGGTACCTTATTTCTCTATTATTCTAGTTTAATTAATTTTCTTGGCCACCAATTTGATGGGTCTGTGTTTTGATCCCCTTAATTAGTGCGTTTATTTGAACGTTCGTCCATTTAATTTGATCCTGTAAGCTGCTGATACATTGTTTGGCCTTATACTCATTCAGTTATGATGCCCAGACCTCTCCCAATTTCAAGAAAATTTCAGGTCATCCAAATTATCATTATTGTCTTCTAGATTTAACATGAATCTTTTGCATAAACTGTCACCTAGCACTGGATTTTCCAGATGTTATCTCTGTGGAAAAAAATAGTATTGCTCCCATATAAGCAAAGATGGTGGCTCCAGTTCCTGAGAAGCAGATAGGTCCAGATCTTCAGCTCTACACATACATTTGTCAAGGAAAAGAAGTTCCCTTTGTTGAGCTATACAAACAGCTATAAGTTAAATCCTACTATACTGAAGAGAGTGCAATCCACTATTCGGCCACCAGGTGGCACTTTTCTGTTTCCTCTTGTTGCCTCTGCTTTGCATGGTGATCGTTGCTAATCTTACTGATCCTTTCCTGTGGAGATTAAGAGCTAGATATTAAATAACCTAATATTTCAGATTCCTGCTGCATCTTAATCTTGAGCATGTCGGAACAAGCTCACGCTGTAACACCCTTCCCCACTCTCTGTCCTTTTTAACAAAGCAACAGTCCTGAAAATGACCAAGGCAGACAGCGGCACCGAGTCTATTCCAAATTCGGACAAAACTAAACTTTTAGTTCCACATTCGGCACGAAGCATAGCTGGACCCTTCATGCTCCTTGTTCTCCACCAATGTGCCCCCATCAGCTTGACTACCGAGGGAACGATCCTGCTTCCTTCTCCCTTTTGTGACAACTAGGAGGCTAACCTTCAGTGATGTCTGTTTTTCTTGTTAAGAGCATAAAACAAAAGAAAGAAGGAATGAAACAGAGTGAAAGATGGGAAGAAATGAAGAAAATAGAAAAGAAAAAAAAAAAAGGAAGGGTACAAGTAAGAACTGGGGCCGGCCGGGCAGTACGTCAGATCACTACCAGCCTGGCCAGCCGGGGATGCCACGGAGGCAGAGTTCACAACCAGCAGGGGAGGAAGTCTCCCAGATCCAATGCAGGCTCTGGAAGGAGCTCTGGGACACGACTCGGCCCAGGACCATCGCTGTAAATACTGGGCTATTCATAAGTTGGGAGGGGATATGAAATAGAGGGGGAAAATGAGTTGGTAGGTACAAAGGAGCAGAAGGAAACCCTCAGGTCAAGAAAAACAAAAAGAAAGAAAGATGATTTTACGTTTAAAGCAAGCACAGAGCCTTGGTTAACAACCTGTTTCTCCCGAGACATCCACTGTACGCACATAGTCATGCACACAGGACTCATTATCAGCTTTCACCCTCTGAAGCTGAAATTCACAGCACACTCAGGCAGATGCCCTGCGGAAGTTCAGATTTAACTCTTCCCTGGGAAGCTCTGGCTGTCAGACACATGCTGCGGCACCTGTACTGCTGGCGCTGTCCCTGGACTCGGAGGGAGAAGTGAATAGCTAGGTGGGAACGCAGATCCTAACTGCCTTGCAGCAGTATAGCAGTATCGAGGTGCTTTTGGTTCGCTTACTGAATATCGCGCCCTCCGCCGTGAGATGGAATTCGGTCACACGTCAACAAGGTGCAAACTCGATGGCTGACCTTGAACACCCAACTGTATAGTGATATCATCTATGCACCAGAAGTCAAGGAAACGTTTGTGTCATGCTCCAGCTTCTATAAAAACAGTCTGGACACTGAGCAAGCACCACTGGCGTGAAATCTGTTCTGCAGTAACTGTGCCCAGCAACAATCCGGTCATAGACATTGGACTGCACTGAACCGCCTATGTTTAGGACATGGAAGATGTGCCTCTTTTTTCAACAAGAGACGCATGAAGGAATCGCCAAACTACGTATGTGGAGAGGCCCTGTCAGCCAATGAGCCTCATAAAAAGTTCCATGCTGGGTCAGACCCAAGGTCCATCGAACTGTCCAGGTCACATGAACCCTTCAGATCCCCAATAGTTGATCTGTTTCTCGTATCACACGTCCAGAGAGAAGCGCTGGCTTTCCCAAATCTATCTGGCTAATAACTAACTGTTTATGGACTTTTCCTTCAGGAACTTGTCCAAACCTCTTTTGAACCCCGCTAGCTTTGTCACCTTGACCACGTCCTCTGGCAACAGATTCCATAGCTTGCTTGTGTGCTGAGTGAAAAAATATTTCCTACAATCTGTTTTAAATCTGCCGGTTGTCAGTTTCGTGTATTGTCACCTAGAGCTAGTGTTTGAAAGAGTAAGAACTGTCCCCTACTTACCCGTTCCACCTCACTCACGAGTTAGTAAATCTCAGTCATATCCCCTCTGATGTCTCTGTTTCATGCTATAGAGCTCTGATTTGTTCAGCCTCTCTCATCCCCTATCTCTGTACCTTTTCTATGCCCACAATGTTTGGGTTTTTTTTTAAGATGAGGCAACCAGAACTGCACACAGTACTCAAAGTGCGGTCGTACCATGGATCTATACAAACTGAGTATGATATGCTCAGTTTTATTCACTATTCCTTTCCACATAATTCCTAACATTCTATTTGCCTTTTTGAGCTAAAGATTTCAAGGTATTGTGCACAAGGGCTCTGGGGTCCTCTTCCTGGGTGGTGACTCCCAACATGGAACCCAGCATCGTGCACCTGAGGTTGGGATTATGTTTCCTTACATGCATTACCTTGCGCTTGTCCACATTAAATTGCATCTGCCATTTAGAAGCCCAGTCTCCTAGTCTCACAAGGTCCTTCATTAGTTCTTCACAATCCGCTGCTGTTCTAACAACGCGAAACAATTTTGTGTCATCTGTAAGTTTGGTCACCTCATTCATCATTCCTTCCTCCAGGTCATTCATGAATATGCTAAATAGCACAGGTCTCAATACAGACTCTTAGGGAACTCCACCAACAGCCTTTCTCCATTTGGAAAACTGACCATTTACTCCTACCCTCAGTTTCCTGTTCTTTATTCAGTTACTAATCAATAGTAGGACGCTGCCTCCAATCTCATGACCTCCCAATCTCCTGAGTCTCTCATGAGGGACTTTTTCAAATGCCTTCGGAAAATCCAAATATACTATCGGCCGAATTTTAAATCGGTCACATGCGCAAATATCGTCACTTATGTGCGTGGCTGGGCCCTGCACGCACCACGCGCATTTTGAAAAGAGCCCAGCCGCACATGTGATGATACACGTATAATTGCCAGGCCCTGAAAAAGGGGGTGGGCGGGACAGCGCGCGCCGGCCGACTGCCGGTGCACGCAAACTACTTCTGCTCCAGGGGAATAGTAAGTAGTGAAACGAAAAAATTGTAAGTTTTGGGGATGGGTTAAGGGGGTGGGGAGGAGAGGGACAGAGGGAGGGGGGTAGGGAATTTCCCTACCCCCCTCCCAGTCCGTTCCTTAATTGGAGTGGACTGGGAGGGAATGGGAGAAGGCCCAATTTCGTCGCCGCACGTACTTTTACAAAACATTTGGTCCCCCTGTGCGTGCCGCCCGCAAATGCACGCACGGCCCAAGGATTTTATAACATGCACGCGCCAGCACACGCATGATATAAAATCAGCGCGCCCATTTTACAATCTGCCCCATATCAGTGGTTCCCAAACCTGTCCTGGGGAACGCCTGACCGGTCATGTTTTCAGGATATCCCCAATGAATATGCATAAGAGAGATTCGCTTACTCTGCCTTCCATAGTAAGCAACATTTATCTCATGCATATTCATTGTGGATATCCCTAAAACCCGACTGGCTGGGGGTCCCCCAGGACAGGTTTGGAACCTCTGCACTACTGGGCCAATTTTAAAAGGCCAGCGCAAGTAAAATTCGGGGGTTATGTGCGTGGCCGGACCCTGTGCACGCGGTGCACATTTTCGAAGGAGCCCAGTCATGCGCATAATCCCTGGTTCGCGCTGATGTGCCGGGCCTCAAGAAAGGGGCGGGCTGGGAGGCGGGGTCTTGGCAGGGAGGGACAGGGGGGAGGGCCGGGACAGCGCCATTAGGCCCTGTCCCGGGGAAGCAGGTGCTAGCAGTCAGCTCCAGAAGAGCAGGGAGATTTAAAATAAAAAAATTTGGGGCCTGGTAGGGTTAGGTTAGAGGTCAGGGAGAAGAGTGGTAAGAGGGAAGGACAGGGTTAAGGAAGTCCCCTTCCTTTACTGGAGCGGACTGGGAGGGAACAGGGAAAAACCGAAATTGCGTTGCCACGTGTAAATTAAAAAATACCCCCCCGCCCCGCACGCAGAAGAGGCCAGCCGCCTACATATGCGTGGACAGATATTAAAATCCAGTGCTTATGTGTACATGGGAGTCCTATTTCATAACATGTGTGCACCGACACGCACATGTTATAAAATAGCCGTGTCCATGTGCGCGTGCCGGGAACCACACACACGCACGTGCGTTTTTTTAAAAAATCTACCGCATATCAATATGTTCACCTTTATCCTCATGACTATTTACACCCTCAAAAAAATGTAATAAATTGATAAGGCAAGACTTCCCTTTGGAAAAACCATGTTGACTCTCCCCCATTATCTCATATCTATTTATATGGTCAGTAATTTTATTTTAAGAATAGCTTCAAGCATCTTTCCTGGCACAGACATCAGGCTCACTGGTCTATAGTATTCCAGATAAACCCTGGAGCCCTTTTGAAAATCTGGTGTCACACTGAGCACCCTCCAGACTTCTGGTACATTAGCTGTTTAAATGATAGGTTGCAAATCACCAGAAATAGGTCTGCAATTTTATTTTTGAGTTCCTTCAGAACTCTGAGGTGAAAACCATTCAGTCCCGGTGATTTGTTATTCTTTAGTGTATCAAACTGATTTATTACATCCTCCAGTTTCACAGTGATTCCATCTAGTTGCTCAGCGTCATCACCATCAAAAAAATGTTTCCGGTGTGGATATGACCCCGACATCCTCCTCAGTAAAGACACAGGCAAGGAATTTAGTTTTTCTGCTGCTTTCCTCTCTTCCCTGAGCACTCCTTTTGTCCCCTCGGTCATAAAGCGACCTGATTCCCTCATTGGCTTTTTGCTTTGAATGTACTTTAAAAAGTTTTATTACTTGTTGTAAACCTCTATGGCTTGCTTCTTTTCAAATTCTCTCTTAAACTGCTTAATTATATTTTTGCATCCAACTTGCTTGTGCTTGTGCTCTTCCTTATTTTCTTCATTTGAGTATGATTTCCATTGCCTTGGATATGCTTTAATTGCTTCTTTCACCTCACTATTAAACCACACCAGCATTCGTTTGGCTTTCCTTTAAATCTTTTTTAATGCGTGGAATACATTTTGTCTGGGCCTCAAGAATGGTAATTTTAAACAATGCCCACACCTCCTGCAAGTTTTTAACCTTGTGACTTGCTCCTTTTAGGTTTTTTTTCTAACAAAATTCCTCATTTTATCACAGTCTCCCTTTTTATAATTAAATGCTGCTGCAGTGATTTTCCTTAGTATTTGCCCTCCGGTGATTATGTCAAATTCATTTATATTATGATCACTGATGCCAAGTGGCTCTAGCACTTTTATCTCTTGCACCAGGACCAGCCATTTACCATCGGACTAAATATTAACAAATTGTTGACATCAGCCATGTCTTCAATCGCTTCCGGTAACTTAAATCAATCCATTTCCTCCTTCAATTCCTGCGGCAAGTTATTCCGCAAGTCAGGGATTACGGCTGAAAAATACCTACTCTGCAAGTGCTCTAAATGAACAAAGTCTTCACCCTTAGGAGCTGTAAAAAGTGTTTGTTAGCCGAGCACAAACTCCTACCAGCTTCATACCACTTCAGTCTCCCCTGTAAACGAGGGGGACAAACACCATGCGACACCTTAAATGCCAGCACCAGATTTTCAAATGTGCAGCATGTATTTACCGCCAGCCAGCGTAAACCTCGTCATAAAGGGACAGCAGGTGGTCTTCTAATACAGCCCATAACAATACGAGCTGTTGTATTTTGTATTAGCTGCAACTTGTGTGTCAGTTTCATGGGAAGGCCCAAATATAGGGCATTATAATAATCCATGTGGGAAAGAACCAGTGCATAAGCAAATGATTTCAATGACACAATATTTGAATAGAGTGCAGTTGTACCGTTTTCATCTTTCCATAAATACTCAGTGTCAAATATGCAAAACGCTTCTCCATATTCAGATTGGAATCCAGCACAGTTCCCTAAGTTCTCACTTCACTCTTAGGAGTCAAATCATCTCCTTTCAGATTTAATGATTTAAAACATTCCCACTAGATTTAAGCACTTTTCCAGCAAGTCCAAACTTACCACCAGCAGATGAAGTTTCTGCTGTCAGCACTCCTTCTGGACTGAGGTATACTCAGGTCTTACTTTCCTATAATATCTTTCCTTAAAAGGAAATCTCCTGTGAGTGATTTAAACTGCAAGTAGATTACTATTAGTCCTCTCAGGTAATCCTCCTCTTTGTTTCTTAACAATATTTCTCCTTAACAGCTTTTCAGATCAAACACTAGTAACTAGGTGCCCAGGAACCACTTTATCAGATTAAGCAAGTGACTTTTGCAAACTCACAATTCTAAACACTGGCAAACAGATTGTAACCTTAAAACTAGCAAACAATATACACAGCCAATAATAATTTAAACCTCCAAGTTTTGGGGGGTTTTTTTTATATCATGGAGGGGCTGACACAATCCACTTTGCCAGTCTAGATATCATCAACTGGTTATCAAACTTCAAAAACACACAATTTTAATGAATCTGTACTTTTTCTTTTGTTGCTCACCCTAGCCCTGTGAAAGAAGGTGGTGGTGAATTCACAAGCACAAGATGAGTTATCCATACCCTTCATACCCTGTCATGCACTTTGTCCACACATTACCCAAGTTATTCTCCTACACTAGGGAATGTGTGCATCCTCAGGGAAAATTTACCAAAATAATCAAGATAAAAGATTCACAAGGCTTAAGATTCCGGAAAATATTGTGCAGCCAGTTACAACCTTGGCAAACTGAATACAAATATTCCTGCTGCTGCCTGGGACAAATACAACAGAAGTAAGTGAGAAGTCCCTGTGTATGTCAGCCTTCCCCAACAAACCAGGACTTCTGCATTCAAAACGCCACTGCCATATTTCCGTGAGGGTCAGGTGAGAGAGGAACTTTGTCAGCTTGCTCACTCTGCGATGGAAGTCCCAGCTGCTCTGTTTGGCCCAACTCCAGGGAGCACCGTCTGGAGTTTGACCCTCCTGCTGAGGTCATCGCAGGCCAACCTCAAACGGCAGCCTGCAGCAGGGGCAGGGCTCCTCCAAAAGGGTCAGCCCAAAGGGGATCACTGCTTGGGGAGCAATTTAGGGAGTACATTGGAAAATTTAGGGAGTACATTGGAAATGATTGGGTTTTCCCTTTCAACAGCTGGATTAGTAACTTGCCCTTTCTTTGTGAGGGATTGGTCTGAGTTACGTTTCTGATTTGCTAATGTATTTGCATTTTATGGATGCATTTTATACTTTATTGATGCACTGTATTTTATCGATGTATTGGACTATGATTATTATGACATTCACTTATTGTATATCTTTTGCTTGTTGTAAATTGCTTGGGGTCGAGCTTTTATTTGAGGAAGGTGATCTGTAACATAACATGACATGTTTCCCGAATGGCAAGCACCACCTTTGAAAACAATACTGACACAATCCCTAAATAAAATTGCTTTTCCCCATGATCCATGCAATTTAAAAGATAGTAAATGTAAAACACATAAAATAATTCTTAATATTACATTAGTGTCTTCCACCCAATATTTCTTTTCTGCTGTAATAACATTTGTATTGGAATTTGTTTTAGATGCATCATTTACTCTGAGGCTGTAACTTTATAGCAAATGATCCAAGGAGACTCTGACCCCTTTTTCTCATTCTGATGGATAACAGTGTCAGTTTTGCATCTTTCAAGGATGCTGTACTCTCTGCATATGTTCCATATTTCAAAAGTATACCAGCCAAGCAGCAATACCCAGCATCTATTACATAAAAATGAAAGGGATACTACTGGAGTTAGTACAATGTGAAATTGAAAATGTCTACAAGACAAATTATATTAGAGTGATGCTATTTGTTGCCAACTGTGTAGCTATGCCTTACATTCTTTTGGCTTTTTGATTAGTTTGTTAATATTTTTCAATTTAAAAAAAGAAGGGATATATTAGGGCCACAGTGCGCCAAACTTCAAAGTCAACATTAGTCTTTGATCTTTGTGCAAACTGAATCAACAGAGCCTCTGCAGCAGCTCAACAGGAACAGGCTCAGCGAAGTGGGTCAGTCCCCTTGCTTCGATTTGCATCTTTTTTTCTTTTTTGCTGTGGCACCACATCTGTAAATGGATGTCAACAGTTTTCAGGCTTCCTCAATTACCAATGCCGAGAGGGCCTTTTCTTTTTGGAATTCCTTAAGCAGCCGTCTCTGAAATTTTCAAACATCTTGGGCAACAGCTGTGTTAGCGAAAGAGTCACAAATTACACCACACACACACAATCTGGTTGATCCTTATTGAGTATAAATCCACGTACATCTCATGCATCCTACATGAACCAATGAGCCACCGCTCTGTGTGTGATGCAATCAGTGAACACGTACATCTCACCCACTCTACATGAACCAATGAGCCACCGCTCTGTGTGTGATGTAATCAGTGAACACGTACATCTCACCCACTCTACATGAACCAATGAGCCACCGCTCTGTGTGATGTAATCAGTGAACACGTACATCTCACACACTCTACAAGAACCAATGAGCCACCGCTCTGTGTGTGTGATGTAATCAGTGAACACGTACATCTCACCCACTCTACAAGAACCAATGAGCCACCGCTCTGTGTGTGATGTAATCAGTGAACACGTACATCTCACCCACTCTACATGAACCAATGAGCCACCGCTCTGTGTGTGATGCAATCAGTGAACACGTACATCTCACCCACTCTACAAGAACCAATGAGCCACCGCTCTGTGTGTGATGCAATCAGTGAACACGTACATCTCACCCACTCTACATGAACCAATGAGTCACCGCGCTGTGTGTGATGTAATCAGTGAACAAGTACATCTCACCCACTCTACAAGAACCAATGAGCCACCGCTCTGTGTGTGATGTAATCAGTGAACACGTACATCTCACCCACTCTACATGAACCAATGAGCCACCGCTCTGTGTGATGTAATCAGTGAACACGTACATCTCACACACTCTACAAGAACCAATGAGCCACCGCTCTGTGTGTGTGATGTAATCAGTGAACACGTACATCTCACCCACTCTACAAGAACCAATGAGCCACCGCTCTGTGTGTGATGTAATCAGTGAACACGTACATCTCACCCACTCTACATGAACCAATGAGCCACCGCTCTGTGTGTGATGCAATCAGTGAACACGTACATCTCACCCACTCTACAAGAACCAATGAGCCACCGCTCTGTGTGTGATGCAATCAGTGAACACGTACATCTCACCCACTCTACATGAACCAATGAGTCACCGCGCTGTGTGTGATGTAATCAGTGAACAAGTACATCTCACCCACTCTACAAGAACCAATGAGCCACCGCTCTGTGTGTGATGTAATCAGTGAACACGTACATCTCACCCACTCTACATGAACCAATGAGCCACCGCTCTGTGTGATGTAATCAGTGAACACGTACATCTCACACACTCTACAAGAACCAATGAGCCACCGCTCTGTGTGTGATGTAATCAGTGAACACGTACATCTCACCCACTCTACATGAACCAATGAGCCACCGCTCTGTGTGTGATGCAATCAGTGAACACGTACATCTCACCCACTCTACAAGAACCAATGAGCCACCGCTCTGTGTGTGATGCAATCAGTGAACACGTACATCTCACCCACTCTACATGAACCAATGAGTCACTGCGCTGTGTGTGATGTAATCAGTGAACAAGTACATCTCACCCACTCTACAAGAACCAAAGAGCCACCGCTCTGTGTGTGATGTAATCAGTGAATAATGTCTTTGGTGATCTCAACAGCTCATGTCCTGCATTGTCTTTGTTGTTGGTCCTTGGGGGAGGCCGATGTTCAGAACCCCAGTGAGGACTCCCCACTGAGTGGATGTGGGGGTTGGCGGGGACATAAATATCCTGCGGAGCTTGCAGGTACAAACCTCCTGCAGGGAAGTACGCAGAGGGAGTTGAAAAGAACCTCCCCGTGTGCATTTTGCCAGCCCAGCCCTTTTACATCGCAGGACACACTGTGCATGCTGTGGATACTGCGCATACTCTTCTCCACAATGGTGGGCGGGGGGGGGGGGGGGGGGTGAGTACTTTTCAGAGGGATGCTCTCTGTGGGCACCCATCCCCCCCCCCCCTCCCGATACACGAAACCCCAGCTGGGAGCGCAGTAACGTCTTACCTTCTCTTGGTGCTAAAGTAAATCACCTTTTTGAACTAACTGGTGATAGTAAAGTTACCAGGCAATGACTAATGAGCTTTCATTAGCAAGCTAAAACAAGATTTTGGGCATTGGGCCACGAGGAGCGTGGGACTGCTGTGCTGGTGCACTGTGCTTCTCTGGTCAACTGGCTAGCGAGACCTGCACGAGCTGGGTCTGTCACAACCATTCATAATTTATCTGCAGAGCGGTTTCCAATCCACATTTTTCCATTGACAGAGATAATTTCAGGGTCCACTTAAAGCATGCGTGTTAGAGGGACACCGGTTTGTGACCTAACTGTAATAAAGCACTCTTCCAGTAATAATTACGGTACAGGGTGCACAAAACTAGACGCATGCCTGCTTTCATTTGCACCAATGCGTTATTCATGCTTTTACTCATATATATATGTTAGCAGGACAAATCTGCAAGACACTGCAGTCTATTTTTTTTGCATCAAAGGACAGAGGCATCAATGAAAGGAGCTTAGAAATCCTTGTGCTTCTTTCTTCATTAACAGAACCGTGAAACTTTTTTTTTGTAGGAGAGATCAATTATTTCACCTATGCCGTATATTAGAGGTTCCAAAAGTGGGTTTATAGGGAGTACCTAATTTTTTGGGGTTAATTTATTTATTTATTTTTTTAACGGATTCTGGGACCTTTTCAGTGGGTCTTTTTAAATTTTTTAAATAGAGAGAGAGTAAGTTTCAAAGCCATTTCCTTGGTTAAAACTGTCTTACCTGCATAAATGGGCCTGTACAAAATTGTCTGACCAATATTTATTTATTTGCTCATTCATTCAAATTTTTTCTTGCTAGATGCACTACAGAATATGCATAGTAAAAGTAATATAATGACAACTAACAATAAACATCACAAAACTATAAAAATATCAGTAACACAAAACCAGTAAAATATGACAGCATAAGGTCAAGAGCAAAAGTCTCTGGTCCCAAACAATACAGCCAAATGGTCATAAATCAAACTAACAAGCTGGGGTGCTCAAACCGATCCTTGGGCCTCCCCCCAAACAGTTTTTCAGGATATACCTCATGAATATGTATAAGAAATATTTGCATGCATAAGAGATAGTGCATGCAAATAAATCTCATGCATATTCATGAGAGAGTTCCTAAAAATCTGACTGGCTGGGGACGCCCCAGGACCGGTTTGAGCACCCCTGGCTTACAGCACAGATAACAGCCAAGGGGGATGATAGCCAAAAGCAGACATGAATAACCTTGACTTTACGGGCTTATAAAACAAACCTATGAAGTCCCGCAATAACCTCATCTCTAGAGGCAAACAATTTCACACAGCTGAAGGCTCTCTCACGTGTTACTGAGAGCTGAGCAACCTTCGGTTAAGGTGTAGGCAGGCAAAAGTACAGGTGTAGAGCGGCACACGCAGACCGACAGGGAACAGCGGCATTTCTGGGGAAGGAACTGGGGAGGGGGTTTGCAATCGCATGTATTCTTTTTCATTTTCAAAAAGTACACGTGTTATTTTTTTTCCCCCAAACTATTGATTCGTACACATTAGCGGGTGCTGAAGTGTGCAGAATACTCTCAGTGGTATAATTTTCAAAGGGAAAGCGTACATGTGTACATTCCCCTTTGAAAATTAGAATAAAGGCCATGGGTGCCTGGTTGAGGATTTCTTGTAAATATAAAGGGGCTAATTTTCAAAAAGATTTACATGTGTAAATGTAACTGCTATCGTAGCAATTTTCAAAAGCCATTTACCCACATAAAGTGCACTTCTACATGAATATCCTATGGACAATTCAATGGCATATATTGTAGCAATTTTCAAAAGCCCATTTACATGGGTAAAGTGCATTTACACATGTAAAAACCATTTTTAAGTGTGTAAATGCTTTTGAAAATCAGGCCCAAAGCACAGTCCAGCTCAGAGTAAGACAGAGATTTTATTCCAGAAAGCACTTCATATCATAAAACCTGCCCCTGACTTACATTCTGCAGGAGGCGCAGTACCAGGCTCCCTCAGTACCACTGCGCAGATGTAAACGCTCCCAATTCTTCTGCATCCATGCAGCTTAGTCCCTCTAGCCCTCGAGCTGCCGGGAACACAATGGTGTTCCTCTGCAACCTCCTCCCCCCTTTGAACCTCCGAAGGGCCAATCCACATCCCCTGTGATGGGGGGGGGGGGGGGGGGAGAAAGAGTCACAGATCTGTGCCTGGGACCGCAGGGAAACCCCTTCTGACCTTGCTCAGCCTCTGTTCAGCAGATCCACCCTATGGCTCACAGGCAGAATTCCTGCACCCATCCCGGACAAACCCCAGCACAAACCTGGCCAGAGCTCCCCCCCTTGGTCCTGAGAGTAGGTAACCACCTTTAAATGTATTTATTTATTTATTTGTAAGCTTTTATATACCGAAGTTTAGCTAAAGGCCTTCACTCCAGTTTACAGGTATAACAACATATTACAGGCGTAACACAACTGGTATAACATCAGATACAGATCGGTTATAACATCAGATACAAATAGTTTATATATAACAGCTTATAAAGCAACAGATTAGGTATAGCTTCAATTACAAAAAAATTAAATATTACGTTCATAACTGTGGGGGGTGACGTGGGCTTTCCATTTGTAACTGTGGGAGGCGACGTTGATCGAGTGAATGATTAGCCGATCCCGTCTTTGTAGGCTTGTCTGAAGAGCCAGGTTTTGAGTGATATTTTAAATATTTTAGTGTTGTTTTGTAATCTTAGATGTTCCAGTAGGGAGTTCCAGAGGTGAGATCCTGCTATAGATATGGCTCTGTTTCTTACGGCAGTGAGTTTGGCGGTTGTGACTGATGGGATGCCTAGTTGTACTTTGTTGATATTGTACTGCGTTGGGAGTTGTGTCTTTGTATAATGGTGTTTAGGCATGTGCTTTCACTGTTGTGTATTGCATTGTGGATAATGGTTAGAGTTTTATATTCGATTCTCTTTTCTACTGTTAGCCAGTGTAAACCTTTTAGCACAGGGGTGATGTGGTCAACTCTTTTGTGACCGGTGAAGATTCTGGCTGAGGCGTTCTGTAGCAATTGGAGTAGTCGTATGGTAGATTTGGGTAGGCCTATCAGGAGTGAGTTGCAATAATCAAAGCTAGTGAATGTTAGTGACTGGAGAATGGTTCTGAATTCAGGGTGATACAGTAGTGGTTTTAGGTGTTTGAGGATTAGTAATTTGTGGAAATTACTAATTGTAATTGTCCATGTAAATCTACATGGACAATTACAAAATTACCACTTAAAGGGTAAGCCCTGGGGGAACCAAGATGGCAGCTGCAAAACAGACAGGTTCCAGAGCTGCTCCTGAAGAATCCCCTTAATTTTTCTTTGATTTCAGCAAAATTTTCTCTTCAAAATGGGGAAGCGGAAAGGAGCTATCAGGCAGGGCAAGACAGCTGTAATGTCTGCTCCCCTTCTCCAGCCTACAATGTTGGAATTGCGACCTACCCGCAGTTCGGTGATCGATGCTGGCTTGGTTGGACCTGGGGATGCCAGCCTGGCAGCGGCGGATGTCTCCATTAGCCCCGATCACCATTCCACTCTGCATCCTCCTGCCGGATCTGTCGCTTCAGTTGATGCCTCTTTGGAAGTGCCTAGGTCTTTGGGTGGCTTTGCTTTTTCCATTTTGCCAACACAGTCTCAGTGTCGGGATCTGGCGGATGAGTCTCGAGACGTGCGGCTTGCTGCAGAGGGATTGGTTCTGCCACTTTCCTTGCCGGCTGAGTCAACTGGAGCAGGTTTGGCAGGCTGTTTTATCCACCATGGCTCCCTTCTATAATTCTTCAAGATTCTGCTTCGATTGTTAAACCTGCTGTTATTACTTTGGACAGTCTTTGGACTGTCATGATGTCAATCAATCAATCTCTTACTTCCTTAGTTTCTTTGACCACTGACTTGCATAATAAAATTTCAAACTCATGAATCTCGGTTACCTTCTTTGGAGCATCAGGTGTCTGAGGGAAAAATATCTATAATAATGTTTCAAGATGTTCAAGCTAATATTATTAAAGATCCGTCTTCTACTTCTTGTAGAATTGAGAACACTGAGACCTCACTCATCTTTAAAGCTGAAGTTAATTTTCCTCGGATGGTGCTCTCTCAACACTCCCTCTGATCTCTTTTCTATTTACCTGAAAAAAGTATTAAAGATTCCAGAAGATGCACTTGCTCCTATGGAGATTTTTTTCTTTCCAGCTTCTAGAAGATAAGTGGATAATAATGTGATGGATGTTCCTACTAATGTAACCGATTTCCTTGGAAACTCTGATGAAGGAAATGTGATTGACCAAGCTACTTTGTTGGTGACTTTTGTCTTTATGCAAGGTCACAATAACATTCTCTGTCTATATTTTCATAATAAAGACGTCTTGTTTAAAGGCCAAAAGATTTGGATGTTTCCAGACATAACTACGGCAACGCAGGAACGAAGAAAGAAGTTCTTAACTATGAAAGATGCAACTCTTTTTCTAGGAGCCACATGCATTATATGTTATCCTTGCAAATGTGTGATAACTCTTGATTCTGTTAGATTTGCTTTTTTCAATCCCAGCCAGTTACAACATTTTCTGGATGCCCGATAAGGGGTTATGATTCCTTCTTCCTCTGTTAATGTGGATATTGTTTGATATAGTAATAAAAAATTGAAAATTTGCTTTATGGCTGCCATGTTATGATTAATTTATTAAACTGATTAGGGTTGACTCAGTAATACTAAAGGCGATATTAAAGGCAATATTAAAATAAGCACGGATAGCAATATCAAGTCGAAGTGATCAGGGTATAGAATCAATTTGTGTTGCTACATTTTAATTAATATGTGTTTTTAATCTAAATTGTAATTATTATTACATTTTATTTGTATATTTGTTTTATTTTTGTAAATCGCTTTGGGCAATAAATATTTAATCGGTAAAGCATTTAATAAATGATGATAAATAAATTAGTAAATTATTCTGCTCTGCAGCTTCCATCCTTATTATGGTTATATCTTGATTTGTGTCTTAGCCATTCCCCATAGTTATTTTCTTGTTCCCCCCCAATTTATTGGGATCTAATGTGGCAATTTACATTTCCTCTTATTGTTTTACTACTGGTGTATAATTACCATATTTTTCTTTGTCAAATGTTTTTTATATATTTGATTTGAAATTATAAACAAAGACAAAAAAAAAAAAAAAAAGGCACTGTTTAGCACCCATCTGGCCACGCGTTTTCGACACGCGCCTATTACCCCTTATACTGCAAGGGGTAATAGCGCAGCCAACCTCGCAAAAACTAATAGCGCTCATCACATGCAAATACACGTTGATGAACCTATTAGTTAATCGCCCAGGATACTGAAAGTAAAATGTGCGGCCAAGCTGCACATTTTACTCTAAATTAACGCCTGCTAGATCTAAGCAACTTGGAAAAGTGAACAGAAAAGCAGAAAATACTGACCTGATTATTAGGCGGTAAGAGTGCCCTGCATATGATAGCAATGCCAGTACTCTTACAGGATTAGGTCAAGGACGCCCCCCACACACACACAAAATATTTGCCCGGTTGCCCCTGCCCACAGTGCTCTGGCTGAGGCTATCTCCCAGCTGTCAGCTGTACAAGCTTGGCCGCCTGCGGGGAAACTGCTGTCGTGACTCCACCACTGAGGTCTTTATAGGGGGCTGAATTTTACTGCAAGCTGGCAAGAGCAGTGTTATTACAAAACGGAGGCAAGCCAGAGGTCTCAGAAGTGTAATAATCAGGCTTTCTGCATGCATATTTTTTTAAATATTAAAGTGCACGGAGGTCTTGTCTGCCGCCAGGTGCTTTTATGACATTACTGTTGCTTACATTCTTACTGAAATACACAAGAACCGAGACATGAAAAATGTTTGCTGGATCAGAAGATTCACAGTCACCGCGCTTGATCTCAGAGCTTTCAACTGCACATTAGAACAAACCCAGGTTTCCCTGTTTTTCTGCTCAAAATGTCAGCGGGAGACCTTTTTTTCATCTCAGTCCATTAATACCATAAATCCTTTACATCTCCTGCAGCAATCTACATATTTCTTACTTATTCTGGGAGCATAAAAAACTTGCATCACACGTACCCAGATATTCCAGGGTCCTCTCAGCCACATCACCATCTGTTGCTGTCCTGGGAGGAGGAGGCAGAACGTGCAAAGAGTCAGGGACATACCAGTGACATTTCTACCGTTTACCAGCTTTGTTATACAAGGTTTACATTGGGCATTCTTTACCATTCAACAGCTCTAATCTTAAATGACATTTTATACTGATCTTTGGAATGCTTCTGCGGTGGCTTGCATGCAGTATTTTCATTTTACACAAATTAATTTCACCCTAATTGATTCATCAGTGTTTAGCTACAATGCTGCCCCCGATTCATTCAGTCTCTGTCCCACACCCTTCATAAAAAGCCCAGCTCCCTCCAGCAATCTATATTTTTAAAGACTGACACCCCCCCAAAATGGAATCCATGGTCAAGGGAAGGGTATTAGGTAACCTAAGCAAACCTTACAGCCTCACACACACACACACACACACGTCCCCTCTACAAACATTCACACACACAATTCAATTATGCATTTATAACAGATTTTACATGAAAAAAGAACATTCAAAAGCACAGTCTTCAGAAGCAAAAATATCACTTACAACATACGTATTATTATTTACATGCACTGCTGTGGTGCCAACCAGAAAACTCTGCAAAAAAGGACACTTGGAATTCCTATGGAATTAAACTTTTTGTAATAAGTGCTGGGTGAGGGCTTGGCCCTCAGAAAGCCATGAATAAATGAAATTACCATTATAATATAGTAAACCTCCCACACCAAAACAACCTAATTGCTAGCACTCAAACAGTAGCTACCTTATGTATGAAAAGGTAACACTGCACATATTACACCAGGCCCTAGAACACCAGTACTCCTCCTATAAAGGAAACAGAACAAATCAGACTGATACAGATGCCTACAGATAAATTATATGGTAGCAGAATACCTCACCTCAGTCACACATGGGGAACACAGACATCTAAGGTTAACACCTTGAAATGCCCATGCCCTGCCCCTATCACTCCCACACCCCACTCATTTTTGGAAACTTTTGAGATGTGCACACTGCAGGACATATGCGCATATATCTGTGGTTTTTAAAATCCACTCAGCATGCACAAAGCCAACTTATTCACATATCCCCTAATTAATGCGTACGCCGGGCGTTTAAAATTCACTCTAAGAAAGCACCCCGGACACTTTCAGCTATGAGAATCATGGCATAGATAAGCCTCCCGAGGCATCCTTTAAACCAGATGCTTCATGTGTGCAGAAATAAAGCAGCATCCAGCAAGCTCCCAGCAGGCCTAATGCACATTTGACAAATGCTTATAGTTTTGCATGTTCTAATTCCAAAAACTTTTTTCTAGCCTCAAACTCCACAGGCTGCAGACCCAAGCGGACCTAGCAGATGATGCACCAGGAAGAGCTATACCTTGCATAAGGAGGTCCCCGGAGAGGCGGGGCAGGCTGCTCATCTCGCTGGGAGCTGAGATGAAGGCCTAGCAAAGTGTCCTCTGGGCTGGCGTCTGGCGATGACCTCACCGAGTTGGGAATAGGCGGGATCAGTGCGCCCGACAAAGACTTACGTTTCTTCTCGGCACTGTAACGCACGTACTGCAAGGACTTCTGCACCTGGAAGAGGAGGAGATGTGACCAGCCAAGAAGAGGGGGATGGGTTATACCACAAACCCCCCCCTCCCCCCACACATCCCAACACAAAATAGCCCGCAGCACTACAGTCACCTTCACCATAACAGGAGTATCAGACAGTATGGGTCTGCCATGCCAAATGCATGACGTTGTTTGAGGAGGAGACCTTAAACGGTCCCAAAACCCTTGCGCTTTGAAACATCTCATGGTGGTAACAAAAACATCAACTCCCGAGATGTGCCAGAAGCGTTTAAGGAGCAGCAAAAACAAACCAGGGCCAAAATGTCTACTGCTGAATATTTTTTCACCATGGATATTACTGGGAAACGTTTGCAGGGAAATGGACGAAAAGAGAGAAATGTGCTGCTCTGCGGAATACATGGGAAATCCTGCAACATGTCGGAATTTTCTTCCTTTCATAAGGAAATTCTTTCACTGAAGTTCATTGTGAACAGCTTGTGACTCTGGCAGATTAATTATTTGCTAGACTGTTTTTGAAACAAAAACGGTACTGTTGGCACATCCTTAAATCATCTCCACTCAATTATTTTTGTGGGGTTATTTTTTTTTTTTTATAACTCATTTTACTTTGGCAGCCACTTCCCTTTCTACAGACCAAAATCCATTACCATTTCCTTCTTTTTAGCCATGTTATTATCAGAGTGCGCACATGACTATGTTTCATATCACAACGAAGCCATATGGTCTCTGGCAAGGGATCCAACTTCATTAGGAATCAAGAGACCCAGCTGGTGAGCAGGCATTTCTCAAGCTTCAAAATAAGAAAAAAAAAAAAGACACCACATCATAAGCTCTTATCTTTCTCCAGGATACCTCCTTGGGTGCCGGAGTTTGCTCCACACTCTGGGGGTGATGACCTCTTTCCTCTGAGGGCCTCTGCTTATTCTCTGTGGATCCAGCTGGTCCTGGAGTGGGGCTCCTCTGAATGGGAGGCATGGGCTTGGGGGCATTCAGCAGCCTCTGAGAGGCAGATCTCGGAACGGCAGGCTTTAGGGTGACGCCATCACTGCTGCTGGATTCGGATAAGGCTGCAGTAAATAAAAAGTCACAGAGTGAAAATCCAAGTTGCACTATTGAACTAAAGAGTCAGAGTGTGTTAATGCCAAAAGATATTAATTCAGCAGTCACTACTTTTTCAACTTATTATGCATCTTAAAAGTACAATCCACAAACCAAGTGTGGAGTAGTACAGGAAGATGAAATTTCCCTACTGTTTCTTTTTCCTCCTTTCTCCTCTAAGTTCTCATCTCTGTGTGAGGGCAGCATTTCTAGAACTAGACAATGCATTATCATGAAAGCCTATACCCATGCTGCAATTGCTCAGACTCTGCCATGCAGAACCAGCTTTAGCTAACCAACATCCTATGCAATAATTGAAATTGGCAACCCTCCTCCCCACTTTTGCACAGTGCTCCCTCCTTCAGTGGTGACAGTGGTGGTGGCTCCAACACAGCATTCCACTCTCTCCCCTGTCTGGTAGCATCCCCCTCACTCTCTGCCCAACATCCCCCTTCTTCCCACTACCCTGCCTAATAGCATTTCTCTCTCTGATAGCCTGCCCACCATCCTCCTTTCTCTCTCAACTACCCCAGCAGGTGGTGACAAGCTAAACTCTGCCTATGACGACTATATGCGAAATTATCAGTACAGAAGTCTAAACCAAGAAGATCACAATGGACAACAGGAAGTGCTGGGAGCACACAACACCACAAAAACTCCTGGCAGCACAGCAGCATGCTATGCTGCAGATTTTGATTTGGCTAGACGTCTGAAGCAGCTAAACTTCAAGTGATATAAATCTTAGAGGAGCAACTTTAGGGTAACAACTTTCAGTAATAGGCTTTGTTAATAAATTTTGGGTGAATTCCTATTTTTAAGTGATATCCCTGGACTGAGAGTTATTGGAAGGGGTGGGGTCACATAGCCTATAATTGATTTGTACCTGGAAAGGGAGGGGTCCTCTAAGGGTGTTCACTTAAGGGTTAGCCCATTTGTATATTACAATTATAGATCATTAGCCTGGAGAATAATTTGGGGCAACAGGAATCCAAGATTTTGAGATTAGTCTTGTGATTTCCATTCTCTACATATACTCAACTTTAAGTTTAGAATGGCAGGTTTTCAGATGTTGTCTAGAAAAGAAGGGAAAATTAATGGACAACAACTGGACAATGATAAAGAACCCCTTCCAACAAACAACTGAGGAAGGAGATGACACTTTTTGTACCTATAAAGTAAGAGAAAGTATAGACAAATTATTAAACTCACAGAATAACATTTATACTATGTGTCTTTTGTTCAGTGAGGGAGGCTCTCTTTACTTATGCTGTAATAATTACACTGGAAAATGGTTAAAAATTACATTTTATATTTTTGTATAATTTCTTATCTATCTCTGCCTGATGGTATGTATATCATCAGTAGTTTATAATGGTACATTGAGTGAAAAAGAATTTTCTCCGATTTGTTTTAAACATGCTACTTGCTAACTTCATGGAGTATCCCCTAGTCTTCATATTGTTTGAAACAGTAAATAACAGATTCACATTTACCCATTGTAGTCCACTCATGATTTTATAGATCTCTATCATATTCCCCCCCCCCCCCCTCAGCTGAGTCTTCCCCAAGTTGAGCAGCCCTAACCTCTTTAACCTTTCCTCATAGGGGAGCCATTCATACCATTTATGATTTTGGTCGCCCTTCTCTGTACCTTTCCAGATGTGGCGACTAGAAGTTCTGTCCACCCTTTTCTTCATTTTGGGTTGCCTTTTGGAGCTAGGTTATTTTTACTCTCTGGGTTCACAAGGACCTAGGGACTCTGTATTGCCATCTACAAGGAGAGTTAAGAGCCTCTCACCCTGAGAGATCCATGGACCTGTGAAGGTCACTGGGGGAATTCATTCTCATTTGTTCCTGGTAAGAGGAGAAGTTGGACTCCAAAGAATACCAGTCACACTCATTTGATGTTAACCACTACGCTATCACTGGATAATGAAGAGAGGAGACTGAAATGGGAAGTAAGAAGTGCAGTCTATGCATCTGAAGAAATATGGGACTTTATGGTGTATCACATTAACCGACTTAAATCTGCTACATTCTGAAATTTGGGACGGAGCTTCTAAACTACCTTTATAATTGGAAAGGATCAGGAGTGAAAGAAAAGAATAATAATGAGAGAAAAGATGCATGAAGTGTTTACAAAGTCACAGATTTATTGAAGAGCTGCACATGCAAATGGATTGGATTGCCTGAGGAGTTGCAAACAGTAATTTTCACTATTGCACCTTCAAATGTCAGTAAAGTTGGAAGCAACTTCCAGCTTGATTATCACTGCTGTATGCAAAGACTGTATTAACAATGCTCGGGCCTTGGAGAGAAGTCTCTCCCCCTTCCTTCCCTCAACAGGGAGTTTTGGAACTCAGAGAGGGACTTAAGAACTGTATGGGAAATCTGACTATCCTAACCTTTAGGGCTGCAGGTTGACCTCAGCTCAGGGGTTACATACAGTACAGGTTGAGCCTATCAACTGGCAGAATAGGTTTTGCCAGCTGTCCCTGGAATTCCCTCTTCAATCACTGGCAGGAAACTCACAACCAACCCCCAGAGAGTCTCCTTCCTCTCTTCTATGGCTGGTGGGATGGTTTCTGCCAGTCTCTCTGGGATTTCTTCCTCCCTTTGGCAACTGACAGGGTGGAGTTCACTAGCCATCCCATGCCAGCAGTAAATGCACTTTCAAAACTTATGGGCCAGCCCTTTCTGGCTACTGACCTAACAATGCATAAGATCAGAAGTCAGGCAGTGCCAGCCCACAGGTTTTGAAAATGTCCGAGTGTCTTAGAAGGAAAGAGAAATTATGTGCAGATATGATTTAAATTGAGCAATGCTACTCATGTGCACAGCTCAAAGAGAACTTTGGCAGGCAGAATATCCCCTCATGCCTGGTGCCCTGCGCAGGTGCACAATTTGCACGCCCCCAGAGCTGACCTTGCCAATGTGACATTTTGATCTCTTTCCAGGAGAACAAAGGAAATTGATATAAAGCTTCAAGATTCATAGTTTGGGCAAAAAAAGGGAGGGGAGCTGGGTGCTGATTTAAATATGGGAGCTTATATGTTCATCAACTGAGAATGGTAGAGGATCAAAGAAGGAAGACAAAAAAAAATTGATGTGAATAAGGAGTGATATCCTGCAGATGGCAGACAACTGGTAGATGTCCTTAGCTTGAAATTAACAGAGAAGACTAGATGGGCAAATTGGTCGTTCGCTGCCATCATCTACTACAGAACATAAGAATATAAGTGACATGTTGGGTCAGACCAAGGTCCATCAAGCCCAGCACTCTGTCTCTGACAGTGGCCAGTCAGGATTATAAATACCCGTCAGATCCTCAGTAGTTGATCTATTTCTTGTATCTCACTCCCAGGGATAAACGATGGCTTTCCCAAGTCTACCTGGTTAATAGCTGTTTATGGGCTTTTCTTTCAGGAACTTGTCCGATCTTCTTTTGAATCCCACTATGTTGTTAGGTATCTAGCTACCATGGAACCAGTACTCTCACCTTCTCAGATCAAGTAAGTGAGCATTGCAAATGCACAATCTGAACATTGGCAAATGCTATCTTTTACTAGTTCAGAGAATTAAATACTGTTTTCCCACTTCAAACAATTCTAACACTAGCAAAGAAATACTATATTTTACTAGCTCAGAGAATCAAAGTCTATTTATAACACAAACAGTTATAACACTGGCAAACAAATACTAATCTTAAAGCTAGCAAACATATGAACACAGCCAGTAATAGTTTAACCCACCAAGATTTTTTTTTTTGTCTCAAGATTTAAGCACAGAGATTGTACGTTGCATTTTCACAAAGAATGAGATTGATATGTTGTCCAATCCTTTAGAGTTTTCTCCATTTTGGATCAGAGAGTGCCCTGTCCTTTTCCTGGCCATAGTTTTTTGATTGGAATAATTCAACGATTTCTGGACTTGCACAGAGTAGGGATATACGGCGCCAATTCCCAAAGGCCACAAAATAGGTGCGCTTTCCAGGGTAACTAAGCTAAGCAAATGAATCTGGTTCTTAGACTAAATTTATACAAATACATCTGAACAATATTCATTGGAGATAATCTGCAAAGTAGGGGCGTTGTGGCCCTGGAGGGCTGGTCTTATGAACCCTTGCAATGGAGACTTGCTGCGTGTTGTTTGACCATGTATGGATTTCCTTTGTCCCTTCTTTACATCTCTGTGACTCAACTGATGTAACATATTTTCAGTTAATACACATCACCACCATATCTTGGAATCTGATAGATGAGTACATCGTACATTTATACATAGTTCAGTAATGCCTAGCGTACAGCTGGGCACTACACGCTTGTATAAAATATTCAGGGGAACGGTTAACTGGGAATATTTCATATTGGTGATCTAATTGTGCAATTACTTGTCTGTGATCCAAAGCCTTCCGATATCTTTCTCTTCATCTTATCCTTGAGTCGAGCAGTCTCCAGAACCGCGCTGCCCACCTCCGGCTCCATCCGACCCAGCGCTGGGCTGGGTGGCTGCGGGAAATCCCTCCTGCTCTCTGGGTCCTGGTGACCGTTCCTGCTCTGGCAGCCCTCAGAAGGAGACACTGTCCCAGGATACAACTGGTCACCATTGCCACCCCATGGACACGACTTCTTCATCTGCATGCTTAGTGCGGATTGAAAGGAGGCTGTAGGGGGGGGAAATAAAGCAGCAGATGAACTGATCACCTAAGCCTAAGCGACACGATACTTATTTAACTTCTTACACAATTGTCTGCGAAAGTGAATTGGAAAGCTGCAACCTCTGTGGCCTGGTGGAGTGTTTCAAGACAACTTCTAGCAAGCAGACAGACTAATTTGTAGCATCATGAGGACCATGAGGCAAAAAGGTTGGTATCTGGAGGAGCAGCCATTTTTTGGATCATCATCAGACCACCTCTCACAGGAAACACACAACCCACTGTCTTTATCAACGTAACATGATTGTACTGCACTATTTTTTAAATCCCTAAACAGAGAAACATAGGATAAAGGTCATAGAGGCCTCTCTAGCCTGCCCAATTTGCTTTCTTTTGCAACGCCATAGACCACAGCTTTCCCTTCATAATTAAGGAGCCTGTGTGCTCGTCCGACACCTTCTTCCATTCTGTCAGTGTTTTGGCCTCCATGTGCCTACCACCTTCTATGAATACATTTTTTTTTTTTTAATGTTACCCCTAACCCTACCACCCCCTGAGCCTCTTGCTCTAGAATGGGAATCAGCACCCCCCCCCCCCGTCACAATACATCCCGCCACATCGCTCACGCTACAATCCAATAACCCCAGCATTGTCAAAATTTGCAGGCGATCAGCACAGCTGACCTGCGAGACTGGAAAATGATTGCGGTGCCAAGTAGTATATACACCACCTGTCAAACGTACCCATCGAATGAAACCATGGCCACACCTCACCCGAGCTCTGCCCATGCCACTCCTTCCAGAGCAAATGAATGGTTCTGGGTCCACCCACGCCCAGCTCACATCCCAGCCACCTGTCTTGCTCCATCTCTGGCTACGTTCAAGAACCCCTTAAAGGGCCACCTCTTTGAGATTGCTTTTAAACCCAGAAACCCTGTCTTTCCCTGATCTCGACCCTCTCGCGTTTAACGCTGTTTTTTTCTTTAATACTTAAGCAATTGCTAGAAGTCATTTGTGTGTCTCAACTAGATTTCAAGCTCCATGGAGCAGGGGCTCTCTCTACTTTTAGAATCTGTACAGCATTGCATATTTACAACAGCACTATAGAAATATTAAGTAGTCGTAGTAATGTCCACCCTTGTTCTCTGCAGAGCTGTTAATTTAACCCAGTAGAAACATTAAAGATTTCTAGGTCAGAATGGCTCGGTTTCTGGTGACGCTGAGAAGAAAAATGGACAAGGGTTTATTTTGACAGGTGGGAGCTGATTATTTTGACAGATGCGTGGGACTTGATTTGGTAACTATTCACTGTGTATGGCGGTTGTTGGGCAAGGGTGGGGTTTTGTGTGAAAGGTACATTTGACATGTAGTATACCCATATACTATTCTGTTAATATATCTTACAGCATACAGCGTGCCACACGGGTGAGACAGTGGCAGCAGGATTCTTCCGGGGTTACCCATCATCTCCACATGGACACCAATCCGTCTGAGTTTTCAGGATATTCCTTAATGAATATGCATAAGATAGATTTTGAAACAATTAAAGTAGTGTGCATGCACACTATTTCATTAGGGATATTCTGAAAAGCCAAGTAGGTTGTTGTCCATGGGGACTGGAAGATGCCTCTCTTTGATGCCAGAAGACATGGAGGTAATTTGCACGGAATGGTAGTTACTACCCTAAACCTGCTGGGCAGACTGGATGGACTATTTTGGTCTTTCTCTGCTGTAATTTACTATGTTATTATGTTACCATATTTCTCTGATAAGAACATAAGATTTGTCATACTGGGTCAGACCAAAGGTCTATCAAGCTCAGTATCCTGTTTCCAATAGTTTTTTTTCTGGTGTGGACTCCACCCACACACATACACACACACCTATAGCCCCTATGGGCACCAATATGTGGAAGAGTATAATTACACACACTTTGCCTGTTTGGCTCATGCAGTGTGTGTGTGTGATATCATTTATTATATCACAGCCTTTACTGATTAAACTGGTTTAATAAAAACAAGGTAGTTTGTGAATCTCTTGCTGACCCCAGGACTCAAACTCAAATCTGGCCCTCACTATGAGAGCTCTGTTTTCCAAAGGAACAATTTAATTATCCTGTGGTTTTGGAGAAAAGCTCTTGAAAACACTGTGTACAATTCTGGTCGCCGCATCTCAAAAAAGATATAATTGCGATGGAGAAGGTACAGAGAAGGGCTACCAAAATGATAAGGGGAATGGAACAACTCCCCTATGAGGAAAGACTAAAGAGGTTAGGACTTTTCAGCTTGGAGAAGAGACAGCTGAGGGGGGATATGATAGAGGTGTTTAAAATCATGAGAGGTCTAGAATGGGTAGATGTGAATCGGTTTTTCACTCTTTTGGATAATAGATAGAGTAGGGGGCACTCTATGAAGTTAGCATGTGGCACATTTAAAACTAATCAGAGAAAGTTCTTTTTCACTCAATGCACAATTAAACTCTGGAATTTGTTGTCAGTAGAGGAGGAACCATCAGAGGAAATGCTAAATGTGCGATGGGAGAGGTAAGAAGAGAACCAAGACAGGACAGAATCCCGAAATCCAAATGAGGACAAAGTATCGAAGAGTAGGTGCTGAACAACAGTGCAAAAGCAGCAGACAGGTGAAGGAGGATATAGTCAGCTTGCTTGGCTTTGGATTAAATGTAGTACAGTTGTAGATCTTGTAAGAAGCAGTGCTACTTAGGTGTGAGTATGGATGTGTGTAGGAGAGGGGTTGTTAGAACATGTTAAAGCTTTGTAAGCAAGGTTAATGAATTAGCTTTATTAAGGCAATCTCAAAAAAGATATACGGTAATTGCAATGGAGAAGGTACAGAGAAAGGCTATTAAAATGAAAAGGGGAATGGAACAGCTCCCCTATGAGGAAAGTCTAAAGAGGTTAGGACTTTTCAGCTTGGAGAAGAGACGGCTGAGGGGGGATATGATAGAGGTGTTTAAAATCATGAGAGGTCTAGAACGGGTAGATGTGAATCGGTTATTTACTCTTTCGGATAATAGAAAGACTAGGGGGCACTCCATGAAGTTAGCATGGGGCACATTTAAAACTAATCGGAGAAAGTTCTTTTTTACTCAACGCACAATTAAACTCTGGAATTTGTTGCCAGAGGATGTGGTTAGTGCAGTTAGTATAGCTGTGTTTAAAAAAGGATTGGATAAGTTCTTGGAGGAGAAATCCATTACCTGCTATTAAGTTCACTTAGAGAATAGCCACTGCCATTAGCAATGGTTACATGGAATAGACTTAGTTTTTGGGTACTTGCCAGGTTCTTATGACCTGATTCCAACAGTGGATTGGCCACTGTTGGAATCAGGATGCTGGGCTTGATGGACCCTTGGTCTGACCCAGTATGGCATGTTCTTATATAAAAACAATGCATACAGTACAACATACACCAACTACAGAAGCATGATCTACAAAACCTTTATTTAATCACACAGAAGCCTGGTGCCATTATACTGTGAATACACCACTTTAATTAAGGACCCCCCATTTAGAAACAGAGAATATGATGGCAGATTATGAATTCTGGCTTCCCTTAATTTCTTGCAACTGACGAAGCCCGAGGATTTCTAGTTCCATGCTGCACAGGTAAAAACATTGCTCCACTTCTAAAACGACTTTTAACTCAAGTGTTTTCCCTCAAGGTGCAGTCGTGTGCTGGAGGAGGCCACTGCAGTCTCTGGGAGCTCTCTCCTTGTCCCAGAGCATGAACGGCTGGAGGGCAGATTACAGGCTGGACTCCACATCTTGTATTACATACACTCAAATGATACGGAGAAGCGCTTACCTCAGCAATACTTCCTACCAAAACACATCGACCGAGCAGCGTGGAGCTGCAGCCTCCTCATCTTCCTGCTTTCCTCTGAGCTTACACATTACTCCTGCTCAGAGGAGATGCCCTGCACCAAGAACGTCCTGCATTAAGGTGGACTGGGCCCTGGCAGCTGGGACCCGTCTTTTAAGGTGTTCCGATTGTTGCTACAGTGCACTCTGCCACACCTTTTATCAAACTGCTTGTTAAAAACCAAGAGCACCTCACCGAGTGGAGCAAAGAAGGTGGGAGCCCCTGGTGAGAAACTAATCAAAGTGGAGTTTCAGGTGAGATTTGAAGGGAGAGAGAGATGGAGGGAGCTGCCTGGAGAATGGGTACCTTCCAGAGATGTCTGCAGCAGACCTTTCACATTTTGATGGCATCTCAGACGTTCTCGGCATCTGCATTCTGTGCTTGCAGACTTGCTTAAAGAATAATAAGGCGGCCATTTCTAGGCTTTCTTCGACCGGCAGGAGGTTTCTGTTAGCCTCCCAATTCCTAGCTCAGAAATTGTGCCTTACCGTTACAGTTCTCAGCAGAATGATAAGGAGGACTCCCAATTTCTATACTTTTAAATCTCACAACATTTTGCAAATAAGAGGATTAAGGTGACCAACTATGAAATCATATATTGAGGGACATAATGGGAATAGGAATAATACCTTGAATTGAATGAATTTGATTGCAAGACTAACTGGGAAAAAAAAAAAGTCATTTTTAGACTAAATGAGAGTCTTTCCCTCTAAATGCAAGACACAAACGGGGGAACAATGAAGAAACACAAGTGAATACATCCATTCATACCAAAGAAATTAACTGGGTCTGAATCTGAACCAAGGCATCCAACTGAGTTGATCCCAGGCAGGGAGGTCATAGTCACCCCCACCTATCCTTAGGAATTTCTAATTATTTCAGCGCTTCATCTCTAAGGTATAGACAGGGACTGCATTTCTGGTCCATCCTTACCTTTGTCCGACGCCCATCTGCTCCCACAGAGCTGAAGGTTCGAGTCAATGCTGCCGTTCCTCAGTGACCTGCATCCTGGTTTCAGTTTTGGGACGCTTCCACAATATACCGCCATGGGGGCCCGGAACTTGGCTTTCAAAACAAAATCACAGTGGATCTGAAATGAGCGGTTTACATGTTACATTACCCTCTGAAGACTGCGGGTTAGGGAACGTGAAGCGTGACTCCTACTTCAACCCAAAGTCCCCCCCTTCCCTTTAGGAAAGCATTGATACGCATCCACATACCTGTCAGATAAAAATGAGTGCGTACCCTGCAGTACGCATCCTAGCACTGATAACGGACATATTTACCAGGGGGCACACTGCAAATGATCTATCATTAATAATGACTGCCGTTGGCGATGGCAGACTGTTGAGATAGATTTATTGAAAATGAAAGTGTTATGCACTGCTAGCTTAAACTTGGTTCTGTTGCTTTCACTTTTGACCCTTTGCTCATCTTTTTTTTATTTTCATGTATTTTATTTCTTATACTTTCACGCTTATTTGAAATCAAAGGTGTGGGTCTTTTATTCGGCTTGCATACCTCGTTTTTGTTTTTTTTTTATCATGGGGAAGGCTTGGGCCTGGTCATTTTTTTTCCTTTTTCACTGGGCTTCCAGCTTAATTGGAACTGGCCTTTTCTGGGCTATAGTGCCCAGGAGATCTTCATTCACAACTACCCTTGGATTCTTCCCCTATTTCATGATCCCCTCCTAACTCAGCCCAGCCATTGTAATGAGAGCCCTTGGCCAGGAGCTACAAAACGCAGTTCCGTCTGGGAGCCCTGAATCATGGGTCCTAAATCAGGCCACTAAGTGTCACAGCTATGACTCCCTCCCCCACAGGGGCTGCAAAGGCCACTTCTACAGCATCTCTGCCTGCGGCCAGCCTGCGGAGCCACAGATCCGACCCTGAAACTGAATCCGTTTTCATCCATATATGCAGAGCTGCTGCTGAGCACATCCCATTTCAAAAAGCGCATTCTCTGGGCTAGTTTAGAGGCAGTGCCATATGGGATGGCCAGGTGCGATTACCCGGCCCAGCTTCTGCTCCCTGGGGGAGCCTAGGCAAGGAATTCTGTGGAGGCAGCATTCACAGCCCCATGGGGAAAGGAATCCTAGACATCATGCAACAGTGACATCTACTAGCGACCTGAAGGGCATACCTGGGTTGGGTGGTGGAGGGAACTGTAGTCCATGCCTCTCTGCCAGCCACCATGACTGGGTTTGAGGGGAGGGGGTTAAAAATAGGGAGAAACTACAGGAAGCTTGAAGTAAAGACTCAGAGCCCTAAGAGGGAGCAGCTCTAACTGAGCAGGAAGCCAATGAGAACAAGACATTGCCAGTCCATAAAAGCCCTTCTGTTCCGGTATTTGTGCCTGCATGAGGTTCAGCACAGCAATAGCTGGATAAATTCAGATTCCTGACTCTCAGACTGGCTAAGTAGAAAGAACTTTCAAAAACATTAAATAAAATTCAAAGCGAATGAAATAGAAATTAAAGCACGGATAAAGGGGATCATAACAATTCTGTTAGTTTCAACTGTTAGCTGAATAAATATTATTAACACATTCTCTGACACCGGCAACCAATGAAGTTTTTCCAGTACTGGTATAATATATGTTCATGATACCTTGTACCCACGAGCACTCCTACCACACTGTTTTGCTCAAACCGTAGCACTCTAATCAATACTTTAGGCAACCCTATGAGCAATGCATTGCAATAATCGAGTTTACTTATTACAAGAGCTTAATACTTTTTGAAAATCTAACTTGGGTGAAACTGGTTTTAAATGCCGAATTAATTTTAATTTACAAAAAGGCAGCCCTTGCGACCATTTTAATTTGCAGCTTCATAGTCAATCTATCTAAGAGAATCCCCAAATTGCATGCCTCCGACACTATCAGAATAACATTTCCAAATATAATCTCATGAATATCATTATCCACATTATCTTCCCAACTGCAACACCACTACTTTTTCACATTGAGAGCAAGTTTAAAATTTCCCCAATCAATCCTGTATAGCTTGCATACACTCATTAAATTGCCAAAATTGCAAAGTGCCATCCAAATTACACCTTAAACCGATCTGCATATCATTTGCAGAAATTTGGTATGGCTCTTTCAAAGACCAGAAAAGCTCTCCAATAGGTTGCAAATAAATATTAAACAGAGTCGTGGACAATGATGAACTTGCAAAACCCCTGACTTAAGATATCGCCATGAAGAGACTTGGTCCCCAATTGCAACTCATTGACTTCTGCTTGACAAGAATGATGTAAGCCATGATATCAGAGGATACTAAACCTATCGCTTCTAACTGCGCTAGCTAAATCTTGTGGTTTACTGTATCAAACACTGCTGCAGTGTCTAATTAAATCAATAAAACAGAATAACCTTTATCCATTTCTAATAGCAAGTGATCCAATATTGATATTAATAACGTTTCGTCCCACAGTTCTTCCTAAAGCCCAGTTGGTACTGATATAATATCCGATTCTTCTCTAAATATTCTTCCAACTTCTAAAATTTTATGCAAAAGTTGACAAATTTGAAATAGGTTGGAGGTTTGGTTAAATCTGATTCAGGTAAGTTAAGGATCTTTTTGTATCGGACACCGTTGCTTTCTTCAATACTTCTGGCATAATGTCTTCAACTAATGATTATTTTACTATTTACTTGATAAAGATATAGACATATCCTATACAAAAAAGCAACCAGTGTTATGCAAAAATCAAAATTCACTTTAATGCTATTCAAATCATTGAAAAATGTTAAGGGACAATATATATATATATACAAAAATCAAAATTCACTTTAATGTCATTCGAATCAAATTTCAAGGGCCAATCATATGTGGGAAAGTTTTTTTCCCCCACATATGATTTGGCCCTTAAAATTTGATTCGAATGACATTAAAGTGAATTTTGATGTTTGTATAATACTGGTTGCTTTTTTGTGTAGGGGATTCTTTTCCAATAATTTTTTTTGGGTAGTGAGAATGGTAATATATAATTTATCTTTAAACACATCCTCCTCCTCCATCAATTTAAAACCAGATCACCCAACCATGCTGTTCCTAATCAGGAGATCTGCTGAGTCAGGTACATTATACTTAAGCTGGACATTTTGCAAATTCAAAAGTTTTTGTTCAAAAAACTTTGCAAGAGCCTCACAACCAGCCTCCACAGATTTTAGACTACATGTTTTTTCCCTAATGATTTAACTATACCAAACAACTCCCTCCGTTGATTTATGGAATTCTTAATATGTTCAGAGTAAAATACCCTTCTAATCCTCTTGCTTTCTCCCTTATAGTCACTTAAACATTTACACTATTTCAGTCTATCAATTCCTTTGCCATTTTCACTCCCGCTTACATACAGTAATTCCTTTCTTTTACTATTAAATCTAAAGAATCACATGGGAGCTTTTTTTTCCCCTATCACATTCAGGAGCCACCTGATTATAAACCATTGAGCCACCTGTCCAAACCATTGAGATGAATTCTCCAACATTAATATTAGTAAAGTCTACTGTACCCTGCTCCCATTCCTCTTGTCAGCTTCTTATTATTCAAGTCACATATACAGTGGTTTGAATCATATCAAATGTGGCAAATATAATGTATGTCCCAAACAATGTGTAAGGCCCTTTATTAACTGTTGCATGCCAGATATAGACATGAAATATAAAAACTGCTGAGCAATCGCAGACTTCAAATTATCAACCTGCAAATTAAAACATTAGAATCAGCCGATAATAAACTCACCAGGAAGAAGATTAAGAAACTGGAAGTACTGAAGAGCATATGGACTGGAGGTATTTGTGGGAAAGGAGTGCCGACACCCCCCGGTCGATCCTAAGATACCCAAGTGTTCCATGCCCTGGAGAACGAGGCATCTCAGATACCAAATACCGAGGAACCCATTCACAGGTAAGGAGAAGTGTTGGAAAATATTAGTTGGGCCATGGATGTAACTCCATAGTGCCAAATGATTACTAGTGAAGCTCTGCAGCAGTAAAGTGTTACGACCTTGGCTGCTAGGCAGCCGCCTCACCACCAGAGGTCCCCCGCGAGCATGCTCACCTGACTGGTTCCTCTTGTCTTCTCTATGTTCCACACTTCCCTTTATAACCCTGCTTAGCATTTCCATCGATGCTTCTGCATCGAGCTTGTCTGGGCTCCCTGCTCTAGCCTCTTCCGCCTTCTGTCTGTGGCCTACGGGCTTTCTGCCTGCTGTGTGTGTGTGGCCTACGGGCCCTCAGTCTGCTGTCTGAAGCCTTCGGGCCTTTTGCATCGCTCTGCTGCCTTCGGGCTTATGTGTTTCATGTTCAATGTTAGTGCTGTCCTGGTTTGTCTGTCCAGTTCTCTGTCAGTCTTGTTATTTATTTATTTATTTATTTATAGGATTTATATACCGGAAGTTCCTGTATAATATACATATCACCCCGGTTTACAGAGAACAGTAACTATCGCTTCATTTAGCTGTTTACATTGAACATAATTAATCTAAGTAACAGAATAGTATATAATATTGCTAAACAGTTAATAAATAACATGCGAGTTAATAAGTAAATAAGTAAATAACATTGAACATAATTAATCCAAGTAACAGAATAGTATATAATATTGCATATGCTTAAGTACAGTTCAGTATTGATCTCTTCAGGAAGATATATGCTGGGGAAAAAGATGGAGAATATGAAATGTCTTTCTTCTTGCTCTTAGCTCTAAGGGAATGCTTGTTTGAACAACCAAGTCTTAAGTTTCTTTTTAAATGTAGCGTGGCATGGTTCAAGGTGAAGATCCGGAGGAAGCGAGTTCCAGAGTGAAGGGCCCGCTGTGGATAGAGCGCGTTTCCTCAGAGAGGATTTCGCTGGTTGTGTGATTAGTCTGTTCTGATATGCGCTTCTAGTCGGTTTAACGGATGTGTGTAGCTGAATTTGAAACGTTAAATTGAGCGGAGCGATGTTATATAAGGCCTTATGTATCATCATTAAGGACTTGAATTGGATCCTGTATTTAATCGTTTTGAATTGGATCCTGTATTGAATTGGATTCGTTTTGAATTGAATTGAATTGGAATCGAATTGGAATCGAATTGGAAAATTGAATTGGAATCGTTTTGAATTGGATCCTGTATTTAATTGTTTCCTCAATTCAGTCACTTATACCTCCAGCCATTATCACTCTTACCTGCACGCTTCCTGAATTCATCCTTACCAGCACCCAGTTCCCTGTACACCTTTACCTGCATTCACGTTCACACATACCTCCATGCTGTTCCAGTATTCAAGTTCACCATTACCTTCATGCATCTGGTATCAGGTATCTCCAGCCAGTATTAGACTCCGTCTGCCTATTCCACCTTCCCACTTGCCCATAGGGTTCACTCATTCCTGCCTGCACCAGCCAGCATCTAGACTCTCCTGCCTTTCTCCACCCTGAGACACCCCTGTAAGTGGTGTTCATGACTCCTGACCTGAGCCCATTCGTAACAAAGTTTGTTGGAGCACCCACCCCGAGTATGTCCCAACTGATTAATCAGCCTCTGCGTACACTCAGCTCACACAGACTGAGCTTACACCCAGCAGAAGGTTTCTTTCCCTGCAGGTTTACCCTCTTCCCTTTAAGATAATCAATCCCAGAGCTGTGAGAGAATTGTAACAGGGCTTAGCCCCGGGACAGAGTGTGATCCCTGCCTTCTCAGGAAAACTTAGGAATGGACTTTGATATTTTCTAGGAGTCCTACGAAGAAGTCAGTGGTCCCCAATCCAGTCCTGGGCGAGCCCCTTCTCGGTTTGGTTTCCAGGATATCCGCAATGAATATGCCATGAAACAGATTTGCATCCACTGCCTCCGGTTCTACGCAAATCTCTCTCATATAGTACGTTTCCTTGCGGATGTCCTGAAAACCAGAGGGTAGGGCCGCGTCTGGCACCGGACTGGGGAGCAGTGCCCTAGGCAGGCGGAACGCTTTGCATCCCTAGGTGGATGAAGAGAGCACGCCTGCTGCGGCTCGGGAGATGTGTTCTGTCACTAGGGTCAGCATCATCGGAGCACGCATCACTTTCTTTCAAGCTGCCAACAGCTTCTCTGCAGTTCCCGGTAAAGGCGAAGCGTGAACTAGCACTCCCTTGGCAGCACGCCTTTGAGGTTTATCGAGCCTTTCATAAATGGCGCCAGACTGTCAGTGTGAAAGAAACAGAAATTTATGAGAAGCATTTCTTCTCTACAAGATCAATTGAGGTGTGACTTAGCAGAAGAGTAAATATTTATTGCGTGGCTCTGCTTTCAGCCAGGCGCTAGTAGTCGCCATCAGCTTGTTTCCTGCTGCGTGCTCTGATTATGCAGAACGATGGAACAATTGTTCTCCATGACAATAAAATGCGCATCTGATTTGTGTGATTGACTATGAAAGACTTAAAGTACACAGCCAAGTTTGATTGGCTGCCGAACCATGAAATATGGCTAGTAGCCATGGTAAATGGTAAACATGGTATTTCACAAGATCCCCAGCAGGTCTTCCATTTGCAAGCCTTGAATAAGTGCATCAAGGCCAAATATAATGAGCAGGTTGGCCTTCTAGAGGTCAGTTTACTAATGTTGACAGTTAAGAGTGCTGCCTGAGGTTAGGACAGGAAACGCTGTGGATGCAGCACGTCTGCATGTGGAATCAGGGTTATCCCATTCTCTCCATGGCCCGCTCAGCTTTCCGGAAGATGCTGCCCGCACATGGCAAGAGAAAGACTGTTCAGCTTTGACTTCTTCTCTCCTCTTTATTGTGCGCTATCTATGCACTGTGGGCCGGATTTTAAAAGCCCTGTGCGCGTAAATCGTAGCGGAGAAATGGAACGGCCTCCCTGTGGAGGTGGAGGAGACAAGGACAGTAAAGAGGATTCAAGAAAGTATGGGACAAGCAAAGAGTATCTCCAAGAGGGGGAAAGGGACTATAAAGCTGATTAAATGATACGGATGGGCAGGCTGAGTGGGCCTCCTGTTCTTCATCTGCCATCACGCTCTGTGTCTCTATGAACAGTTGGATAAACTGAGGGCACAGAGAGATAAGGCGAATACTATGTATACTCTGACACAAAAAAAGATAGGGACAAACACCTCGAAATCCTAACTGAATCCTCCAGATAAAAAAAAAAAAAAGCTAGCACCCTAAAATCATCTCTAGAAAGACTGCGTCTTCACCCAAAAAAAATACTGCAATACAAAGAGAAGAAAACAAGCGAGCAGGTACTTCTTGGAGTAACCTACAACCCACAGCTAGAAAGGCTAAGGAAAGCCAAAAAAAAGGTTTTACAGCAACTGCCGCTGCAAGAAATATCCCCTACGCCTCCAGTACCAGCTTTCCAACTGCTCAAGGCCATCTGCTGCCTGAGGCGAGGGATGAGACGGCGCCCACCGCGGCACAGGTCACACATCATCGAGAGAGAGCCAACGGGGGCGAGTCCGATTTGAAATGCTGCAGAAGGGGGGAAAGCAGGGGTCCGGGTTCCCAGGGGAACGGCACACAAGAGCGTCAGTGATAATATTTCTAGGAAACCCTGCCACACTGCCAGGAAACCTACCACCTGCCTCCCACGTTTCCCCGGCATTTGCCCCCTGGAAAAATGGAAAATAGGTGAATGGTGGGGGGGTCTGTGTGTGTGGCACACTCTCTCCAGGTAGGGGCAAGGGTATTAGGTGCTTTAGAGCCTTGCGCCCTCTTCCCTGCCAGCCCTCACCACACACGATCACATATTACACACTTAAAATAGCAGGTTTTACAGGAAAACTACATTCATAGTCTTCCGAGATAAAAATATCACAACAAAATGTATAATTATTTTTACATGCACTGCTGGAGTGCCAACTAAAAAACCCTGCCTAAAGACACTTGGAACTACTATGGTATTATAGGCCTTTTGTAAAGTCCATTCAATGTGGGCTTGGACCTCAGAAAGCCGCGAGTAAACTGAATAACAGTTACAATATAGTAAACCTCCCATAGCAAAACAGCACTAACTGCTGCCACTCAAACAGTAACAATCCTATGTATGAAAGGGCAACACTGTGAATATTACAGCAGGTCCTAAAACACCAATATACCTCGTATTAGGAAAACAGAACAAGCAAGGCTGCTATAGATCAATAAACAGAAATTACATGCCAGAAGAATACCCCACCTTAGTCACGCACACAGAACACAGATGGATCCTCACCAAATACAGGATAAGACACCATAAAGTATAAACAGAAATGTGCAGACAAAACCTGAAAATGGAAAACCACAAAAAGCCAGATTCTGTATGCAGTGCAACAGAAACACCATCACTGCTCATAAAACAATAATATCAAGAAATATAACACATCTGTCATAAGAGTAAAAGTATACTAATAGGAAGAATAAATATTTCAAAACAGCTGACAAACAGAACATCATTCAATAATTAAACTCAAAATATTTTCAAAAAGATCGACGAGCCCAAAACGGGTGAGATGAGCGTGAATAATCTGAGCAGGCTACAGCAGGAGGACGACGTATGTAGAGTCTCGTCCCCAGATGAATGAAAGGTGACTTTTTTTTTTTTTTTTTAAGAGGTGGGCAAGATGAATTCATCCATGGGTAGACAAATCCTTTGGTATAATCAGTCTTGTTACGCAGACATTTACACAAGAAACATTGTCATAACCCTGTGCAAATTTCTGTACAGAAGATGGAAACGAGGCATTATGTAATGTTCGCACATCTCCCTGATTTATCATGCGACGTTTGTTCGGTCCCTGACAACGAAGCGCCTGACTCCCGAACATCACTTTGCACTTTAATTTTAATCATTAACCATGAGGTAAAGGAGAGGAACTCTGCTCATAGCCTAGAGCAGCTCCCTGCAGCCCCCATTCCTCCGGGGCAGCCGCCGCACACAGTGCTGCGCCTGTAACCTAAATTCCGATCTTCCTCATCAAAATCCCTCCCCCTGGATTTTGACCCTAGATTTTCAAGGCAGAAAAGGGTGTTGTGCAACCTAGGCTCTTACCAGGTGCAAACTCATTATGAGTAGCCATGGTCTGTGCAGAAAGCTTGCAGGGCCTGATGAAATTCCCTCACTCCACGATCTCCCTAGGTCCAGGCTGAAAAAAAAAAAAAAAGAAAAAAAACACAGACAGGTGTCAGTAACAGAGGCATCCATGACTCCTGCATCACAGCTTACAGACTCCGCAATCCTGACCTGCGTTTGAGCACGCAAGAGCGAGCAGCAGGTCTGTTCCTCTAAACAAGGAACAGGTCGCTCAGGAGCCTTGTTTGCAGATCAGTTTATAGCGATGAATTCAAACTCTTGTCCACTAATTGGCAGAGGAACTTAATCCTGTCTGCTAACCTTCCCTCCCCAGGCTGTGAATCAGGGGAGGAGGAGGAGAGGAGCGTTACCAGCATCTCCTGATAGTGTGATGACAGGTCTCCTCTCACCTTTAGCTGGGCTGTCCGCAGGGAGCCGCTTCCAGTACGACGGGGAAAAAACAGGTGTACATGCATTAGACCACAGGGTACCAAACAGAAAGAGGTTGAATTTTGCACAAGTTTGACATTTGTGAGCAGTAGCACCAATCATCGAGGCTTCATTCCTTTTAGAAGCAGAAAACGCAACAGGACGGTGCTCTCCTCCCGTTCACCTGGGCCCCTTTGTAACCCTTTTTTGGGGGATAGAGATGATTCCAAAGGGCCATAAAAGAATTTCTTTACGTGGGCTAGCGCGTCTGTTTTTTCCCTCCCGGGGGGATTCTTTCTGTGGGGTTGAAGGATAATGTGGCCGGACCCTCCAGCCCGCCACTAAATATCCCTAGTTCCATTTCCATTGCCTAAACAACTTTAGAGCTGTCCATCCGACCCAGGCCCTCTATAACCAGCCATTTTGTGACTAAGGGTGTAGCTAATTTCATTTTAGAGCATGCACCAGAGAAGCAGGATGTAGGATTTTTTTTCCTTCCTGCCGAGGCCCCCTGCCTCATCAGGTTTTCCCCTTTATTTGTAGGGGATTGGCCTCTGTGCACAACCTGCCAGAGGAGCCCTAAGTATTCAGGTCAGTAAGATGGGTTTTTGCTGGATTTCGCTTTGGGACAAAAGGGCTCTCAAGCCAGAGGACTGAAGACCCATGAGCACCACTCTGCTCCCTAGGTGGGCAAGACCGGTGCCAAATCTTTCTGGGTGAGATTTTTGATGGCCAAAATGTGTCCTGTTTATCAAAAAGGAAACGACACTTTTCTGTTTGTGAAGAGTTTTTAAGCCTCTGCTCTTCACTGGAAGTCAGGCTGGATCAGCGGTTCCCATCCAATGACTTTCCAATCTGAGGAGTCACCTTTCAGAGCAGCTTGAGTCATGGAAGGGTGAGGAGACGCCATCCGGTTTCTCCACTAATTTGGGACCAGGACACAGGGCTGGCCTGTAAGGTAGGATTTTCCTATGCTAGGAGGGGGACCACTGACCTAGGAATCCCAGATCAGCCGCTGGGGGGGGGCTCTGAGTGCACATTTTACACCCCCATGGGAAGCTCAAGCAGTGCGCTGAAAGGAAAAAAAAGAGACACCTACTCAAAGTGAAAGACCTCATCTGCAGCTGCACCAGTATTTAAAGATGGACTTTTATTTTGCCTTAAACCAATCAGTAAATTATTATTTAGCACCCAGCACATGGTCCTATTTGGTTATTCACAGCATCTCCCTCCAGGGGATGCCACAGCTACAAATACACACAAGGGACACACTAAAGTTTCTTTCATTATATGAGCCACAGACGAGAGTCTCCCCCATAGAAAGAATCCCCCCCCCCCTCACCCCCAGGGATCAAGACTCAAGCTGGGAAGGAGTCATCTAGCAGGAGCAGTCCCAGAGGTTAGAAATACGATTGTGTGCCCCTGGGTCTAAACGCCCTGGGTAAGGGTTACATAATTTGGCGCACAACATGGGGCTTTCTCTCCTGCAGATGCCTTGATGCAGGACAGGCCCCTCGAGGGCTGACTGCATTCCTTCTGTGCAGGACTCCCAGGTTCAGTGACTGCATTCCAATCCCTTAAGGCAGGGTCCTGCACCAGTTCTTCTGTTTGCTGCCTCCCTTCCATGCCTATTGGGAAACCCTGAAGTCCCCTGCTGGGGGCAACTTATTTCTTCTTTATCAGTTAGCCATGTCAGGTCCTGAGATTTCAGACTAACACCTCCCCCCCCCCTCCAACTCCCCACAGACATCATCCCAGGTATGAGACTCCTCCTGCATTGATGTCATTGGCACCACCTCTTGGTAAATGGCACATGGATTTTCACTCTCTACTCCGCCCCCATAGCCAGGGCTGGTGGCCATCTTTAGCCCATGCATTCCTATGGGGGAATTTTCTTTTAAGCTTTCCCAAAACACAGCATAGTTGTACAACATCACAGTTCTTTTCTGTAACACACATTTTTACAGTTCCACCACGGTCCTTCGAGCCCCACATTGGGCGCCATTTTATATAACCCTATTTTGAGAAATAATGATGATTCCAAAGGGCCATAAAAGAATTTATGTGGACTAGCTCTTCTGTTTTTTCCCCAACTCTTCTTTCTCCCGGGGGGGGGGGGGGAATTCTTTCTGTGGGGTTGAAGGATAACCTTTCTGGCCCAGGCAAGGGAAACCTTGTGTGTGTATGTGTGTTACTCTTACTCTTGAGATAGGTACCTGGACAAGACAGGCAGGACTCTCTGGATGGGTGTTCAATAATATTTACTGATATTGATTGCAGGAAAATCAAAGTGTATAGATAAAATGTGCAAATACGTCCAGATTCCTCATCTTTGATGTAGTACAAGTTTAAATGATGTGTCCCTCTGTGGAAGTGTCTCTTTTAACTGAAACTTGGAACTTGTAATCCATCCGTGGTGTGGAATGAACATCTGTCCTGAGGGGCTGGGGTATCCTAACCAGGGCGGGTAGCCCTTTCCCCCCAAACAGTATCTGACTCCAGAAGGGCAATCCCGATGTTCGCTTGCCTGTGCCCCGTGTCCCAGGGTGGAAATTCTGGGTGGGGGTCTCCTGATGGTCTTATTCCCCAAACTCCTCTCTGGAAAAATAGCTCTCTCACTGGGCAAAGAAAGGGGAGGCAGCAAAAAAAAAAAAACAACCAAAACACCTTCCTTCCCACAAAATAGGATTTCACTTGCCGGGCACTGCAACCTCCTCTTGATGGGTCGAAGGGGTGCACAGGTCCTTCCTGCACATCCGGAGAAGGGGTTACAGCCACCCAGAAGATCTCAGGTCAAACCAGCCCAAATCCTCACTTTCAGTCTAGGGGAAATTTACAAAGATCACTCTGGTTCCCTCTCTTTCCCTCCAGCCTGTCACAAAGCACTGGCAGGGCAGCGCCTCTCCCTTCTTCTGCTAAGCCGAGGGGCCTAGCTCTGGAGCGCACACTGAAACACCTTCCTTCCCTTCAACACGATGCTGCCTCCTCGTCATACGGTCTGACCCCCCTCCTCGTGCCTAACAGACTGCCCCATTCCTGCAAGCCTTCTGAGGGAGGAGCAGAGGTGAGTGGCACAGCCTGCCACGCAGATGGACTAAGATTTAAGGCCGGGGGCTAGGGCCACTTGGTGGAGACCTCGTCGTCTCTACACTTTGGGTGAGTGAGGAGGGACAGCTTGGATCCTTTTGCGTCTTTAGACTGAGCTATAGGCGGGACAGGGATTCTCTCTGGGAGCCTGGTAATCTTTAGGTTGATGGATCAGTCAAATCAGTGATTGATTTTAGTCTATAAATTCCGGCAGGCAGCTTTTGTGTCAGACTGATCTTTCACTCCACTCGGTTCAGTCAGCTTGCTGGTATTAAAAAAAAAAAAAGAAAAACCCAGCAGTAGCACTAACTCGACTTTTGGAAATGCCTCTCTTTCTCGAGTCTGTTGCTTCCTGTTTAGGTCTTATTCCCAGCTCTCCTCTCTCTATATGCCCTCATACATTTTATAGCTTTTCACACTTTTTCTCTTTAGAGAGGGGGAAGTGGTGAAATTAAGTGTGTGTGGGGGGCTTTTTTTTTTGTTTTTACTGTGGCCACAGAATTCCAGTTTTTAGAACATCTGCACACCAGTGAACCCCCCCTTTTCACCTTTCCGTGCTGGAATCGTATTTTGCAGGCATCCGAGTGACGCCTGCGTTGGGTCCCGATGGAGAGCAGTATGGCTGTGCCACAGTTTACTCGTAATCCTAAGGGTGGAAGTGACTAATTAGGAGAAGCTATCGTAACCCTAAAACGCTCATTTTTCATCAGAAATAATATAGATCTAAATGAAAAGGAAACTTGTAAAGCCTTTCTTTGCCAATGGGATTATCTGGATACATTTTTTGCTAGCCTGGGACTGTTTTCTGTAGCGCACGGTTCATGAAAGGCTGGGCAGCTTAAGGGACAATGAAACCCCTCAGATACAATCCACTTCACAGAAACTGGATATAAAATATCTCCGACAGGAAACCCCCCTGGAAAAAAATATATCTGCCTCACGCTGACGTAAGCCAGGTGCTCTGCGTTTAAATCAAGGCCTTTGGCATCCAGTCCTTTCCACGAGCGTAAAAGTTCACCATGAAAAGAATAAAAATAATAATATATCACATCACTCGGTCGCTGTGCTTTTATTGTCACCTGGTGGGGGGGCTCTGTGCGCACAGGCTGTACTCTATCAATAATTAAATGTTTCTTAAATATGATGGTGCAGTTAGTCGAGACACCCCGAGGTGTAACTATAGAGGGCCGTGTGCGCCCCTCTGTGTCCAACTGTTCCAGGCTCTGGCCCCTTCGAACGGGGCCGACGCCGACAAAAGGAGCAGTCAGAAAATTAAACACCAGTGACAGGAAGCCAGAAACAGCCTGCAGCTTCCAAACAAGGGTGAAACCCATTCAAAGGCCAAATGTTTTAACCCGGGGCGCAATGTAAAAAGAAGCACGGGAAAGACGCGAGCTGAAATTCAGCACGCAGTCTGTTTTTTTTTAAATGACTGTTTATTCTGGCGTCAGAAGAGAACATTACAATAAAAGTAGAACAAAAAAGTAGAACTAAACAGTAGAACAAAGTAAGTACAGAAATCATAAGATCATAAGAAAATGCCATCCTGGGTCAGACCAAGGGTCCATCAAGCCCAGCATCCTGTCTCCAACAGTGGCCAATCCAGGCCACAAGAACCTGGCAAGTACCCAAACACTAAGTCTATTCCATGTTACCATTGCTAATGGCAGTGGCTATTCTCTAAGTGAACTTAATAGCAGGTAATGGACTTCTCCTCCAAGAACTTATCCAATCCTTTTTTAAACACAGCTATACTAACTGCACTAACCACATCCTCTGGCAACAAATTCCAGAGTTTAATTGTGCGTTGAGTAAAAAAAGAACTTTCTCCGATTAGTTTTAAATGTGCCCCATGCTAACTTCATGGAGTGCCCCCTAGTCCTTCTATTATCCGAAAGAGTAAATAACCGATTCACATCTACCCGTTCTAGACCTCTCATGATTTTAAACACCTCTATCATATCCCCCCTCAGCCGTCTCTTCTCCAAGCTGAAAAGTCCTAACCTCTTTAGACTTTCCTCATAGGGGAGCTGTTCCATTCCCCTTTTCATTTTAATAGCCTTTCTCTGTACCTTCTCCATTGCAATTATATCTTTTTTTAGATTGCCTTAATAAAGCTAATTCATTAACCTTGCTTACAAAGCTTTAACATGTTCTAACAACCCCTCTCCTACACACATCCATATTCACACCTAAGTAGCACTGCTTCTTACAAGATCTACAACTGTACTACATTTAATCCAAAGCCAAGCAAGCTGACTATATCCTCCTTCACCTGTCTGCTGCTTTTGCACTGTTGTTCAGCACCTACTCTTCGATACTTTGTCCTCATTTGGATTTCAGGATTCTGTCCTGTCTTGGTTCTCTTCTTACCTCTCCCATCGCACTTTTAGCATTTCCTCTGATGGTTCCTCCTCTACTGCTACTCCACTATCGATTGGTGAGCCTCAGGGCTCCGTCCTGGGCCCTCTCCTCTTCTCACTATATACTAATTCGCTTGGTGCTCTGATTTCCTCTCATGGCTTTCAATACCATTTTTGTGTTGATGGGTTCCAGATCTACCCTTCATCAGAAATCCAGTCTTAGATCTCAGCCTGTTTGTCTAATATTGCTGATTGGATGTCCCACAACTATCTTAAACTCAACATGGCCAACCCCTTATCTTCCCCCCAAGCCCACCTCCCCTCATCCTCCTATTTCTGTGGATAACACAGTCATCATCCAGGTCCCCTCAGCCTGTAACTTAGGAGTCATCTTAGACTCCTCTCTCTCCTTCTCTATGCATATCAAAAACACTGCTAAAAATGTGCCGTTTCTTTCTCTACATCTCCAAAATCCGTCCCTTCCTTTCTGAACACACTACCAGAACCCTTATTCACTCTCTCATCTCCTCCCGCTTATTGCAACCTGCTCCTCACAGGTCTCCCAGCGAGCCATCTCTCTCCACTGCAATCTGTCCTAGATTCAGCTGCAAGACTTATCTTTCACCAAAGCCGTTATGCATTGGCTCCCTATCATCTCCCGCATACAGTCCAAGCTCCTCTTTCTCACCTACAAGTATCTTCACTCTGGAGCTTCTCGCTACCTCTCCTCTCTTATCTCTCTCTACATCCCTCCTCATGCATTCTGCTCATCGGACAAGTCACTCCTATCTGTGCCCTTCCCCTCTACTGCTAGTTCCCATTTCCATGCTTTAGAGCTGTCTGCACTATGTGCTTGGAATAGACTTCCTGAACTGGTGCGTCATGATCCGTCTCTTCCCTTGTTTAAATCCCATCTACCATATTTCTGGGATCCAGCTACCTTTAGATCCTACTGTTATCCTTCTTGGCCTACCATTTGAGGGAATATTACCCATGAGAGGCAATTGTAGGCATTTGACCAGCAAGTGTGCATTTGTTTCCAGACCTCTGAGGATAAGTGTGCTCCAACTGACCCATGGGTAAGTCTGAGCTGTTTTTCTAAAGTTTGTGGGGAAAGTATTAAGCTTGTATTTTTGTACCTGTGTGCTTTTAGTGGGGCGTGGTTTAAAAACAAAATAACAGAGAAAAAGGAAGCTAAAAGTGCTTGGCTAGAAACTATAGTTTTGTGACTCTAAAAGTCAAACTTCCTGGGCCTCTGTGTTAGGAGGTGGCATGCTATATTTGAATTGGAGCCCTTAAGTTTTTTCCTGCATTTAATATCAACTGTGTTATGCTTTTATTTTATAAAACTTTTATTTATATATGGATGAATGGGTGGATCTTGAATGAGTAGTGTGAAAATAGTTTGAATTTTTTACATATATGATTATTTTATTTAGTGTTGGCTAAGCTCGACATATAATAAAGCAATGTGCATTAGATTTAAAAATGTAAACATTTTTCCCTACCTAGGTTTTGGAGATATTTCCCCTTAAAAATAAAGTTCTTTTAAACAATATAGTCTAAATTTGAGGTGGCTTATCTCTTAATTAACTATATTATGCTTTTATTTTATAAAACATTTTTTATTTCTTGAAAACATTTTGTTTTTAAATATGCAAATTTTCAGGCAAATAAAAATACTGGCTTATTAACAAAAAAAAGCTCTTTGGTTACTGAAAGCTACATTCAATATGTAATCCAATCCATTAGATTCAAAATGTTCAAGAGTCCATATAACATGTATTGTGTGTCAGTATCCTTCTGGAAAACTCTAATGGATGCAATGTCTCAAAAGTACGATGTTATAACAATTGAATCATAGACTAACCTGGCAGTAATTATACCAAAACGTTTTTTAAATCCTTAGAAACCTCAATGTGCTGAAACTGCTGAACTTGGCCAACTGCAACCTAGGATTATATCGATTCGATAGAGATACATATCGATATCTATATCGATAAATGGCCTAATTGAACCTTGAAATATATGAGTACTCACCTGTATTATTTCTTAATTCAATCCAGGTCTGCATGATAGATCTGTTTTACCAGTTCCACACATATTTTTACCAGTCAATTTACATAGAATTGTTCTATTTTATGTTTGCTGACTGATTACTTACATAGTGTATCAATAAAATATTTTTTAAATTTAAAACAATAAACACCTTTTTCAGTGCATTTAAACCTTAAGCCTGATTGTCCGCCTTTAGCCTCATTACTAATTTTAACCATTGACTTGCTATATGAAACTCCCCAAGACCTGTATGTTTGTCTTGACTGCAAGCTCTAATGAGCATGGACTGACTCTTATGTATTGTTTGTATAGTGCTGTGTATGTTGAGTAGCACTATATAAATGTTAAGTAGTAGGACCATATCAATCATACAGCCAGCTGGAGTCTGACATTCTCCAGCAGACATTAAATCATCAGTATCTTTGAGACCACTTCAATTTGCCATAAAATGACTCAAGAGGATGTTGGGTTTCAATAGGCAGACTCATAACAAGAGGCTTCTAAAGGGGAAATAAATTCTTTAAAATCCACAGCCGTTCCCTGTTGGCATACCAGTTTCTCGAGTTGAAAGATCTCAAGCATTAATCTTTGCCATAAATCTTTATTGGAGTCTATTTCCTTTATCCGTTTGATGAGCATAAATTTCCTAGCTACCATTAAGGCCAAGTCAATTAAGCATTTATTGTTCTTATGTACATTATCTTCCATCATTTTTAAACCCAACAATGCTCTTGTGCCATCACAAGGCACTCTCACTTTCAAAAGTCTTCATATTTCCTCAAAAACACTGTATCTTGCGACAAGAGTAGAAACTATGAATAAACGTACCTTTATCAGTCTTGCATTTAGTGCAATTATTTGATTCCCTAAATCCCATCCTATAAAGCCTACTTTTGTCCATATAGGCAGAGTGGAGAAACTTCAATTGCATTTCTCTATTACGCATATCTACTGAAACTGTACGCGCCTGTGTATAATAAGAACATGCCATACTGGGTCAGACCAAGGATCCAGCAAGCCCAGCATCCTGTTTCCAAGAGTGGCCAATCCAGGCCATAAGAACCTGGCAAGTACCCAAAAACTAAATCTATCCCATGCTAATAATAGCAGTATATATTCTTTAAGTCAACTTAATTAATAGCAAGTAATGGACTTCTCCTCCAAGAACTTATCCAATCCTTTTTTAAATACAGCTACACTAACTGCACTAACCACATCCTTTGGCAACAAATTCCAGAGTTTAAATTGTGCGTTGAGTAAAAAAGAACTTTCTCCGATTAGTTTTAAATGTGCCACATGCTAACTTCAAGGAGTGCCCCCCTAGTCTTTCCGAAAGAGTAAATAATTGATTCAAATTAACCCGTTCTAGACTTCTCATGATTTTACACACCTCTATCATATCCCCTGTCAGCCATCTCTTCTCCAAGCTGAAAAGTCCTAACCTCTTTAGTCTTTCCTCATAGGGGAGCTGTTCCATTCCGGTCACCCTTCTCCATCGCAACTATATCTTTTTTGAGATGCGGCGACCAGAATTGTACACAGTATTCAAGGTGCGGTCTCACCATGGAGCGATACAGAGGCATTATAACATTTTCCGTTTTATTCACCATTCCCTTTCTAATAATTCCCAACATTCTGTTTGCTTTTTTGACACCGCAGCACACTGAACCAACAATTTCAATGTGTTATCCACTATGACGCCTAGATCTCTTTCTTGGGTAGAGGCACCTAATATGGAACCTAACATTGTGTAACTATGGCATGGGTTATTTTTCCCTATATGCATCACCTTGCAATTATCCACATTAAACTTCATCTGCCATTTGGATGCCCAATTTTCCAGTCTCAGAAGGTCTTCCTGCAATTTATCACAATCTGCTTGTGATTTAACTACTCTGAACAATTTTGTGTCATCTGCAAATTTGATCACCTCACTCGTCGTATTTCTTTCCAGATCATTTATAAATATATTGAAAAGTAAGGGTCCCAATACAGATCCCTGAGGCACTCCACTGCCCACTCCCTTCCACTGAGAAAATTGTCCATTTAATCCTACTCTTTGATTCCTGTCTTTTAGCCAGTTTGTAAGCCACGAAAGGACATCGCCACCTATCCCATGACTTTTTACTTTTCCTAGAAACCTCTCATGAGGAACTTTGTCAAACGCCTTCTGAAAATCCAAATATACTACATTTACCGGTTCACCTTTATCCACATGTTTATTAACTCCTTCAAAAAAGTGAAGCAGATTTGTGAGGCAAGACTTGCCTTGGGTAAAGCCATGCTGACTTTGTTCCATTAAACCATGTCTTTCTATATGTTCTGTGATTTTGATATTTAGAACACTTTCCACTATTTTTCCTGGCACTGAAGTCAGGCTAACCGGTCTGTAGTTTCCCGGATCACCTCTGGAGCCCTTTTTAAATATTGGGGTTACATTAACCACCCTCCAGTCTTCAGGTACAATGGATGATTTTAATGATAGGTTACAAAATTTTACTAATAGTTCTGAAATTTCATTTTTTAGTTCCTTCAGAACCCTGGGGTGTATACCATCCAGTCCAGGTGATTTACTATTCTTCAGTTTGTCAATCAGGCCTACCACATCTTCTGGGTTCACAGTGATTTGGTTCAGTCCATCTGAATCATCACCCATAAAAACCTTCTCCGATACAGGTATCTCCCCAACATCCTCTTCAGTAAACACTGAAGCAAAAAAATCATTTAATCTTTCCACGACGGCCTTATCTTCTCTAATTGCCCCTTTAACCCCTCGATCATCTAACAGTCCAACTGACTCCCTCACAGGCTTTCTGCTTTGGATATATTTTAAAAAGTTTTTACTGTGAGATTTTGCCTCTATGGCCAATTTCTTTTCAAATTCTCTCTTAGCCTGTCTTATTAATGTCTTACATTTAACTTGCCAATACTTGTGCATTATCCTATTTTCATCTGTTTGATCCTTCTTCCAATTTTTGAATGAAGATCTTTTGGCTAAAATAGCTTCTTTCACCTCCCCTTTTAACCAGCCGGTGATCGATAATATCCTCTACCGTTATTTCAACTGGCAGGTTATCTGCCCATTGATTACTATGTGGTTCTAAGACAGTTTATTTGACGCTGAGTGCATAATTTTTTAACCTGCATGGTAAAAAAATATATATAGAACTCCCGATTAAATAACCAAATGATATGCTAATGCATCAGGAGTTTAAATAGCAGTCAAACCAGAATTAAAATGTGTGCTTAGTCTTTGTAAATGGGTGAGACCACGGATACGATTCAACATGAAAACAAGAACTTTAAAAACTGCTTAATACCTAAGGGGGCCAGTGGAAGGAGCAAAATGAAATACTGTAACGTGAGAATCAGTGCAACAAGTTTTACTTATTTATAAGGGTTTTTTATGCTGCTGATATCTGAGATTCCATGCTAAATGATATACAAGTTCTGAAGACAATGGAGGGGGAATTGAAGAAATGAGTCAGGAAGAGCAGGCAGGAGACTTTTACAATAGTGCAGATAAGAGAAGAAGGCAGTGTAAAGATGATGATGATGAGCTTTGAAAATAAGAGAGAATTGAATTTTATATCTGTAGACTTGAAAACGAAGACAAGAGCAGAGATTGGACTTATGGGGATTTCAAGAGAGCCCAGGCTCAATGGTTACTCCAAAACATCTGGCCAAACCAGAAAGACACAGAAGGAGAGAGTCACTATGAAAAAGCTAGAAGGAGGAAGAGATGGAACAAGAGGAGAAACAGGGGAAAATATATGACCTTGGGTTTTGGAGGGGTTCAATATAAAAAAAATGGGCGCGCACCCATGAAGATACAATAACGTTGCTGCTTTAGCTGGAACTTAACAAAATATTATCTGAATCAGTATCACATTGAAAACCATGCCATGAGCTTCTTTATTCAGCATCATTTGTCTGGCTAGGATCAGACTTAGCCAAGCAAATAGGGGGATCTGAAAATCCCGCCATGCTGACTGGCTCTAAGTTAGCCAGATAATATTTTATCCAGCTAAAATGTTATCCAGCTTACTCAGGGGATGGGAGTGCTCCTGGCAGGGGTGGCTCAAGGGAATCTGCTGCCTGAGGTAAAGGATGAAAAGCCCCCCCCCCCCCATTGCAAGTGAAATCACCGAGGGCCAGGTCAGGGGGGAAGACAATGGAGGATGAAGCGACTTGCCCAAGGTCACAAGGAATGGCAATAGGATTTGAACCCTGGCTTCCCTTGTTTGTAGCTCACTGCTCTAACCACTCAGTTTTTGGGCCTGTTATTTTTTTGTTCTCAGTCTTCGGCGTCCACACTAGGGGGCGCTGGAGAAATGTATAATGGGGTGGGGCAGCCAGTGGCTGCCCCACCCCATTATACATTTCTAGACCTAGGAGGTGGGGCAGCCAGTGGCTGCCCCACCTCCTAGGTCTAGAAATAGGACTCCTCCATTCCCTATTGCCTGCCTCCCACCCTTCTCTTGGATCTGCCCCCTGGTGGAGTGAGAGGTTGGTGAATGGTGGGAGTCTGTGTGTGTGTGACACACTCTCTCTTAGGGCTGATACAAGGGTATTAGATGCCCTAGACAAACCTTGTAGCCCATCCCCTCCCCACATAATTAAAACTTATGCATTCTTTCCCATTTTAAAATGTATTAACTTCCAACCTAAAAAGGCAGATTGCATATGGAAAATAGACATTCAAAGTACAATCTTCTGAGATTGTTGTAGCTTGGAGGAGGGTGCACAAACTCTAACCTCTCTCTCACACACACACACACACACGTGCGGAGGCACTCTCCCTCAGACACACACAAAAAGCCTCATTTATACATGTACACACCCACCCACCCTCTCATACACACACATACATATGTATACACAAACACACACACCCCCACCACCCTCTCTCACACAAACACTCCCACCCTCCCTCGCATACAAAACACACATCTCTTTCATATACACACACATTCACATCCCCACCCTCTCATACACACTCACAAAGTCTCTCTCACATACAGGCACTCACTCTCACAGGGCAAGTCTCTTTCACACACACATTTTGGACCTTTTCTCTTGCTACACAGTAAAGGCTCTTCTGCCACTGGCTGCAGGAAACGGCCTACAGTGCCGCCAGCATTTCCCCCACAGCTGGCGGCAGGGAAAACATTGGTGGGACCACAGTGACTTTTCTTTAGCCGCTGGATTGTCCTTTTGCTGGCGGGGAGTGGGAATCTTGCCAGCACATTGCAGTTCCGTGCCACTGGGACCTTCCTTTTGCTGGCAGGGAGTGGGAACCCGCCAGCATGTGGCTGCTCTATGCCGCCAGCACTGCAGGTTTTCCTGCCACCAGAATTTGCCTGAATGAAGGACGAGGTGGCTGTGGCAGGAAGGTTTCAGTGGGCAATTTTGCCGCCTCAAAATCTTGCCGCATGAAGCGGCCGCCTCACCCTGCCTCATTATAGAACTGCCCCTGGCTCCAGGACGCAATCACCTAGCAATCTAAATTAGCTAGATAAAAACAATTTTTAGCATTATCTGGCTAACACAGCCATATTACTTTAAGCAGCCAAAAAGCTATCCTAAAGTTAGCCAGATAAACTTATCCAGCTAACTTTAAGATAGCTGCCAGTGCCACTGACTGTTCTCAAGTTAGCCGGCCAGCAGGTGAATATGGATCTCAAGGTGACCAGATAGATGCATGTCACAAGAGACCCAGTCCCAGCTTTGCTCCCAGTGCACCTATGGACTTGTAGTAGTATTTTTTCTTAGGAAACTGGAAAAAGCCCAAAGATGCAGTGGGGGGTAAAATCAGGACAGGCTCAGCCTGGCACTTGTGATTATGGCAATGTCTGCTCACCTTCTTTATCTCATATTGGAGTCTTATTCTTATCCCCTGGCTTATTTTGTTGACCAGATGATCTAAAAGGGTGTCTAACATTAATGCAGGACTGAAGTTATGTAAGCATATCCTCTACTATGCTGGTTTGACATGTTGGCATTACTATCCTTCTGGGCTTACCTGCTGATCATAAATTATGTTGTTTTCTAATTCTCTTCCCTGGGAAGCGGAGGGTAGTGGTGGTCGGTGATGTGCATCTGCCAGACATGTTGTCTTGGGAAGTATGCTGTCTGCCGGTTGCCAAAATCTAAGACATTACAGAGAGACGGCAAAAACTTCTCAAGCCTAGTGATCACTATCCAATGCTGCTCATCCATGTTGGCACAGATCATGTCAACAGTAACTTCATGGCTCTGGGAGAGAGGGTAAAGCAGTTAAGGTGTATATGTGGTATTCTCCTCCATCCTCCCAGTCAAGGAAGCTCGCATTTTGGAGATGAATGAATGTCTGTGTAGTTACTGCCAATAAGAGTGTTTCGGCTTCCTGGACCATGGGATGATGTTTCAAGGATTGCCGAGCAGAGATGGGGTCCACCTGTCGAACAAGAGGCACAGCATCTTCCAGCACAGATTGGCAAACCTACTGAAGAGGGCCATCAGGGATGGGTAAACAAAGCCCTAAGGTAAGTGAAAAACCATAGGTAAGTAAAAATTAAGCACATCTATAGAAATGGGAAAAAAAGGGAACATCTGGAAAGCTATGAACACTAATGCTCATACTATGGGAAATAAAATCCCAGATCTAGAGGCAATCTTGGAAGAAGCCGACTTGGAGATGTGTTCCATGGAAAACCATGACTGGGATATAGTTATACTGGGCTACAATCTATTAAGAAAAGACTGGATAGGAAGAAATGGAGGAGGAGCACTATATAAAATGAAATGGAAAGTGCTATTGCTAAGGGATTTCAATCTGCATGAAGATCCTGGATTCTCTGCAGGGAGAACGGTTCCATCAACTGGTAATAGAACTCACATAAGACAGTGTGACACTGGACCTGGTGCTTACCAATGGGAGAAGTGTTTCTGATAGTATATTAAATGACCATCTGGGATCCAGTGAGCACTGGATGGTGTAGTTCAGTATTATAGTGCAGGTGGTAAAAGATTCATTCAAAGATGAGGGTCCTAGACTTCAGGAAAATTAACTTTGTTAAAATGGGGGGAGCACCTCAAGGAGTTATTAGATGGATGGGGAACATCTAGGGGAAGTAGAAGAGCAGTGGGAAAAACTAAAAGGAGATATCATAAGGGCAACTAAGCTTTTTGTTAGGGAAGTAAATAAAGGAAAGATGAAAGAGAGAGGCCGCTATTGTTTTCTAAATAAGTAGCTGAAAAGATAGGACAAAAAATGGTTAACATTCATAAACTATAAGGGATCACAGAAAGAGGAAGACAGGCGACAATATCTAGAAAAGCTAAGAGAAGCTGGGAAAGTAGTCAGGAATGCAAAGATGCAAACAGAAGAAAAATAGCAAATTCAGTAAAACGGGGGGATGGATAAGATCTTTTTTAGATTTGTTATTTAGTTTATTATATTCTTATTCCAATTGATATCTCCACTGAAACACTCATCAAAAATATTGGATATATACTCATCAATTAAGCAACTATTGAAATAAATGAAATTAGTTTTAAATATTCAAAAAACAGAAATCATATTGCTAAACAGAAAAATTCCAACTACCGCAACAAGTTCTATAATAATTGATCTGGGCAAAATTGATGTAACTGATTAAGCGTGTGATCTCAGGATTATAATTGATAGCCATCTTACATATGAAAAAACATCTCTCAAAAAATAAGAAATGGTTACTACAAAATGAACATTTTAAAATGATTAAAACCACTTCTTACACATGAAGATTTTAGAACAATCTTGCAAATGCTCATTTTTACTGAATTTGATTATTGTAATGCTCTTTTTTTAGGCTTACCGACTAGCACAATTAGACCTTTACAATTACTGCAGAATACAACATCAAGATTATTATTATCAGGCAATAAAAGATACAATCACATCACGCCTATTCTAAAATCACTCCACTGGTTGCCAGTAAAATACTGAGCACAATTTAAAGTTCTGTCTATACTTCAAAATATGATCAATAGCAATAATATGGAGTGGTTAAACGCTTCATTACATCTATATGTTCCAACTAGAAACCTAAGATCCGCCAATAAGGGTTTACTTCAAATCCCATCTATACATTCAGCCCATCTAAGTGAAGTAAGAGAAATGGCATTTTCAGCTGCTGGTCCAAAACTTTGGAATTCAATGCCAGAAAAGCTATGAACCCAGAAAGATAAGCTTTTCAGAAAAGATTTAAAAACATGGCAATGTAACATGGCATATGCTGAGTAAGAGAAATAATGACGTGTAGAGTCGAAGAGAGAATTGATATTATAATTTTTATATTGTTTAGGTTATTATTTTAATGATTTTATTGTAACTATTTTACTGTATTGTTTTATTGTGATTTATTGTAAACAGCCATGATTGTATGTCCAGAATGATGGTATATACATAAAAAAATATGAAATATTTTATGGATTGCCATTCTTTACAGCAATCAAGGCGATGTATGTGAACAAAAGCAGGCAAATAATACAATTAGTGATAGCACAAATGTGGCATTGTAAGACAGAGGTGAAGAGAAGGAACATGTAGAGACTAACAAGGAAAAAGCAAAATTGCTTTAAAATGGTTTTATCAGAGGTAAGTCTTGTCGGACTAATCTGAAGATTTTCTTTGATTGGGTGACCAGAAAATTGGATCATGGGAGCACGCTAGATGTAGCGTACTTGGATTTCAGTAAGGTTTTTAACACAGTTCCGAATAGGTGACATAAATAAGTTGAGTGCCTTTGATAAGGGACCCTAAAGTGACTGGGTTAGAAACTGGTTGAGTGAAAGGCAACAAAGGGTTGCGATAAATAAAGTTCACTCCAAAGAGAGGTGTATTCCTAGTGGTGTGCAGCAGGGATCGGTCTTCAACTGGTTCTTTTCAACAATTTAATGAGTGAAATTATGGAAGGACTTGATATGATACAGACGTTCAGATACTTGAAAGGTTTTAATGATCCAAAGTCAACGACAAACTTTTTCCGTTGGAAAAAAAATCAGCAGAACCAAGGGTCATGATTTAAAACTCCAGGGAGGAAGACTCAGAACCAATGTCAGGAAGTATTTCTTCACGGAGAGGGTGGTGGATGCCTGGAACGCCCTTCTGGAGGGCGTTCCAAAACTGTGAAGGATTTCAAAGGGGTGTGGGATAAACACTGTGAATCCATAAAACCTGAAGGATGGGAATGAACAGAAGAGGTATTGGGCTGGCTTGCGGGAATGACGGCTACTACCTGGTGATTAATACCCTTATTCAACAAACATTCACATGGTTAATGAGACTCCAACATTGCTCTATGCTTCAACAGCAAGAGGAAATGTGGAAAAAAGGATTTCATTCAGGCAACAACCAACAAGGTAGCACAGTCTGGATAAACAAATAAGTGTGGGAGTAACTTGCTTGTTACGGCGGTTACTACCCCAAACCAATTAAGCCTGATACTTCACTTTGAATGCATATCCAGCGTAAATCTCTGCTTCAAAAGCAGGGGGAATGAAGATAAGAGGATTTACATTCAGACAAACTACAAGGACTGAATTGCACAGTCTGGGTAAACAAATAAGCGTGGGAGTAGCTTGTTTATCGCGGCAGTTACAACCTCTAACAAATTAAGCCTGATACTCCACTTTGAATGCATATCCAGTGCAACTCACTGCTTCAACAGCAGTGGGAATGAAGAAATAGGATTTACATCCAGCCAACAACTAACAAGACATTGATCTGAGCAGTATGAGTAAACAAACATCGGGGTAACTTGCTCGATAAGATGCTTAATGTATGAGGATAGTAACCATTATAGTTCACTTTGATACAGCTCCAACACTGCTCTCTGCATCAATGGCAGGGATGGAAGGAAATTAGAATCAAAAAGCTACCAATAAGGGCCCTGAACTCAGCGGTCGGAGTAACAGATAAGTATGAGAAAATAAGTGTGAAAGCTTGCTGGGAAGACTGGATGGGCCTATTGGTCTTCTTCTGCCGTCATTTCTGTTTCTATGATTATTGGGAAAAGTTTATCTTTTTGCTGAGGATACCAAAATCTGCAATAGGGTGGACAGTCAAGAAGATGAGGAGAGATCTAGCAAAATTGTAACAAATTATCTGGAACTAGAAAACCTAAGGAAAATTATGAAAAATCTACCACCACTACTACTGGAGAATGAATTACTGAAAGAAATATTCCCTGCATCCCAGTTCTAGCTTTCCAACAATTACCTAATCCGAAAGAAAAACTAATAAAAGAATAATCTCCAAACAGAAACCCAAAAAGAAGAAAATGGCACAAAATCTTGCAAGAAACCATTATGCAAGTTGTGCCAGCACATATCAGAAGACCCTACTGCTACCTACATGGGAAAAACATTCAAAATAAGAGGTTCACATTCACGCTGATCTATGAATATTGTATGCATGATCAAATGAAAAAAAAATGTTATGAAATATACTGCAATGGTGAAATAAGCCAAAAATTAAATCTTCATAGACATAACCTAAAACATTAGAAAGAAAATCAGAATTAACAGTTCAGTAGGTGAGCAAAAGAAGACCCATTCCCTTAACAACCTCACAATCAGGGTGCACAAGAACAGTAAACATTTGAAATTTGGAAGACCAAAAACTTTGAAAGAAACACAAAAGGTCCTAATAAGAACATTGGTTTTCTCACCCAATTTCATATATATAGGACCTTTCAACTGTGAAGTTTTACTGTCTCATCATTCCTGGCATTCTCCCCCTTCCCTTTACTGAGCTGTAATGACACCCACAGGTAGCTAAGATCTAGATGACACTGTACTACTTAAACCCAGTGTAACTGCCCTGTTTCTTCACTGATCTGATGGAAGGAGGAAAACTCTCAGAACTTATCACAGACGTAGTAAGTTAGTCCAATAAAAAGATATCACCTACAACATGGTTTTTGACCCTTAATTCCACAATACAAAATGTAAAATTAGTTAAAAGAAACAGATCGAGTAATTGGCTAGAGATGATAGCATACACTCTGCGTGAGACTACCCTCTTACGATTCTGCAACTTATTTTAATTTTTGCTGGGCTAAATACTCTCTTTCCACCTACTTAAGAAATAGCTGAAAAAATTCACGCAGGCTAGGAAAGGCTTTTCTAACAGATTCATAGTGTTTACATTAGTCTTTGTGTAATCTTAGTTACCTTATCTTTATTGTGTGTTCTTATCCTGTGTAATTTATTGTTCTGTTATCGAGCCCAGTGCTTGGCTGATCTTTGTGCTATTCGATCCTGATCCCCCAGGATTTCTTTTCTCAACACACCTCCTGATGAAATTATATCGGTATCAGGTCTAGCCCAGCACTTCAAGCTGCATTAGGAGGCTGTGCCTGCTCCCATCTTAAGTGTTAACAAATTTGTGGGGGGGGTTTCCAAAGTTATAGGTAGTCAGAAGTTTTGTACAGTAAAAATAAGATTTATGTTTATTATAATTGCTATAACATCCTCAGTGATTTTGTCTGTCCAGTCAATTAATACATCTTCAATATTAAACAGAAACGATATGGCTGAGTGATTAGAAAAGCCATGTGGTGGGTGATTGTGATGGCACTGCCAGGGCGTACCCGAGCCTAGGACAGTTCTGATTTACTCCCTTATCTGCTTGAACCTCATCCCATTCTATTCCTGGATTTTCCGTCTTACATGGGATGAAGTTTACCCTAGAGGATCCGCACAGAACTAGTGGGGCGTGCGTCCTGGAAGGCGGGCGCACGTCTACGCGGATGCCTTTGTGGATCTGGGGGAAGGATGCCTGTGCCCAGCTCCTCTTGGTCCACCCCAATAGCTCCTGCAAATCTGGTGTCCATCAAATGCAAAACCAAAATGTTATCAGGTGGCGAAAGTGCGCATTCATGAAATACGTGGAGTCCCCCTTGGTAGAGAGGACATGGTACAAATCTACTCTTCTTTTACCTTTCATCACTCCAAATGGCAGTAAATCCTCACTGATGGCAACTGTGCTGTTTGTACCCTATGACTGTGCATGTAAAACTGCCCCCCAAAACCTACCCCACCCCCCACTCCAGGGTCAAAAACCAAGTGGTGGGTGATGTCTTTTTATTGGACTAACTTATTACGTCTGAGGGTTTTCCTCCTTCCATCAGGTCAGTGAAGAAACAGAGTCCCCTAGATCTTAGGTACCTGTGCGTGTCCTTACAGCTCAGTAAAGGGGAGAATGCTGGTCCCTCTCTTCCAAATCCCACTTTCTCCCTTACATGTGTAAAGAAGGTTTTATCTTCACCTTTAACTGACTGGGCAGTTTGTACCTTTGCTTGCCTTTCTCCTCCCCTTCGTGTTACATATTCCAACACACCAGACTGAGCTTTGTTTAAAACTTTCATTAAGATGAAATCCATGAGAAAACAGTGCCACACTGCTTTATTATTGTTCCAAAGAATTGTATTTGAAGATACTGGGAAGCAGCTGAAGTGAATCATTTTTAGAGAACTGCCTAATCTCGTTTCATCTCCAGCTTCTTATTTATTTATTTTATTTGAGTTTTTTCTATACCGGCATTCGCGATGGAAATCGCATCATGCCGGTTTACAATAAACAAGGTGTGCAGAAAGGGAGAATAATAATAACATTAACAGGTGCAACAGAAAAAGTAGCAGTTACAATATAACAGGGACGTAATACAACTTGGAACAATGAAGAGTTGATATTAATTTAACAGAAGAACGAAAAACTACCCAAACCTGGCAGAGTCTTATGAATATGTATTAGCAAGAAGGTATTACATCCTAGACTTTTTTTTTAAGAAATATGTGCTAACCTCTTTAAGCTCAAAAAGGCATGCTTGGCTTTAAAAGATGGGACTGGGATTCTGGTTAAGGGCTATGGTACTGAAAGGTGGGTGAGTGGGGGACAGGGGGGATAAGGGTAGGCTTGTTTGGATATTTGGAAGTTATTGTTAAAGTTTAAATTTGGAACATAAACACCTGGGAGGTTATTTGCATCAATTTGATAAAGCTTTACATCTCAGTATGGATACGTGTAAAAACTGCGCTGTCAGATCAGGTGCGATGTCTTGGAGTTCTAATAGATGAGAAACTTTCCATGAATAAGCATGTTAAAATGTCGATTAAATCTGGTTAGGGGAAATTACGTCTCTTACAATGGTTGAAACCCTTGTTAATGATTTTCGTACGGTTTTTACAGACCTTAAAAACATTTCCAGCATGGATTATTGCAACTCGTTGTTGCTTGGTCTTTCTGCTTACACTCTGTTATAAGATGCCTCTGCAAGGGACTTTTAACTAGTTGTAAAAAGATGTGATCCTATTACTCCACTTTTGATATCTTTACATTGATATTCAGTATGAAATTCTCACACTAGTTTTCAAAATCATTCATTCTAAAGATTCTGGTTGGATTGAAGCAGCTTTGCATTTCTATATCCCCTGAAAATAAAGGTCTGTTCACAATTCCTTCGATTCGGAGCTCTCATTTAAGCAAAGTGAGAGATCGTGCCTTTTCTGTAGCAGGCCTTAAGCTGTGGAATTCTATGCCTGAATTATTGCACACATTAACGGATGGAAAGACATTCAAAAGTGAATTGAAAACTTGGCTGTTTAAGAACGCTTATGATCTGATGTGAGAAAGTTACGGAGAGCTACTTATGTGACTGATGTAAATTTTGATTAGCTGATTGGATGTTTTTATTTTCTTTTTAGAAATGCGTTGTTTATTGTGTTAATTTTATTATATTTATGTTATCCTTATTTTATGTATGTTATGCTGAAAACGTTGTGATGTTTATTTGGAATTATGGTATACAAAACCTGTATTCTACTTGTCTGTTATACTTGATGTGTATTCTGGTTTTGTGAGTTCTGTTTGTTAGTCTGCAATAACTTTTTTTTTTTTTTAAATAGGGAGGAAAGGATCCATGTGATCTTGAAAGCTTGGACAGGGCAACATCTTTTTTTTTTGTTGTTCCAATAAATGGTGTGATAACATAAAGACTTCCGTTTTCTCTGGGAAATAACATCTTTCCAGAGCTGCAATATGTCCCCGACTGCTGAATTAATTCCAGCAATAAGTCCAGTGAAGTCTTCCTCATGCCAGTGCTACAGAAAAACAAGATACGCAAATAGCAGTGAAAGTAGGGGGTTCCCCTGTTTTTTTGAGTAAGTGCTGTGAAGTTGAAGGGCGAACTCATTTCTTTCTCTTTTTTTCGAACCAGCGACCTTCAAACTACTCAAAAGTTCTTAATACAAGCAATTATGCTAAGACAGAGTAAAGGGGGTCCAGAGCAGGGCTACCAAAATGACGTGCAGGGCCTGGCCCATAAACCCTATAAATGAGGCTTACGGACCGAAACGGGGCTGATATTCAAATACCTCACAAAGGTATAAACAACACACAAGAAG